>NC_141702.1:62504664-63104664 GCF_971803275.1 Cyanistes caeruleus
CTCTCCACACTATGTCTCAATATCAAATGCCCTTATTTATCTATTTGCTAGTGTATACAGTGTATTTAAAGATTAAAATCAGCAACAGGGAATTCTTCTATAAAGAGCTATTTTTCATTTTTGCTCTAGGGCTGAATGCAGGCATTTCTTTCAACAGCAAGTAAGAATGAGTATGAAAAGTAAAAAGAAATATGCTTTTTAACTGTGGGATCTCTATAATTTGACAGGTAAAAATCAGTCTTGGTGGGCCAAATCTTTGATCTATTTTATGTATGTCTGTCACATATCCCTACTTTAGGGTTGCTTAACAAGACAAATATAAAAATATTTTAAAACCATTCAAGTCTGAGGTTGAATAACCAGGCCTAAGTGACCTTAAATAAGGTAGACTAATTTAAGTGCTGCATCAGCACTTAAATGTTGCCTTAGCTACTGATGCACTCAAGTGTGGAGTGGGATGTGGGTTTCGGTCCATTTAGATCTGGCAAGGGCTCCAGCCACACATCATTACTGTTACTGTCAGCTCCCCCACCTTAAAGTTTTCCTTTCTATGGCTACCCTTTGAAAAGAGCAGCTGCCACAACATGCAGCAAGAGTTCTGCTTACTGCTGCTATTGCTACATTTTAAATGTTTTCAGAAAAAATAGATTCTCCCTCTAGCCGTTGACCTCCTATCAAAGAGCAATCTGCCACCTGTGCGTCTGACACCCATGTTTCTCGTGTTTTAAAGGATAATTCATTTTTTTTAATCAGAAAGCTGAGAAAGGCATTTCTATAGAATGTGCATGGAAGCAGATCCAAATATCCCATCAACAGAACAATAATTTTCAACAGATACTCAGAGAAAGAGAAGAAGGAAGTGGGAAGTCTCAAATGAAAACTGAGATGAGTTACTTTTAGTTGTTACTGAATAAAATCTGCAGTTTTGCTGATTGATTACAGCTCAAAATAATTACAGATGCATTAAAGTTTGCCTAGTGTTGAGCAGAAGTGCTTTCCTAATAGAGAAAACACATGAACAATTTTAACCCAGTGCATGTACTTCATAAATTATGTACTGAAAATAATCCAACTTTGTATTTGACAATACAAATATCTCATATATGTGCTGGTATTTGTTACCCAATTACTTGAGTCACAATATGTTCCCTTTAGAGTTTGGATAAAGGAACGGAAATATCTTGTATCTTAAATACCTTGAATTAATATAAAAATGTGTTTACATCTTTCTGATACACTTCTAATATTCATTGTAGCTTTTCGTTCATTAAATTTTGACACCTTCTATCACCTTAACAGTATTATTAGCCTATTTACTTGAAGTTAATGATCTTCAGAGCCTAATAAATTATTCTTTAAATATCTGATAATGGGTAAATATGGGCAACATACAAACAGAAACATAAACTTCAGTAGTAAAGTTCAATTAAATCTCTCATAACACCAAAGTATTAAAGACATAAATATTTACTATTTATTTTTTTTACAAATTTGTCTGTAGCATTTTAGCTTTTCGTTATATGAAAACTTAGTTGGCTAAAAGGCAATGGATGTGCACAGCAATAAGGAACACTTGTCTATTAACCATGGCTCTTCATCTTATTCTTCCAGCTGCAAGACCAAAAAAAAATCTAATTTACAGAAATCTTAAAGTTTAGGTAGTTAGGGTAAGATAAAATAAAAGAAAAATACAGAAATCAGTGCTTTTCAACTTATAAGTGTGAAGACATTACAAGTATTATTTAATAGTTTCTCCACTGGTAATGGGTGAAAATATGATATTACACAAAGAGAAAGTTGGGATGGATTTCTACTGAGCTGAAAGGTTAGGTTCAGATTAACATAAACCAAATTTATTTTATTTAAAACCGCCTACTAGGATTAATCAGATCTTTGCTACCTGGGAGCTGCCTCTTAGGCAGGGGTTGATCAGCCCCAAGATATCTCTTCATGGCTAATAGCTGCTTCAGAGCTGTGAGGTGGAAGTTAAAATCTTGTTAATTTTCACTGTAAATCCAAGTATCGTACAAAACAGGGATAGCCCACAGCATGGGTCAAGCAGTGTGGTGTCTGATCTGTCTGGGGGTGTCCATGGGAGAGGGAAAACCTTTGTTTAAGGACAGAAAATCAAATCTGTTTTATGAAATAAAACCAAAATAGACAATACTGACACAAGGTTTTCAGAAGGAACTGAAGGCAGAGGAAGGATGGGTTTGTGAGGGATGAGAATGATCTGAAAAGCTGCATCCTTTATCTCCTTTAGATTTTCCCCATGGTGACAGACAATGAGCACTGGTTTGTTTTTTTTCTCAGGTGTACTCTAGTTATGCATTTTTTACTTTGCCAAGTCCCAGTTTGAAAAACAGCATAGATAATGTCTGTCATAGAGGGTCTACCATCTACGAATGGACTGTGTAGATATTTCTTTTAGATTTGGTTGTCTACATTCCCTTTGAAATCAAGTAAAAGAAAAATTCTCCCAGGTTTGTCTGAACAAGAGATATACCTCTGAAATTAAATGGAAGAATTGGCTGAACCAACTCTCTTTCCATGAATTAAAAAAAAACTCTATCCCCTTTCCGAGGAGTGTTGCAAAGATGTTGGATGGGTCATAAAGTGTAAAAGGCCTGTATTAAATATTTCACTCTTTTCTTTGGAACATTCAAAAAACAAATATCCACATTCCCACCCTCTGCTTTCTCTGGGAAAACTTGGCCTTTGACAAGAATAGGCATGTACCCAGGGCAGCTGCAAGGTCAGGGATCCAGCCAGGCCTGCAGCAGCTCTTTTCCACCAGGCAATACTGACAGATTTTAGAGAATATGCCAGATCAGAGAAACTAATTCAAGCAAGTGCATTCCTAGTTTTACTTTGAACAGTACATTTGGGGGAAAACCATCCTTCTCCAAACTCTACCTGAGACCACAACTTATAAAATATTTTTAAAGATTAACTTATCCTGTCTCATCTTCAGACTTCACAGAGATAAGAAGCTCTGCAAAGTATTTTTCTGATTCTTTTCACAATAATTACTTCTACAAACCATAGTATAAATAAGTGCAGCTTGAATGGCAGCTTAATTTGTATATATAATATGCATATAGTTATTTATATAATATATACATATATACATGTATATGTATGTATACATATAATTATTTTTATATGAAGCTAGATTTCAAATTTTGATTTACTCCTGAGGTTTTTTCTGCCTCAGCTTTTGATCTTCCTATAATCTCAATAGTGTCTGTCAGAGCAACATGAACTTTAGCTGCTGCTAAAAATAAAGTATATAAAAAACTGCTTCAGCTGACAATACTCAAGATTCCCTGTATTCCTAGAACAAAGTGTATGAGTGCACTGGGGACCACTTAAAGGTCATTTTTTCAGTATCAGATAATGCTAGAACTAAGAAAATAAACTGAATGTTCTTGGCTGAAACAAGTCAGACCATTTTCTAGACAACAGTATAAGCCATTAAAATTTAGTTCTGGCACACGATCATTCAAAAGAGTAATGACTTTCACCAAAAGTTGGATGATTTAATTGCCTAAGCTACAGAATAACATTGTAAGCCTCAGTGCACTTTTCCCTTTAAAGTGTTTTATCCATTGTGTTGAATTCCACTATTTTTTTCAGCTGTATCACAATGGTTTAGGCAACAGGGCTTCACTAACCTGACTAAGAGTGAAATCTAACCTAATTTTGTGCTCTGATATAATAGGCTTAGAGGCTGATCCTGAAAAGACTACTGCCTGTCTTAACTTTCTGTGCTGCAACCAGCTCCACTGGCATCAATGAAACACCTCGGAGAGTACAATGAGTGTACACATCCATTAATCTTTGCAGAACCAGAGGCTTGGGCTCTGTGTGAATGAAACTGGATAGCACTGTGGGCTATAAAGCAATGGGTTATAAAGGAGAAGACTGTGAAATGGCAAGTACGGGTGTATGATTCTTCTGAATATTTATCTGAATTTTCTGAAGCTGAGTTTTAATTATGCTGAGCAGCAGAAAGTATCTGCAAAAGCTATACTTTTCCTCACATGGGGTCAAAAAGAAATACGTGATTTTGAATACTTTTGCTCTAAAACCCAATCCCGTTTCTTTTAAGAATGTAATGTAAGATTGCAGCAAACTAAAATATGGCTCCAGCTTTAGTTGCATTTTTTGTTGAAATATGAAGACTTTATACATAAATAAAGTATATTCTGGAATACAGCAACATTTCTCTAGATAGAAGTTTTATTGGATAGTTCTTAATTGTCTGTTATTTCCAACTCAGGTTATATGAAAACCAAGAGAAAGTAGTCATCCTGAGAAGTTACTGTACATCTCTTAGGTTGGAATCCAACAAATATGTTTGTACCTTTGCTTGAACTTAAATTCTGAAGAACTGGAGATGGAACAAGCCTTAGGGTTTTTTTACATTGAGAAATCTTCTCATTTATGAGGATTTGGAAGTAGTGAATTTTTCACTTTTATGGAACATTTTTTTCTCTGAGTAGCCACATCACAGAGTTTCATTTCAGAAAGTGACAAACACAGTTGGTTCCACTCTGTTCCAGACTTAGACTAACAAATGTCACCTGTCCTCAGATGATGTTCCAAGACCTATTTGTGCACAACTGTCTTACACAGCCCCCTTTCCTATAGATTCCATTCAGATAGCTTTTCCAGCTGATGACTTAAAGCTGTTGTATTATCTGAGAGATTGTATTTCTAGTTCTTGAAAGATTAGCGCATGTATAGATTATAGCAGAAAGTAAACTTAATTATATCAGATTAATACAAAGCAAAGGCTGTTTTGAAGACATCCTGTTACTGGGGAGATGAAAAGAGGGTCATCTTGATCTTTGGTTAATATATATCAACATAAAACCTTGGGATTTTAAACTACTAGAGCTTTAAGTAAGGAAGAACAATTGAATGGTGAAATGATGAATTTAACATAATTGACAAACATTTACTATTAAACCTAGCTACACTTGTATTTGACTCTTTGCTTTCAGCATCCATGAGGCTAATAGTTTGTAGAACTCAGCACAGTTCATATTTATTTTATGGACACAGAACAACAGAACATTTCTCTAACCTTGCTGAAAATACACATCAAAGAAGCAAAATTACACGTCAGTTTCTGAAACTAGAAAGAGGAGAGTATGAGGTATGTGGACTGTACTGAAAGAAAGAAGCTTACAAGACAAAAAATCGCATCTTATGTGCTATTTTCCTAAAGAATTGCTTTTATAGGACTAGGTTCAACAGAAGAAATCTGAGAAAAAATGGTTACGAACAGCTCTGACTTGACAGGAGAATTGAGGGCCAGGTTTATGCTATGAACAAGTGGTCATTTCAGAAGTATTTCTTTGTTCTTCCCAAGGAAAGACACACCAGCACAGCAACATTCAGTTACAGAAGAGAATTCTTAATGCAGGATTCTTGATAGGGTCCTTCTTTGCTTTGGATGGCCTGCACTGCAAGGAAGAGAGGAACTGTCATTATTAATATGTTATTTGGAGTGCTGATATATATTTTCATTTTGTTTCAGTAAATTCTTGCCTGTATCAAGTGGAATTCTAACAGTAAAGTCCATAACACCACACACTTAGAAAGTAAATTAGAGGAATAATATAACTGTATTGAAATATTTATTTAAAAAGCTTATCCTTGCCTCTCACACTATAGAGTGCTAGGGCTGAGCTGAAAAGGGATTTCAGTGGGAACTAAGGAGTTCAGCTGAATATGTTTTTCTCAGATTATATTAAATGTTATATTTCTGACATTAAATACATAAAATGGGATAGATACTGTCGGTCTTCTTGACACCAACACTGCAAGGTCCTGGCAAAAGATTCAAGACCATTATGCTCATGTCTTTTCTTACTTTCCTGAGTTGTCATTGTTCACACTGGATTTACATTTTGTTTATATTAAAAAGTAAGTGAAATGCTTTCTTTGCCTTCACAATATTATTAGCCCTAACTTTTATAAAGATATTAAAAAAGTATATTGCATGAATATTTCTTATGAGTGGGTAAATGAAAGCTCATTCAATTACCTACCTAATAGAACAGAGCTGTTCTAAAAATGTGAAATTCTGGGAAAGGGTGCCAGGACAGCCTCGATGTTCAAACTTTTCAGACTGCTGTTCAAATACTGGTATTTCTTTAGCTGTTCTCTTTTAAAAAAATCTTGTAACCACTCCACAAATGCCACTTTCAATGACTCTGCTAAAATTTCAAGTAAGCCCTCCATCATAGCCAAAGTTCCTGTAATACACAACCTTCCTGATAACCATGACATATAAATTGCCTGCAGAAGGAAATCAGAATAGTATATCTTGAATTCAGCTCATCTGTCAAAAGCTTAAAGATGATTTCTGACCACAGTGTTACATGAATAGGTTTGGACTGTTGGTAAACGACAGCTACTGGAGAGATAAAAGCACCAGCTTGGAAAATGAGAACTTTAAATTTCTTCTAATGGAGCCTATTTCGGAGTAGTTACACACCATGAAGTTTTGATTTTTCTATTTAAAACCCTAACATGAAAAGGACAGAAAGAGAAGGGTTAGTATTGAAACAGCGAGATTATCTTTTGAGGTAATACAGAAATATGACAGTAACAGGAACCCCAATGATTATTTGCAGAGGATTCCATGAAATGGTGAATGTGGTGATAACCTCAATAAAATATTCTGAAGGCAGACTACAGAACAACAAAAAATTTAGTACATTTGTAAATATTTAAGGATTTCTGCATAGAAGTTGCCTTTTCATTTGGAGGAAAGAGGAGGCTAAATCTAAATCACAAAAACAGATTAACTAGCTGCTGTTAGGAGGAGGCTGTTTCCCCCAAATAGACAAGGCACTTGCACACAGGCCCAGTGGATAACCAGGAGCAGGACTGGATGTTGTTACTGTGCAGAATGTTATGCCGTAAATCGCCCATGTGACGCTATAAGAGCTCAGTGCGTTTAGGCACGCGACTGTGTGGGCGCTGAGGGCAGCTCCGGCTTTTCATCCAGTCATGAATGCTGTAGAGGCCCAGGTGGCCCTTCATAAATGCACTGTCATTTACATCTGATTAAGATAAAAGTACAGATATAAAATCAGAGCTTAATTAAGGAAGCCTGTGTCCATTTAACACAATTTTACTCCTCTGAATCTGTCCACCTGATACTGCAATTCCCTTGTAAGGGCTTATCAGAGGAAACTTTTTGTTTAACTCTTCAATATTCTGAAGTTCTTTTTCTTCCTGACTCACCTTCCTATTCTTCAGGGACTTC
Source organism: Cyanistes caeruleus (assembly GCF_971803275.1). Classification (NCBI taxonomy): domain Eukaryota; kingdom Metazoa; phylum Chordata; class Aves; order Passeriformes; family Paridae; genus Cyanistes; species Cyanistes caeruleus. Next base: position 62,511,956 of record NC_141702.1, read on the forward strand.
CTTCAGAAACTGAGGGTTAAAAACACTGCTCTTCAAACATAGAACTCCCATATGTGAGAGACTTCTGGACGATGCCTTCTCCAACAGCTGCACTCATGACATACACACATACATATGCTCATACACATCCCCGCTGATAATATTGCAAATGAAAGAGGAAAAAGCATAAAAGGACGACTTTGAAGACAATCAAGATTCATATAAGAGCTTCAAAGAGACTCTGGAAGTTACATATTACAACTTTCTAATTTCTTCCTCATAAAGACATTTCCTGAATAAATTTCTATTTTAAATTGAACTTCAGCTTATATTTTTTTAAAAAAAGTTAATATTCCTCTTAGCCTTCATAAAAATATTTTCAGTGATGGGAATAACCTGTCTCAGGCCATGACAAGTGTTTTTAGTGGTTAATTATTTTTACTTCAGAAAATATTTTCCTTGCTTCTTAGTACTGAACAGACCTAGCTTCTGTTTCCAGCACCCAGGATCTTGTTATACCATTGTTTTTCCTTATAGATATATCTAAATTAGGATAATTATTTTTCAGTTTGCCAAAATTATTCTTTGAATTTTTTTTTATTCATATAATAACACTATTTATTTTTACCAAAAGATTTTCTGGCTTTCTGCATAGGTATATTTCATGGTGCTTTCCTAAATATTATCCAATTTTTCAATATCTCTCCCTAAGGCAGAAACACAAAAAAACAGGAGTATTTGTGCCATTATCAAGGTCAGAAGGAATAGAGTCTTGTCCTACCATCATCTTTATATACATCAGGATTATATTCATCTTTTTGGTTCCATTTCAGTACCATCACATTTTCAGATATCATTTCACAGAATAAATTTCTTTTTCTTGAAGAAGCATGTATTTCATCTTTTGTTACAAATATAATTACTTACACGTTAATAAAATTTGTGGGTTTATCAGAGTAAAAATTGACCTAGTGCACAACTATGAACAGCTTCTCCCATGATTCTATTGCTGGCACCTGTATTGACATTAATTCAATATCATTTTCTTACCTTCTCTAAATAAAAGTTAGAGCACAGGGTCATGTATCACTTCATTATAGCTCTCTGCTTATAATTATACTTTATTTTTAATCAATTTGCTCAATAATGCCATTTTTTTTAAAGTTAATTTTTAATTGGTGATTCATGCTGTACTGAAAAAAAAAAGTTAAAATATAAAGAAGATAAAACCAAACCTTTTTCTAGAAAAACACTAGAATGTGCTAGCTTCTCAAAGTGTCTTGCAATTTTTACACCAAGTCCTACTAGAAATGGGGCCAATCTAGCTTTCAGTTGGACAAGGATGGTATCTTTGCAATATTTGTCCAGTAAAAAGTAATGAATTATAAATTTTCATGTTTTAGATGAAGATGGTAAGGTTGTTGCAAAATTGGAAATATTACATGATCCACAGTTTAAGGCCCTATGATTTCTTCATTTTCTTTCCTTTTTAATATTTCTAAAACAGATTTTAAAAAATACTTCAGAAATAATTTCCAGAAATTCTGAATAAAATCATTGACAATTGGAAAAGAGAGGTATTCCCCATTAGAACTATCTTTCTTTCTGATTTTGTTTTTTTAATATTTTTTTTTTCAGAAAGAAATAATATAGAGAAATCATTAAGAAATTTAAAAAATCCTTACATCCAGCATAATGAGTAAACTGATATGTTATTTTGCACTCATTCAGTCATTTAGTGCTGATTTACCACCATACTACTTTTTAACATTAGCTTCCAGTTTTTGCAGATATCTGAAAGTCCAGGCCAAAAAAATCAGAAAATCCTTGAGAAATGTCAATTACACTTCTACAAATCACTGTGGGAATAATGCAACTGGCAAGTAGAGATCAATGGATTTGATGAATCATGGATATGAATGTTTGGGTCATTAAATGCAGGCATATAGAGCAAAATACATATTGTATGTACTGTGAATATGGTGAATATACATACTTGAAGATTTCAGGTAGTCCCAAGTAGAGAAAAAAAACATTTTAAGGAAGTGTGTGTTTGGTGCTAAATATCAGGTCAGTAGATGACTTCTGATATTGGTACAGAATACATTTCCATATAGAAGCATCATGGACCAAACCAACTTTTCCAACTAGCCACAGAGAACTTGTGCTTCTGCTTTTTATGAAATTCTGTAGCACTACCATCCCCCAAGTTACAACTACAACAATGGAACTCATTGTTTCCATAGAAACCAAGGAATTTCAAATGAGGGGGGGAGGGTAGGCTGCAGTGTAATTCTACCCCTTCTTACATACAGTAAAAATAATAAGCAGACATGCAGGATGAAGAAAATACTTGATTCTGTCCTCCCATTTTTGGGAAGTCATAGAGTGCATGAATGACTGTCAGAAGAGCATCCCAAGCAGAGAAAATAAAAGCTGATGGTGCCATACTCTATCATATTCATCTTATATATGGATTTTCAGCAAGCATCTATAATTTCATATTTGAATAAGTATACAACAGAATTCATAGACCAATTCCAGCATAGCAACCCTAAAAAAGAAAATGAATAGGCTAATTTGCAGGAAGAACATTTTTTGTTACTGTGAAGAACCTAAAGTAATAAGTAACTAAATATTGCATTCTGTTGCAGTTTTAAAAAGGCATGTTTCTGACTTTCTTTTTCCAATTAGGAAACCAAACCAGTGCCAATCTGCAATTACCGTTTCTGAAGTTCCAGAGCTGAGTTTTTGGTAGGTTGTGCAGCATTGTACATTGCTGTAAATAATAGGACCTCTTTGGTAAGAAGCCTCAGGTATTTATGTGTCTTTAAATTAGTCAAATTAATAATTTCAATGTTATATACAATACATACATAATTTTAATTCAACAACTGAGTATGTACTCCCAACTATTTGGACCTTTATAACATTCAAATCAGGAGTTAGACAAAAATATGTTGTGTGCTTTTTGCTTCTTCTCTGGAACTTCTAAATCTTGTCAACATCATCCTCCACAATAAATTGATATTTATCTGCAAAAGCCCAAAGCAGTAGTGCTTAAACAATTTCATGAAATTATTCACATGCTTTAAAACCTTAGCAGCATCTCAAGCCACCTACAGACTGGTCTATTCAATTACTGTGATTACCGGTATCACTTAGTATCTCTGCCTTCTGCCAACAGAAGAGGATTATATATATAAAACAGGAAGGTATATACAAATATTCAGTAGCTCATCTTAGTTCAGAGCAAAAGCCTCCGAAACGGTGTTAACTTCCTGTGTGGTGTATGAAAAACACTGATGATTTTCCTTTATGATTATGTTTTGAAGACTTTAATTTCAGTAAAGAGTCTCTTAATGTCCTTAATTGTCCAAGCAAGTAAAATCTTTGGGTTAAATTCCTAGGGAAAGGTGCTTTGTAGCTTGATATCCTAAGGATATCAGATAAGGATTCTATCCACATAATATACATGTGCTTATGCATGTGAAGGTCTTCAAGTACTTTACCCAGGAGGAAAAAAAACCAGCCATGTAGGGTTCTCAAAATGATTCTGTTCCTAGGCTGCCAAGGAAAATAGAGACATGACTAATGCACCAGCAGAGAGGGAAAAGCACAGGGCTCTCAGACTCCACAAAGGAAAGAAAAGCTATGGAAGTCCCAACTGCTCAGAAACTTCCGATGGAGGTTGCACCTCAGATTCAGCAGGATGAATCCACAGTATTTATTGTTATAGTCATCCTGATTCATCTGTTTGTACAAGATCAATGAATGCCTTGAGGAAAATTTGGGTCAAATTTTTGTTCTAGATTTTGCTGTCCCGCAAAAAAGAGCCTGTTTACTGTCAGACAACAAATGATATCTTGTCTCCAAACATATAAAATAACTCAAAACAAGTAAATAGCCACTTGTAGACAACACTTATAGGAACTGGAGAGTATTCCTGTCATTTATACTGAACTCTAGGTTTGAGAAGAAAGGCTGATCAGAGGGATAAGACATCTCTAATCATAAATATATAATGATATTACCAAATAACATTCTGATCTAGAGACATGAATAGTTTTTACCGTAACTACAAAAAACACCAAACCCTAACCAACCAATCAAAGTACCAACTATCTGATCAGTCAACCAAAATTTTATGTGTAAGACTGTATTCAGTTTGGGGAAATATTTTTTTTTATTTATAGTACAAGTTTTCCCATAATACAAGGTAAATAACACCAAAGAATTGCTAGAGTGTGTTGAGGAATGCAGGAGGAAGGGAATGTTTCAAAGGCAGAAAGACCTGCTAGTTTTTGAGTATAACTACAAGTTGAGATATGTAGATAACTAGGTTATTTGAGAGTGTTAGCAAAAGATTGAGGGGCTTTCACATGTTAATACTAATTCTTAGTATTAATACTAAGTATTATAAAATAATAATAATAATAAAAATAATAAAAATAATAATTAGGAACTACTCATACTTAGTTACTGCTGACAATACTGCTTTTTGTCTGCTGCACATCTTTAAGCATGGTTCAATTCCTATTTAAGCATCAGGAGGATGTGTTAGATATAAGAACAGAGAAAACAGAGGAGAGTAAGATATTAAATATAGATACACTTTTTTACTCAGTTATTTTGCCTGAGGTGAATACTGAGATTATTGCTACCACAGTGACAAAAAAAATTATATTAATAAATATTATTAATAAAATTGTTTGTATTTAGCAATAAACAAATAATGATGTTGAAATGTCTTACCCTGGATGTGTCAGAGTACCCAGACAAACTACAGGGGATAGGATCTGTGGATCCCAGTCAGTCAGATAGGTAGAGAAAATAAATAGTGTAGTTCAATGCTATATATTTTTTAAATTACTAGCAGTTGCGGTTTTATTCTCCAGATATTGTTAAAGGGACTTCTGGAGTTCTTTAGGAAATGTTGAGCTTCCACACAGTGAAAGCCAGGATCCTCCAGCTACATCTGTGAAACCACTAGTCACTTCTTTAAATCTTAGCCAATCTTTTATTCTGCTCTGTACATAGTAGCACATATTTTCTTTGCCATTGTCAAAATATTTGAGTATAAATATTCACTGAATTTATAAGAAGATGTGTGCTTTGTGCAGAGCAATGTAATGGACAAGCAGGGTAACCTCCTGCCATGTCATGTGTAATTTGCAAATGCCATACAGTACAATTCTTGAAATTTGATATATACATGCATTATGTAATTTGTTGTATACTCAACAGAACAATCAATACATAAAATAGACAGATAACATTATGGGACAGGTATATTAAAGCAAAAAACTCAGCCCAGAAGCTGGAATTATAAACAACTGGGTTTTTTTCCTTTTACTGAAACTTAGGGACAGTGCCTCAAATAATCTTTTTTTGAACTGACTCACCTTTGTCACTTCAGAGTCACAGAACAAAGAGGAAATTGTATGTATGGAGATATTCCATTTTGGGATAAAAAATGGTTTGCACCCCATAATGTCACCCAGGTTTAATGAAACAATCCCCAATGTGAGACAGCCAAAATTAAAAGCATAGCATGAAGATTCCTTTATATTTCTATCTGAAAGGTAGGGACAGTGATTGATCCATCTGGTAAGACTGTTTTTTATGGAGTAATTACTATTTGAAAGGACTGCTGAGTATGAAAAAGACAATGTAACGTGGTATGTGTTATTATTATAAGAAAATGAGTTACAGCCCAAAGCTTTAGTAGTTATTGGTGAACTCAAGTACATACCCAAAGCCAGTCATTATCTTTAAGAGAATGCCAGGAAAAGCAAAAAGTACAGGTTCAAACAGCATTTTACGCATTAGCTTTTCAATAAAATTTGAGAGCCCTCACTACATAATAAATCCTGGACACAAGAAACAGTAACAATTCTATTAATAAAACTGCTAATGATCAGTGATGACAAATGGTACTCAGAGTTATTATTTCAAGTAATTGTCCATGACTACTTAACCAAATTTTTAGACAAATGTTTTTGGCTCTGTGTGTGTCTCTTTCCACTCCTGCTGATCTGGCATGAACATTACTGGAGAGTAAATGTTAAACTCTTTTCAAAGAGTTGCAGAAACTGAATGTAAAGGGCCTAATTCTCTGGTGGTGCAACCATGGAATTTTGCCAGTGCAGAAATTTGGCTCTACACACATACATACAAGCAGTATTATGCCAGGTTTTGTGTGTACAGCCAAATGCAGAATAGAAGCAATATAACTAACTTAGCCAGGCTCTCACAAGTAACCCACATGTCCTGATTACAAATAGCAAATTTTCACATAGGTGCATGATTAATGCAGAGAAAAATTCAGCCACTTTCCAAAAATACTTCTATGAAACAAAGGCATTAATTGAAATCTTTCTGAAGAGGCTAATTTTGTCAGATTAATTATTCATTGTGCAGTAGTCCTTTACATGTACTGCTGGGGTTAGCAATAAAGTAAGGAAGAATTACAGCATAAAACAGAAATGCAGAGCAGTTCTTCAGTAAAACAAGCAAATATAAGAGTAAAATAAACAAAGAGAGGAATGAAAAAGCAGTGTGCCACTGAAGAGGTAAGTGGTATCTAGTCCAAATTCAACAGGAAAGCAAGGGTGTTTCTGTAACCAAAATTTAGCAGAGAATATGGTTCAATTGTAGAACTCTGAATTCATAAAGAAATTTGGTATCTTTTCCAAGGTAAAGGTAAAAGGTATTTCAAGATATTCTGTACTCCTACAAGATTCAGCTAGTTACCGTCACAGCTGTAGAACTATTGGGAAACAAACCATTAAAAATCCCACAGGGCAATTTGCTAGACATGCACATAAAGTTTTGTTACGTTATTCACAATAAAAGAGTGAAACAGCTGTACAACAGACATTTGGACATTCCTCGTGTGTCACAGCTGGAAAGCCATGGATGCACTGGGCTGCCTTGTTGGCAGGATTAATGTACCTTTGTAGGACTACTTTTTGTCCTGGGTCTTCTGCCTTTTCTGATTCCACTAGTGGCCTGGTGTTGTGTGCACTGATGGTATTGATACACCAGAGATATGAAGAAGAAACTGTCTGCAGCAAGTCGGGGTCCAGATGTGGCTTTATTACTATTACTTTATTACTACTCTGCCACCTAAATCTGTGTCCTCCTTGTGACCTCCCCTGGTTACTGGGGGCATTTCAGAGGCAAGCATCTCACACAATAACATCAACAAAGAGAATTAACATATCAGTTTGGAATTTATACGTACAAAGAGATTCCATTTTTAAAAGCCACAGAGAAAGGAATCTTTTATGACTATTTTCCTTGTAGAAGACCAAGCTTTTTGGCCCTTATTTCCCATGAACATTTGTCTTTCACATACAGTTTGCAGAATTTAAGTCACAACAGATTCAGGAAGGATTTCCTGGCTGAGATCTCAAGATTGTAGAATAGCATATATTGGATGCTTCTCATCTCCTTATCTTTTTTCTCACTCTGTTGTACTATTTGGAACAGGATGCTCTCCTGTTTTTCAACATGCATTATTTCATCAATATAAGAGCAGAATGTCACAGCTGAGATGAGAATGTTTTACTGTATTTTACAGTTTAGTCAATTCTGAACAGAAAAGCTAATAAATTAGCAAGGTTACACTGTACTAGGTAGAGCTGTCTGAGGCAGAGCTGAGACACAGAAGCATTTCCTAAAGCAACTCAGTCATACAGGGATGAGCAGCCTTTGTTCACTGACAACTATTCTGTTTTTCCCAGAGACATTTATTAATACATAATGCAAGAGAGCCTAGGCTCACTTTGTTCTTTGCTTCCTACATGATTCCTGTGTTCCTTCAGGAGCAAAGAGAACAATCCCATATGACCTTCTTGCATTGTACACATTTAAGAAGAAATACAATCCATCTTTCTCTATTTAATCTACCCTTTCTGATTACCTGCTCATCTGATCATCTACCAAAGATATTTAATTCCAAGAGATCAGTGCAAAGGTTTTGGAAATACCACTTCCTGAAAGTGACTTTTCAGTTATCCTTCTCTTGTCAAATTGCACATTACTTTCTAGTGATGAATAATAGGCTGTATTGTTACTCAACATATATGACAGGAGAAAAGGGTGATAAGTAATGATGAATTTGGATCATTTTGATAGGCCAAACTGAATTCCTTAGGCTTTGTGAACAATAGACTCTTTTGCAGCCATAGGTATATATCTGAAGCAGAAAAGGAAATCCTACTTTAAAAGATATTCATTGCCTATGGGCAAGATACTTTCAAACCAAAGGTTTTGCTACAAAGCAAATGTAACCTTCCATAGTTAGGTAGTGAAATTCTTTCATTTACTACTGTAAATGGAATTAGTGAGACTATTAAAAAAATTTAAGTTGTTGTTGTCAGCTTGAAAATTCATTTCAGAACAGAGAAACTAGAACAAAAAGCAGAAATTATAAATAAATTCAGAGCAAATGTAACATAAAAATCAACAAAACTTGGCATAAATATAGAACTCAAATAAACTATGACTTTAAGTGTAAAAATTTTAAAAGTCAATCTATTCTACTTTCCCCCCCCAAAAAAAGATTTACCTCAAAAAAGGCATTAAGGTAAGAGAGAGTTCTCATGTGTAATAAAAGGACACAGATCAGATTTTTACACTGTGCACAATCAGACTGAGTGGAAATAGTTGCATTTTTCCACCTGGAAGAAAATTAAATACTGGCATAACCTATCACAAGATGTGATGAAGTCTTTGTCATTTTAAATCAAGACTGTGCAACTTGATGAAAATATTCCATTCTCAAATCAAAAATGTATTCAGTAAAGTTCTCTATCTCATATTGTACTAAAAATGAGATTCATTTCTTTAATGGACTTTTCAGACCTTTATGTCTATAAACATCAGCTTCTGGTGAAATCCACACAGCAAATTATTCATTGACAAATTTAGTAGGATTAGTCTATATTTAGAAATGTACAAACAGTCTCATGAGTTATTTCATATGTGTAAGCTAGAGGTCATGCTATATAACTTACTGTTTTAAAGATTGGCTCTTTGAATTACCTTCCATAGAGGCATATCTCTAAGATTCCTTATAATGCATCTCTCTCTTACATTTTTAAACATGTTTTCTAAAGTCTTCAGTGAACATGACTAGGAACTCTCTTGATTCAAGACTATTTATAATAGAAAGGAAATATTCTTCCAGCCATAAAATGTCCTTTAGTACTGTATTTCTAAAATTTCTCTCTCTAGCTTTCATATTCTTTATAATATATTGAAATGATCAACATATATTCAGTTTACATTATTAATATAGTACAGCTGTTACAGCTGTGGAGGTCTAATGATACAGGTAAGAAGGAATTCTTCCAGAGACAGTATGTCCATTATGTTGCTGACATTTCCAAAAATAACAAAAAAAAAATAATAAATTTTGGGGACAAATATTATCACTTGGAATTTTCAACACAGTTTTCTTCTCTTTGTCCTAAATGAAAACTTGAAATATTTTGGATTCTTTTAAAGCTGTGTCTTGAGAATGTGTTTTTGCTAGGTCAATCCATTCCCATCTACTATATTTTTCTCTTTCAAGATTTTTGTGTTGTGTGGTTTTTATGGTTTTATTTCTCATTCTTTTTTCTAGGTATGTGTCTGTCATCCCTAGGAAAAAATTCTATAAAAGTATGAGATAATTTTAAGTCTTATGCAAAGGCTTTGTTCACTGCTTACTGTCAAGCAATGAACAGCATGAGTTATATTTAAGAAAAAAAGAATATCTAATAATGTCTACTAAGCATATAATAAATCAAATAGATAATAAAAATTTAGTTTGGACATTCATGATGGAAAAACAAATATACAAAGATTTAACTTGATCTCTCAATCTATAGAATATATATATATATATATATATATATATATATATATATATATATTTACCCCATTATTCCATACCAAGTCTTCAAGAAATATTGCAATAAGCCAAAAGTCATGTTCCACAAGTGATTCATGATTCTACTCATGGATTTCTTATGAAAAATGGAGTCTATCTACGATGTGTCCAACTAGTTTGTTTCTTCCTTATCTGGTCTTACAATTGAAAATATCACCTTTAATATAAAATAATCCCAAAACCAATCAAACAAAAACATGAGTTTTTGCATACAACCAATAGGAGGAAATAAAAAACCAAACCGAAACACCCTCAGAAAGCCTTCCTTCCCTTTGTGTCTCCTGCCAGATTTTATTTTAAGATTTCTGATGCTAGATTCTTCGTTATAACTCACCAGCCCTCTGAGAATTCCCTGTCAGAAGGTTCCCAAATGAGCATCTTTAGGAGATCAAAGTTTTCCAACAGTTGATCTGTTGCTTAGTTACCAACTCCCTGGAGTTATGACTTGACAAACTGCTTTGTCCTGAACAGAAGTCAACATTTTGTCCAAAGCACCTTCCACCTGAAAAGAGGATCATCCTTATTTAACAACCCTGTGATGTCACCTTGGATCACCCTCCTTTGAAACTGCAGCACAGAAAATACAGAAAAAAAGGAGTCAAAAAGATGACAGAGAGAGACATGTCCCAGATACAAAATACTCTTACAGCCTTAACATAGAGACTCAGGGAGCATCTCCAGTATCAAAGAGAAATAAAGAGTTCTGTGCAGACAGATTCACTGTGTCATATCACATTTGGGTATCAAAATTAAACTCAGTCTCCTGAAGCTACAAATGTGAAGGACATTCAAGTCACAAGTTCTGGCACAGACTTATTTTAAATTTAATAGAGCACTGTTTAATTTAAGATGTTAACATTAAAAAATATCTGGATGGCACCCAAGACATTATAAAGCTATGATTTGCTAAATATCCATCACTTTGTACATTCTCTAAAAACATCTTTCCCATGCAAATAATTAGGCATTTCATTTTTATAAAAACGTGTCCTGAGAATTAGAAAGAAGTCAATTCTGTGTTCCCAATTCTGAATGCAAATATGGAAAAGAAAGCACTTAGTACAAAGGGATAATATAATTATTTTTTTCTATAGAAAGGTCAGAATGGACAAAAGAATTTTCTTCTTAAATTCACCCTTTCTCTTCTGCTCAATCTTCATCTTCCAAGAGGGATGTGTTTTATTACTTTTCAAAATGAAAGCCTATTATTTCTGCAAGCGATTCTTGATCAATAATAAATTTCCCACATAGTTTTATTTGAGGTCATTTGATGCCTGGGCATTTGTCATACTTTTAAGAATGAATTAAATGAGATTTAAAATATAATGAAATGCCTCCTTCCAACTTTTTTTAAGGAAAGAAACAGTTTAATTCATCAGGAAAACAGTCAAGGAAAGAAATATGAATTTTTTATATATATATATATGAACATGGATCATAACAGAATGCATTATACATTCTGCTAAGCATCCATATTTGATGATAAAAGAAAAAACATAGTAAATATTCTGCATTGACACAGACCTACACATATATAGATAGCACAGAATCACAGAATGTCTTGAGGTGGAAGGGACCCAGAAGGATCATTGAGATATACACATAGTAATGCACAAAAACATATATATATATATATATACACATATATATATATATATATATGTAATCTAGCATTACAAATTTGTGTGACCTGAAAGAGCAATTCTCAAAGAACACAGAACTTTAAACAGCTCCATCAGTTTCCCCCTTTCCTATTCTTAGTGTTACCACCAAATGAGGGCTGAATAATTGCACGTGGTTATCTTTCTAATCTTTTTCATCAGTGGATTTTTAAAATAGGCTTACTTAAAATATGTTTATTCTGGATAATTTAACATGATTTCTCAAAACTTTGGTAACTGTTAGAAGGAGGCAAATAGACCAAAAAATAAAATAAAATAAAAAAATAAAAAAGCCTCACCCCACCTGAAAAATTTATCTCTTTAAAACTTATACTGATTTTTGTTTTTACAGTCCTGTAGGATGCATGGGCCCTGTGTTTTTCTCCTTTCCTTTTTGAGGGCTAAATATTGGTGCATGTTTTAACTGCAAATCAGAGGCTTAGTGTGAAACTCATATTGAACTGTAACTAAACAGAGAAATAATGCTCAATTTTATTCAAATGAAACCTATGACATGACAAATCTCTACAAAATGGCAGCACTGTCTTGAAATCAAACTGTGGTGAAATTGTCTAATCCTTTATGCTCAAGTATGTCAGGAATTCAAGAGGCTACACTTAAAGGGCCTCCAACTTCACTGCAGAAATGAACAATTACTTGACTAAACCCAAAGTTCTGCTGACAAGGAGGAGGAGATGATGCATTGTGCAGCTCCACATTCAGCAGTCTGCGTCTTCTGACTGTCTATGGCTCAGCAGTGGCAAAATGTGAAGTTTTGTGACAGAGTCCCATTTGCAGGTTGACTTCTGTCCAAACTGGCAACTCCCAAGCAGTTGCTATGGGCAGACAGATGCATTTCTTGGGGATTGCAAACCTTCGGAGAGCTCAGTAGCACAGGATGACATTTGCAGGGGGAGCTTGACTGGTGAAATTATATTCATGGGCCACTGTAAAATCACTACTCAGCAGGAGGGAGAGGTTTTCCAGTCAAGAAGATTGTCCTGGTTGCAGAGCTGAGATGATGCCAGGGCAAGGTAGCCCTGATGGGCTGGGGTAAGCTGCCAAGGCCACATTCTCATGCAGATTTGAGCCTGTCACTGTGCAGTGAACCTGAAATTAGTACAAGGAGAGCAAATGTGGGCCCCTTTTAGAACAACTGCTCTTGCCCATTCAACTGCTTGCAGAAATTAACTCTGAACTTTGATCATACTTCTTTGGGAAGAAAACTGATTAACAGCCACCCCCACTGAGGTAAAAACCCAAAAATGTTTAAAACAGACTCAGAGAGTGGCACAGTCCATGCCATAATCTTGCACATGTTACCTGTCTAAAGGCTTCTCGTGAAAGCACAGCTGCACGTTTCAAAACTGCTTTATCTGCTGTGCAGAGAAGGGAAGCTCTAAGCAGTACCTACTGTAGAAGCAGAATACTGCAAGGAGGTCATTCCACAGCATTGCAAGAAAAATGATCAGCAAGAAGCAATCAAGGGATGAGACAGTGGTGACTCACTGTGGTTTTGATAAACTGAGGGTGCCATTCTCTGGGGAGGAGTGGGAAGCCAGAAAGCAGCATTTCAGAGAGCAACCTGCTCTCTGTACGATCAAGTATAGCAGTGCAGGTGTCACCGTGTATCCCCACACTCAGAGCTGGCAGACTTCAAGCAGTTTGCTGGAGTAATTCAAGTTTTGGACTGGTGTGGATTCCAGAGATAAAAAGTGATATTACTGGGAGAAAAATCCCATCTTCAGCATCTCTTTGTGACGGACTGTTCTGCACAGTATTTTCAAAACTTGCACAATTAGATATGGTTCATGGAGCTGGACACGGTTCATTAGGCAAGTGTTTATAATGGCCTCCTGTTACATCTGCTGAAAGTAAAATGCTTTTATCTTGCATCCAGGAGCAGATTTTGAGACTGTCCACAATATCATGCAGGCTGGTGGTAATTTACCCTTAATTTTCCCATTCAGTTTGCATTGCAAAGCAGCAGGGAGGTTGGCTTAACTCTAAATTCTGTAGTGTCAAAAGAATCAGCAGGACTCAATGCCAGTATTCACATGAATTCATTCTCTTCATTTTTGAAACAGAAAATCCTATGTTTGTTTATTAATATGCCAGAACTGAGCAGATAGCCAAAAACCCTATCAGTTTCTTGAATCTTTATAAAACTCCTGAACATTGATTAAAAAAAAATTATCACTTTTACTTATGTTGCATATTTGTCTATATGTGGCTCTATCTGTTAACTCAAATTCCATAGTAATTACTACATTAATTCATTATCACTCCCACCAGTATATTGCTAATATTTATTGACAAGTCACTGCATTTTCGGCTCATAGTGGGGCTTCTGATACATGGTCAATGCCTCATTGTTCAGGGACAGTTTGATTTTTTAACCTATCTTTTATGAGTATTCATTTTGCTGGAAAAAAACCACTTTTTTTTATTATTTGTTTTCAAATCCCAAGATTAATCTGGAACCAGAAAATCCAGGAGGGTTTTTGTTGATTTTATTGCTATAAAGCAGATTGTTGCATGCACCTGGTGTATTTTATGCTCAAAATGGGAAACAAAACAAAGCATTGGTCTGAAAGGTCTCAAGACACAATGAATCTGATTCCAAAAATTCCTTTGATAAACAAATGCAGTCAAAAAAAATATTAGTTGAGCCAGAAGACTGTTGCTCAGGAACAGATATTCCCAAGGAGTGATTTTTACCCTAAGTAAATGGCAGTCTTGATGTTTTATTCATCATAAAGAGGACTTCACTCTCTTATCATGGCCTCCAGACTCTTCCCATCATACAGACCCACAAAACTCATCTCAACCAGTAGGATTCTGTTCTCCAGCAAGAGTCACTCAGCTGGACACCACGTGCCACCAAAGTCACCCTACCACTCCCCTCCCCAGCTGGTGAGAGAAGACAAAATATAATGAAAGGCTTATGGGTCACAGGAAGGTCAGGAAGAGATTGCTCACTAATTATGGGCAAAACAGACTTGGGGAAATTAACTTAATTTTTCACCAAGCAAGTGAGAAGAGGAAAAAGAGAAATAAAATCAAATCTTAAAACACTTTCCATTGGCCCCTCTCTTCTTCTCAGGCTTACCATTACTTCTGATTTTCTCTCTCTCATCCCTCCCAGTGGCACAGAGAGATGGAGAATGGGTGTTGTGGTCAGTTCATATGTTGTCTCTGTTATTTCCTCCTCAGAGGGAGGACTCCTCACATTCTTCCCATGCTCCAATGTGAGCTCACTTCCACAGGGCACAGTTCTCCATGAATTTCCAACATGAGTCTTAGACACAGGCTGCAGCTCTTCAAAAACTGCCCCAGCATGGGTGTCTTCCATGGAATGCAGTTGCTCAGGAACTCACAGCTCCAGTGTGGGTCCCCTGCAGGGTCACAAGTCCTGACAGCAAACTTGCTCCAGCGGGTTCCCCTCTCCATGGAGCCACATGTGCTGCCAGGAGCCTGCTCCAGCAAAGCCTTCCAACAAAGCCACAGCTGCCTTTGGGCATCCACCTGCCCCACGGGGTGCTGGAAGACAGCCAGTCTTACCACAGGCTACATGCACCTCCTCCACCTCCTCCACTGACCTTGGTGTCTGCAGGACTGTTCCTCTCACATATTCTCAGTCCTCTCTTTGCTGTTCTGCAGCAGCTTTTTCCCCTTCTTAAACAGGAAAGTGCTACCACCACCCCTGATGGGCTCATCCTTGGCCAGTGGCAGATCTGTCTGTCATTGAAGCCAGCTGTCAATGGTTTCACTGGACACAGGGGAAGCCTCTCACAGAAGCCACCATTGTAGGCCCTCGCTGGCAAAACCCTGCCATCCCAATCCAACATGCCTCCTTCTCAGCAGCTTTTAGCAGGAACAGGGCTATGCTTTTCCTCCACTCTTCTCACTAGGATGAACTGTGAATGATTTAGATATACAGAAATATGACAGACACTTAAAAATACATACAAACAAAATCCACCTCAACAGTAAATTAGCTAGAATCTGCTTCAGAGTGAAGGGCAGGTGGCAGAGTTAGTTTTAATAAATTAATTAAATATCTATTCTGTAAAATATATCTTTGAAGTGCAAGTACAGACACATGAAATATAAACCGAATGTATTCTTTTGAATTCTTTCATTGTGGTTTCAAGAAAACAAATTAAAATAAAAAGAACAAAGTATTTTAAAAAAATAAAATTTCCTGCTGGTATTGTTTCATTGGCTTACTGTCAGGGTCCTAAGGCACTGGAACTGGTTGCCAGAGAAGTTCTGGATACCCCATGCCTGGAACAGCTCAAGACCAGATTGGATGGGACTTTGAGCAACCTGGTCTAATGGAAAGTGTCACTGCCCATATTAGAGGGTTTGGAACTGGATGATCTTTAAAGTCCCCTCCAACCCACACCACTCTATGATTCTCTGCCTTCATTTCCTATGCAACTCAATAAAAATATAAGCAATATAAGACCTGCATTTGAAGTGCATCACTTAAAAAAAAGTGATTATTATCAGTTATATCCCACAATTTTATTTCTGTGTATACTGTCTTCTTATTCTCGTGTGAAAAAAACAGATCACCAACATTAATGCATCAAATTTTAATGAAGTAAAAAATCTACTTAATGATTAACATCATTACTCCTGAGATTTACTAGACCAATGCAAAAGGTGACATTTTGATAATATTGAAAAACAAAAAGTTATGATCTGGGAGATCATTCAGCACATATCCAATGTGATTAATTTTATGACCACTAGAAGGTATTCTCAGAGTACAATGATGAATAGAAGCTAGAAACTTGTGGGAATCAGGAGCCCAAGTCTTCTAAATGCCTTTAAATTCCCCGAGGTTATAAGCTCTCGGGGTACAACCAGTTATTGTTGAATGCATTTCACTTTGTATAGAGACATCTGAAGCTGATAGTCTACATCTAAGCTAGTGGTCTGAGGATCTTTTTGGCAAATTTTTCCTTTCTTGGGAGAAAATCGAATTTTTCAAAGGACAATTGGTCTCATGCGCATATATATTAATGAATGGTGATATGCCTTGTCATGTCTAAAAATCTCTCCATGAAGGGTGAATGTCTTGAACTTTGTGTATTTATTTTTCAACAAAGTGAGAACTCCCCTGTGACTGAGCATGCACTACTACTTTAAAAGTCTTTAGGCATGATCCTGCGCAATACCACTGCAATAATTACAGTGGACTTAATTACACTGGCTTTAAGCAGATTCTTGCCAAAATATTATTTTCCAACCCAAAATGTTTTGCTGAACTGTATCATGTTTCTACTTCTGACTAATTACAGTTGTTATTATATAATGAATAACCATGTAGTTTGTCACTCACCTGCAGCTTATTTTTAAAGGACCACCTCTCTTGCTGCTTAATCAACAAGGTCTGATCTTCCCCAGCCTAATTTTAGGTAATAAAATAATACCTTGAGTAATAGACTTGAATCACTGTCTAGAAATGTAATGTCTTTTCACTGTTTTCTGAAGAAGGTGAAAGAGGGAGAAAGCTGGGGAATATGTAGATCCTTAATTTGTTCTCAAGTAATGCTGAATGTGGATGGAGTGAGTCCAGCTAAGTGTCCACCTCAGGACAAGAAAAACAAACACAGCTACCAAAACATATATGATCATAAGGTGGTTAAATAGGATTTCCATAAACCACACCTTTAATAATTTAGGTTATCCCTAAACTGCAGTACAAGTCATGAAAATTGAAACTTATGCCACTGACTTGAATTTGTTTAAAAAAATCCCACTGTTATTTGTGCTTGCCTGAATTTGTGTCCATGCTATGGAACACTGTCTGCTCTGCAGAGGATGTCAATCTATGACAAGTCTCCATCTGGGACTTGACCTCTAACAAAAAGTCTTAAGCAGGAGATCAGCAGTTTGAGCCTGTACCTGTATTTGGCATCTGTGAAAGTCAGATTGCCAGTCTTGCCAGAGAAATGAGTGGTGATATGTAATAAAAAGCATTTCAGACACACAGAGGTTACGGGAAATTTGACGGTAAAACCATAAAACAATAAAAAACACTGCAGGTATAATTCTTGAAAATATATCTAACCCATCTAGTGAAACTAAATAACATTAAATTTAGCCTATTAGTAAAAGCAAACTTGAGTAAAGGCAGTAACTGACAGAACAAGAGGACACGCTCTCAAGCTGCACCAAAGGAAATACTGGTGGGACATCGAGAAAAAGTTCTTTACAGAAAGGGTGATAAAGTACTGGAATAGTCTGCCTGAGCAGACTATTGGTGGTGGAGTCACCATCCCTGGACATATTAAAAAAAAGGCTGGATGTGGCACTCAGTGCCATGGTCAAGTTTTTTGTGTAGGGCATGGGTTGGACTCGATGATTTCAGAGGTCTCTTCCAGACTAGTCATTCTGCTGAATTCTGTTGAAAAACTTTTTGCAGAAAGATAATATAAATCAGAAGATCCTATGGCTTCTGATAAAAACAGAAATGTAGTCCAATTCTTCAATTTTGTAAGCCAAATGTTCTATCATTTTGATGCAAAGCTCACAGATGAAGTTTGAACAGTGAACATTTTTTACACTATTTGTAGTGGATAAAATACAGCACTCATTAAAAGTGATAATGATTAACTTACTTTTTAAAATAATTATTTAAATATTAACAAATAGGTTTCTACCATTGTCCCAGTTATTCTCTGCTCCTTTATTTTGGCTGGATCAGCAGGTAAGGTTTCAGATTTTTGAAAGGCTATAGCCCTGAACAAGCCACAGCTGATCACTTTAACAAGTCAAATTTGATGGAAGAACCTGGTTGCTTCATTCCTATACACCTGGACAGAATCTCTCTCTGCAGAAACCTAATGACATTGGTAAATGTATTTCTTAATCAAACATTAAAACACACATTTCTTTAAACAAGTACTAACTGTATTTCAAAAGTCTAAAGATATTAAATTCTTCATTCTTGCCACTACTATTAACTGGATACTATGGCAGTGACCAAAATAGGTGCTGTTTTTTTTAAGTCTGGCTAGAAGAACAGAGCTACACTTATGAGAAGTGTCACACTTGAAAGGGTTAATAATTAGAAAAATCTCACCAGGTAATTTGCACTCCTGGGTATATTTTTGTACTGTGAACACTTAGACCTGATTATCTTGATTTCCCCTTCAGAATTCTTATGCTACTTTCTGAAAAAAGAGGAGGATGCAAAAATGTCTTTCTTAAAAAAAAAAAAAAAGAAAATAATGGAAAGGAAAAAAAACAAAAAAAAAAGCTTAGCATTTCCTAGTGTCTGGATTTATTTAGAAAATACAAATATTTTTGAGAGTAATTAATTGGGCCCAGTAAAATCTTTACTTAATAGCAATGTCTGGCAGATTAGCCTCGTTTTTTTGACCTGTCATGATTGTAATTCATATTCAAATTACACTGGCATTAACTCAGGGAAATTGCAACATTTCCAATACTATAATGAGAACAAATTTAAATCCATCATTCCAAACTACAGTATATGTAATATTTATTTCCTTTTGTTTGTTTTCCAAGGAGAAAGTCCATACTCCATGTGTATTTCCACATGAGAAACAAACTTTGTGCATTAAAATGCAGTATTTGTATGTTCAGTTTAATTTTGCTAGCCAGGGCTCATTTAAAAAGGATACATTTTACAGTATTATAAAAACAAGAACACAAGTCAATAGAAAACTGGAAGTGTGCCTCTTTAAGTTTATTTATTTTTTTCTTTGTCATTGGTAGGACACTGTCCTACTTTGCCATGTTTCTGAAATGAGCCTCGTCCTGCTGGTTCACTGCATGTTCCCAAATGAATAGAGTTACAGGATAAAAATGGAATTCCTGAATATGCTACAATGCAGAAGAGTACATCTCCTTTTTTAAGTTCTTGTAATGAATTTTCTAAAAATAGAAGACAATGAACACAATTTTCTGAACAGTGAGAGATTTGTATCGGAACTACAATTTGAGCTATTGTAGGTTTTTGTTGCATTTTCCCGAGGTTTGTTACTTTTTAAACTGATTTGCATGTAGCATGAAAGTTACCCAGCTGTTCAGATGAATACATTACTTTTTGCTTTCAAACACTCAAAAAGGAAGGAAGACTTTGTGTGTGTGTGAAGGAAAGGGGAAACAGACTGGATTATATATTATGCTTTTTATATAAAAGAAATATAATCATTCAGGGAAAGCAAAAAAAAATTAAAAAAAAAATAAAAAGGCAGAGAGAAATATGCATGGCACATAAATGTGTAGTAAAAGCCTTTCTATGCAGTGGAAGTTTGTTAAGTAAAGCTTACTAAATCCTGGGAAGTGGTGAAGGACACTGTAGAAAAAGAAGATGGTCTCAGATTCAACAGTTCTGAAAGCTGGCATTGTTGGCTTAAAGAAGACAGAAGACAAAGGTCTCTTAACATGTGATAAAGTTCTAAGGCGGTGTCTAACATCAAACCAGGAAGCAGAAAAACACCACAGACCATTATCTGCTGCATTTTTTCTATGGAATTCCTGTACAATTTTGCTAATCTGATCCCAGAAACTTCAAACTATTTGTACTACATTCTAAACATCTCCTGAGAAAATATCCTTTTTAAAATTAGCATTGAATAAAATTTAGATTTTAACTGTTTTTCTAGCTGGGATCAAAGCCTTATGTATATGCCCATACAAGACCTAACAAGACTCAGGGTCCTGTTTTTAAGATGGATATTGTTCTTGTATCACAAAACAGCTGTGACAGGAAGGAAGCCCTCAAGATTATCTAGGCCAATCCTCTTCTCAAATGTTCATCAGGCCAATGTCAGGTGAGGTTTTAATATCTCCAAGGATGCAGGCTTTAAAACCTCTCTGGAAAACCTGAATATGACCTCGTTTTCAGTAAACATATTCTAATTTGATTTACAGAATACATTTTTATAATGTTTAAAGGGAAGTAACTTTATTTCTATTAGTGGCTATTGCCTCTTTTCTTGGCACAGGGCACCACTAATAGTCTCATCCTCTTCTGGTCAGGTATTTTTTTACATTGACATAATCCCCCTGAGTCTTTTCAACTTCAGGCTGAACAGAGCCATCTCTCTGTTTTGTTTTGTGACAGAATCTCCAATATCTAAATTTTTGTAACCTTTTCCTGGACTCACAACATGTCTTTCTTTCTCTGGGAAGCTCAAAACTGGGCCTAGCATTTCAGATAAGTCTCACCCAGGCAAAGTGGAGAGGAATCATAATTTCCTTCATCCTACTGGAAAGATTTCTCTTAATGAAATCAGAGTCTGTCAAATTTTGATGCAAGGGTACATTGGTGTCTCTTGGGCAGCTTAGTGTCCACTCAGACAGAATTCCTGTGCTACAAATCCCTGGGCTACACCTCTAGTGAGTGGTCTCCAGCTGGACTTTATTCTGTTGATTGACAGCCTTTGAGCCTGACAGTTCAATAATAGTTTCCTTGTTTCTAGGCCTGCTTTTCTGTCTTACATACTTTGGTATTTGGCTTTGTTTTTCTTGTCTGATTCAGTCCATCTCTGTCCATTTTTCTACTCTGTACTTCGTCTTTTTGCTTGTAAGAACGTTATAGAGGACAATGTTGAAAGCCTCAATAAAATCAAAATAAATGATGTCAGCTACATGTCAGCCCTTGCCTACGGACCTGGTCATTATACAATAGAAAGCTGTTGGATTGGTTAAGCAGAAAACTTAATAAACTCATGCTGTCTAATCCAAATTTCCTTTTCGACTTTTATACATTTGGAAATGGCTTCCAGGAAGATTTCCACTCTAACCTTCCCCCACCAGGATCAAGTCCAGCTCTGAAGAGAATGGCCCACATAGGGATGGAACCCACAACCTTGGTGTTATCAGCACCATGCTCTGAGCAGCTGAGCTAGTCTCAGCTGCTGCTGACCAGTCTGTAGCTTTTCCAACCTTTCGAAGATAACTGAGTTTAATCTTGCAAATGACAGTGGCCAGCTTCCTCAGGTCTCATGAGTGCATCCTGATAGGTACTCTGGACTCTGTTTAAGTGTTTCCTGACATGATCCTCTTCCACTGGGGGTAAATCTTCCTTGCAACAGGATTCCTCACTGGTCTCAAGGGGCTGAAATTGTTGAAAGCAATTTTTACTGGTAAAGAACAGTGAGTGAAGGTATTCACTCTTCTCCATGTTCATTTAGTACAAATATGAAATACTTATGCAGAAACTAGACAGGATCCACTTTTCTACTGCTAGTTTCCATCTGACTCTCCCTTCTTCACCCCCAGGTGAAAGGACTGATTTTTTTCTCTGAAATTATGGGAAAATTAATTCTGCATTGAATTCATACCTCAGCAGTCTATACCAACATTTTGTATGGATGACTATATTTGTTTTTCTTGGTCAGCAGTCTCCATATGCCTAGGTATAATACTTACTATAATAGAAGACAGCTATTAGAATAAGTAATGAATATGAGCAGCAGATTGCTCTATGAGTCACTATTATAAGCATCTTTGATATATTAGCTTTAGTTAGCCTAAGCAGAAATTAGAGGAGTCAGGGACTTCCAAGGGCAAAAGATTAGAGGAAATGCTTCCAGTAGCCAATATGCTTTCCCCTTATTCAGATGATGACAAAATGTTACAATCATAATCATACCTGGATTAAGCTGAAGCACAGCTTCCCACATAAAGATGTCTGATTTTTTTTAAACTTCATTTCTGAACTTCTGTAAAATAAGTAAAGTTCCCAACCTAAAGAGAAATGTCTTTGTTACGTGTTTCTTTGAATTTTACTCTTGGTATTATGTATATAAATTCTACAGAAAACAGAGGTAATTTATTTCTTTCTGTGCCATTGTAATCTACATATAAACATAATGATTTTGTTACATGTATACTGTCATACCAAATAATTTGCCATGTATACAGTTTTTTCTTCATATTTCTTGTTTTAGCTGTTCAAATATATTTTTTTCAGCCATTATAATGACGATTTGAGGCTTTTCCTTATGTTTTGGTGGGGTCCTGAATTTAATGTGATTAATCACCTGACCTCTGAGGAAGTCAAGGTGACAAGAGTATAATGCAGATTTGTCAACAGGAATTTTCACTTTCTGACATTAATTTAGGGTCTAGAACTTAATTTAGGTCTTCATGCACTGGTTTCAGGTTCACATCTGGTAGGTTTAGCAGAAGCGATAACTGTGTCAATGAGTTATTTGTGCTTTTGATCCCAGATTAGTTGACTCCAAAATCTTAAGAGCTGGAGAAATTTTATGTAAAAATAAGAAATGGGCAAGAAAATTTTTTTCCAGACTGAGATTTCAACAGTTTCCCTGCTTCTTACTGAGATGAAACTGACCTTTTGAAGTTTTCAGTGAGGAAACAGCCATAAATCCAAAATAAACAATACTGCAATAGTAACATACTCAAAAGTAGTGTTATGCCTGGTTGACACCAGAAAACTCATGTCCTACAAACCAGTTCAGTGATTTTATTTTTGAAAGCAGGTTCTTTTAGAGACTCTAAAAGAGAAGGGGAAAGGCTAGTTGGAATGGGAAAGAACTACTGGACTAAAACAACCATTTTACACAGATCACCAAAAGTGCAAATAAGGTTAGGAATTCTAGAAAAAGCAGAGAAAGCAGTAACAGTGCCATCTTTGTTATGAATAAATTGAATGTCATTTCTCTGGTTATGCCTAAATGTTCTCAGCAATCTCAAGCAGAGAATGCTGTAATCCTCTGTATGTTGAGTAAACCTGGGCTGCAGAAGAAATTACATGGGAAGCAGAAAAACAAAAAAATTGTAAGGATGTTCTATAACTTGGCCTATTGTTCTTATATATAATCAAGATGTATCTGGGCCATGAACACAGACCACAAAATTATTTCCAAATCTTGTCTGATTTTTGAGGACATTTCCAAGTTCTATGGTTTTAGAGTTAGCCTTGAGAAGTACACAGAAATGCAGAATTTCCACAATATGGAAACATACCTGTAAAATGAATACTCCTAAAGAGTACGGTATTGATTCCTTCTTCTACAGTCTTGAAAATATTGTGGTACTAAGCAATGTGGATCTAGAAAAAAATGTGGTAAGTAAAAACAATCACAGAAATGTAAATCCAGAGATTAACTGTCCTTCCTTCCTTCCTTCCTTCCTTCCTTCCTTCCTTCCTTCCTTCCTTCCTTCCTTCCTTCCTTCCGACAAAAAACTAAAATGAAGTTCCTAAAATAAGTGGAAGGGAGGGAGAGAAAGAGACAGATGGCAATAAAAGGTGTGATGAGAAACATAAGGGAAACCAGGAGATAGATATTCCATTTGCACCTTCGTCCAGCAGAAAGAAAACCCCAAGAGGGTGCAGCTTTAATGAAAGCAGATGAACTGTTAGAAGACTCCCCAGGTCAAATGATGCTTCAGTTGTACATATGTTACAAGAGATAAGGAAAAATATATTAATTATAGCCACAGAATTTAAATCAACCCAGTAAGTGTTACCTACACTAGAAAAGATGAGGGGACATAGCTTATAGGCTCACCCATAGAAACATTATCCAAGATTGTGGGGTTTATTTTAAGATTAGCCTGGGGTCTTTTTCAAACAAGGTCTAAAATTTCATAATCAAGAACATAATCTTTTACTTTTCTAGAAAAACTGCACATCATTTTCATCCTTACCTTTGCCTGGTAATGAGCACCTCAGGGGAGATCTGACAGGAACTAAGTATTTTCTTTCTAACTGAGAAGCAATAGAATGGAGCTATGTAGTCTTCCCAGTGGCCTCTCCACCCAAAATGTCATATGGTTGTCTCAGGATTCAGGCCATGTTTTCTTAGCATGTTTCACAGCTAGTGAGTCTGAGGACCAGTAATGCCTCAGGTGATACCCCTCATCTGTAAGGCTACACTGCTGGAGAGAGGTTCTGAGAAAATTATCTGGTACCACTAGTGAAAACTGCAGGTAGCAACCAAATAGCTCTTGTATTCAGGAATTCCAACAAATATCTTGGAGTGGAAAAGGTAAGAGGAAGGGAAAAAATAGAAAGACTAATATTAGAAGTAGCAGGGCAGAAAAAATCAAAACTATCACACAGGACACCAGAAAAAATATCCATATTCAAACATTTGGAACCAAATGAGATACAATGAAGGAAATATTATTTGGAAAACAAAGGAACTGAGGGTATCTTCACTTTCTCCATCTATCTTGATTGCCTTTTTAGGACAAAGGAAAGAGCTGAGACAGTCTGGGGTTTATTAAAATCCTCATTCAATTTTCCTTTGTTAATTAAGAAAAATCAAGGAAGAGATACACAAGCTCTATTTGATTAGAAGTATTTATGCAACTTTATGTCCTAACAGATTGCATTTCAAAGTCATCCACAAAGTCATGAGTACTTTAAAGGAGTTCTCCTCTGATCTTTTAGATTCAATTATTCAGACTTTTTCTGGAGATGCTAACATCATATCACATGCAGAGTCTGTCTCATATTTGTCCAACACAGTTTGTAAGACAAGGCTTTAGCCTGGGACATTTAAGCAGTTGTGCTTTGCTTTTATGCAGCAGCCAGGCATTCAAACTGTCATCTTCATTAGCATCAATTCTCTTGTGTTCCTGAATCCCCAAATCTTTCTCAGCAGTATCTGCACCTCCCAGCACTCTCCACAGACAAGCAAATGTTCACTAGATAAACAGATTAGTGCTTTAAGGACTAGATCCTAAGCATTATCCTCTCTTCAGTCCCTTCTCCATATTTAAATGTAAGTAGAAAACTCTTCCTTTGTATACAATGGGTAACCAAAGTATCACATGGAGAGACATGCATGTCCTTTATAAAGTATATAAGCCTGCATAAAAGCTAAAAGATCTACTTCACACAGCCTAAATTTTACTGTCATGCCCAGCAGTTATGCCTGTCCCCTTATCATCTTTGCAATCTCCTCCTGTGTCAGTATTATTAATTTTCTCATTACATTAATTTATCCACAATTTAGTTACTAATTTTTAACATATTCCTCAGTGCCATTTAAACATTGTGGATTTAGGGTGGCCAGTAGGTTATACTTGGGGAGATACTTTTGTCCCCCTAAGCAGACATAGCAATATGCAATAAACTTCACTGACACACTCACAATAATTTATTTTCTATTTCTGTGCAATTATAGAATAAAAGCAATAGGATCAAACTTTGTTTTTAGTACAACTGAAGGTATAATTTATCTTACAGATATATTTGTTTTAACATTCAAATTCCTCTGTTATAGCAATAGCACAGCAAAGCACCTGTCTCAGATGCCTGTGGAATTAATACTGAGTAATTAGTTTAAAAATGCAAAAGCCACAATGCTTTTTTCTTTTTTACTTTTACTCTATGCTACCAGCCATGGTTTCACTTGGGAATTATTAACCTTCTTCATTTAAAGTATAAAATTAAAACAAGAAGTAACCAAACCTTGGAATACTTTCTTGAGTCTAGCAAAAAGCACTATGCTGAGCTTTTTTATTATAAATAAGCATAACTCTTTGTTTACTTAAACTTGCTGACATTTGCACCGCCAGCTTTTTAATGTTCCAGAGGTGACTCTCAGAGCTTTCTCAGAGTGTTTCAGCTTTTAGTGAGGCACCTGGGTTAAAGTCAATTAAAGAGGAGATATTCAGCAGCTCTTCAAATCAGACCTATGTGTTAGAACCATTCAAGAAATGTATGCTTTTATCTGAAAGCTGGATTGAAATATAAATATTTCATTTTGGGTCATTTTTTTCATTCCAGTTTGTATAATTATTTTTCCTTTTTGCTGAAAAGAAAACCTAGTCACTTGGGGTTCGTGCAAAATATTTTGTTCAGTCTGAAACAGAATATTTTATTTTGGCATATTTGAAATAAAAAGCAAAAGCAACAACATTTTAGATAAGAAAAAAATGTAACCTAATTTTTCATTTTTGTCTAATAACCCAGTGCTCAGGGGATTCATATAAAGTTTCGAAATGCACAAGGTCAAGACTTTTCTTGATGTAGGGATCTGACCATTCACAGCACATAAAGCAGTCTCGAATATTTTGATAAAGGTAGCTCTCCCTCAGTCTTTTCTGTCAGAGCCATGATATTCTGCACAGCCTATTTAAATATTCATGGGACAAGAGGATAGCATAAAAATGACTTCATGGCCTGCTTTTTCAGGTGTTCTTCTGGGCAGGATAAATTAATTCAAATCCCTGCTCTGAGTCAGCCAAAAATAGAACTGCGACTTTGAAGGGTTCCAGCACCTCATTTTTGGGGAAAGGAGGCTTTGTGTAACTAGATTTAATGCCAAATGCTTATAAGCTGACTTCACATTTCAGAATGCTCTGTCACTCTTATTTGGGACAATAAAAATTTGTCTCTGAGCTGTGTTTCTCACTGAGGGACTGATTTGTTGACATTGTAATATCCAGCTATACTGGATATCTTTAATAAAACACATACTCTGAAAAGGTATCAGCCAAAGAAGAAGTTATTTCCACTTACCAGATAGCGTAAAAATACTTGATAACACTAAAATGTTTCTCAGTCTAAACAATACTCCACTTTTCTTTTTTTTCTATCCCTCCTCCCTTGTCCTTATTTGATATTTTAAATAATTGTCAGGAAGCTTAAGTCCGCATAATCACATCCAACACCAACTGTTTCAAAAGAAGGGGTAATCCTGAAAGTATCTGTAGAGAAGATCTGAAGCAGTGTTATAAGAACACAGTTTTAACTCCCAAGATGTATATTTTTTTGGCAGTTTGACTAATGTCAAATGACAATTATATTATCATTCTCTGCTAATCATAGAAATTGTCTGCATTTGTGCACATGATGCACCCAGCCCAGGAAGGATATGTTGCTACAGTGAACCTCATTCTGTAATCTCTGGGACAAGGAAGATATACAATGGGAGCTGATGGGGAAAAAAGGCAACTTGGAAAGTAAAAGCATCAACAAATAAGGAAAGACAACAATACCTGGAAAATATTTCACTCCAGACATTAGTGGTCTTCCTCAATAGGACTGATGCAGAGCTTTGCTGCCTTTTGAAGTCAAGACCTCCTAGTAACCACAGGAAAGAATAATTATCTCTTTTGGAGCAATGAACTCTTTGGCAGAGCAGTTCTGAGGAAGATTAAAGGCCCTGACAAGAAGTGGCTTAGATACTTTTGTAAGAATGACAAGGGACTTTTGCACAAGTCTGTAGGCACCCTCCTTCCTTAGCCACCATCACCTGCCTTGTTAGAGCACCCTCAGAAGAGAATGTTCATTTCTTCTCTGCTAGAGGATCTCATTGCTGCTCTTTCTGATTGAATACTAAAAATCCTTCCTTCCTTCCTTCCTTCCTTCCTTCCTTCCTTCCTTCCTTCCTTCCTTCCTTCCTTCCTTCCTTCCTTCCTTCCTTCCTTCCTTCCTTCCTTCCTTCCTTCCTTCCTTCCTTCCTTCCTTCCTTCCTTCCTTCCTTCCTTCCTTCCTTCCTTCCTTCCTTCCTTCCTTCCTTCCTTCCTTCCTTCCTTCCTTCCTTCCTTCCTTCCTTCCTTCCTTCCTTCCTTCCCCCCCTCCCTCCCTCCCCTTCTTTTTCACTCTCTCCCTTCATCTCTACCTTTCTCCCCTGCTTTTATAACTTTCTCCATTAACAATCCATGTGTGCCATCAGCTGTGATCCCTGCTAATATAACCATGTGCAGGTGAATCTGTCCTGACATCCTTTGTGCAATCCACCCTGTGAATAGGATTGTAAAACTGGCAGAGATATAACACAGTAGATGAAAAATACTAAAAGGAATTTTGAACAATAATGGAAAAAAAGCTGGAGACACAATATCACACAATGACAGAATAATAATGAACTTTCAGGAGAAAAGATTTGGAAAACAGAAACAAAGGAACCAAAGTCCAAAAATGTAGTTCAAATTTAAAAGCAATATTATAAATCCTGCTATGGGGAAGACAATAGCAAAAGGTATTAAGTATTCATGACCAACAGTTTCCCTAACATTGCATTTGATTATTTTCTTTACCATTCATGTGAACTGCTTCTTTTTGAGAAATTTATTAAATGAAGCCTGAAGGAAGGGTCTGGTACTTATCTATTTGATCATCTCTATAAAAAATGCATATAGGCGATCTCCCTTTTTCCACCTAAATTTCATTTCTTTTGTCATCTATCTGAATAGCTGTAAATAAAGATGAAATAAGCAAGTTTGGTATTATATGTTTTATTTTCTATTTACAGGTTTCAGATTTAAGGCTAAGGCTCAAAGTCTGAAAGAAGGAATGCGCAGCTTTTCTATTTTCCTATTCATAAGCAGAAGAATTGGATATTTCTGAAGCACATGAAGCAAATAAAAGTCTCTTTTATTATTATTCATAACTAAAATTCTGGTCTATTTTTATTCTTACTGTAGCTTTTATAGAGAGCTATGCATCTGAGTCAGCACCTCAAAGCAAAACTCATTTCCAATTCATGACATCTCTTTTTCCTCCAATTACTTAGCTTCATTTCCTTCTCATTTCATTTTTTCCCTTTTGACTCTCACTCACTCAGATGAAATAGCTACACACTGTAATTCTCCATTGGAGAGTGATATATCGTATTCTTGAATAGGTTTTAGTTTAACTAGCCTTTCTTCTTTGTTTTTTTTGGTTTTTTTTAACTGCAATAATTACATGGTTTTGACATATAGAGCTAAAATATAGGAAGGAGAAGACTGTATGGGAAGAATGCCCATTTGTGCATTTTATTATGGCTGTTGCGGTCATATCTTCGAAGTGTCATTTTTCACTCTTCCTTCCCATACTGTTGTGTTGATGGCCTGTCAGGTTTCTAAATTTATCTCTTTCACATTTTTTGCACTCTTCATCTCCTCTCAAGGCTTGATTCTATTTATTCTAGCTCCTCTACTTCTTTTTATACCATATATAATTTTTTTCTGCTCTACTGTATTATCAGCTGTGATTGTCAAAACTTGAGTTATTTTCAGCAATATTAGGGTGCAAAGCAATGCCAAATGTACTTTTTGTGCACTTCTTTAAATCTCAAGGTATGCAGTGTCGAATAGTAAGAATTTCCAGAGATGATCCTATAAAACATCTGACAGAAGTGCTAAGATAATAATTAAAAATTCACAACAATCTGTAAATACACGTCTAATCATTGCCTTTGCAGTAGATTTTCTTGGCATACATCCTGCACATGCCTAGAAACATGTAGTTACTTTTAAGGGTTCCAGTGCAATAAGGTTTTCAGTATATTCTTTGGGAAGTAATTCTGTGAACAATCCACCTGCAATACAGAGGAAAGAGATCCTCATCCAAACCTATGGGGGAAAAGATACTTTTCATTATTCAAAAAAAACCAAAACCAACAAACCTTTGTTTTAATTATACTATAGATATTATACAGGATATTATGATTAGTCTCAAATGTACAGGGAATTGCTAACTGAGCTTGTTCACAGTCCTCCCCCATGTTTGATAACCTGACATTCCTGCAGCCTCCATGACCTCAGAATTCCAGTATATGAGGAAATATTGAAGTGTATTTTGTTTAGTCTCAGAGAAAGGACAGAAAAACAGTGTCCTGGATCCTATATACTATTCTCCACAATAGCTGTGGTTGGTTTTTTTAAAAGACTCTTTTGAAAAAAGAGAAATTACAAGTATGGCAGTAAGTCTGCTATTAAAAATCATGTCCTCAGCTCACTAGAGTGGTTATTTAAAAATAGCTCAGAGAAAAATATACCCCTGTAGTACTGCCAAGGTCAGTGAGAGTTAAGATGACCTGAACAAATGTGGATTTTGCAACTGAAGACTTCACATCAACCATCAACTACTTCTGAATTATCCCTTGATTTGAGCAAATCACATCATTGCAACTTCTCTTAGCAGGCTGGGACTCTCCAGACATTATTTAAGATTCTCTGAGTGACATGATGATGACTGTATCAAAGTGTAGCATCTCTGGGTCACATTCTTCAGTGAAATAACAAAAACATTCTCAATTTGTTTTGATGACATAACCAAGATCCGAAAGTACAATTATTACTGCAAAATGGATATGCCAAATGGAGAGTGTCCAGCTGCTCAGAGGGGAATGATTTCCAAGTAGAGGGTGCCCAAAAAGCTGACAAAGGCTCTCATTTGTAATACAGCCAGGATTACTGGCAGATCTGGAGGACTCCTTTGTGGGTCTTACAATTTGCAGACAAGGATCAAGGATCTCACCCCAAAGAATAATATATCCAATAATAAACCCAGAAGTAATAAAAAATTATTTGAGTCATCAAGCTGTAAGTAATCATGCAATGGGGAGAAAGAGATTCTAAGTGTAATTTTAACATTTGTACAGTATATTACTCACATTGGCTCTTAGTTCCATCATCCATTCTTCACCAAAGGCTCACTTTTTTTTGTTTTCAGTTTGGATGGAAATTCATTGAAAAACACCTCAAACATTTTCAATGCATCTATGGAATAGACACATTTTCTCAGATCACAGACTGACCTGCACATATTCTGCAGAGTTAAAAGGAGTAACACTAAAAATACAATTATGTTGGTCAGCAGCTCCAAATACCTAGAGGGAGCACAGCTGAGTTAGGCAGTGCTATTTTTAAATAGCCACTTTACACAGGAGAACAGCAGTTCAAACATAAAGACGATGGGGTCATAGCAATGCAAAGAGTGAACAATTAAAATCTCTCAGAACTCTTTGAGGAGGAGTTTGTGTGGGTAAGAAACGAGCAGATATCGAGCAAGAAGCCAAGGATCTGTATCCAAAGGAGTAGTGCTTGCAGTAGGAGCAAAGGGTGCCCAAAGTCAGGTGAACTGACACTCTCCCCACACTCTAGGTGCAGGACTCCCATTAATAGTTAACGGCAACAATACACAGGGAACAAGGTGAGAACAACTCCTTATACAAGAGTTCAAGAAAGCAATTAAATCTGAATTCCCAAAGAACAATTTTGGCAAGCTTACAATTAGTTCTGATGTGAATATCCTCCTTCCCCTGTGTGTTTACAGTTAGAGACACACAGCAGAGGCAATAACTGCAGCCCTGGTTCTGAAACAGTTTATCTATCATGACTGAGGTATTTATATCTCCCTTGCACACCTGTACACAGTGTTCTGTAAATGGTTTTGCAAATATCATATTCCATATGTTTTATTATACATACGTACTGTATTTAATACAGAGATCCATTACCCTGAGGATAAAGTAGCTTCCGTCATCTGGATATGTTTATTTTTGAAAGCTTTTAGCACTTCCAAGGCTGCATGACAAGTTTAGACTATTAGAGTACATCCTAAATGTAAACTGAGATTTGAAATCAAAGTACAACTTCATTTATTCAGTATTTTCTGCTCATTCATTTTTTTCTTGAAAATGCCCACCAAATATTGAATGTTAATGTGCACTGTAATGTCATATATGAACTTGTCTTGTGGTTATAATAAATAACATTTCTTAAGATCACATGCAGTCTCTCAGTATTCTTCAGCTGTGTGGTCAAAATGGGACTATAAAATTTCAGTAGTCCATGTCTAACAAAGTGCTGTTATTATTTATACCATTTTGTGGGTCAGCTCACTGATTACTGCAGATGTATTTATGCTCATGTGTATGTTTACATATGCATAAATATACATTTAAAAAGGCAGGCAAAGATATATGTTGGTATATAACAAAAAGCACCTTCAGTCTGTAAAGGACCACCCATAAAACTTCCTGTAATTTAAGTGCCTGACTACAATTTGGACTTTTTGTTTTCCTTTAGTACTGTATTCATGAGTTTGTAATCTCTGTTGTTTACAAAGCCACAGAACAAGTCACAACTCACTGACAATTCAGTTTCCTTCCTTTTACAAGAGAGTTATGTGAGCTCATTTTGCCAGCAATAAAACAAAAGTGTTTCATCTCATTTTCTACTCAAAATATTGACTTTCTTTACTGAGAGGTTTTGGTCAAAAGCTCTTCTGCTTTCAAACTTAAAGAGGCCTCTAAACCTATAATCTGCTGAGTAGAAAAGTAGGCCTGTTTTTAGAGTAGTACCATGACAGACAAGTCCACATTTTCAAGTAATAAATGTCTGTTTTCTTTAGATGCTGCAGGGGCTGCATGCAACTGGATTGCAGAAGGGATGATGTTTTTCTCCCCAACTCGTGTGGCTTTCTTCATAGATTTTATAATCACATAGTCAAAATTTTTTATAAAAGATAAGGTGCAAATAAGGATAACAGGACCTAAACCCAGTATTAAATAGCATTTAAAATTATTGTGATAACATCCATGCTTCATAACTATCAAAAAGAAAACTAGGACTCTTTGAATTGATGTAGAGCACAAAAGCAAATGATAGATTATTTTCATGCATAAAATGAAAATGATGCTTTCATTAACTAATTCCCTACATACTTACATTGGGTTACAGAAAACAGTTTGAAGTTCAAAATTGCCTTTTTTTAATAAGTACAGTGGAAAAAAAAAGGCAGATTACATTTCATTTAGGCACACTGCAATTAGGAATGTGTGAATATAATTTTTATTAGTAGTAAAACCAGTGCAGATATATTAAATGGTGGTACATGTATTACTTAATATTTTTTCTGCCATATAAGAAACTATTTACCATAAAATGACATAATAAGCTTCAACTTCACTAAGTATTGTGTATTTAATTTTGATTGAACAAAAAAGCTGCCAAAAAAACTCAATATGGGAGATTTTTCCACTACTTTACTAGGTTTAAAAAAAAACCCCTTAATGTTCAGAATCAGAATTAATATTTAGAACTTCAGTCTGTTTTCTGTGAGTTTAAAATGCTTAAAAACAATTTATCAGTTTTCTGCAGTGGTTCACTTAGCCACATTCAGCTGGTAATGAAATATTGCAATGACAGAGAAGTTAAAGAGAGTGTAGTTATGAACAATTTGGTAAATAGAAGAGGAAAACCCCCAAAACTTCCATCATTACTGATTATATCTATATATCTATATATGTATGTATGTATGTATGTATGTATGTATGTATGTATGTATGTATGTATCTATCTATCTATCTATCTATCTATCTGTCTATCTATCTATCTATCTATCTATCTATCTATCTATCTATTTTTATATATGTATATATTTGCTTTCAGGTTCTTACTTGAATTTCCAACAGCAATGTTTGTTGTTAGTACCATCCATTTAAAGAGATGTTTCTAAATAACTATACCATATGAGAATCAAACTGTGAGATACAATAGCTGGAAAACAATACTGGAAACTTCATTTTAGAAATTAGAAGGAGCTGATGATTTTATATCAACTTACAACTTTCCAAAACTGAAAGTCTGCTTTCTTGGAAAATTCTGTCTTCTCATCTGCCCATCATATGCTGGATTACCTCACCTTTTCTACTCAAATTTTATCTCTTAGTAGCATTTTCTGACTGAGATACAGGAAGATCTTCCCAAGTCAGGCTGTGGCTGTAACTTTGATACGTGCTGCAGATCACTTTTCTCCAGGAATACCAAAAGAAGGAGAGAAGGCAGGGGTAGGAGGGCCTGTATATCCACTTGTCCAACACACAGTGGGAAGGAGAACCACAGTTCTGTGGTTACTTTATTTTTGTTGTAAATAGAAAGGAAATGCAGCTTTACTCCATGGTTTGAAAAACAGAAGGCAAGCAGCCACACCACTACTTAGGGGCAATATCTGCTGGAAGAGGTTATATGTGCTTTTTTCTTTGCTTTGCTGTTTGAAACAGGAGGGCACTCTAGTGAACAAGGAGTGTAAGTGTGGGACTGAGGCAGATTATCCTAAATTTCAGCAGCCTTTGAAACCAGGAGTTGGGTGTAGACTATTTGAATTTTGCAGTCTGTGGAGATTTGTATCAATACTGTGAGAAGTTAAAGCTTAGAAAGCTTCCTGAAGTTAAAGAAACATGTTTCCTTGCATTCAAGGAATATGATACAAGCTCTTACTATGCTGACACCAAGTTCCATTTTCTTCACCAGAAAAATACCAACAAAGATCACTAAGTCTTTTCTAAGGGTTGAGGAAGGGAAAATCCATTCACAATACAGTCTTGTAAAATGTGAAGAGGTCACTCAAGACAGAGATGAAGATGATAAGGATGTTATTTATAACTAAAAAGATCATCCATAGACAAGAGAAGTATTGAAAAAATTGAGCCTGGAGCATTTGCAGGGTACCCTAGAAGTTGTGAAAGTCATACTGTTTTCTTAAATAGAAGAGAAAGTATTAGAAAACTGGGAATGCATCTCCATGTACATCAAAGGCCACTGCTTTTAAAAGGTCATCTCATACAAACCTAAAATTCTTTGGAGGCATTTCCTCTAGACCATAACCTAAGCTAATAACACAAAGTATTCCTACAACTCTAAGTCGTGTTTCTGTCATTAGCATGACACATTAGGTGTCCCAGGGCTACTCTAAGCAATAATTGTTCTGTCACTTTGTAACACAGCAGACAAAACAGGGGCATACATAGCCTAGGAACAGTCAATAGTGAACATTTGCTTGACTTATTACACATATAACAAGATACTTAAACATTCAGTTGTCTGTTTTCCTGTGCAAAGTGCAATTCTGCATGGAGAGAGAAAACATCCTTTGCTTCCGTTTGAACATCCATTAAGATTGCTGTCCACTTCAGGGCTCATAGTTGAAATTGCTGGTCAAAAAATTGAGTGGTCAGAGAAGAAAAAAAGGGATTTTTAAAAGCATTTATGATATTGGAGCTGCTTCTGAGCTGAGAAAAGGAAAATAATAGGTTCTTTTGGTATTTATAAACAATTAATATTCAGCTCTCACCTGATCTGGCACTGAATTTGTCTTGGATTGCTTGGAAAATTTGCTTCTTCATAATCTTTTTGTTATGGGCCTGTAAAGCAATCCTAATGATCTGGACAAGCCCTGAAGCATCTCTAAGGTTTTATGGAAAAATTAATTGAGGTTTCACTGCCCTTGGAATTTACTACAAGTGGAAGTTAATAGCTCAGGCAAATTCTCTCCCATATGCTAATAAACTACCGTGGCACTGTGGTGCTTCTGTCTTGGCTTCTCCTCAGTTATTATTTCTGTATCATCTCAATTAGCTTCTACAGGTTCTTATTAATGTAATTCCCACCTAATCCCCTTTCCCTTTTTCCCTTTCCTGTGTCAGCAGCATTTCAATACATAATCTTTTGCTGGGTACACTTGTTTATTCTATGTATTTCAGCATATTCTCTAATAGCCACTTCCCATTCTATTCTACTCAAACACTAAATCCATAATTTGCTAGAGAGCCTTCCCAGAACTTCCACAGCTGTCTTGCTCGATCTCTTCTCTGACCCCTCCATATCTATTTCACACAGAAAAGATATTCTAGTATTTCCAGTTTTAAATAATCAAGAACTATCAATTAAGAGTTAGGAAGCTCTGGTATGATATCACATTTGCCACTCTTTTGCTGTGTGATCTCTTCATTTGCCTTGTCTGCCAGGTCTGCAGCTTGGCACAAGACAGGTTGGAGCCATCGTGTCCTCTTTTGTCATCAGCAGCTGAGTTCTGCTGAGCTAATTCATGACAGGAGAAAAGCTATAAAAACATGAAGACTCATGCAAGCCTGAGCTGTTTTCGTGGTCCTGTGCAAGAACCAAATACAAATATACTCAGACTTTATAAATATAAACAATATTTCTCACCCCACCTACTTGCAGCAGTAGCAAAACATAATTTGCTTCTCCTGTTAGAATTTAATCAGAAGTTCAGAAATAATATGAGCATACATATTCTCCCACATTGCTCTCACTGCACTTCCAGCCTGCACAATTCCTGAGTGCAGGCAGGTGAAGCATTGCTTGGGTTGGGACACATGCAGAAGTTCAGGAGGCAGACACTTCTGAAGTTCTGCAGGACAAAGAAACAGTATTGTAAAGAGGAATTGGGTGTTTTATCCTCTCTTCCCTCCTTCCCCTGGAGTATGTCATCTAATTTAGGTAAACCTCAAACCAGTGTAAACAGAAAATTCCATTTTATTGTCAGAAGCAGTGGTAAATTATGGTTAACATGTTTGTTAGATTAGACAAACCTTTGTGGCACTACTGAAGTCTAAAATGCCTGAAGGCTGGTTCCAATACTGTTAGTATAGTGTAAACTGAAACATGTTTTCTACAGAAATAAGCCACTTCTCCTAAAGAGAAAAGCCTCTACATTTTCCTAAAAGAAACAAGCTTATTTTTCTGTGTCTTGTGCAGTATGTCTTTAAGAAACTTCTCAGTATTGAGGCTATAACATTTTATTTCCACAGGGAAGTTAACTGCTTCTTTAAAGTAAGTATTTTGAGAGAAGGAGAAACAAGAGCAATAATTTTCTACTTGATCCTGCATTTTCTACCAAATAAAATATTTACTCCTGCGAATAGTCCTAGGAATTTTAGATTTCACTTCCATATGAATTTTTGTTTACTTTCATCATTTTTCTTTTTTTCTTTTTTAATAAAAAAATCATTTCAGTCAGACCACTGGCACCACTGACCAGTATATTTACTGCCAGGTCTTTGTAAAATAGTCGGTAAACAGAAGTTGGATACCTGATACAATTGAAATGGCTAATAAAAGTTAATAAAAGTTATAAAAATTAGTTGCTTAATAAATTTGGTTTAGATTTTGGCTATAGCATAATAATAGTGTGTTTGACTTTCCCATAATAATAATTATATTTACCACAGGGAATGGATTCTGATATTTAAGTTCCAGCTGGTCACCCTAGACTTTGGTTCAGTATGCCTATTCATCAATAACAGTTTTATATTTCTTGTAATGACAATACATGTTAGACCCAGCTTACTCTCTCAAGTTTTGCTCTGACCTTCCCACATATCTTTTTTTTCCTTTTTTTTGTTTTTAACCTACATTTTACTACATTTTACACACAAAAGCAAAAAAGACAATAACAATTATTGTCTGAAATTAGTGCCTAAAAAGGCAACAGTAATTACAAAAAAAGGCAACATTTTGAAAAATGACAACTGTAAATGCTTAAATTCTTGCTCAGGTTTTCTGTATGAATACAGGCTATGTGATTTCTTCCAGTTAAAGCTTTGTTTTAGTATCTTCTTCTACAACATGTGGTGAAGAAATTATTGCACATTTCTTTATAGACAGCTTCTGACACTCTTTCACTATGCCCTTACATTTTCCTGAATAGTCAGAAGACCATGATCATGGTCTCATCTTTAAAACAAGCACTGCATCAAATACAACAAATAATAACCCTTTCCAATTGCAAGGTAAATTTTTGGAAACTAACCTCTGAACATGAACTGAACATGAGTTCAGTTTATAGGTCTAGGAGGCTAATAATTTCAAGATGCAGTTCAGATTTTGAAATAATTTAGTGCTTCCTTCCTCCTTCCTAAAATCAATCTAGGATTCCACTTTCAGTGTAATTCCAAATAACTTTTAAATATTTCTTTAAAAATATCCTAAGCTATCTAAAAATATGTTGAATGTTAAGAAAAAATCTTGAAAATTTCAAACATCTTTTTAAATTTAACTCAGAAACAGTGACAAAATTAATAAACATTAGCAAATTCAAAAGCTTTGTTAACACTAAGAGATAAAATATGCTAGGTAATAGCCATTTAAAATATTTGATGGGCTAATCATTTTTGAGAACAATGATTATAGAAAAAATCCTGGGATGAAACACTGTGAGAAAGATTTGTGGTTTTCTGTAATTAGGAAAAAATGCTCCCAGTTCCAGTCTGCTGAGCTAGGGGCGGGGGAAAAAAAAGACAGGAAAGAAGATCTCAGTATTAAATAACAGAGAAATAATGGTGACCAAAGAGACAGAGAGTGTATCATCATTAAACACAAGCTATGGTCATAATAAGATTTCCTTGCAAAGATAATTTAAAAAAATAAAACAAATCGTACAGCATACAGATTTCCTATCACCCAAAAAAAACCAACAAAAAACCAAAAAAACTAAACCAAAATAAGAAAAAAAACACAAAAAGAGAATTCTTTCTTTCTCATGATAAAGGCAAAATACACTGTCTTTTGAATGACAACATTTGAAATCTTCAAATGCTCTAAGTACTGCCTACTGTAGGAGTTTAAATGAAATGCCTAAGGCAAATCAATATTCTCCTGCCTTATTCTGTTATACTTAGGTCTTTTGTGATTTGGCAAAGTTTAATATTGCTGTATCTGAGCCAGTGGTGAAATCTGAAAAGTTATATGGCTAAGAGGCTCCTACAAATGTGATTACCTGCACTTAAAAATAAAACAAAAAATACTAACTGATAACAATTCAAAAACACTTTGTTGTCAGGCTTTAACTGAGAAATCCACATTCCCTTATTTATTATGAAAAGGACCTTATGAAACTTTGAAAGGAAAGCTCTCCTGCTTGTAAACATCTATTCCAAATTTAACCACAGGTATGTCCACCTTCGTATTTCTGTCAATACATGCATTATTGATTGCATTCATTACTAAGCAACATCTCATATCTTCAGTACCAAATAGATTCCTTTAAATTTTCATGAAACACAAATATTTCAGCTGGTGCTTTGGATAAAAATACGACTAGATCATTTTAAACATCGTTGTGTCGGGTTCAGCAACTTGATTTGATTTTTGGGTTCTTTTGTCTCTTGAAAATAGCAGAAAGGAGAAAAATTACTTTAATAGAGGCTGTAAAGAGAATCAGCTGCTAAGTATGGAAGTTTAATTCCTTTCTGCTCTTCAGGTTGCTTCTGTGTATATCTGCTGCTGTACACTTGGAGAAAGCTGCTGACATCTCCAGGGCTAAATGATGGATTAATGGATTCCTTCTTACAGCCAGACTGAATTAACATAAATTCAGAGAAAAAACTGTTGTCCTGTTCATAGGAGCCATGATTAATTTAGGGAGTACCCTGGTTTCCCAGTGCCTTGGGATAGAGTTCATTTTCTTCCTGGTATCTGGTACAGTGCTGCATTTTGGATTTAAAATGAGAATTATGTTAACACACTGCTGTTTTTGTTGTTGCTGAGTGGTGCTTACACTAAGTCAAGGACTTTTCAGCTCCTGCCTCATGGTTCCCGGCCAGCCAGGGGCTTGGGAGTTCACAAGAACCTGGAGGGGACACAGTCAGGGCAGCTGACCCTAACTGGCCAAAGGGCTATCCCCTACTGATGCATTAAGTTTTAGCTTTCATATTTTTCAGATTCTGTGCTGCCTAGGTGTATAACTCTGACATTCATATTAAGTGTCAGTAAGTTCTCTACACAAGGTGAGTAGACAAAACAATTCCTTTTCTAGCTTGATACCAAGGACAATCATTACAAATTTAGGCCCCAAATCATAAATAACAGAGAACTGAAGAGAGCAACAAGGAGGATGGGATTTCATAACCTGAAGCTGTAACTGGACAATTAACCCAAATTTGCAAATGGATCAAAACTCATAAAAATGTGAGACTGGTCACGACCAGTTGTCCATTTTGTGTCGATTTTGGGACCATCTTGGGTGTAGCCCTGGCCAGGCTCTTGTTCTGCCCAAGGTGTATCCTTTTAAGGACTTTTAACAACTACCTACTTTATTCTCTTAGCTCAGCCTAGTCTCTGTTCCAGCTCAGCCTTCTCAAGGCATCAATATTATATGGCATCATGATCAGCATATAAAGTAGGAGGAAAGCTGGATGGACACTGCTGCTCAGGAAGAGGCTGAGCATTGGTTGTTTGGTGATGTTTTTCATTTGCATTGCTTGTTTTTCTCGGTTTCAATTTCTCTTTCATTTTGTTATTTTCATTTTCTCTATAATATTTTATTATTATCATTATCATTAGTTTAGTTTCATTTAGTTTCATTTAGTTTAATTATTAAACTGTTCTTGTCTCAACTCCCAAATTTTATTACTTTTACCTTTCATATTCTCTTCCCTGCCATGCTGGGAAAAATTGGGGATGGGCAGTGAGCAAACAGCTGGGTAGTTCTTAGTTGCTGGCAGAGGTTAAACCATAACAGGGGTATTCATTTCCTGCAGCAACCAAGGTGAGAACAACTCTATCCTATGAATAAACTTCTGTACTGTACCTGTCAAGAACTTCAGCCAAGTGATGTGAGAAAACTCTTTACAGGCAACTTTATACCACTTTTTACTTCGTTCATTATGTCTTCCAAATTTCAAGAACCTGAAGACTTCAGGGTTTTTTCTCCAGAGGCTCTACCGAATGGGAAAAACTGAACTGCAAACATTCAGGAGAACATAGATAAAAGAAGATGGAAAGGACCAAAGTAGCTAAAGCACCTTATGCTTTCTGGGTCTATGCAGGAGTTCACACAGAAAGGGAGATTAAAAAATCATAAAATAATGACTGCATTTATCAATCAATGCTTCAGTGCTACATAGACATGAATGATCCCATGAGATCTTTAGGAGCTGGTACTGGTTCATTTTTTACAGAGCCCTTATCTGTTGAGAAACAAAGTCCAAATGATGCTCCTCCTCCAAAGCAAGAATTTGGGTAAGCACAGATATTTGTTTTCAAAGCAGCTGTCATTGTGTTGACGAGAAGTTTTTATGGTTTATTACAGACCTTCCAACAGCTGGTTTAATTGCCTGTTTCTACCTATTCCTCTCATAAAATCTGAGTATTAATCATTTATTGTTTCAAAGAACACAAACACGGAACAAGATTTGTCTTTATTTGCTCCAACTGCACATCATGTTCCTCTTTGGGATATACTTGTCAACAAGATTTTTCTAACAAAAATAAATTTAAGCTGTATTAACGGTGGGAAAAGAGCTTGAGAGGCTCCAAAGCTCTGAAGTTTTGTAGGCATCATACGTAGGAACATGGATACTTTTGTTTTTTCAAAATGCTGATGCAAGTTGAAGCCAATCCTTAAAATGTTTAAAACACATTGTACAGTTTGCACTTTCTTCTGATTTCACTTCTCACCCTGTTTCATGACTTTTTTCGTGTTTTTCTCATCATTCATTTAAAAAAAAAAGAAAAAGATAAATCATGAAAAAATTAAAAACCAAAACAGGATCAAACCTAAGAGCATTCATTTGTTAATGAGAAAAAAAAATGAGATTCTTGAATCATGTGTCGTTGTGGTTTATGCTGAAGCTGCTTGCCCCATTCCTGCCTCAGATATGTCTGTTCCTCTCTAAAGTAATCTGTAGGCACTTAACATCCAGGGTCTACAGCCTGGCATAGCAAGAAAAGATTAATTTGATGCCAGGTTTTCCTTCATAAATGTGATTATAAACTACTGGTCTGCAGGTACTGCTGCACAAACAGAGCAGCTGAGCCATGCCTGCCCTGGGAAGGGGGAACTTGAAAAGGTTGAGTAAGCCCCATAAAAGAGGAGCAAGTGCCACTGCTGCTGTAACAAGGTTGGCCAAGTCCTCTCATGAAGCAGACTCCTGCCTGTACCAACCATTGCACCCAACACAACCTAGCAGTATCCATCACAAACCATCTGGATTTCAGGGATAACTGAGGAAGAGAGCTACAAACTTAACCTGCACACACCCACAGTTCTTTATGGTGATATATTTTCTGAGCCTCCACAAATACAAACAATTACAAATGCAAATATCTATCTAGAATGATGACCTTTCTGATGTCAAAATGCAAACAACCCTGAAGGTTCGCCTTATTATGATATTAATTTATTCTAAAAAAATATCTTGAATCATTAAAACATGGACACTTACATTCAGAATTCAACTGTACTATCTGAATTTTTTTCTCAGAAACATATTTCAGGCTTTTTATACTTCATTTTTTAAGTCAATCTTCAGATTTTTAATGTATTTTAGAAACCTAAAGGAAGCAATAAGCATTTTAAATATTTTTGCTCAAATAAGGTCTTTGACTGGATAGTATAATTTTTAGCCACTGTATGAGCAGTAAAAGTATGCAAGATGTAAAAAAAAGTAGTTACTCTGAAAAAGTAAAGCATTGAAAGGAAAGAATGTGAGGAAGCTCAACTGTGGAGATATGAAACTGAACTCTGTACAAGAAGAATATTTTTTCCAGATTTTTTTTCAAAAAATAACTAGATTTATGAAGATTAAAGTCTTAAATTTTTTAAGCTTTTTCTAAAAGGAGTTTATACTTTTTGAGATAAGAGCCAGTCAGCTTGCATGTTCCCAGCTGTAACTTCCCAGGCTACATTTGAAAACATTTCCCTTTGTAGATACAGGATTAAAACCTGTATCCTTTGCAGATCAATAAAATAATCCCATCTATTTCTATGAGTTGCAGAAATGGCTATAATGCTAACTTTTTTTCCACATTTGTTGGCTCTTATTGTGCATGGCATTTTGCTTTGCATTACACTTTCTCTCACAGACTGTACCCAACAATACGTAAAGGAATCCCAGACTTGTCAAGATAAAAGAGATTCATACTGCACTAATCTTTTAATTCTTCCTTTTTCCAAGCCCAGAGTTCGAGATTCTTTCATCATCATTTTTATTCATGCCTGAAACTATACATGTTTCTACTGTTGAATTATGGTTCCTCACCACAATGTGTTTTTCCACTGAAGCCTAGGAGCTTCCATGGGGCTATGCTCTGGATTTGTGATGAAAACAGTTTTGATAACAGATGTTTTAATTAATGCTGAGAAGTGTTTACACAGCATTGTGTCCTTTTTTGCTTCTCACTGTCCCACCAGTGAGGAGGCTGGGGGTACAGAAGGATTTGGGAGACCACACAGCTGGGACAGCTGATCCCAATAGACCAAAGAGTTGTCCCAGACCATATGGCATCATCCTCAGCATATGAAGCTGCGGGAAGAAGAAAGCAGAGCAGACATTCAGAGTTATGACATTTATCTTCCCATATAATTGTTAAGCATGATAGGGCCCTGGTTTCCTGAAGCTGGCTGAACACCTGCCTGCTCATTCCTTGTTTTGCTTTCCTTGCACAAGCAAAGAAAGGACTTGCTATACCTATTAAACTGTCTTTATCTAAACCCATGATTTTTTTCACTTTCACCCTTCAGAGTCTCTTCCCCATCCCACTGAATGTGAGTGAGCAGCTGGGTGAGGCTTGGATTCCTACCAGAGTTAAACCATGACAGAGACACTATCCATAGTTGAATCCAGCCACATTATGGGGCCACCTCTGAAGCCACATTTTTCACAAGAAATATAATCCCACTTTACATCTGATAAAACAGATGTTATTTGGATTGAGTACTGTGCAGGTATGTTGAAACATATCAAGCCACGGAAAACTGGCTTGAACACGGAAAATCTGATGTTCATTTTCAAAATCTGTAAAGAGAATGGAAGAAAAAGCATTCTAAATATTTTAGAATAATAGCAGAAAATCAATATTCGTTAGTAGAATAAATTTAT
Source organism: Cyanistes caeruleus (assembly GCF_971803275.1). Lineage (NCBI taxonomy): Eukaryota > Metazoa > Chordata > Aves > Passeriformes > Paridae > Cyanistes > Cyanistes caeruleus. The sequence goes on from NC_141702.1 coordinate 62,555,920, forward strand.
TTTTAGTCAGTGTTTTTCCTAGCATAGTGTTATTTCTTTTATATAATATTTTCTTGTGAGAATTCTTTCTTAAATTCTCCTCCATTGAATAAGCTTCCTGTTGCTCATATATAAAAGATATTTTATTTATAGGATAACCTCTGCATTCTCTACAGGCTTTGTTTCTTTTCTTTCTTAATTCTTTACATCTTTCCTAATCTGCACCTTAATCTGGAACATCACTCTACATCTGGCGTGCACTGCTATTTCTTCTCTTGGCTTCTACCTTTAAAAAAAACTCCTCCCTTTTCTGAAAGTGTTTAAAGGATTGATCCACCACAGTAAATAGACAGTCTCCAGAAGCTGTGCATTTTATTAAAATGTTTATATTTTAATTAAAACCTTTCTTTGTTTGCTATCTGTGTCAGTCCCACTTACCGCATCTTGAAATTCCGAAGAGTCTGTGTGCCTGCCCTTGTCTTTTATACTGCTAAGTCACTCTACTATGAAAATAAAACACGTCAATAAGTATAAATTAAATAAATTCAAATAGATCTATGTGGAAAAGGATAGACTTGGAGGAAACACGTAGGTCCAAAGGGTAGATAACAGAGGAGAAATGTGTCCTTAATCAGATTTTGGGACAAATAATAGGTGAAGAAGGACTCACAACCTCTAGTAGCCCTTTCCCTCTTGGACAAATGGAACAACCCTGGCAGCCTCATTCTGCCAAGAGCCTCAGCATCTGCTTCAGCCAAGCTTCCTGGTACACACTCAGCTCTGGTTTACAAACAATCCTAGAGGGAAGCTGAAAGCTGCATCCTCCTCCTGGGCTTTCTTGGATCAGAACTAGAATATCTAGCATCTTCAAGCAGCTCCTGAAACATTAAGTCCACAATGGAAAATGTTTGAAAGGTATCTGAGAAAGCTAGGTGGGTTAGTAAAGCAGTAAACACTCACATGTTTAGTTAGAAGTCTTGGTAGAGAAACACAAGAGTGAATTTAAGGTTCCTTACACCTTTATTTAAGCTATCTGGAGCTGCATACTGATATCCTCTTTCCTGATACACATCCATGCTAAACCTGTCTAGAGGAAAACAGAAGAACATAAACAGAAGAGCACAATTGAAAAAAAAAAAAAATGCAATTACACTTCTGCAAACTATACTGCATGCTTGACTCTGGTTTAAAGCAAAGGTGTCAGTTCTCATTCTTTTACAAATCAGTTCACCCATTCTTTCTTGGAAGGTAACTGCTTACAGTTCTCACATGGTTGCTCTCCTAGGGGAATCTAATTTCGCACTTTCAACATGCCCAAGGCATCTGCTTTTCCTACTGACAAGACACAATCTTTCTGTCACTGACATCAGAGGAATTATCAGTACATTTGACAACAGTGATGTTCAGCACTGAATATAGCTATTATATCCCCAAAAATAACATGGCACCTTACTAAAAAAGTTGTGAAAATAAGTACTTGAAAAGCTTTCATTTATGTAAAAAAAAAAAAATTTAAAAATTGTTTTATTTTTACTGTTAACATTTTATAAAGTGGCTTTTTAGGATGGGAAAAAGACCACTCAGTCCCAGTAAAATCTGCCTGGACATACAGACAAGACACTGAAGAAATGATTGCCAGTATTTTACATAAATTATAAATAAACTAATAAATAATTTGAAAGTGTTGCTCAAAGAAAAGTCAATCTGCAGATCACGAAACAACATTCGGATTTTTTTTTCTATTTAGAGAAAGCTTCCATACACTTTTGTACTTGGCTTTTTTTTTTAATGATATTTCACTCTTTGAATGCTGTGCTGGAAGCTTCAGCAAGCCTTAGGAACTCGACTTTAGACCATTATAAGCTGTGTAAAAAGTGACATAATCAACTTTGAGCACTACCAAATATCTGCCTATAAGGGTTTTGTGGTTAGAGCCCTTGAGTGTTTACTAGAAACACAAATACCCTGACAATACCACAGAACACAGACCACATGTTTTGTATATAAGTGTGTTTATTAATTTAAAAAAAATGCTTTGGATAGTGGAGGCCAGTTTATGTTAAAACATATGAGTAAAAGATCTCTAATTCCATTTATTTTTCTGAAATAGACTTCCAGGTTCCATTTGTATAATAAAACACTTCAGTTCTTTTGGAATGTATCTAGTATGGCTAGGTTCAATACTCTGAGAACTAGGAGTAAAGTTTGCAATCTTTTTTTTTTTTTTACAAGATAAAATTCCATTTTGAAATATTTAAAAACAGCATGCAAACTTAAGCAAAATTTCTTCCGAGTTTTTTTTTTGTTGTTTTAGTGAACCTGTTGTCTTTGATCTGTCTTCATGTTCAGGAAATAGTGCTTACCTGATAAGAGTCTGCTGACCTCAACACGTCTTCTCATTTTTTATAGTGAGCATCAGTGCTCTGTTCCTCTAAAGGCTGAAATGGACCTTTCTTGATAAGCTAGCTTTTTTGCCATTTATTATTGACACACATAAAACCAGATAACCTTATGCAACTCATGACATAATTCTTCCCAGCATGAGGAAATCAAATTGATATCTTTGGTGAGTGGTCAAGAGTTCTTTAAAAGTGTCCAAACATCTAGCTTGGAAATTCAAGTTATTTTGGAGGGAGCAGGCATCCATTTCAATTTTAGTGGGGGAAAATTTTGTAACCCAAAAGCAATTACCATAGCAATGACAGGTTTTTTTATCCTCCTTAAAATCAGAAAATATTGTCAGTGGCAGCATAACATACTGTGGCTGTTTGCATTACAGTAGTGCACTGAAAGGTCACAACAAAAAGATGATACCTCAGTCTTAGCTGCTTCTTCAGAGTCTAAGCTTACAGTTTAAATAAACAAGGCAGAATGAATCTGGATTGAAGTATCTCTTTGACTCAGAGTAAGGAAGACCAGATCCTTGGGTATGGTTAAATGCTTTCCTTTCTCTGATATTTCTTTATTCTACAGGCTAACCCCTAATTTGAAACTGGTCATTATATTTCAAAAGAAATACCCTTTCCCTTCAATTTTTGGGTATAATGTCAATAACCTCAGCTCGGTGAGACAGAGGATGAGATACCACATGCAAAGCAAACAGACTGTTCTAAATCAGACATATTGTAAAGACAGAGAACAAGTTAACATTTCTTTTCTGACCTTTTTACATCATATAGTATCTATTTTAAAAATAACAAAACAAAACAAATAAAAAACAATGTAAGGCCTTGGTTGCATCAATACACATATAAGTTTAATGTCTCTTAAAGTACTGTGCCTTGAAAACAACTTCACTGGAAAATAAGATCAAAAAAATAGCCTTTTGGTTTTTTGTTGTTTTTTTTCCTCCAACAGAAGACAGTGTATAGTCCATCTGTTTTATAAGAATGTTTTATAGTTTGTTTACTGCACAAGACTTGTACAGCAAGTCAATACAATGCAGACTATCAGTAGGAAAGAGGCAAGTATATATTCATACTTGAAACAATTGTTTCAGAGTGTTTCATGTGCCCAGAATCATTCAATTATGGTCCTGAGTAAATGGAAGATTAAATTCACTATCTAATAATTCTGTCACAATTCTTTCATAAAAGGTGCTGGGGGAATGCTTTTATTTGGTATAGACATTTGAAACATGAACAATAAATAATATTTTTCACAAGCAAACAAAAATGTGTACTGGTCACTAGCAAGTGAACACTTGTGAACACACTCTGGCCACTGGAAGTATAAGCAGTTAGAATTGTACTGTTTAACATATGACTTTAAGTTTTCAAGGATTTCAGCAGATAACACAATCTAATAAAAATATATGTCAGAGGAATAGGGTAAAGTTCCCTAGGTTCCATTTCATGCCTATGATTTTCCTTTAATTTTGTAGATTTTTAATTTTTGTAGATTTTTATCTACAGACTTACATACAGTTACAGAATTGAAGGTTAGAATGCCAAAGGTTTGTCTGTAATGCCTTTATAATACGCCTAAAATTTTAGATATCACAACATGGAGACTTCAGAGGCAGATGAAGATTAAACAAGTTCTAAAACTGCCTGTGAAATATTTTCTTCTTCACTTTATTTTTGAAGTTAAAATATTTATTAGCAATTGCAGAATATAATTTATCCTATTGGCTGACATGGGGAAAAATCCACTGTCCTCCTAACATTCCTGAAAAAGAAATAAAAAAGTCTGTCTAAGGGATAAATGACCTATCACTCCTCAGAAAGATTAAGGTTTTTAAGCACTCTGATAAAAGGAAAGTGAGCACAAAGGAATTAAATAAATTCAAACTTTACCTTTGGGCCACATGGAAATTCCCAAATAACACACCTGCCATATTTTAACACAGACTGTTGAAAACTTGCCAGCATGTATTTTTTTTCCCACATTCTTCCAAATTTCCAGTTCCCCCAGACACTCTTTCTCTCCCTGTCACTCACACACATACACACACACAATGGAATCAGAAATTCCATCTCATGCCTTGCTCTGACAAGCCAAAGTCCCGCAGACTTTTGATTCTATTTAGATGTACTCCCATGAATGGTAGGGATGCTTTGATAGAATAGCCAGTTAAAAGTCCAGTTTAATTTATTCTGCTGATTAGCAACAGCAGAGAAGAAATTTACCAGTTAGTGGCACTAAATTCTACAAGTAGTTCAGTTGAAGTCAACAAAGTGTGGAAGGAATTAGATGTTCCTCAGCTGGTAAAAAAAAGTCAAATATTAAAAGTAATTATTAACCAATCTGATATGTTGAAATGAATATCAAGTGGAGTATCTGTATGGAGTCCACCCTTCACTACACAATATTTGGATTGGCCCTTCTGTGGGATATGGCAGAACACACACTAAACCAATTTTTAATTTGAAGCTGGAAGACAATAAATTCTTTGGAAGGTACATAAAGAGACAGCTCCATAGGTAGTAGCTAGTATTAATAAAATCTTAATTACCTGATGACTAAAATGAACAAAAAAATCCTCTCCAACAGAGGCAGTAAGTAACTGAAGAGTAAAGGTGAAAGATTGACAATGTGTTCAAATACAGAAGGCAAGGAGGGGAATGAGATATATAACAGAAGGATGGGAGTTTGTGCTGGTCACAAAGTACTTGTGAGTCAAACATACAGCACTTTCACAATCAAAAAAATTAGTGAAAGGGAAGCAAATGCTATAAGTTATTAAGTTGTATTAAGAGTAATAAATTTAAACCCAAATGAGTTAATTACCCTGTTCTACCTGGTGTTTATTAAGCATCAGTTTGAGTCCTACATTCAATTTTAAGCATCACATTTGAAAAACGAGAGGCAAATTAGGGAGTTCAGAGAGAAATAAAAAATGATTAAACAGTTAGGAAACAGGTCCCACAAGACACCATCTAGGAAAAAAAAAAATGCTAAGAGGAGACATGATAACTGACAAAAAGGGCTAGGGGAAGTAACAAAAGGGACAGTGAGCAATAAGACTTGCATAGTCTGAGGGACTGGAAAGCTACAACAAGGAAACTGTGCTTTAGATGAACATAAAATCTTTGTAAGAAAGGTCTAGACTTTAGGGAGAACGTTTGGTCGCTTTCACTGGAAATCTTTAGGGTCAGATAGACTACATGGGTTCTCAAGGTCTTGGGATAGTGTAGTCTTGCTACATTGTAGGGATGGACTTTTTAGCTTAAGACATCCATTGTGAGCCAAGTCTTTCATGTCTTTACATGGATGTGGATGTGCAAATACACACCAGCATACTGCACAGCTATATATGGAGGAGTACACGTGATGGATAATCATTCTGTTATGACATATATGCACCATCCAATATCTCATAAGTGACTACACAATAAATGTCATAACAGGGACTGGTCATATTTTTTACAGAATGGATTTTCTCCTTTCACTCTTCTCCAGACTGAAACACTTTTTACTTAACAACTGTGCAGTGCAGAAAGTGTTTAGAGAGTGAAGATCAGGGATATATAAAAAATGGTTTAAGTTTCACTGGCTTCCAAGCTCTGCTAACAAATGGCATATCTAGACACAAGCTCTGAACTAGAATTTTGCATTTGAACAACCTTTGTAGATCTCTCTCTTCTTTTTTTTTTTTTTTTTTTTTGGTAGACTGCATCTGTATTAAAATTCATGGCAGAACTACACTTAAAAGGCTATTAACTCTTAGAGGGTTCAGAATGAGCCTTCCAGCAAGGCTTGCTTTATGGATGACTGAAAGGATAGGAATGCCACAGCCACCTCCTCTATGGCTGCTTTAGTCTAGTTAGTTTTTTTTATTTTTCCATTGAGAGGGAAAAGTCCACTTACATTTAAGGATATTTGTTTTGAGTCTGTTGCTGGCAACTGGGTTGGTTATCTACCTTATTCTTAGTCAAGGCAAGCGGTATCTCCATTTATGCAATTGTGCTGCTAATAAGAACTCTCACTGGCAGGAATAAAAATAAGGTTGGGTGGTGTCTGCCTTGGAGCTTTACTCCAAAACCCCCACCTCAAAACCACTGGTTACTGCATTCTTGGAAAGCACAAAGTGTGAAGGATCATTTTACAAATACCAGGTATCCAGCTCTTTTCCATGAAAGTTTGCTAGTATGTGAAATAATTGAGGTGAACCAGTATGGTAGTGGTCTACACCACTTACGTATGCACAAGTCTGTGGGGCCATATGGGATCCACCCAAGAGGACTGATGGAGCTGGTAGAAGTGCTCACCAAGCCACTCCACCACTTATCGTAAGTCCTGGCTCACCGTGGAGGTCCCAGGTGATTTCCTGTAGGTTAGCAAGTGTGGTGCCCATCTACGGGAAGGGCCAGAAGGAGGATCTGGGGAACTACAAGCCACAGGCAGGGGCTTGACCAGCCAAATGTCCTTCTAGGAAAAGGTGACCTGCCTAGCGGATGAGGAAAAGGCTTTGTAAGCCGCCTACCTAGAGTTCAGTATCCTGGACTATATCAGAAGTACCGTGGTCAGCGGAACTAGGCCAGTGATCTTTCTCCTGTACTTAGCCTTGGTGAGGCTGCACCTTGAATCCCGTGTTCAGTTTTGAGCCCCTCACTAAAAGAAAGACATTGAGCTGCTGGAGTGAGTGTGAGCCAAGAGCAACAGAGCAGGAGGAGTTTGGAGGTCTCCTAAACCCCCACCAGCGAGAGTTTAGACTTGATATTAGGAAAAAGCTTCTTCACAGAAAGGTTTATCAGGGACTAGAACAGACTGCCTAGGGAAGTAAAATCCCTGGAAGTATTTAAAAGATGTGTAAGTGCAGCACTTAGGGGCATAATTTAGTGGTGGACTTAGCAGCACTACCTTTATGGCTGGACTCTATGATCTTGAATGATTCCAACCTAAATTGAATCTGTTGATCAGATGAACAATATTTGCTTCACTCTAGATATTTATACTGCTTGATAAGTAGATACTATAAAAAGGATATTCCTAAACCTATAAATAGGTGTTGAAACACTGAGAAAAACTGAGAATTCCAGCAGTGTAATCTTTATTCATGAAAATAAACTAGTCAGGAGAAATGGGCCGGAAATAGAGTGAACAAAATTGTTAAATGTTCTCATGTTCTTTACTTGGTATTTCCTTTTGCAGGTGTGGCTTTTTTTTCATGTTCCATAAGAATCTCATTTTCAGAAGAGGAAGGAAATAAAAATGACAGCCAGACAACCAGATATACTGGATGTCTATCTAAATTAAGATACTGAGTTTTCTTTTGTTGTTTTGTTAGCAACAAAACCATCTCTTTCTTCCTTTAGTGCTGAAGTCTGTGTACAGTTTCTAGTCTGAATAATATCATTGCCTTCATACTGTAGCCACTGTGGCAAATCTAATTAAGTATTTCCTCATTTTATGTAGGATGGAGTGACAGAAAGCTACTGCCTTCATAAGTGTAGTGGTGTGAACAGCTGTAATGTATACTGTAAAATACTGCCTTCAGGAATTTTTATTTTACTGGAAATTCTCACTATTGCTTCATGTGTGAAACACTGCAAGTCCCCTTTAATTCAATAAAATTGTGAAACACTATCATTTGATAAAAATCCTAAAATAAAACTGTCAGCAGAGCACTATAAAAGAGCTAGAAAAGTTATTCTATTATGCAATACTTGCTGGTGTCATCTGACTAAGGGGGAATGGAGGCAAGTTTTAAGTAAACTTTCCCTTTGCAATTGAAATCATGTTAGGTCTTCTGTTGCTAGAAGACCCTGAGCATCTCTAGCAGGGCTATGATCCCTTTTCTCCATGCATTGTAGTGCATAGGCCAGAGAGTGTAGAAATTAAATACTATGATGGTACAATCATGGGCTAATGAAATGGTTGGTTGGATTTTCTTTTACATTTTACTGGTTTCTAAACAAACTACTTAATTGTTAGATTTCCCCTTTTTCAAATAATTCAGTGTGAATCCAAAAGCCTATTTATTTTTTTTTGTCTGCAGTTATGTTGCAGCAAACTCTGCTAACTTTAATTCTCACTAGATGTCAAAGATAGCCTGTGTAAGTAGTCTTACCTACAAGAAAATTCCTGCTCTACCTCATTGCTGTCATCAACAACCCTCCCAGAACCTCACCTTCATGTACAAAAGTAGCAAACAGATCCCTGTAGGGCTGTTGCAGCAGCTTAAAGACAGGACATTTTCCTGATGATGCAGTGTCTTTCTCCTCTTTCCTTCTGGCTACTGTGTGATCTTGAGTTACAGCCATGGCTGCCATCATCCCATGGAAGGTTCCCACATCTGTTTGTATGACACAACAGTCTGACAGGACTTACACTCTCAAATTGCCTTTGGCTCCTGATCACACAGGTAAATTTTGCTGTAAACAGATGTTTACAAAATGTTCTGCAATTTAAGACATCTAATGGCTACAAACAAAGCATAGACCCTCCTTCTATGCCCCTGTCACTACTGAGAAAGATGCCTTTACATTTTTCCTTTCCCTGCAGAAATCTTTGCATGGGGTTGGAGATAATAAAGGTGCAGCCTTTAAATGAAGTGTGGAAAGTCTAAATACATTGTTGTGAATTAAGTCACAGTAAATTAAACACTGATTATACAAATGAAGATAAAAAGTGAAGCTCGCGCATGGCATTCACAATGCAGTGTAAAACACAGGGCAGGGACTGCTTCTTGCCATGGCAACATCGTCCCAGGATTTCTCCTCAGCCTCCTACATGAAAAAGCTGCACCACTGCTGTTGTGCATTGTGTCATTGATCCAAGGAAAGGGACAGCTCCCACCCATCTGGAGAGGAAACCAGCACTGGGGACTGCAAGAAAGAAAATGATACTTATCCCAGAAACAGGGAAACTGTCCAGATTTACATGCCTTGTCCAACACCATAAATTTTATGCAGAGCTTGTGAAGAACTTTCTGCTTTTCACATAATCCTTTCAGAGAGCTGCAAGTGTGCTAGTGATCTATGGTGAGGAGAGGATACAGAATTTTAATTTCAAATCTGTCTCAAATTTTTCTTAACATAACATCTCTCTTAATGCTAGAAATTAACAAAATGCTTAACAATTTGTTGAAGTGCACTATGATATATTGACAACTAGAAATAAATGTCATTAAAAAAGATTAAAAAGATGTAATTGAATGAAAAGCAAGCATATATATATGCACGAAATATATAATATGTATTATATATGGTATATAATAATATATGTAAATATGTTTTAATATGTGCTTATGTAGTGTGTGTAACGTGTTTAGATTTATATTTAATATAAATTTTATATATACTTTATATATTAAATTTATATTTAACATAGAAATACATCCATATAGGTAGCTTACACTTTAAATCCAAAAATATCCTGACCATGCAGAAAAGCAAACATATTAAGCTCATATTTGACTTATGTTTCCAAAGATATTTATTCTGTTGATACCATGTATTTTAACTACACTACAAACCATTCATGCTCATTCTTTCTAGCTGTACTTTTGTTAAAACATATAGAATGAGAGAGAATGTGCTGCAAAATTCAGAACTGGGGCACAAAAACCATTATTCTTTAGATAGATTAGATAAATTAGAACATTGTATTCCTGATGCCACGGTGTTCCAACTCCAAAATTTATGAGTAATTTCATTATGCCTATAAAGAAATAAAATTTGGTGACACTGGATGAGTCGGAGAAGATGAAAAGGAGATAGTTATGAAGTTTTACCACATGCCATGGAATATTTACCTCCTCACAAGACAAATGGAGTCTTTGGGGCAATAAAATAATAAAGAGCCTGTGTGAGAAAATCAGTAGAATGAAACTGCCCTGGAGATTAAACAAAGCGTGTAGTTATTATTTTGCTTAAATGACATGATTAAAATAAAAAAAATTACTTACTATTACACTATTACATACCCAAGATAGATGAGTTGTTGTATTGCAAAAAGTGCTGATGCATAAGTTGAAAATTAGAATTTTTGACTTCTTTGGATTTTTTTTTTTAATTCAAAATTAAAGTATTGAATTAATTTGGCCATACACCAGCTGCATATAATTGTGTTTCTGTTTGCTTTAGAAGGATAGAAGCAGGTTTATGGTTGCTTAAAAAAACAAATAAAGTATCATCATCTTATGTATATGTAAATGACAGCTTGGTTTTCACAAATACTCTAATATATGTGGCTTACAAATAAAATGTAAGAAGTTTGCCATGATTTGAAAGCTTACTATTCTGAGTGGTTTTTCTGAGACATTAATTACCACCACGTTCCAGTAGGAACCACAACCCCAAAAGTTTTCCTGGTCATAGGAAATTCTGCTGTAGACAGCCAAAGATAACACAATAGTGGTTTTTTGTATTTTTAAGAAAGCATCATCTCTCCTTGAAAACTAAATTTCCTTTAATTGTTCTTTAATCAATATGAATTCTTTCCAGTCACTGGGAAACTGTCTTTACAAAATTAAATTTCTTTTTTTTTGAACTAGCAAAACATATTAACCCACCTGAAAAGCATACACAAGCTTGATTGCTGCTTCATGCAGCATGGTACGAAATTTAAAAAACAAGTTTCTGCAGGAGATGGCCATTTTAGAAAAACTAAAGAATGCAGGCTGCTAACAGGTTCTTTCAGGATATTTGAACTTTTTATTTAGTGTAAAAACATTATTTTGGTTTCTTTTCTTCACTTGTATTTATTCAAACACACTATATTTGTAACAAAGACCAGCAGTGAGGAGTTTATGCTGTAAATGCACATGACGACTGGACAGTGGTTCTGTTTCTTTTGGCAAAGAGTTCCATTTGGAAGAGAAATCAGCAACAGAAAAGTGATTCTAAAAATAAGCCAAACATAAAGTAACCTGTGTCTTAATCTACTTCATTGTTTGGTAAATAATCTGATACAACTGGAAAAGAAAGACATCAAGAAGTGTTTGTTGATGTTGCTATGGCTAGTAATCTCCTACTCCAGGATGTAAGATTTTTTCCTCTTGTCTATTAGTGTCTGAATTAATTTTTTAACTGTACAGCTCCATTTCATCTTTGATTGACTGCTCTGCTTACATCAGTGGCTCACATGGTAAGCTTAATGGATGCATTTTCCATGTAAAAATATCTAACGAGTGTTAAGTACCAGCTAACCAAATACAAGAATAAATAGTTCAAAAAGTTATTTAACACTACATATTATGTTGGTTTTTTTCCTATTGTTGTTTTTCTCCTACTATACAGTAACACTAGCTACAATTGTCTGTTATTTTGTTTCAGGCTGTTTGACAAATCTCTCTTCTTTACAATTATCTAATTTCTATTATTTTAAAACTCTTTAAGTTATTTACTTCATTCTGAAGAAAGTTAAGTAGTACTTCAAGGTAGGTGTGTACAAATCTGATTCCAGTTGATTTGTAAAGTCAAAAGAAGTGAAAAACTTTCCATAAAGAGAGGTTTTCTTGCTTAGGAACACACACAATAAATTAGTATACAGATAAAAGAGAAAAGAAATGCCTCTGTCTCTACTGGTTTCTTTTGGCTAAACTTTCTTCCTTGAGTGGTCTCAAGCTAATCAGTGCCTGAATTATGATCTAGGTAATCAATATTTTTATTCAGCAAACTTTTTTTGGAGTTAATAAATGTATGAAATAATTATTTCATTAGCAAAAGTAATGAAAGTAAGCGATATGGGTTAACCGACAAAAATCTTCCTATTATTACTACACAAGAAAATGAATATCTGACCTTTTCTCAGATCAGAAATTTTCAACCTCACAGTATAGGATAGTACACTTAAACAGAAATAATCAGCAGCAAATACTGTGTCTGTAACATCTGGGTGGATAAGAGTTCTGTAAAAGATTCTGGGCCTTAGGGTTGATTACAAGCTGAATGAGTAAACAATGTCATCCCAAGCAATCACACCAAGGATATACATAGGAGGAGATTGTCAGCGTTGTACATGAAGCAATTGTATTGCTTTGACTTGAATAAAATCTCTACTAAAATTTCATCTTCCACTTCAGACAATTCACTTCTAAGAAAAATGCTGAGCTACTGAATAGGTTGCAACAGAGAGAGATCCAAATGATTAGAGATCCTCAAAAGATTGTCCACAAGGCAAAATTGAAGGAAAAAGGGTTGGATAGCCTAGAAAAAATCTGAAAAAGAGGAAGAAAGATGAAAAAGCTCTTGTTTATTGCAGAAATGAATGAACATATACTAAAAATAAGAGTCCGCTGGTAAGGCTAGATAACCACTTTAGCAGATGTGCTAGACAGATTGCAACATCGCTTTCAAAAACCTAAGCAAATATTTACACTGGACATGGAAAATGAAGATTGTTTCCTCACCTGGAGAGGTAATACAGGTAACTTTCTGTCACTCAGCTCTATTTTTTTAGTCATGAATAAGACATAATTTCAAGGAGGAAGAAACTGAATACTTACGAATGGCAGTTGTTACAGATAAAAAACACCACCACTTGTCTGTTTAATTAAATGATGTCACTGCTTTTTATAAATATTAATAAAAATAACATTGCAATGTAATGTGGCAGATATAAATCTACCCATTGTACAAATGAATGAACTTAATGCAAAGTGATTACATGATGTTTCTCTAGGGATCCTTTCCTCATTTTCATTTGTGTTTACCCTACTCATATGTCAATTCAAGATTCATATTGTTGATTTTATTTAAATGGAAAGCTGTACTAGTGTATCTGTCATGTAAATACATATGATCTTGTGTATACTGTATTTCATACATACAGTTTCTGTGTACAGTATCAGTGATGACATCATATCCAGACTAAACAAAAGGTTCTTTAGGTTGTCTCTCCCAAGGAAAAAAAATAAATATGTTAATGAGATTTCTTGTGGATCCCCCAAATTTTTTTTTGTGATCCACAAAAGAGTTTAAATATTTATGAATGCATTAAACTAAAGAGATTTCCTCTGCTTATTTCGATCTATCTCTCCAAATAATGTGTCTCACTTAAATCATGACTCTAAGATCAAAAGTTTGATTTACACTCAGATTCTAAGCTGGATACTGAGATAAACCTTTACTGGCACTTTCTACGGTTGTTGCAATAGGCTTTCATGGCCCAAAAGAGATTTCTGTCTGTGAAGGGTTTTCATTGACTTTATTTTGGCTAACATACTTTTTACTTAGCAAAAATAAAACTGAACAAGGTATAACATTTTTAGCCCCAGATGAGTATATTTCCTAAAAGCCAGGAACTCTTAACATTTCAACATCAACAAAAAATCTTTCAACATGTATCTTCAAGATTTATGGTAGAGTTCCATGTGTTACATCTTGATTGGAAAGATTATATCTGTGACCTTTTTTCACTACAAAATTTATAGCATTTGATATTCACCACTGCAGATTAAATCTCAGTTGTTCTTTTGCTGTAATAATAAAACCCTCTTAAAACTACTTTCTTGTTATTAAAATGCCCATTGTTTACAAATAAACAACATGATTACCCCTTATTGTGGTTTCTGATTGGTAAAAAGTATTGTAACGTTATAAATTTTCTATTTTATTAGAACAATTCCCTGGAGACAAATACTTTTCCTGCATAACAAAATAAGTCAACAATTTACAGTAATACTTTGTAGGGGGAAAAAAGAGTATTTTCCCCCTCTACATAAGTTATGCATCAAAAAAAATTGTATAATTATGAGTTTGTTACTGTCTCTAAGAAGCATTCCTAGTTCCAATTACATCTGTACAATGCCACCCTTGAAAAAAAACCCATCTGAACTCTACTAACCTGTCACTTTCAGCTGAGGTCACAAGACCTGAGAGCAGAAATCTGGCCTCAACCTCAGGTTTTCTAACAAACTGGATTTCACAAAACTTCTTCACTTTTTAATGGGGCATCTCAGAATTCTACCTGGTTTTAGTACTCTCTGCTATTTTCCATGCTACATTTGGAAGGCATACCTTCCAAAGTACAGCAGAGTATTGTTGGGAAGCAATTGCTTCTCACAGCAGCAAGGTCCAGCCCACCAGCACTATTTTCTTTCTCTGGAAGGCCTGGCTCCAAGGTTTAAGCTCCTACTAAATTCTGAGCTGGGAAAACTGAAACTCTAGTGATAAAATATTTATTTTGATGGGGAAGAGGGTCCTTGATGAATGCCATATTCCTGTGATTGCTGAGCTCAGCGTGGACCCACCAAGGGACATTTCCTGGCCCACGATGGCCCGTGTGATGCCCAGGGAGCAGGACCAGCTGCCAGGCTCTGCAGTGAGATGCTGCCCCTTGGAGGGTTTCTGGCTCCAGCTCCTTCTGATCTCAGCAGGTTCTTGGCACCTGAGCCTGATGTCCTTGGGGAGAGGAGCACAGCTTTCATCACTGCCTGCTCTGGGCATTTGCATGCGTGTGCCGTGGTAGGGCATGTGCGGGTGGGGACCAGACACTGCTGCTGACTTGCACAGTTACCTGGGACAAAACAGAGCTGCTCCCCAAACCCTCTGCTCCCTGGTTTTGTTTTCAGCAATGTCTGATCTTTCTCCAGCTACTCATGAAAACTTCCCTTTGAGCTACTTTATCCTCCACTGGTTAATTCCAGTGGCAAAAGTTGAGTTGTGCTTCCAGCCGGCAGAATAGTTCTTCTTGTTTCCTGCACATCTCCCTTTAATGTGAAAAGGCATTTCACTGATTGTAGGACAATAGCACAGATTCTGTTTCCACCTGAATTAGTTGCAAAACAATCTACCCACTTTGCATGTTTCACAGGCTTGGAATTCCAAGAAGGAAAAGGTCTGTGCCTCTTATAGTATGATTTATTTTTAAAGGCATTGCAAACTGCTAATGGCCTCTGGTCCATACAGTTGGCTGCACATACAAAGAAAGGTTGAGAAGAAAACAGTTCTAATCTGTGTAATGCATGTGGGATCATCTGACGCAGTTTAAAAAAAAAAAAAAACCAAAACAACAACAACAACAACAAACACCCCCCAAAAAAACCCCAAAACCACTCACATACTGAGATTAGCTGGCAATGAAAAATGTTGAAAAACCCAAATAAATGGACAGAAATGAATCACTTATTCAGGAAATCAGAGGTGCTATTGCATCAGATATATGCAGCCATACAGTTTGTTTCAGAAATAGTATCTTTAAGATGTGCTTAGCCTTCTAACCACCAATTTAATTGTTCAAGAGGAAAAGGAGATCACAGGATTTCAGGGTCACAGGAGAAAGACAGATCTTAAATTGCAGGGGCTTTGGTGTGCAAGTAGCAGAAGACATTTCATACTACTTCCAAATATATTAAGGGTTTTTAGTAGCTTGGGGAAGAAGGGGTTATCAGAAATTTTTTAAATAAATTCTCTTCCAGGATAATCCTGTAGTAGCACAGGAGATGGAGAACATGATTGCAGCCTCAAGAACAATCTGCAGTCAGCATTAATTGCAAAAATGATCATAATGCTGCCATCTGTTTCAGTGGAACCCATTAAGAGTTTGTGGTACTTTGAATACGTAAGCCTCTTTGTGCTCCTGGAAAGTTACTGCAGCAAAACTCAGTTTTTACACAAAGAGAGTTCAACTTTAGCAGCTACAGCTCAATGAATACTTCTCGTATTCCCACATCCTCCCCTGTCCCTTTTTTTTAAAGCTTTTTAAAATTCATTGGAGTTGTATAAGGTATTAGAACATTAAGTCTTCCAATTGCTTCTCACTATTAAGAGACTCATTTACAGTCTCCATTATGACATAACATACCTTTTTATTCCTTCCATATGAAGTCACTGGTAATGTTTACCTCTAAGAAATCTAACTTAAGTGCTCTGAAATACCCCATGGAAGACTGACTCTCACGCTTGCTGTCACTAAGAAGGAATAATTTGGAGAGAACTTTCCTACTTATATGTATATGAGGCGTCTGCCTCATATAAATGTTTAAAGTTAGGCCAAGTCACAAGCTGTATAATAACAGTGTAGGATTAAAAGGTGACACAGAGAAGAGATTTAAATATCAGTGGTGCCCTGCCAACAGAGGGAAATTTAGAAATCCTGTTATATCCTTTACAATTCTAACAAGCAGCAATGCAGAAAAACAATATTCTATTGTCTGAATCCCCTGAGTTAATACTCTCTTGTTAAATTTGCATTGGGGTATTATCACACACTGAATTACAGATAGACTTATCCCAACTGTTTATCTAGACGATGACCATGTATTTTTAGAATGCAAAAGAAATTCAAATTTGGATGGTGGAATTATTAAATTTTTTGCCTTTTATTTTTTCTCTGAAGTGTAAGGTGTCCCATCTTATTCCTCAACACTCTTTCTGAAGCCAAGGGAAAAAGATACACAGTTAGATTCTTAGCGTCACTCCTTTCATGGTCTTTTGATGCTGAGATATATTTCAACTGGATACAGAATGTATTTTTATCAGTTTAGTTCTGTGAAATTTGAAATTTAGGACCTGAGCATCAACTTTTTCTGGGTTTCATTTTGCCTGTGCTTTGGCTCAGTAAAAATGATATTTATACCTTTCCAAATCAGTCTCTTCCTACTCATTCCTCCAAAACTGACGTATGAACCACAGAGCTATGTGCTCTTCATCTACAAATTCTGCTTTGAGAAAGCTTGTTAGAAAGGAGGGGAATTGAGGAAAGAAGAAAATTATATTTAAGAACTCAGGCTAGAACAAATTTCTTCTTCTCTTAAATTGTTCATTTAAATATGGTTATTTCCATTTAGAAACAAAACCCTTTTGTTCTGCCACTTCCTCAGAACCTTCCAGAACAGACAGGAATTAGCTAACCATCTCCAAAAGAATTTGAAACTCAAAGATGTGAAATAATTATGCTTGGGGGAAAAAAACAAACAAGCAAACCACACACACACAAAAACCCCTAAAAACCCAACTACAACAACAAAAAAAAACCCAAACACAAAACAGCACACCAAACTCTAAGAACGATAATTAAGAGTCTGAAGTACAAAAGGGTAATGCACTCTCCTCTTCCCCAGTAGGGAAGTTCATTAGCAGTGGAATTGTGTCATTTGCCCATCTGTTCATAATTGCACTCACCACAGGAATTAAGTGACGGAAGTGACGTTAGCCGGGCGCAGCAGGCTGCCCAGCGCATCACACGCACCTTCGGCTCCACGTGGGCACCTGCTCCAGCTCCAGCTCCAGCTCAGCCTCCTCTCCAGCCTTCTCCATGGCCCAGGAGATGCCTGGATGATTTACACCTGGTTGCCTGAGCAGGGCTGGCCTAGATCGTATCTCTGAGACGGGGGACAGAAATTAAATTTTAGAAAGGTGACACGTGTTCTGGATAGGACTAAAGCCACCTTGAGGAGGAAATTGTCCTTCCACAGGTTGGAGGCACACATACCTCGTGCGTGTACCTCCCAAACTCTGGGTGCTTAGCAGCTGCTGCAATATCAATGAGCGATTGAAACAGGCCCTCATTAGATTTGCGCTGAGCTTATTGCTTGTGCCAGTCTCATTATTATTGGTGACTAAACTGGCAGATTGTCAGGATGCCTCATGGCGAGATGAGCTTTTGCAGCTCTTTGTTTGTAGTTATTATAAACAATGAAGTGAAAGCAATCCCCTGGGCATAGTCATGTCTCAGATGTTTTTTGCAAGCAGCAATCAGCTTGCAGAAGCAGCAATGGTAAACAACTTCTTATTTTAAGAAGCGATATTAATTAAAGCACGAGGCATGGTTCTGAAAGAGAACTTGTTAATTATTTAATGTCACCTGCACTATCAAGCCCACCAGTTGGAAATTGTTTCGTTTTGCCTCAGATGGGCTCTGCCTGTCATCTGAACCAGCGGAAAATAGTGTGTGGTGCCAAGTGCCAAAAAAATAGTCAGGGTGCATCTGGGAGTCGTATCACATTTTAATGTACAATCCAGGTTTATTACTTCTAAAGAATTTTGAAAGTGAATAGCATGCCACATTACACAGTCTGTCTAAATGCTAAACTTAATTGTGAACATTACATTCCTCATAAGAATAAGGAGAATATTAAGTGGGCTTAAACTGTAGATATTCATGGTTATTGAAATTCCTGGCCAACTACTGATATCACTGCATACCAGTAGATGGTTTGGAAACTCTGCCCAGCTGTTAAATCAAATACTCTGCATCAAGGGTTTGACATCTGCTAAAACACACAGAAATTAAGGAGAATTTTTTTTTTTTTTTTTACTTTTAGCAAAGCTTCTACTTCCATTTCTGCAGCACAAGAAAAGGCGTTCTCATTTGGGTGTTAAGTTCAGCACAAGCAGAAGGTCATTGGTACTGCTAAAAGGCATTTCTAGTTTTTATAGAGAAAGAAAGTTCCAGAATATGAGTTTTTGTCATGAAAATGTTCTTGCTAAGTGCTGAAAAAGTGAACACAATTTTCAAATATGGAAAAAGTGAAAAAGCGCCTTCTTTTTTTATGTCAATAGAAATTTAGACTTCTTTCAAATGAATACCAATCAGTGACACATTTTTTCGTCAAATTGGCAGAGGCTATGCTGTTGCATCTCAGAGAACAGTATCTGATATTTATGTCTATTCCTAGCACTATGTAAGAATATTGTGTATATTGTGTATACCATAATATGTAAATAGAAATTCATGTGAGAAAGAACCTAGCAGAACAGGCCTGCACAACTAAGAATCATCCCTGAGCTGAAATTCATTAACCTACAATGGCAAAGCTAGTGTTTCAAGGGTCATTAATTTCTGCTGGAAAATTTGACTGAATTGCCATCTCAGTCTTCTTGGTACACATACCTAAATTCTGGCCTGCAACAAACATCAATACAATAGAAGACAAAAGTCCAGGTTTTCAACTCCTGTGCAGAGGATGTGACACTCTGTGTATTAAAATAACCAGTGTTCTGAGGACAATTTTTGACAGCAGACTCAAACAAAACAAAATAATAGGAGAAAAACAGATAAGCATAACAAAGTTAAAAGCATCAACAGCTTCAGTAAAAAGGAATGGAAATTAGGGAGTAAGCATGCAAGAAAGGACAAGAACACTGATTCAGTGCTTGCTGATTTGGAAAGCAGAATTGTATTTCTTTGCCTGCATACACCATGCAAGGAAAACCTTGAAGCCCTGAGGACACAATCTCAACCAAAGGATCTGCAGTATTAATGAATTGCAGTTCTGATAAACTCTAAGATCCATCAAAGACTGAGAAGAATACAAAGCTTACCAGAGAGGTTAATTAATTATCTGATAGGTAGAGATAAGACAACAGGAGATCTATATCCCAAGCTGATCTAACCTAAAAGTTGACAGGGCATAGCAGGAAGGATGTTAGCCCCAGGAAGGAGTATATACCAAGGACAAGAAATTAACATAGTTAAATCTGGCACTTCCTCAGAGTAGAGAAGTAGAGATTACTTCCCTAATAGTAAGTAAACATTCTTAAAATGGAGCACAAAGGAATTTAAAAGTATTCTTTCAAATTAATCTGATTGTGGGCTGTTTGTTTCTTTAAGAAACAGTTATGATTTGTAAGAACAAAATGCTGCAGTAAGTTACAATTCTATTATCACCTTGCAACACACTAAATTGATTGCACAATAATGTTTCTATTTTTTCCCCACTCTCTCAGCCATACTCAAAGGTGTCTTAACAGCCAATAAAGCAGCAACAGCAGCAGCCACTGCTAGACAACATTTTTGAATGGGATTAATTTCACTTTCAGTGGAAAAAAAGAACATATTTCTGGCCAGGATAAAGGATCTGGAAAACTAGCAATTTTAGTTCAGGCACATTTTCTTTTTTCCAGAGGAAAAGAGCTGGGGTCAGTAGAAAATGGGTTAAAGATGTTTTTTTCCAAGTGCCTGTTTCAATATTAACAAGAATTCCACTTTAAACTATGTCCACCCTGAGCTAAAAAAAAGTAAATGAAACGAAACAACAAAAATCCCCCAAACTTTCAAATTTGATCTTCTACAAGACAGCCAAATTTACAGCTCCATATTTTTGTAATCCTACATGAGCCCAAACCATACTGTCACAGAACATGAATTTGCTCAAAGACAGTCAAACGAGGTCATGAAACCAGTTTTTACTTCAGAAGTGGAAGTTATTTTTCCTACAGTGTAAAAGCAAAAGAGATTCAAGTATCTAGATATCTGCCAAAAGAGAAGTTAATTCTTTATTTGCCCAAACACTCCATATCTCAAACTCCATTTGGTAAAGTAATGTGTGTTAACTGTTTAAGTTTTCATTTAGAAAATATTTTTTGTAACTCATGAGCAGTGGAAACGCTTGGAATATTTTTTTTAAATTGCTAAAAGAACTAAATTATTGGAGATATTCGTGAATATGAAATGTTTTCTTTCAGTGGAAGATACCATACCTCTGGTGAAACTCATTGTGAGGAATATGTGAGTTGCACTAGGCATCTATCTCAAAGGATGCTACAAGATTATGGACTTTTCTTCCATCTTCCCTGTCACCTTCTGCTGGCATTTACCCTCCTCAGCATTTCAAAGAGGGGCAGCCAGGATGCACTGCCCCACCACTCACAGAGGTGCCAGCTGCAGAGTGAGGTATTTCTGAGATAAACAGGTGACTCCCTTAGGTGAAAAATAAAGGAAAGGCAGCATTCTAGGCAATGAGCAGTAGGGAGGCTTACATAATATTATGATTACAGCTCCAAATGGCCTTAGCACAGCCCTAAAATGCAGAACATCTCTTTTGCTAACTTGCTGTTTCCACAATATTCAAGACACCGAGCATTTTTACTCTAAGAAAGTACAGGCTTTCTTTCATTATTACCAGATAATGGTCATAATGTTGTGAATGTTTCCCATTTCAAAGGAAGAGAAGTTCCAACAATATTTTTATTATTGCATTTGGTCAATTATTCAGCAGCATAGAAATGCATCTTATACAGCTTTAAAGTGGAAAATTATTTAATGAACAAATACTTTGCAACTCAGGCAATAATAATATCAATTTTCCATTTGCACTCAGGAAATTTACAAATCTAGAAATGTCAATGTATTGAACAGGAAACAAAACCAATAGAACCAGAAATGCTATAAAATGATCAAAAAATTGCTAAAGGAAATATGAGATAGCAGTAGTGATCATCTACTATCTAAATGATCACATGCCTTTCCTAAATACTGAATTTGGTACCTCTGTGATTCCTTCAAAGGGATTTATATTTTCACAAGTCCGATAATTATTTCTGTATTTAAGACCACTGATTTAAAAAACAATTTAAAAATGGTGAAAGTTTCACCACTGAGATTTCACAAAGGCTTTCTTTTGCAATGTCAACTTTCTGGAAAAACATACAGAAAGGGAAAAAAAACCCAACCAACAAAATTCAGCATTGTATCTCTGCTTTTCTCTGTCAAGAGTCTAACCTGTCATCTCCCCACAGAGACAGACTTGAAATTGGAGAAAGATTTAGGAACATTTTAGGGATACAGCTTTGTACTGAGTTGCCTTGATCATCAAAAAAATCAGGATCATTCATGTGTTCTTAGTTTTGGTTTTGTTTTCTTTAATTTTGTCTCCAGCTTTGGCTCCAGGTGGTGTCTTTTCTGTCAACAGTGCAGAGATACCCTGAAGATCCTCCAGTTGTGGGGTTTATTTTCACTTTTACTTCTAGTTGGTTTTGCTCCTGTTACATATTTTTTACGTTTTTCTGCTTCTGTGGCACCACAGTTACTTCAGAGGAAAAGCTCCTGCATTTTAAAGGGGATTTAGAGACTTCAGAACATAGTTGACATAGGAATTAAGATCAGCTAACCCAGGCACTGAGGTTTTCAGTTCTTCTTACTTCTAAGCAAGAATGGAAAGAGAAATTCTCAGGGAATTTAAATGGAATTTCATTGGAAGTGAAACAGTTGTTCAGTCAATTAAACACTAATGTAGCATGTAAGACAACATCTAAATCTGAGATGCCATTTCCATCGTAACTCCTTTGAAGCTCCAAACAGACCAGAATGCCACTTTTTGTCTCTGCTGTTGGTAAGGGACTTTCTTTGACTTTTCTGGCATTCCAGCCTTGCATGACAGCTGACCTGTTTTTCATATGGTTCCTGACTGTCTTATCTTGGACAAGACAACAATATCTGAGGAAACCTGTGTATGTCCTTTAGCCCAAGGGCTGTTTACCTGTTTATAACGGCATATTGTTTTATCCCCAGCTTCTGTATGACTTTTCAAAACATTTTTCAGTACTGATCTGAGCTCTGATGGCCCATGTGGAATTTCTCTTGTCAGAGGTCCATATGATATGGAATCTTGCCTTTTTGAATTTACTTTTGCTGTTGCTTTTAACTGTGCTGAGGCCTGCTCAATTGAAAAGTCATGGATGTGGATAGCTAGGTCTTCTGCAGTATTAGTCACAGAGTCAGATATCACAGAATTTTCTGAGTTATAAGGGATCCACCAAGATCATCAAGTCCAGCTCTTAAGTCAATGGCTGATTTGGGGATCAAACCCACAACCCTGGTGTTATCAGCGTCTCCTCAGACACTTCTGCTGTTCGTATTTTTATGCTGAACAGAAAAAAATAGGTAGGAGACAGCCTTTATGAGAGACATAATTTAGTCCTCCACCTCATAAATCTCCACTCTAAATATCCACTTTCTAAAGGAACATGGAAAGACGAATTGCAGTAGTTAAGCATTGCCATGTAATGTTATCCTGACTTGTTTCACCTTTTCCATCAGTCTGTTGTTGTGCTGGCTCTACTCACCTGTTATTTGGTCTGAATTCTTCCAAAGTGTACTGTGGATCATTATCTGAGGACAGCATACCTTTGATTTCCTGATCACATCCCTTGCCAAGTTGTCTTCCCAGAAATAAAAGTAGCAATTGTGATTATCCTGTTACTACAATGATTAGACCTCATTCTAACACTGCTGTAAGTTCACCCTCTCTTTTGCACACTTAACATTTGTGCACAGAGTGCACACAATCATAAAATAGTATTTTCCATATTTGCTTCTTACAGCCTGAGTTATCCCAAATCATCATTTTCTTCTTAGAAGAGAGCCATCAAGACATCTGGCCAGACTGCATTGGGTCCCTTTTCCTGAAACAGAAAGGGATGGTGACATGTTGATAGACTCTTCTTCCAATTCTTAGAAAATAACAGTGTTGTACTCTGAAAGGTGTGCTCTGTTAAGTGTGTCTGCTTTCAGCAGCAGCTTCTCAGAAAATTTGTTCCCTTTTTATCACCATAGCACTAGAGTGTCACTATATTTCAGAGATATGAAGACGAATACAAAATGGTTTGCTTAACAAGTCTTCTTTCAAAGGGTTCTTCGTACCTGTTGAACTTCATATACAACCTTCCTTGCAACCAAATTTGTCACACAATTCCACACCATAAAACCCAACACCTTTTCTAAGCTAAATTATAAAATTTTCTTTTCAGATAAGGCTGCATACCCAGTATGGTGCTGGATGTACAGCATTACCCTTTTTGAGTTCCTTTCTGAAACATTATGGCCTGATTTTAACTCCTCTGCTGCAAGTTAGCAAAAGAGATTCCACCTCAGGATCTAGTCTCAAACACTCATCTAGGAGCTATTACAAAGTACCATCTTTGTATTCTTGGTCCTGGACTAACTCTTCTTTGGTTTTAGTCAAATGTTATGAAACAAGAAATAATGGTTTCTGCTCTGTAAAATGAGGTAGTTGTCTTCTGTTAAAACTTGTTTCTGTAGCTTGTGTTTCAATGTTAGCTTTCTCAAAACTAGCTGTTTAAATAGTAGATTCAAATTTACACAAACTCTCTTGTCATCTGAAAGCTCTTCTTATCCCTTCTAATGTGTGCTAATTTTAAAAGGTGGGGTTTGTGTGGGTTACTAGGGAATTTTTCTGCATGAGCTGCTTCAGGACAAATGGGTGGGAGTGCTAATTTAACATCAATGTCCCCATCAAAAGTCTTTACTCTGTTAGAATACAGGGGCCTGCAGTTCATGTTCTCCTTCTGTCACACATTATTGCCAAAGGTTTCTATTTTGCTCCTAATTGGTGTGCTTCAAACTCCAAAGATAATTTATAACTTTTTAAATCTCTTGGCAGTCTGTATCCTCACCCCACATCTAGTCTTAGATTTTCATTGTAAAATATTTTGTTAAATGTATTTTACATCTAAAAGGATTATTAGTATTGCCAGGATTGCATTGTAGCTTTCTCTGCAACTCAGCTCAAATAAAATATTTTGACTATATATATGAAAATATTGCAGAGTTGTAAATATGACCAAGGAAAACTCATATTCTCATGTAAAAGTGTATTGTCTGTTTGGCATATGGAAGATATTATTTTTTTTCAATGCAGACATACAAACTTCATGTGTAAATGTAAGAAGTTAATAACATTTTTTAGTTCATGTTCATTACTGTTTGTAAATTTCATTCTGACTTCTTAGGGTGGATTTTTGCCCTTGAGTCTGAGAATTTTCTTTGTTCTTGCTAACTGGAAGTATTTTCCTGTGGTTAAATACATTTCTGTGGTTTAAACATCCTTCAGGTTAAATTTTTGAAAGTGAAAAAGAATATTTTGTCACATTCCCAAGTTATAGATTAGTGGTAGATTACTCAGTTCAATAATGTAACAACTGTTTTGTCATTTATTTCTAATCTTACAATCAGATTGTTTAATTACAAAAACCCTTCTTGCTCTAAATCAAAGCACTTAAAACAGATGTGTCTGCCCTTCCAGTGTTTCTGGTGTCTTTATCTGTCCTACCTTTTCACTGACCATTTATACAATAGAATGAAATCTTCGCTTCCATGTTTTCAAGCTTACAGTTCATGTTGAGGTCTGAAATCCTTACAGGAATCTGGAAACATAAACCTGGCCCACATCCACTAGAGCTACACCTGTTTACCCTCACCCATAAACACTCTCTAGTCTTCTGATGTTTGTATCTTCAGCCTGGCCATTAGCAACATATTTTATTTAACATGTAAAGTAAATAGTACAGGCAGACTCCAGGAATCAGCATGGTGGGAGAGAGGGTAAACTCACCAACATAAACACTGCAGTTGTCACCGCCTTTCCAGTTTTCAGCATACAGGCTTATTCATTTGCTCTTCTTCCAATTCTTCTGAATATTCTGTCTATAACTCTTTTCCCCAAGTTTTTGCAGGTATGGAGATCTTCCTTGAGATATTGTGGTTTCGGCCAGTGTTTTGGTTCTGTTTGTTTACTTTTGTTTGCTTTTTTGGTTTTGGTTTTTGTGTTCTCTTTGTTTAGGTTTGTTGCTTTTTTTAGAGGGAATAACACTGGAAAAATGCATGGGATATCACATAGGTCCAGCATAAACTCATGCCAGTTCCCTTCAAAGAAGGTGGTGAGGAAAATGTGGAAGAAAAATAAGAATTCTAGAATGAATGTTTCATAATTCCAGGAGACAGTACCGACCTTAAAATGTCTCCACATTTCCAGTATTCCTTGGTTCATCTTTTGCTTAATGAAGCATTCCGTGAAACATTCCATAGTTTTGGTCACTTAGAGAACAATTAAATCTGTGTTACAATGGAATGAAGTACTAAGTCATGAGATTGATGAATGTAATGCTGACATACTTACTGGGAAGTCACAACACACCACAACTGCTAATACATAATAATAGCACCTTCATTAGGAATCATCAGTTCTATACAGTGCTTCACTATATTAACATTTCCATCCTGAGAGAGGAGAATAAATAATTTGTATTATATTGCAATGCAAGTTTGTCAACTGCAAATCACAATGTCTTTTTTCCTTCACAATATTATACAAAATGACTCCTGTCTCTGGCGGAGGATCATGATTAAGATACAGAAACAGCAAATAAAAAGCTATACCTGCTCTTTCCAGTGTTGACTTTGATGCTGACTTTGACATT
This sequence comes from Cyanistes caeruleus, assembly GCF_971803275.1. NCBI lineage: Eukaryota > Metazoa > Chordata > Aves > Passeriformes > Paridae > Cyanistes > Cyanistes caeruleus. Next base: position 62,582,229 of record NC_141702.1, read on the forward strand.
AGATGTTTATTAAAACAGCCCTTGAATTGTGCAAATTCTATGCTAATGCCATCTGTAACATTATTTGTAAAAAAACCCCAAAAAAAATCCATAATTTTCCAAGATGAGCTGTGCAGTGTTTCAGCAATGCTTTTAATGTTACTGGATTTGTTTGCTTTCTAATAATTAGATGTTGCCAACACAAAAAAAAATTATTGAGTGTATCCACAGATAATTTCAAGACATAAACGGTTCACCAGCTGGAATCATGAAGAAATTTATCCCTATAGTATATTATTACAAAATTGGGTACATAACACTGGTTTTATTACCTCCTCCAAAGATTTTGGCATTGACCTCTGGTAGAGATAGGGCCAACTGGATGGACCTACTGGCTTCTTCTGCTGTAGCATTTGCTTTGTGCATCTGCTTGTGAGTTATGGGATGCAAAAGTAAAATGTCTAGCAAAATGGCCATCACTCTGCCCTCTAACACACATTTGCTAATGGTGCAGGAGCTATTGACCAAGTCTTCCTGTTATGCAGAGCCAATGTTATTTCCTCCAGTTCAGAAAAAAATGCAATAATATTCATCTGATCTCTTTGTGTGTTTCTAGACCTTTAAGTGCTATCAGATAAAATTATAGGGTGTGGACTTCTAATTTAGTGCTTTATATGTTGTCTTTTTTTTTTTTCTTTTTTTTTTTTTTTTTTATAAGAAATTAGTAGGCTAAGTGTAAAAATGATGAGGAAGGAAGGGTGGAGTTGATATGACATAGACATCCCACACAAATGCACCAATTCAGATGTGAGATTCCAAAACAGAGTATTGGACTCAGATTAAGCAATATTTGGAATACAGAACTCCTACAAGACATTCTGCAGGTTGCCTGAGTTCACATTCACAAAGGATTTTCTAAGACTAAAACTGTGGTTCCTTGTTATCTGTGAAATGAGTTATAATACAAAAGATTCAGAGACAGTTTGCAAAGTTTGCTTATTTCTTTTTTATATCAAAGTCCAATGTTCAGATCAGCATGGAATTCCCAGAAGCCTTTTTATGTAAGAAGCAACGAACATCTCTGCGTAGAGGGTATGTTTGGGCAAGGCAGTTCACTGCTGTGTAAAAATCTCTGAGCTGGTTAGGGTTCTAGGAGAAATAAAGGACTATTACAGTGCATCTCTGCAAGGATGATTAATCTACACTTTGCTATACTGATATCCAAATTAGTGTGTTCATATATTGCCTGTCATCTAGAAACAACACTAGGAATTATGGCCTAGAACTATAATAAAATTGTGTTTTGACACAATGTAAAGTGAGAAAGTGACAGTCCTTATGTCAGAATATAGGCTATTTCCACTTGGAAGATAGCTTTGTTCTGTACATGGAATTAGGATTTCAATACTCTTTTTTTTTTTTTTTTTTTTGTACAACTTTAAGCAGGTTTAAAAATTTGTGTAGGAAGTCTTGCTTTCATTGTTTTGTTAGTTTTCTTTGTCTTGTTCTTTTTTTATGTGAAGATATAAAAAAAAATGTGAAAAAGGTTATTGCTCTGTTCTGAAGGTTTTAGAAATTCCATTCTGATGTGCTGTACTTGGGAGAAGTTTTAATTAACTCTGGTCTTGAAGGTCCTCTGTATTGTCTTATTCAGACTTCCCTTGACACCATAGCATTTGCTGCCCCAGGTAGTTTATACTTCAGAATAAGGGATACTTCTGTTTTTACTGCTGTAGAGGAGCACAGTGTGAATTTTTAATGGGACCAACTTGCTGTCTCTCTTTTCTTACTCTGGGTTTCAGGGAGAGAAGGTGACAGGAGTAAAAAACATGTTCAGAAGGAAAATAGAGTAGCCATCAATCAGGTAATATCTGCAGCTATCTCCTAAGGGTAAAACTAGTGTGGTTCTGGTATATCTCATTTCAGTAAGGGCTGGCATAAAAAGAGGCTAAAAAGAGACTAGAAGACAGGAGAGAGAGAGAGAGAGGGAGAGAAAGAGGGAGAGAGATTTAATCAGACTGACTGACAAAGTTAATATATATTCTCTATGAAAGAGGAGTCTCCAGGGTCATGGTTTCAGTGTTGAACAAGAACTCCAGAAAGTTTAGAGAGCTGGATTGAGTCAGAATTGATTTTTCTCTGTTTACTACATTCCCCAGGTGAAAAGTTAATGAACCAAGGCTAAAACATAAAAAAAAGGATAGGTTACTTGGAAGGGTGTGATAAAAATATCATCCAGGTAAATCAGGGATGAACTTTCATGCTCCAGAGTAGGCACTTCACTAACCACAAATAAAGAGACAGGAAACCTGTTCTGACAAAGCAGAGCATGCTCTGTGATGATATGCTATTCCAACCAGAAAGTACCTGGCAGTCTCAAACAGCATAAGTGCATACAGAAACCGCTATGCCTGTAGAAGAGCAGGTGTTTGACTGTAGCCTTTTGATAAACCCATGGAACACAAGACAAAGGAGTTAGCATCACAACTACCCTTTCTGTGGAGAAATGCCAGGAGTCAGAAGCCTGGTCTGTTATTTGGCATTGAATGTGTGGGGACTCTGGCTAGCCCTGTGTGATCTGTTTCACAAGTAGGATTTAGTGTTACCTCCCACCACTGCCCTTCCTGACTGCCCCCAGCACAGACACTGCATGAAAACCCACGCTCATGGTGTGGTTGGCAATTCGTATTTTCTCCTCTCAGTATTAAACAGGGAGCAAGGTTTGGATGTACCCTCCCTTGAATCCCAATTATGGAGCCTTCTCTTGCTCTTTTCCAAAAAAAAAAAAAATTAAACAAGTCTAGCTGATTGCTTTTACTGTCCCACCCTTTTGTCAGAAAACATCTAGAACAACTTTTTATCTTAGTCTTTTTTGGGTCCAGCAAGAGTGAAGAAATCAGTAGTGTTTGGTTAGAACTGAAACAGGTCATCTGGGATGCTGAAGATAAGCACCAAAATGTTGCTGACAAGTGCATATAAATATTTTTGCAAGTTTCATTTTTTCTTCTTCAGGATTCTACTAGGTATGGAAGAACACATCACTGGAAAAAAATTTCAGAAGCAGAGTCAACACAAGATAACATGAACAGTTCAGGCTCTGTCCCAGCTCATGTTGGATTATATTAATGGATTAAGGGATTAAGAAGAGACATAGCCTCCATAATCTGGTGGTTAATACATTTATGCGTGGTATTAAGTTCAGAGTATTGAGATTTTAGTGTGTGTTTGATTATGGTTTATCTGTCTGTCTCTCAAATTTTTCTGAAAAACTTCAGCAGATTTACTTCCACACCAGTGCTGCACTGAAAGTATTTCTTCTCCTGAAAATCCTAAAATTATTCTTTGGATTAAAAAAATGTTTCTTTTTTAATTTAGACAAAAGTACAATGCTAAATTTTTACCTCAAACTTTGAGAGAAAAGATACTGAAAGTAAATCTTAGGTCTTTCTACTGCTACCTCTGGTATTCTTATTCCTTTGACTTTTCACTGGCTGGTGCAGTTTACTTAAAATGGCTTTAGGATATCAGTCAAAACTTCAGGAATTGCTTACAGGAAAAACGATGAAGCTTCTCAGAACAGGGGCTCTAATCTGTGTTATCTTTTCTCATATGAAATACAATAGGTGAGCACCATAGTTTGACCATTAGAAGGCCAGGGTAGGAATTAAAAAGTATATTGGAACTTGAGATATTAAATATGCCAGTTCTCTGAGCTCTCAGATTACAGAGCAATGGTAAAAAATCACATTGAGCCAGCTGTATGCATCAGGATTTTCTGCCTTTGATGGAAAGCAGGCAAAAGTTAGACCTACAGTAAATATTCTGCCCTTCTAGAAATGCACAAAGGTCTCCCATTCCTTGGTTTTTTTTCTGAATTTCATTTTGTTTTATGTTTTAATGTCATTAAAAGTGATATCTGCAAAATCACCCACGAAGGAAATGAGCTTTCAATGGAAAGCTCATCTGCTGGTAGATATGTCTAACCATGCATGTCACACACACATGTAACACACAAGATACTCAGAGAATACCAGCCTTTTTTAAACTAACCAACCACAATTTTTTAAAGTAATTTTTAAGTCTGTATTGTGACAGTTTGTTTTATGATGTCATGCCTGGGCAATTGCAGAGCCATAATTGCACAGCTATGACTCATTGAAAACCAATCAGTGCAGTCAGTTTCCTAATGCTATTTTGTACTATAACATTGTTATTGTAAAGGCAGGAATTCTTTAATCATCAAATTGAATGACTGCCAAGAGCTCATTTTATTGACCATTAAACATGCTTCTGTTTAGAAGAAATGCTACAACATCACTGTTTCCAATAGCAGATTTTTTCTGCAGTGTTTTTTCATAGGACAATCTGTAATCAAATGATAGGTCAAAACATTTATATATGTTTTATATATTTTTATAATCTTTATTATTTGTAATTTTTATAATCTGTAAATGTATAATTTACAGGTTAATATATTTTATAAATGTAAATGTTTAAGACATTCAAAACTGAAGATACTAATCCAAACTGTATTAAATTCTCAAGTAAAGCTTATTTTTGGGAAAAGATATTGTATCAGACCCCAATCAAGGAAACAAAACGTACATATTTTCATTGAGAAACACTAGAATTTCTCAAAGATTAATATTTCAAATTTTTAAAGTTATATCTTCACCTGAAAACCACTGCTGAACATCTTTTGATGTTTGACACCACTTGCCATTTAAAATACAATTTTAAATAAGGCCCTAGTTTTAGAAAACTAAACTGAAACTGGTAAATCTGATGCTGAATTGTCAGAACAATTTTTGATGATGATATTACAGTTTCCTCTCACTGTCAGAGGATTCCATAGAAGGCACAGCATGATGTTGCTTTATTCAAAGAATAGTTTTTCATCCAGTTGGAAAGAGATATCTTCTTGGCAGATGCTTCAATGATCTGAAAATTGAGATGAAGTAAAAATATATAGAAAGCTATGCTCAGTTTAGTGGCAAAACAGTGGGTTCATTCCCAATTTTTGGGAAATCTGTAAAAACCTTATGCCAGCACCTAAATATTTCTATGGCTGCAGATTCTGAAAACCTTTGTGGACCCATTCAGCAAAAATTACCCTATTTAAAAAAATGCATTCTCTTTGGACAGTATGAACTAGAAAAAAATTGCAATTATATTACCTTTTATCTTTAAACATGCAGCAAGTTGGAGTCTATAGGAATAATCTCACTGCATTGACCTCTCAGTACCAACTAATGATTTCCTACTGTTTGCTCTTTTCCTTTTTAAGTTTACCACAGAAAGTGTGCAGAGAGTAAAACTAAAACAAAGCCTTTTCCTAAGGCAGTAAAAATATTGAAAACTCCTTTGCAGCTCCATAAACATCTGCAGAATCATTATGATATTTGTCACTAAATAACCAATTCAATCAATGATAAAGAAAGAGGAAACAGTGCAGCCCAGTAATGTACTTTAAAAAGGATGTGCTTACACAGCAAAATAAATTTGATTAGGTAAGTCTGTAAATAAGCAGAGGTTTTGTCCTCTCACAAGTTAGCAAGTTGATATACCCTTTTTAACTGTCATGAAAAATAAGATAGGTATTATTAGCAGTAAGAAAACACAAGACTTATCCAGAAAAGAAGAAAACAGCATTTGCATGCTGGAAAACAAAGGAAAGGAGAGAGCATGGCATGGCAAAAGAAAGACTGTTCCTGTGGCATAGCTGTACTGACAAATGCATCCATAGTTTAATGCAGGTTTGTCACGCAATGACAAACCAAGGAAAGAGTCCAGAGTTTTCCACTGATTAAAGCAGCCTTTTGGAATGAAAGTATCAGTTTGTTATCAAGTTGGTTAACAGACTTGGCCAGTTCCTTGCATATAATGTATTACTAGTATTTATGGACCAGCAATTAGATGATGCTGGAAGTGGTTTTTTGTTTGGTTGCTCTTTAGTGAATGCAGGCACCTCCATGGAAGAGTACCTGGTGCCTTAGACCACTTCTTCTTATTTCCCCAGGAAATAAGGCATAAAAAGGATCATGCCTTGGATTTCTGTAAATAAGCCAGTACTGGCTTCTAAATCATCTAGAGGCTGTCCTAGAAGCCAAAACCAGTTTCTTTTTAAAATGAATTCAAAAGGATTCATCTCTCCTAGGTGAGCATATGCTGTGTCTGGGTATCCCAGCATTTTGCACCCTAGAAGACACCTGTCACTAGACTGCCTGAATGAGATGAAGAGCTTGGTCACCACGTATAAGTTATAGAGCATACCAGTTTACCTAAAGCATTTAAAGAATCCTTGCAAGCCAGTTTAATTGATATATGGCATCCAATTTCCTGAAATTTCACCCATGTGAACTGGGGAAAACACAATTACAGATAAAGATATATTGAAAAGCAATTGTGTCACATCAGTGGCCATACCACAGGGTGCATCACTCAGTTAGGACTAATAAAACTTTCTGTCTATCCCTTTAGTACTGCTGATGTGATCATGTTCTCTCCTTGCCTTGTAAGCCCACAGACAGCTGTCAGTTGCACACAAATGAAACTGCAGATATTCACTGAAATATCCAAAGGAACATTTGGAAATATTGTCACATTACTGAGTGGAGCAGAAGCTGGATTCTCTACTTCTTGCAGCATTTGTCACTGCTAACCTTTCAGGAAGGGGACCAGTAAAGGAATGAGATACTGCCAGCATTCTTAGAATAAAGATTTTTATTAGCACTCAAACAATCTGGCAAGTAAAATATGGCAGTAAGACAAGAATTTGTGAAAGACTTGCTTTAAAGAACAATCGTTGCTCTCCTAAAAAGATTGAGTAAGGGGGTTAGTTTATGTTTTTCTAGCTGCTGTTGTAGATGCAACAGTTTGTCTGAAGGTTTTATTGCAAGTGGTGATTGAGCAGAAGGAAAGAGAATGACAGGCAAGTGATAGACAGTAGACAACTGAGTCAAAATTAAATAAATGGATGAGGAACAACTACTCAGAGATTTCAGCATCCAAGCAACCCCAGTCGTAGAAACCAGAGAACAGCGTATTTCAGCAGAAAGGTACTTTTTTCCTCCCACTTTAAAAGATAGTCTTCAGAAAAGAAAACAGACATGACTACTCTGAGGAGCCTGAGCACACCCATGGGCACACTTGCCTTGACCAGCCCATCCAGCCTCTTTCAGGCCTGTGACCTGAGGGGCTCCATTCAGGCTCAGATCAAAGCACCCACACCTGTCCTGAGATTGTTCCCTGCTGTTCCTGGCTTGCTTTGTGGTTTCCCAGTCTGATCTTGGGCCAGTTTTGTGACCTATCATTTGTTTAATGATTACAGGGTGCTAGACCCTGTTCCTGACTAAACTTTGGCAAGGGCTCTGCCTGTGTTGGGGGTCACCCCCAGCTCCCAGCTCAGGCCTCCTAATGAGTCTGTCCCACTCTCACTGCTCTTGGTAACTGCTCAGGCAGGAGAGGATAAAAGGAAAGTGAGTCCCATCTTCTTTTTTTTTTTCTTGCCACCAAGAAACCTCTTGCAGCAGCAGCTGTGTGTATGGCAGAACATATTTGTGTCTACAGTACTGTGTGGTAGAGTTTGTGGTGGACAGTGGCCAGAGGAAACAAAGAACTACATCTGGAAACAATGATGAGTATCCATGTAGACCTTAGGACATCATGAATAGAGCACAGAAAACTTCAGACCTTGAAGGCAGGTCCTGGCACAAAGGCAGGAAGAAACCAGTCAGTAAGTGCTTTTAAAAAAAGGAAGACAGTGGGATATAAGAGCAACTGCCCTAAAATTAGAACAAATCTGATTTTATAAATGCACACTTTCAAGACAACAAAAACTCCTCATGACTAAAGGGGCCAGAAGGAAGGCTGCAGAGAAGCACTTCAGACTAACTTGAACAGCAAGAAAATGCTGAGACCTGCAGCTGAAAACTTTGTGATTAACACTAACAGGTCCATCCACAGAGCAAATCCAGGAAGGAAAGTTGTGAAAATTACGTACATGCATGCAAACAGGGGTCTGAAAAGATGCAGAAATACACTAGTCAAACATCAAAATGGGTAAACACTGTCATAAACATTGTCACCCTATTCCTATTGAGGACTGGGAGATGGGGACATCCAAGTCAAGATCAGAAGCCAGTTTTATTGAGTATACAAGGTGTTTATATAGGGTTTTACTTGTATGGTACTTACACAAGGTTCTATTTTTGGTAACAATTTCCTACTGTCAGTTTCCCACATGACATCAGTAATCAATACAAAGTTTCACAACATATCTCTGGGTCACTTCTGCCCCAGGGAGTAGTTATCTGTGTCTGTCTCTCCCATGGTTTCGGTTTGATTAGGCTTAAGATACTAGGTTCCTTTATCAGTTCCATTGTGCTCTCTGTTTTATTCCCCAAATATTCCTAACAGGATTAATTAGAGCTGGCAGTATCCAGAAAGATTATATGCTTCCTATAACATTCAATTCCCTTGGAAAGACAGCTTCCAACACTGTTGTCCCAGAGTGGCTGGTTACATTTGCAGCTGGTGTCATCCAACCATCACATGACATTTCTAAGTGAATGAGGTGAGGCTGTCTTTATTTGCTTCATGTAGATCTTTTATCAATGCTTTAATTTTTACTTTTTAGTCTTGTATGGATTTAAAATTATGTACTCTGTTCTGCACATTCAGATAAATATTTTTAGAAGTTGCTATCCTCACACTGAATTCATTGAGATCCAAGGAGAAATAGATAACAAGAAGGGACCTGTCAACAAACTTTACAACAAATCAAAATACAAGCCCACAAAAACGCCACCTCCAGAGCACCCACAGTGTAGATGGTTTCCTATTAGAGGAATTGCATGGTCTAGTTTCGAAAGCTTACACTGCAAGGATTGAGTAAAAGATTCTGTTAACCACCATAACAAACAGAAAAACTCTCTATGATGTAGAAATTAATCTGAAATTTTTAAGAAGTTTGTGACAACAGTACCAGAAAATAAGTAGGACTGTCATATTCCCTATTTTTTTTTTCCAAATTCTATCCATAAAAGGTTTAAAATTAATAAAAATTTGCATTTAAGAGAGAAGAAGATCTAAAATTTCTAATTTGTTAATTCAGTTTTCCTAATTATAGCAAACCACTTCAAGATATAATCTGGTGATTTTTAATAAAAACCTACAGACTGTTTAAAAAAATACGGAAGACCTTCCTCTGGTCACAGTTGCAAAGTTATGTAAACACAAATGGCTACATAATGCTGCATAAAAGCTGGGAGAGTCATCATCTATACATCAAATTTTAACATGAAAATACTGTTTAAGGTGTATTTTAGGACAGACCAGATTAAAACCAGAAATGAGGCTTTCTGAATGACTTCAAAGCAGCATTTAGAAAGCCAGTGTGTCCTGCACACATCCTTCACATCCACAAAGTGAAGCCAGACTTTCTCTTTGCCAGCAATGTCAGCTGTCGCCGTCTCGTTCCTCCTCTGTAACTTCCCCACAGACTGCGTGGCGAGAATGAGGATTTTCTCTTCCATGGTATGCCATTATAAAGTTTCAGACTTCACTGATCACCCAAAGGCTGTTTTGTCCCTAACCTGCTGTTCTGCAGCCAGGACTGCCTGTCCGGATGCTTGTCAGCAGGGTAAGCAGCATCTCTGCCTGCCAGAAAAGTCACCGTTGAAAATGGGCCTTACATCTGTGCCTGCTGCTCGTGGCTGGCACGCAGAAGACATTAGTAATGGCTCTGCTATGAAGCTGGGGAAAACCAACACTTTCCTGCTTGGTGTCTCAAGGGTCTGTTCTGATCTTTGCTCATATTAATTAAAATATGTTTCAGTTACATTTAAAACCCTGCAAAATAAGCACACTTGACACCAAACATACATAAGCAGCTAAGATGGTAAACAGTGGATATTAGCAATGCTGTCTGAGCTGGTTTTTGGGAGAGACAAAGGAATTTTTAGAAGCCTTCCAGCAGTCTTTAAGGCTTACACATACTTTGTAACAGCAATTTTCTTTTAACATTTGTATTTATACTGTATCTATGCTCAGCCTGGCACACAATTTCACGGGAATAGAAAATCAGAGCAGAAAGGAATGCCCAACTATCTGTGTTACCAAAGGGACAATAGATAAGTCAAGAATTAGTAGTGAAGGTAATATCATAGACTTCTGTTTTCACTCTGTTTCTGCACCCTGCTGAACTTCATCAGCTCCTGTCCCCTTCCTTGGAAGTCCTTTGTAGCTCATCGTCACATTCCAGAGCAGAGCTGAAACTAAATGCCATGTTTTTAATGATGTTTAATATTTACATACTGAATCTCTTTTCAGGACAGCAGACTTAATTCAGGGAGATTCCTTTTGCCTTCTCCCTCTCACCCAATACTCTGCTTCTCCAAGCAAACAACCTCAGTCTGTTTTACTAAATCTACTCAGGCAGCTGAGAAGCTTAAACCTTCTTTTTGTCATCCTATGGAAGTGTCTAATGACTTCTGGGTTAGACAAATCAGAAGGGGAAAATATGAAAAACTCTGTGTGGCAACTAAGATCTGAAGCCTTTAGTCTGAAAAACAATTACTCAAAGATAATTGTCCTGTCTGTTTTTATATAAACCTCTGTCATTCTGAATGTCTTTTAAAGTTTTGGGTAATCGCACATTTCTCCATTGTATAGATTAAACTGCAAAGTTTGATTTAATGATTTCTTCTGCTTTTATTTAGACAGGAATAAAACTAGAGAAAAAAACCCAAACCTATTTTGTATTTTAATTACCTGAGCCCATTAGGTAAAACTCAGACAATTAACCTTTTAAACCATTTATAGATACAACGGAGTTTTTGACACAGTTTATATTTTATTCATATTGCTTACAGAGTAATTCTATATTTACAGATATCTTTTTCATCATGATTTTCTTCTAAAAAGCTCAGTAAACAAATATTCCATCCTCAAAGTCCTAACAAAAATGAACATAGTTACACATCATATTAAAAGCCTCTTAAGAAACAGAGCATGTATACATATAAATTAGGGAAAATCAGGATGAGACATGGCAGGAGAAGAGAAATACTACCCTGAGAGTAGAGGCCTCCATTATGTTCTTCAGAGAGCAGATCAATGCATTTTTGATGCAAACACAATGCTTAGTTACAAAGGCATAAGTCCTGCAATTGACTTTGCACAGACAGATTCAGCTTCCCTCTTGAAGCATCATTGACTTCAATTGACTCCCACATGGAGTCAGTTGCAGAATCAGAGTCTTTGGCAATGACCACGCCATAAGGGTCTGGGTCCTTCCCCATTAAACTCAGTGTGAGATTTTTTCAGCTGATTTTAAATCTGACTCTAAAAGCAGATAGATAAGAAATTATAAGTAGTTTCAATGCATTTCTGAATTAAAAGACGTTCTTTCAGCCATTACATATAAACATTTAGCACAGCAGCATACTTCCTTTCAAAATTCATTCATCTATGTGAGGGGAAAGTAAATAAAAAGGAATGCAAGAAAACCTTACATCCTAACTGCTTGAGTTAACCTAGAAAAGGGGAAAGGTTTTATTTTTCCTGAACTTTGATAGCATTAAAGCTCTTCTATTATTGTGGTTATGTGCACTGTATTACACCTTTTAATGTCCACTCATTTTCATTGATGGGTTTGTACATTTACAGTATAACTAAATGTTAATTAAAGTCAGTCAATGCAACTGAAACAATTATAGGTTCTCTTTTGGATTTAACTGTTCCGCCACTGAACAGTTGCAATTAAATTCAATCAAATTTTCTGTGTACATAGGCTATATTTCTTGACACTATCATTTTTATGGCTTTATAGTGGGAGAGAAAAATCCAATATAATAATCAAATTTTTTCACATATTTTCATCTTATGCCACTTTCACAGTAAGGAACACTGATGACAATACTTTAATTAAGGGACTTTTCTGCATTTATCTTATCTTCCAGGCATTGATATCTGCTCTCAGTAAACCTGGGTCTCATGAGAAGACCTATCCATTTCAAAAGCTTATTAACATCAATTCTTTCATTTGATGAAGCAAAACAGATAACTTTTTGAAAGCTAAGAACAATAACAGAGATGTAAAAAAGTATGGTGAAAATTTCTGTCTTTTGTTAATGCAAATTAATTTTTAATTTTTATATTTGTAAATTGACATATTTTTAAGACTCTTGAGGCAAGAATATTACCTTTACCTTCATTTACTTCAAGGAATAAATACGAGATACATCAATAAATAAAAGATAATACAGTAAAAGTGAAATATCCATACTGACTATTTTTAGATTACTGTATTCCAGAGATCTTCCTCTTTTACCCTGAGATTGGTCTTAAAGAGAAGTAGTGAATTTTTCTTTCAGTAGATAGACCAAAATGTAAAATTAATGCATTTATATACTAGCAGGCACCTTTAAAATTGTGTTTGAAGGCATTGTCTACAATGGACAATTGCCTGAGATGAAGTGCTGTCATTCATACAAGAATGTAACTGACCCTGCCTGACACAGAATTTGCCCAAACCTTCCAATGCCCTAATTTTACTTCTCTTCCTTTTGCAAAGTACTTGTACTTAAATTTCTCATGCTAAACTTCTATCCAGGCTAACGATTTTGGAAGATGTTCCAAACCCAGTGAGCCATTTTGCTTGAATATTGAAATGGGTGCTATCTTTCATAAAATCCAGGTATTCATTTTTCAGCTTTGGATAACATTGCTAATTTTCTAAGATGTGATTTTGTTCAAAAGTACTTTAAGAAGTTTTTGTCCTGCCTTAGAAAATCCATGAAGATTTGGTCAGTTCCAATGTTTCTGGTAAATTTTAGGTTTATATGTTCTTACTGAAGGTGTTTTCAATTTTAACCACTGTACACCTCAGACAAAATTATACTTCTTTAACTTTATCAAGTCCCTGGTGGTATTGAGATTGTGTATGCCTGATACTAACAGCAACCAGACAAATTTCCTCAAGCAATATGCTCCTGGATTTCAACAAAACATTGTCTGCAATAGCCACTTTCAGCTGCACAGGACTAGTGCAAGACCATCATCAAGGGGAAATCTGAGAGCTTTTTTACCTCCAGACTAGAACTATTTCTCTCAGTAGGACCCAAACCAGAAAAAAAATAGAAGAACTCTGAAAGCAGGAAAAGGAAATTGTTCAATAGGCTTTGTGGAAATTTGCTGAGCTCACACAAGGATTCAGACCCCAGAGGGAAAGTGGAGCCAGGCAGAGAGAGAGGAAAGGAGGAGACCAAAACAAGAACCCATGTGCACCCACAGGGAAGTTGTATCACATGCAATGACATAGCAACTCTAGTAGAAAAGTTATGAAATAGGTAAAAACTGACTTTTTATGAATCTGAATATTGAGCATTAACCTCTGTTGAGCTTGAGTCATTCTCTCATTTCACCAAATAAGCTGTTTTCATTAAATTTAAAAGAGTGTAACCCCTCCAAGAGCCTTTTCTGGTGAAGTTCAGTTGAGATGGGTCCTGCTATTCTGAACAGGGCAATAATGTTGTGAACAAATAAATCCCATCTCCTTGAAAGTTGTATGAGGGTTACTAAACCCAGCCAGGCAGATGAGGACAAAATTAATGATGCATTGGGCCCCTGGATTCCAGTACTTCCTAAAATTTAAGTTCTTGATTTTTCAATTTGAATAATGCTTAATGCAGCAGTGGTTTATGCTGTGTTTGTAATGCACCATCATTGTGAATTTTGAATGCATTAGCCAGATTAAAATGAACACTTATTGTCAGTGGCACAAATCAAACTTCTCCAGCTACTAATCTCAGATGGAACAGACAAAGGCCAGACTTTTGAACTCATCCCTCATGGTTTGCAGTGGGAGGCATTATTTGTTTGCTGCCTTTATTACATGCAATATACTCTTGGAGAGGCAGGTTGCAAATATATGTTCTATGTCAACCACATGAAAAATATTTGCCCTGTATTTTTACTTGCAATTGAACTCTCTGGAGGATAAGAGCTATGAGATCAAGCAAACTGAAAGAAGTCATAAAAACGGTGCCACACATCAACACCCTGGTAATACACGAATGTTGTCAGAGCTGGGTGCAGCTGCAATGTCAGTGGGGAGAAGGGAGGCTGAAGGGTGGCACAGCTTGTGCACACAATTCAAAATATGGTCCACAGAGCCTGGGCTAGTGAAGGCTATTTCTTTATGCCCTGTCATATAAATTTGCCTTGTTCTCGTGTTTCTGTCTCTGAGAATAGGACTAGGGAACTCAGTGAACTCCTTTAGATTGAGGTAAAAAGTACTGCTTAAAAAATGCTTCAGGGAAAATTAAAAAGAGAATTGCCCACAACTCTAAAGCTGCAAGTTGGACCAAGAAAACTAAAGATGTCTTATTTTAAAAAGGTGAGACATCTTATATTTTACCACAAAATAAACTTGATAAAATATGTACATTATAATGATTTTGCTAACCATTTTAAGAGATATATATAAAGATAGTGCTAAAGGGATAACTATATAGTTATATAAATGTAAACTGTGATGAAGTTCAAGTGGAAGAAAAATTGGAGTATGACTTTAAATGATTTATGGAGACAATTTTCATTAAATATCTGTTCTTTATACTAGTGGACAGCTGTAGTCCACCTCCAATACTATTAGCTTTGACCATTTATCAGCATCTAGCCTACAATCAACAAATCAACAAAAATAACCAGAGATTATTGATGTGAATATCAAGGCATTATTATCAGAATCAGAGCAGATGTTTTCCCATTTTGTTAAGGATTCTGCATTCATATTTTAAGGGAAGCTGTGTTTATTTTTTTGTAAAATAAACATGAGAAGTTAAAAATATAATTGCAACTTTGAAGAACTCTTACTACTACTTCAAGACATTGTGCTTCTACTGAAAGGGTAGACTTATTACTATACAAAAATATTGGAGAAGAATACTCCGGGGATTGTATAAATTCCTCATTTATCCCCTCCTCAAGACCAAGCAAATGTCAAGTGTCAGCCACCCTATTCCCATCCATTAGCTCTCGGGGTTCAGAGTGGAATGGACTTCAGAAAGGGACAGTTAGGAAATGGGTATTGACAAAGTGCAATTTTAGCCTAGTATAGCTAATCTCTTTAGGCTCTGTCTATAGTCAGCAGAGTAAGATAGTCTCCTATAGAGGATGATTCAGAGTAGAAACCTAATTTAGCTTGTCTGACTCACTCTCCTCAGAATGAATCAGCAGGCACTCTTGACCAACATTATGCCTGAAAATTGAAAATGCCTTTCCTCTGCCTGAGCACATATGACGCAGTATTCCCAAACAAAAAGAAATTTTTATCCTCTACAGTACTTACTGTAACTCATTTAAAATCATCTTTGCCTCTGGAAAGCACTAGAAAGGGAAAAAAAATCAAGAAAGAAAGAAAGAAAATCAAGAAAAACAAAACAAAACATAAGACAGTTAAATAGCTGGTCAAATGAGCCTAGGTCCTTCTGGCCACCGCTAATGTAGGAAAAATATCATCAAGTATAAACTTGTTATCACTGTAAGTTATAGGGTCTATTGAACTTGAACAGGTAACATCCTTTACCAAAAGTGTACTTTGGTGGGGAAAAGCTCTTGGGTCCTTTGTGGAGTTGGGCAGTGCTTGATATGACATAGCTTGGCTAGAAGATAAAGCTAGTTAAGAATGTTAATTGCAAGAATTAAAAAAAAAGTTGTATAAAACAGCTTGGCAGGAGAAAAGGTAACAGAGGGAAAAAAAAATACCCACAGGTATATGGGTATATATGACAGAGGAAAAAAACCCCAGACTTTCTTTATCATCATGTTCTTACCTTTTATTTTATTTTTTTTTTCCAGCAGGAAGAAGGGAAAGAGGTGTTCATGAAGGATGTGAAAAGGTAAGAGTTACTAAGGATGATATTACACATTTTAAGGCTTTAATGATTCACAGTTTCATCAACCAGCTATGAAAACTGCATCTTAATTAGAAATGGTGACCTTGGGAAAACTCAACTGGGTAGGCAGATTTCTCTGAAAGAAAGAAAATATCCTCCCAAGTTGGCTAAAGTTTCAATAACAGAAAAAAAAAACTTATCTGGGAACCCATATCTGTAGTTTTCAAATATATATCATTATATATTCAAAAGAGAAATTCCCTTTAAATATTTAATAACGTATATAAGCATTTTTATTTCCCAGATTTTTAATTTCTTATGTTTTAAAGAAAACATTAACATTTATACACAAAATTTCCTTCAGAATCAAGGATTCTGAAGCAAGTTAGTCCATACAACAGCTTTAGAAATACTGATGCTGGGGCACATTTACAAAAGTGTCTTACCAAATAACTATATCTCTAATTGTCCATATTACTGAGATTATGAAGCATTTTACACCAGGAGAGGTAATATTCTGTTGTGCTCACTATATCTGAAGCAGCTTTGGTTGCTGCATTCTGGCAAGCAGCACCCTGAAGGTTGGAGGTAGACAACACTTAGAACTCTAAGTAATTTTGCACTTTGTGCTTCGCTCTTCAGCAACGTAAGTACAATTCCCTGGCAGCAGCAACTGCAAGCTAGACATACTTGGAATGAGCACCCCTTGGAACAGAAGACACAGTTATCTCAACATTTTTTAAAATGCTACCTTCTGTTTTTCAAATATTTCAAATCTTTAATATCCAGAAGTCATTTCAAATCATTTCAACACACATTTGTACATACATCAGCCACCTGTTATGGGTGCTGCTCTCTTCTCCACTCCATTCTCTGTCACTGCCACAGTAGCATCCTCCAGGCAATGTGCTCAGTGTGAAACACGAGCGATACCTTCTGGATTTATCTTATGGGGAGAGGGGAAGCACTGTAGGTCTGCACTGCTCAATCACAACATTTGTATAAATGCCTCCTAGCATCTCATCAGGTGATGACAGTGCATTTTTGCATCATGTAGTCACATTCTGATGCACATCATCACATCACAACATTGCATTTCAATGCAAATTCACCTCAGGAGACCTGCAATAAAAGAGTGGTGTTCCTCAATGTCCTGACACCTAGGAAACTGAAAAACTTCATAAAAAGTGCTTTAAAAATTCAGACTCCACTGAAAGTATTATCGAGTTCATTCTTCTTACAGCCAATATTACTTTATGCAGTGAGCAATTCAGCCAACAGCTAAGTATGGAAATTCACTACTAGTTAGGGAATAATATTTTTTTTGGCTTTTTTTTGGCTCACTAGATTTCATAAGCCTAACAAAATAAAACAGACTAATGAGCAAACAGCAGTCAGTTTAAACACTTTGAATGACTTGCTTACCACAGATCCATTATCTAACTAATGGTTTAATCTTTGTCCTACTTCAATGGGAGTTTTGGCATAAAATCCTAGTAAAGGTTTATTCCAAGTGTTTTGTATTGTTGAACAGATTCCTAATCAAATTATGCTTGTTCCCAAAGGGTTACCTTTGCAGAGGTGGTATAGACTATTCCCAGTGCTGACAGAGAAGGGATGTCTCTGTTAGAAGACAGACAAGACTCCAATGACCCTGGAAACACATTAGTAAGCCCCAACAAAGTATCTAGCCATGTGTTAAAAGAAGATGAAGGAAAACTACATCCATGCTCACTGTACAGTATTTCCTTAAATGGCCTTATTAAGCTGGTTTTCATACCAGATTTGGACAGGGAGGTGAGATGGGAAGAAGTTCACTGAGACCCTGGACAGTTCACAGAAGGCTTTATATAACCAAAAGCCCTTGAAACTGCAGAAATATTGTTCTATTCATAAAAGCAGCTCCATTGTAAGCTATGCACACTGCACCTTACAAATGCAGAAATTATTCCTGTTTCGGTCATAGACATCCTTTATATAAATGTCACTCACTCCTCTCTGTACCCCATAGCACTGCTGTAACCCAGTGTAAGGGAAAAAAAGGCAGTGAGGGATGTGTTCTTTTCCTGTCTTAGTGTCTTCTTTGTTCTATAAAAAGAGGTTTATGGCAATTTCTTCCAAATAGAATCATTAGACACTGGGAAAGTAACCACAGCTCTGTGCTAAATGGTTCTGTAACCTGGGGTTAATGAAGGGCTCTGTGACAGAAGTGACCTTCAAGCATTGATACTGACCAGACCTGTAGATCTTTAAATTTCTCTGCTGCTAAGCACATCCTACCATGCATTCAAGTCTAGCAGATGTTTCATTTTTTCTTGCAAACATTTGAAAGGACTATTTTCCTACAGTTTCAAGGACTGCAGAAGCACATAGTACTACATACACCAACAAGCTTAGCTACTGCTTACAGCCAAACACCAAAGGGTTGAAAGGTTTGAAAGATTTGTACATGCAAAGGAATTTAAAAAGACTATCAGACTTACTTATGAACTTACTCATCATAAGGCCTAAAATAAATTTGCCTCATTCCTTTTTGTAGCAAACAAACAAGTAAATAAACACACAGAAACTGACAAACAAACAAACAAAAACCTAAACCTCTTAAGAGTCAGATTGTTGGAAAATAAACCTGCTTCTCAGTGACCAGTCATGTTATGAAATTTTACCAGTAAGTGAGGCAAAAAACAAGCAGGAGGAAAGGTATTTTACTTTAAAGTTTTACCCAACCTGTTTACAGCTCTGGAAAAAAGAGCTGTATCACTTGGAATGCCTTCACACTTATTCTTTGGATTACACAGCTTTTGACATATGTTAAGGTCTATTTCTTCTCCATGGGATGTTGTATGAAAGTGTCAAAAACAGGTATTCAGGCACTGAGATTTTCATTAAAAATCTGTCATGCCCATATGTGCTTAAAATTAGAACAAAAAATAGAGTATAAGTTCTACAGTTGAGAAAAAGTATGAAAGAAAGAAAAGGCAGAAAACAAATCTTCCCACTGCTTTGTTTGATTTTCCTTTCAAGTGATATGATCACCAAAACAAGCTAGCTGTCTCCTTTGGAGACACTGTCTATCAGCACAGAGGTGGTCACCATTTGCAACCAAATTATATGTACAGAGATGACACAATGCACTGACACTTACTGACATCAGTACAGACAGGACATTGCACAACTTAACTAAAATTACCTGCTGCAGAAGCCATAAATAATCTTTTGGAAAGCCATAATCTTCAAATTTTCTATTTTTCTGGAATCAGGAGTTGAAGATGGGATTCAGCAAAATTATCTTGCTTTTACAACACCATCAATTCAAGAGCAATCATTCTGGAACTCATTCATTTTCCCACTTGTCTCTTCTCAGCAACACCCCCTCTTCCAAAGTTCCCACTGGGAGTATCTCTGGTTTATAAATTGTGTCAGGGATTATTTTTTCCCTAAGTACCACAATTTAAATTGGCAGCTGCTCTTCTGATCCTATTCCAGACAAAGATTCCACATTAGAAAAAAAAAATCTAACTTCCACATTTAAAGGGTGGAATTGGCTTTATTAGCAACTCAAAAAACCAAACCAAACCACATGATATTGGATCTAAATGCTCTCTCCTGAAGATGCTAGCATCTCCAGGTTGCATCTAGTTATTGATCTGTCCACTGACCAGAAAGTCAGATCTCCTGAACATCCCAGGTCATTAAAAGTGAGGTGAGCTAGCAGCACTTACATGGCATGCTGATCACAGAATCACAGAACAAGTTATGTTGGAAGGAGCCCATCAGGAACATCGAGTCCAGCCCCTGGCCCTGAACAACACCATCCCCAAGAGTCACACCTTGTGCCTGAGAGTGTTGTCCACATGCTCCTTGAACTCCCTCAGGATCAGTGTTGTAACCATTTGCTGAAGAACCTGTTCTAGTGCCCAGCCATCCTCTGGAGGAAAACCATTTCCTGATATCCTCCCTAAAGCTCCCTGACTCAGCTTCAGGCCATTCCCTTGGGTCCCGTCACTGATCACCACAGAGATGAGATCAATGTCTGCCCTGCTCTTCCCTTGTGAAGAAGCTGCTATTGCAATGAGGTCTCCCCTCAGTCACCTCCAGGCTCAGTAAGAGACCTCAGCTGGTCTTCACACAGCTTCCCCCCAAGGCCCTTCACCAGCTTCATTGCCCTCCTTTAGACAGCCCTAACAGCTCAATGTTTTTCTGGCATTGTGTCACCCAGAGCTGCCCCCAGCACTGGAGCTGAGGCTGCCCCAGCTCAGAGCAGAGCAGGACAATCCCCTCCCTTGCCCAGCTGTGATGCTGGGCCTGATGCCCCCCAGGACAGGGTTGGCCCTCTTGGCTGCCAAGGCACTGCTGGCTCATATTCAGCTTTCTCTTAATCAGGACCCCCAGGTCCCTTTCTGTGGCTCTCCAGCCTCTCATTCCTCAGGCTGTTTGTACATGCCCTAGAAAGGGTCTGGCATTTTCCCTTGTTGAACTTCACATGGTTGGTGATTGCCCAGTCCTCTGATTTTTGGAGGTCCCTCTGGCTTTTGCTAGGCAAGTGGGTTAGAAGAAAGCACCCTTCTTATGTGATGTTATGGTCACTGCCAGTCTGTTAGGGACATCTCCCACCACAACTCTGGACCTAATGAAGTCACAGCACTGTCAGGAATTCTGCAATTATTAAAATGCTCTGCCCAGGAGGAACACAGAGAACTGTTGGTAATGTAGGTCATTCAGGGAAGCTACATTCCCATTCCAAATTACTTTTAAATGGGAAAAGAATGGGTATAATTAGCTGACATAGTAAAATGACTAATACTTTCTCTTCTCCCACCACTCCCCCAGACAACAACCTCCCCAGCAGTCAAATACACATTTTTATTTCATGAAACTATGTGCAGTCATAGTTCACTATGATCACTAGCCTTCCTCCTGAGATGGTTAGTACATGTGGCTTCATTTTAATTTGTTAACATGTGCACATTAAAATCTCCCTCACCCTGGAACTCTGCTGCAAATATGCTTCACCTATTTTCAAGTTTATTTGTATACTGTTTGTCATCTGTCATGCTTCTGAAATCCATGCACATGTTGCAAATAATATAATGCCTGTATTACAGAAAAAGAGCAAAGAAATATGGGGTCATATGTCCAGTAGTTCCCATTTCTTAGACAGTGAGGAGAGAATACAGATATGAGTGCCACAGTCAGCCTTGTGCTTTTATTCACTGCAGCTTTCTTTTTTTAGACTTTACTGCAGCTCCTGTAAGGAGATGTGTGACTTTCCCACCTCATGTTCATTTGTACATATTGAGAAAAAGCAGTCAGTGACAGCTCTGTAACCAAAACATGCAAGTTTAATTAAAAAAATAAAGTTTTGTACTGCCATCCACAAAAGAAATGTGGGTTTTTTTCTACATCAAACCATTTTTTACGATGACAAGCAATGACTGGACAGTGGCTGAGATTTGAACACTGCAGCAGTATCAATCAATCATGCATCAGATAAACACATTTCAAAATGTGTATTAAATACAGGTTTGAGCTCATGCACACTGATGTACAGTATCTCATTCTCAATGTGTCCTTTTCCTACCAGCAGAGACTTACTTCTTTGTTCTTCAACTGTGTTGCTTCCTTTCTGCAAAACAATTTTTGAATTTCAGAATAATTTCTTTTAAACTTATTTTTGAAAGTTGAAGTTTAGGTCAAATGCAAATATGAACATAGTTTTATCCTGCATGCATAATTTGTAGTCTGTGTGGAACTGACTCATCTGTCCTCTGTATCTGGCACTCATATGATGAGCTCTCCTGCTAAGCGTGACCTATTCATCCTTCAAATAAACATCCACAGAGGAAGAAAAACAATATGTACAGTTCCAAATAAGGAACAACATATTGTGCTTGATGTGATCCACTCATGTCAGTTCTGTCAGCAGTCTTTTGAATTAAGAGACTCTTTATTCAGAAAACATTCAGAGATACTGGGTAGTATCTTGAGCAAATCAGAATGCTGACATATCTAAATTTAACTGTTTATGATACATGGGCAGTTAAAACAATGTCTTGGCTCAGCAATCTTAAGCACAATGCTTTGAATAGCTAAGAAAAAGTTTGCAGAAAGTTTTCTGGTTTGAGGAGTTATGGTCTACTGGCAAACCAAAGGGTATTACTGCCTTGACTGACTGAAACATTTATTACTTAAGAATATTTTCACAAATTATTTTACATATATGATCAATAAAATGTAGCAAAACTTCCAGATAATTACTTATCTGCAAGAATTCAGTTTGACCAATGTGTTCCCTTCTGTCCACATTCAAGATTTGTTTCACTTGGTTTGCAGCAGAAACCTCCTTATATTCAGTGAAAGAGTAAAATTATGGATATTCACATACTATCTGCACATAATATAGGACAAGACCTTTAGGTGTTTGAAAGAAGCATCCAGGCACCAAGTCTATAGAAGTCTGACCATAGCCACAAACAAAGGGATCTGGTGTGGCTGAGTGCCACGCACCACACAAATTTTTCAAAATTTGTTGAAAGATTGAGCACTTCTAATCAGAAAAATAGAAAACATTACAATAGCTTGTATAGATAGTCTGTGGATGATTCTAAGAGAACTTTTTAGTTGACATCTAGGAATTCAAAAATCAAGTTTTTTGTAGAATAAAAAGTACTACCTGCAGAAAATACTGATCCCAAGAAATATCCTATTACAATCTGTGATTCTGACTTACAAATATAGGTTATTAAAAGGGAGACCAGGTTTCTTTATTTTTGGCTGTGATGTGCTGCCATTTCAAGGTAAATAGATTTCCATATCTTTTTCCTTTACAAACAAACCCTGAATCTAGTGGTCAGGGTCGTTTCATTTTATCTCATATTTTACAACCCTTGAACACAGCTGCCTGCCTGAAATCACTGGCTGCATTCACACAAACCCACAGTCTTCTGATTTTACCTTCCCTACATGGTAAAACCTTCACAGAGGTGTCACTAAGAGCATAATGAAAATATAAGGGACTGTACAGGAATCCCAACAGACCTAATCTGGCCAGCAGCACCTGCATTACTAACACTGTTGAATGTAATATCTAAATCAAAACCAAAACACAGCCCTGGCTTAATTCCCAGTTCTAGGGAGTGCGTATAGAACTGGCTACTGGGAGGTGGAGGGTGGAATAAAACCACTTTTTCCCTTCAGTTGGAAAGCAGAGATAATTTGAGCTAGAAATCAGTAGGAAAAGGAATATAGGACCCTATAATGTCATTTTTATTTAATCATTTTATAGGGTACAACTGGCAGGCTCATGTTTTGCCAGGTTGTTTTTTGTCACTTAGCACGTTGTGAAAGTCTGTTTTACAGACAGACGCTGTCATATAAAATAGGTTACTACATTGGAAATTTAGACAAACAGACTTAACACTGCAATTAATTCAATCTTAAATTTTTTGTGCTTTTCCTGGGTTTCCTCTGCACAAAACCCTCAGCATCTGCTGTGGCATTGCTGGAGTTTTCACGTGTTTCACTTTGTTTTGGGATCTTCTAGTATCACATCCCACTTCCCAGTCTCACTGAAACAGTTTCCTCTGAGATTGCTTCTATCTCTCCATCCATTTGACTTTTTTAAAAAAGCAGAATATAGTGTGATTTAGATGACTGATGAGAAAAAGGGTCACAGAAAAGGGCTGATAATATCTCTTCTTTTTTTAATAAGGCTGGCAAAGGATAAAGAACAGAATAATAAGTAGCAAAAATTTAACCTCTGCAGTGTGTTTGGAAATTAAATATTTTCTCTTTTCAGAAATCAAGAGTGGCTGTTGATTCAAATATGAAGAACATTATAGGAATACCACTTAAATTGTTATTTCCAATTCTGTGTCTGAAGTGCAATTATGTCAATGCTTGTGTTGTCACTATGGTAGAGAAACCTCTCATGAAGCCCAAAAAGAAAGGTCAGATGGAAGCCAAAAAGAACATTTTCTTATTGCAACTGGTCTACTCTATTAAGGAGGCTGTTTAACAGGGCATTGCCTGCACAGCCCACACCAGAAAATAGCTCAGGCAAGGTAATGTCTGCTGCATTGACTGTGTTACCAACTATTCCAAATGTACTGTCTTATGAAGGAATCCAAAGTGAGAATATTAAAGGCACAGTCAGGAAGACAACTGACTTCTTAAGCAAAATATTCAACAAATTTATAAAGCTAAACCAGAAACTGGTCTTTCATTAATGTTACATGTAAACTGTTGGTGTCATCTTCAAGATGTCTACAATAAGACAGATGTAGCTAAAATTTTGTTGGCATCTAGGAGCAAGAGAGTGCCAGGAGTTTTTTGAGCAAAGGGAAGAGAACTTTTTGTCAATGACCCCCTAAGGAGAATTCTGTCACATAGAAGCAAAGTTTAATGAAAATAATTATTCAAACATAGCAGCATCAAATATGAGGCAAAATAATAGGTTGATGTAGCAGAGGCACAATCAGCTAGTGTTGGGCTATGGCTTTTGGGGAAAACTGCCTGGTTCCTGCACAATTCTATGGTATCAGTTCAACAAAAGTTCAGATCTTTTCTCTCCTAACATTCCCAATGGCTATTCACAAAATCTTTTCTCACTGATTAGGATGGACCATGCTCAAATTGGACTTTAGATGTCCCAGCCTCTGATTCTTCTCAGCAATGCCTGCAGCTGGAGACATCTGCAGACTCCATGGGGTTTTTAAGTTCATGCTTGATGCACATACACATCGTTGAGATATCTGAGATCAGCAGTTAGCTGCCTATCAGACTCAGACTCTAAGTGTGACAGCCAGTGCTGAGCCAAGCACAGGATTTTGAGGATCTAATTTTAGTATCTTTATGAACAAATTTTTAAAAATAGAAAAATGTTTCTTTTCCAAGTTTTTACCCTATACAGGTCTTCTTGACTTGTCTGATACTCTCTCTGCAGAAGTTTAATACAGTGGCAGGCTCCAGAAGTGTATGTGTGTACTTACTAATACAGCCAAGGAAGACTGGATGATTTATGTGCTTGAGGACACTGTTCTCCTAGAAATAATCCCCTGGGTAATTTTATCTTTCTCTCTTCCTCTATAGTTGCTCTTTCTTCTCTCTTCTGATTTTGGATGTGAGGTAACTAAAGTCTGCTCTCCAAGGTGAGATTTTGTGTAGTCCACATGGCAGCTATGTGTTAAACAATAAAGCTAGGAACCTTCTCAGGGATGAGGGCAGGAGATCTTTGTAAATATTGCTGAGAATTTCCTTCATTTTGCCAAATAATCTTTTATAGTCCCATCTTTGCTATGCCTTCATTCCCTTCTGCCTTTATAAAATCATTGACACAGCTGCACTTAACTGCATTATTATATGCTTAGTGCTACAATATTGCAGTAGCACCTTCTCCTCATTCAGTTTATGGTCTCAACCTGCATCTTTCGGTCATTTAGTTACAAACAGCATTCCAAGTACCTTCCAAGACTGTTTTTCTGCTGTTTACATAAACATTAGAAGCTGGAGTTATTTCAGGTACCAGGGCATTGAGAGCCTTTTTCATCTATTGCAAGCAGATCCTTAGTGCCAGCTTTACCTCACCCTGCTGATTTCTCCCTACTTATAGGGTGTGAAGCACATCCTGGAAGAGGCAGAGCAGAGCATGACACTGAATGCTGAGAGACCTTTACTGAATCCAGCAGACAGCAGTTAGAAATGTAGCTCAGGAACCAGCAAGTGTAGGTGACAATCAGATCCTGGAGAAGGAAGTGAAACAGATGAACCATGTGCATGACAGGAGATGAGAAAAAAAGAAGGCCTCTTTTCCACAATCTCTAAATATGCCTGTTAGTCTGGATGAGTAACTTGGTAAAGAAATATTGTATTTAACTGCAGTAAATATTTACAAACATCACACTATTGTTATTGCTTTATCTAGCCTACAAAAGACATAACCAGCATCTGCACACCTGCAGTTGTAATGCTATCATTCTCAGAAGTATCTGGCAAAATGATAAATACACTTTTACTTTTGTCTTTTACAAAGAAATGTAAACCAGCTGCAAGGGAATTTGAAAACTGAATTTAAAAGTGTTTATGCTTTATAGAACGATCTACTTCCTTCATGTAAGTGACTGCTAACTTTATTCAGTATGCCTGAAAGGGGCTCATGCTATACAAGCAATGGATTAGGTTATGACAGTCTTCAATGTTTAAGTAAAGTGCTGACAGCTATTTCAGAGGACTGCCTGCTCTGAACTTTCTTACCCCAGGATTACAGATCGACCCCATGAGCACAGCAGGGTAAAGGGAGACTCCTATGGTGAAAATATCCATACAGATAGACCTGTTTCCTGAACCTCATTCTGTTTGCTCATTTTTTATTCTAATTAATTCACCAATTAATTCCCAGCAGTGTCTCAGCTTCTCATGCATAAGGCTCAGCTACTGCATCAGCGGTCTGCAGCTAAACACCTGCAGATGGCAGCTTGAGAAAAATATTGATTTTCAATTACTGGGTTTTGTTTAATTCAGCACTCGATTCATAACCATTCCTTCCTCATCAGCATAGGACCACAAGAATCTTGTCTGTTCTGTATAGTCAGGAACAAGCCAGTGAGGCAATTCATAGGGGCAGCTTGCTCCCTAAATAAGCAGGAGGAGAAAAGATGCAAGGATGCACACACAGCTGTGGGGAATGTTACAGTCCTGTTACTCCACTCTCCTGAGTGCAAAGCAAAAACAAAGGGGTGGATCAGCTGTGTTATGCACCCCAACCTGGAAATTCTGGAAGGAATATGCCTCTACTGGTAGTTCTTCACAGTGCTCCTCCCTGGCATGATGCCTAGAGTGACATCAGGGACAATCAAATATCAAAAAATATCAGGGACAACATGATAACATTTATTTTTTCAGGTGATTTCATAGTAGGTCTAGTAGGTAGATTTCATAAATAGCTCTTATATAGGGAAGGGTTTCTGTTCTATAAATTTAAAAAGAAAAAAAGAAAATATAGGAAAAATACCTCATTGGTGAAGAAGGAAACTGCAACACATATTACTTAAAGAAGCAAGATGGATATGTTTTTATCAAAGAGAAAAGGTACATTTGGGAGCTCTGACTTCTCTAGTGGATACTTGTACCATCAAGTAAAGGAATAATAGCAATCAGTTTATTATGCACACAACCACATATGGCATATGATGAAAACCTTGTCAAGAAAAAAAGACCAAAAAATGGAAAAGAAAAAGATAGGTTCTTATACCTTTACACTGCCAATGAGCTTTCCTTCTAAAATTTATTATTGGTGTATGTACTGCTATGTTCCATGATATAATTCAGATATCTACATGGCCATTCTCTTAATAAGCTTTTACAGAGTATGATTAATCTGAGTTCAAATGTGATGCCTTATCTCCCATCTCTAAAAAAACCTCATCTCTACCAACCAAGCAACATGGAAAATCAGACCTCACAAAAATGGGAAATCTCAGATTTTAGCTCTGGATCTCCTGTTACTGTGCACTGAGTAGTGCTTCCCTGGTGCCATAGTATATGTAGGCCTTGATGTTTTTCATGAAATACTGCAATATAACCCTTAAAAACATCAGTGTAAATTATTCATCTCTAAAAATTAATATAGTCTGGAGTATTGAGTGTAGAGATACAAGATTGCACTGATAACTTTAAGATTTAACACATACCACTATGTATTCTTGCCAAAAACAATACCAGCTTGAACAAAGACAAAACAAAGAATCCAAATTGAAGTCCTAAAAAGAGCATGCACACTAATATGATAGCAACACCAGAATTTTCATTTCCTTATCACAGTGGTGATATATCAAATCCAGTATTTAATCTGTGGTCTTTCAAAAAAAAACCAAAAAAAGGTGAGATAGCAAGAGGAGGATTAATGTGCCTATAAGACAAATATCTTCACAATGCAAACCAGATTTCCACTTTGAAACTTAGGAGTCAAGCTTTATCTTTAAAAGAAAAGAAAGTGTGATCATAGGATCATTCTTATGAGAAGTGAAACCACAGAAGTTCTTATTATGTATTTAAATGCATAATCATTCTTTGAATCCCACTGAGCCTGGTGGCACTTTGTGGCAGTGAATTCTGGATTCATTCTGTGTTGACTAACTCTACACATTAATAAAATTAGTTGATAAATAAAGAAATCAATACTTCTCCTCGTGCAAGAACATTATGAAGATCTGAGGGTTAGCCCTGAAAACTCAGCAACTTGGCTAATATTCAGAAGAGCAAAATTAAGATAGGACAGATGTAAAAGTGTTGATAATGATCTTTAGATATTGGTTCCCTTTAAATATTTTTACATTTTAACATATTTTAAAATAGTTAGCCTATTTATCTGTAGATAGAAAGGGATTTCTGCTTCCAGTTTATATCTCTGTTGCCATTAGGTTTTCCCTTTCTAATAAATTTTCATTCACACAATTTTAATGTCTCAGATGAATCATACAATCAAATGCATTTCCATGTAAATATGCCTTGGTCTTTCCATTGAATAAGGCCTCTCAGATTTTCTCAGTGTGTATTTTAACAAATTTAAACAACCCTGCCTGTCAAACTCCTTCCACCCCCACAATTATTTTTCTCCTTGTTCTACTAAATAATCAATATCTGCATGAAGGGTTAGTACCAAACCACTAAGTTCAAAACAGAGTGAACAACAGATCAATAAAACATGAACTTTTCTCCCACTTACAGGTTCAACAAAACATTTATTTCAATAAATACATTTACAGCCAATATTATTAGACTGCTGTTTCTAAGGTCAGAAAGGTTGCTAGTTTGAAAAAGATCCAACAGCTCATTTTTTAACTATATATGAGAAGATACAAGTGCCAAAAGAGTGACACTTCCTCTGAGTAACAAACTTCTCCCACAAAGTCTGATTTCCTCTCACACTGCACCAAAAAAATATTATGAAAAGCACTCCCTAATTTAAACTACAGGCAAAAACATGATATGTGAATAGGTTCTTCCACAGCACCAATTTCATACAACAGATATGTATATATATCTCAGCAGATATTCCTGCATCTTCTCACTTTGAAACAGAGATATTTATCACTGGCAGCAGTGCCTCCAATCTTGGCAAGCACAACTAAAACAGACAAAACCTGTCCCCGGAGGGATGGTCTCACGTCTCTCCAAAAGTTCAGTGTTTTTACATAAATATAGGTAGCAAAGGTAAGTTACAGAGACCTAGGAAAATTAAAAAGAAATTAAAGACTCAGCCCCAATACTACAGAACTGTGTTTGCACTGATGAAGAGAAAGGTCAAGCATGTACCTGAGCATGAACTTGGGATCCCTGTTCTTACGTTTCTGGGGTGTGTGGAGCCACCCAAAAATCTCAAAAAAAGTTATGCCTAGGAAAAGACAACCTCAGGATACCTTCAGGCAGCCAAAGCTATTCCTAGCTCTTAACTATGTGTCTAGAGATGGACTAGAAGCATGTTAAGGCTCTGTTCCTTACAGTGTTGCTGACCAGAAACACTGATCAATGCCAACCAGGTGATGCAAGCAGATGTAGTGGTCAGCAGTATAAATAGTTACACAATTTGATCTTCAGAACAAGCTTATGGTGACAAAAGTATGCCCAGAGATTTATTTCATATAGTTACTGACCCCACAAAAGTTTTAACAGCTGTAAGCAGCTCACTCACTGTCCAAGGGTAGGTTTGAGTAGAAACTGAACACATTCAGCAGTGGCTGGAAGGCCAAGGATTGTAAACTTTGCCTCAGTGTCCCTAGTAGTAAAACTCCAATTCCAATGTTTACCTGTTTCACAGGGGGTCATGAA
Organism: Cyanistes caeruleus; assembly: GCF_971803275.1. Classification (NCBI taxonomy): domain Eukaryota; kingdom Metazoa; phylum Chordata; class Aves; order Passeriformes; family Paridae; genus Cyanistes; species Cyanistes caeruleus. Next base: position 62,611,934 of record NC_141702.1, read on the forward strand.
GATAAGTGTAGGAGTATTTGATTGCTAATAGTAAATAGTAAATAGCAGTAGTTGGATCAGTACATAGTAACATTACCATATTCCCTCAGTGGTATGAGAACCATCACTATAACAATTTGCATTCCAAAGGAAAAAACACCTTTTGAAGATTTACTTGCATTCCAGAAGACTAATTCTGCCTAACAAAAATCAAAGAAAAAACAACAGAGCTGCTGAGCACACCTTTCCACTAGGCTCCGTTTCTTCTCTTTAGAGGCTTTAATTTTTCTTCCTTTTTTTATTTTTATTGTTATTTTAGGCAGTAGGTAGGGCTGAGTCTGTGGGATAGGTCCACATTTCATTATCATTTATAGAGTCTTACCAATAACAAGAGATTTATCAATTCATGAAAGCAGAAATTGAAAACAAGAAATCTCTTCATATCCAGGAGTCACTCTCTTGGCCACCTTTCACTCTCTATCACCTGCAAATAGGGGTAGCTTCAAACAGCAGCACTGACATAGCCTTTTCTTTGCCTTAACCCAGACAAAGCCACTGTTCTCGATTTCAGAATAAAAGCTGCACACAGCAAAACCTCTCCTTCAGAACACCAATAGCTGCTTCCACATTTTTCACCATCCACTAAAAATGTTCTCATGTGTCTGTGCTCATACTCCTCTGCTGAAATCAACAGAATGATTCCAGTAGAAGCTGATAATTGAACAGGGATTTCCCTTATGAAGATAGATCATCAGATCAGAGAATTGGCACGGGATTAATTTAAGCACTGAGACTGACACACACATCATCCACTAAAGATGAGTACAGGAAGGTCTCTCTGATTTCTCTCTTGTGTATGAGAGATGAGTATAACCTCTTTGCCTGAGTAGGAGATTGGACTCCACTCTAAGAAAAATAAAAGATGATGTTAAGAGGTGAAATACACACACAGTTCCAGCCACAAGAATTACAGGTTGCTTATGTGACCACCCTTAAAGACTGATCTCCCCAGAGCTCCTGCTCACAGTCTTGGAGAACTCCTTCACTCAGCAGAGCTCCTAGGGAGTTACTTCTGCAATAAATTGTGCTTGCAGGTTTAATCTGCATCTTACAGCTTCTCATTGTGCTATTTTGCTACTTTAACGTTATTTTAAAGGTGTGTTTTACAGCCTGTGTATTCCTTCCAGCAGATAAACCCATCTGCCTCCTAGCTTCCAACCCTGGCCTCCTGTTCTCCAGGACTGCCTCCATCACTTGTTTTTCTTTCTCTACTATTTGTCACTCTCAGTCTCCCAATGTCAAACCTCACCCTGGTGCCAGCTGTTCTCCAAGAATCATCATTTTTATTCCCCCTTATCAAGGAATATTGCCTCCAAATTTAATACTATTTAATGCAAATTTAATACCAGAGCTATTTTTATTCTCTTTTTAAATTACAACTTTTTCCCTGTGCCATTTCACAGCTTTGGTTTTGAAGCATTCAATTCCTACCACAAAATCAATGCATGTATTAGTTACAGATTAGTCTTAAACATACTACATCTTCAAAGGTGAATGAGATGTTTTTTCTAGTTAAAAAAATGTATACTCTAGGAGATTGTCAAAATCTCTCCAAAATCTTGGCTAATAACATTTGTTCATCTTCTGGGAGAAACTATCTGTTAACTGCTGCTTTGAGTGTGTCTGTTTCTGTTTTCCTGTATTGTGTAGATGCCTATATCATGTTCATCAGTATGTTTACATTTGCTCCTTGCTATGCAATTTTGTAATTATAGTGGAATAGATATCACCATCTTCCTGCTGTAAGATTATTTTTTTTTTGCAATTGATTAAAAAATTGTTAAATTTTAGCAACTGCAACTGCCTTCAAAAAGGCTACTTTTTTTTCTCATATTATCATTTCAACCATGATCTGGCAAATAGTTATTTGACAATTCCACCCAAACTATGTAACTTGCATTGTAGAGTGTAGAGTGAAGCAGAGCTTTTCCTCCAGTTCTGGTTGGCCGAAACTCAAGGGTTGCCATTTCCTTGAACAGAAGAATTGAGAACATCTCTCTTGTGCCAGGAGTCCAATACTGTACCTGCTGCCCCTGGGCAATGGGAAGAATGTTGGAAGTTCTCCACTATAATTAGGAAAAAGAGGTATCTGAATAAGGCAGAAAGGCATGTGAACTGAAAGAAGGAAATGAGGATTATGAAAAAACTTGAGGCAAAAAAACCATCACCATATATAGCAGGTCTACATGAGAAGGGAAAGGTCTCATTGCCTTTCTCTCCCTGCTTCTCCAAGGTACACTCAGAATCACTGCTTATCTATATTTTATAAAGCATTTTAAATAAATCTGATAACATCTTTGTATGCTATATGGAGATTATATATCCTGACTGGATAGCTATTCAATATTCAGTCCTATCCTCTTCTGCTGATGTGTGACATTGGGTGTCATGTTGCACTCTGAAGTATACTGAAAACCAGCTCTGAGTATCAGTCCCTGAATTTCCCTGATCTGTGACTTTCAGAGCAGTCTGGGATTAAAATGCTTTTTATTCTACCAAGAAGTCCAAGGCCCCATAGCTCTTATATATCCAAGAAGAGTATTCTGAGAAAGCACGCACCGGTTTTAGCCTGAAATTCTAACTGCTGCCACGGTCAGGGTTATGTTTCAAAGGTGATTTTCACTTCTTTTAGGAGAGGCTGTGGTGGCTGAGGAAGAGCTCTGTGTGCAGCCCCACTCCCAAGAGCCAGGGTGTCTCTCTTGCTGCAGCCCAGGCTGCACAGCTGCTGTCTCCTCCGCGGCTCTGCTCTGCGGCGGCCCGGAGACACAGCCCATCCTGGGGAAAAAATAGCACCAGATTACATAATGACAGATACACTTGTGGTGTGCATGCACAAGAGGGCAAAATTAAGGTCATGCAGTCAGTTCTGAAACGATTTCTGATTGCTTCATTTCTCCTCAGCACCTACCCTGCTCCCCACTGAAAGGCCCTGTTTCCCTCCCAGCCTCCACTATTCTGTCTCCTCAGCTTCCTCTTTATTACCCATCCCTACTCATTTACAGAATCATGTTTCTGTCTCTTGCCCCTGTTTTGATACTTTCTGTATATATGGCTCTCACTCTCTGCTCCTATTTCTCACTGCTGTTTGAACAAATAGTTCACTGCCTGAGGCTGCTGTCTCCTGACAAATACAACTCCCCCTTCCCCACCCTCATGTCTGACTCTAGCTTTCCTCAAACTCTAACACAAAATGCTTTCAGATGTACAGAAGACTTTTGGATTTAATTTCCTCTCCAGACACAGAGGGGAATTATTTGAAAAATCCTGATTAGACGTGATCTGAAACAACTGAGGCAACATAATCTACACATAGCACTAATAATACTGAGCACTTATGCAGCATCCTTAGCCATGAAAGTGCTTTGCAAACTCTAAGGGAGTGTTTTTTCAGTATTCCTGTGCACTCATTGTTCAGTGACTTCAGGTTTTTTCTGTAATTGCTCAGTGTGTCTGAAAATGAGAAGTCATCTAATTAGTGCTCGAATATTGTCAAAAAAATATCTCTAGCTATCATTTTATATACAAAAAAATAGAACTATATAGAGCACCACGTATTTCAAGCCAGGGTATAGGGCTGCCTTTTTGTTTTATCTTTGCACAGTAAGGCCCTGGGGCTGTATACAGAAAAGGGCTTAGCTCTCAAAATGATACATTAGGTGTCTAAGTCCATAAAGGTCCTTGAAATCCAAATTTCTTCAAATATTGTTACCTAGATGTCTTCCATTTTTACAGAAAAGTCTGAACTGGTTGTTGATTTTGAAGTTTTGAGCCTTACTCAAAGGAGAACTAAGATAATTATGAAACCCACTGTCTGCTCTTAGTAAATAATTCAATGGTTACAGTATTCATCTGGATTGTGAAAGATTTCATTTATACTAGTTTAACCCCTGAGATATGACATCTAACAGACATTATAGTGAAACCAATAATATGACCATTCAGCCTCACAGGTAAAGAAGTCACTTTCAAAGAGGTGACTAAACCTGGGTCTTTCAACATTTTACAAGAACACTCTCAACAGCATTAGATTTTCTTGTATGTTGTCTTACATGAAAAAAAAAAAACAAAACAAAAACAAAAACAAAACAACCCCTGACTGTTCTAGGTTACTTTCCTTATATCAGGGGTGTTCCACATATTCATGTACAGCTGGACTTATTTCAATGCCCTAAATTCTTATTTCCTGCTGGCTGACGTTCAGTAGTGGTCATCTTATTTATTGGGCTTTCTGTATTCCCCTTTTAAAAGTCTTTCTCTACATTGTGGAGAACTTGCAGAATTGGGTGCTATTTTAGGTACCCATCCTTGTAGCCTTGTACCTCCATCCTTCATGGATTTAGCCATTGATGTCTAACACTGAAAATAGAATATAGCACTGACTCTGAGTTCCTAACTCCAAAAGTCACTTATGTGGTGATAAGTGGACACTTATCTACAAAGTTCACTTCAGACTTGGTGCAGTTCAGTCTGCATAATTTAAATTTATTTTATCACCTATACATTTTATGAGAAAGGGCAATATCATCTAAGGTTTTTTGAGGAAAGGTTTTTCAGGTAAGTGAATCAGGGATTTATAAAACTTACTAATAGGTGGTAAAACATTCCAGTCTCACCCTGTCCTGTTGATACAGACAGCCCTGAGGAAGCTAACAGGCATTTTATAATTGCAACCATTTACTGTGATGACTTGGATGTCCAATGTCAGAAAACCATAAGTGAAGACATCTCAATCTGTACATTTCACATTATTGATTTCCTACGTCAAAAGCCCTGTGAAAATGGATGTAGATCTTTCCTAGGATGCACTGCTGAGGAAGGTGCCGCTCTTTTCCTTCATGTTTTGTCGACCTTTCTGCATGAGTCATGTGTCATGTCACTACAACTAAATATTTTTTATCCTTTTAGTCCATAAATGCTAAAACCAAAGCAGTGATAATACTAGGATTAGTAATGCTGTTCTAAAAGGAAAAGAAACAAACCAAGGATAGAAATATTATCGGTCGGTCAGACCTAACCTCAATGATTTTAAAAAGATGAAGAGCTAGACTGCTACTGGGTGAAGAGCTATTTTAGTACAGATAGTTGTCAAAGATAATAGGACTCTGGGCTTGCAGGCAATATTTCCTCTAACAGTTTCAAGTAGTTAAACTACTGTAGCTTCTGACATTTTGAGCCCAATGTAAAGCCTCATGTAACATGAACACATAGTGCTGCAGTTTGTTCTTATAGGAAATGTTAGAAATAGTCTTTTCTTGATCCCATCCTTTAAGTGTGCCTACCTGGCTCTGTGACTCAGCCCAGTTGTCCTGCCTTTTTCTTCATGGTGCATCAAGTTGAAAATGATCTATAAAACTTGTTTGGTATCTCTGAGGAACTTGGAATTCTTTACTTGCTACAAGTATTTATAACAGTATTCAGTAGCTTAAAAAAAGGAGTCTTTCCTCCCACCTCCACCACCTTCCCACTGTCTCATAGTTGAATTACTTGTTTTTCAGGCTTGAAAGAGATCCCACACAATAGCAGCTTCTTTTGCAATCCCAGTAACACCTGTTCAGAGAAGCAGCTCTCACTGGTGAGTCTCAAATACCTGATAAGAAAGGAAGAAAAGTATCTTAAAGTGCTAGCTGAAAATTCTGCTGGACAGCAGGAAGGACAGAAAATTGCCGGTGTTCAGAAATGAGCATAGTCTACAAAGAGAATATGCAGAGTGATGGTTCTTTTATTTTATTGTACAGTACTGTGACTCCTTTGAAAAAAAATTGGAAGAAGGCAAAGCTGAGACAATGTATACACCTATTTGAAAATTTCCCATTCATTTCTTGACTTCTGTCAAAAAATTAAAACCTCTTTTTATATATATTTATACATGTTTAAGAACATGTTTCAAAAGTGAAAAATAGTTTCGAAGTTCCTATATAAAATTATGTCCTTTGAGAATCTTATAGAAAACTTTCATTTGGGAAATCCTGGGAAAAAGGTCTTTTCTTTTTTTTTTTTCTCATATCCAATTTAAAATTATTTTACAAGTACAAAAATAGCTGGCACCAGAATGCAATCTAGTGTAAATTCACCATTCCTAGAATTGGCACCCTACCTACACCAGCATCTAAATAAGTGATCTAATGCTATACAGTAATCATGAAAATTTTCAGAATGAATATATGGTACTCATACTGTAAATATAGTTTGCTTTATGTTCCTGGCAGTTTTATGGTTTCCTGTCTTATCTGAAATTGCCTTACCTCAGATTCACTGTAAAGCTATTTTACTGTAACATCCTGGCAATTTTCACCAGCCATTTCAGTTTATCAAGATACTTTTAAATCTCCAGGAAGTTGATTAAAACCCCATCACCCTTTTGCTTTCTGGAAGTAGACTGCACTTGCATCCCAACAATTTCCATGAGCAAAATATCCATTTCAACGTTACAAAGCTTTATATTAAAATAGACACAATATTATATTCCCCAGCATAACTCTTTCAAGCCTCCTGAGTCCATAGCTAGTTCTGGTTACAGCAAATCCTGTGGCCTTTAAGAGAAAGGAAGACTTTGTAAAGAAATTGATTCTAATATTATGTGCAAAGAAAAAGAGTACAGCACAAGATCTCAGGTTAAGAGACAATGATGGTATTGGTGATTTCAGAAAAACCAAAGGCTTTGTGTTTGTAGAACACTGGGATGAGTGGGATGACCTGATTTGCCAACTTGGAAAAATTTTTCTCATGTCCTTTCTTCTCCTCATCAGTTGACTGAAGTAAATAGAGAAGACAACAGTAAAAAGGTTAAAGTTGTGTGTTTCTCTGTGTGTGTATAAAGTGAACACAGAGAATGTCCATACATATATGGGCCTATGTAAATATAAGTATGTACACACAGACTGTGGATTTTCAGTGATACAGAGATTTTCAAACTGACAGTTACGCTCATACATAATCTCTAATACATTACATGTGTGTATTGCATAGTTTCTACTTTTAATATTAAATACATATAGTATATAAATGTATAAAATACACATTACATATGGATCTAAAGTGCATGGTTTTGTTCCTTTTGGGTAGAAAATTTTTTGTTTCCTTGAAACACCACATTTCCAGTTAACATCCTGTGTAAAAACTACTGTCTTTAAAACTACATTATTTCTATCATAAACTATGATATTGGGGGGGGAAAATCCCCAGCAAAACCATTGTTGCCATCATTCACAACCAGTTTTTTAGAGGCTTAACTGCTTTCAGCTTTGCCTTGGGCCATTAACTAACAAACCAACCATTAACTGCTAGTAATGACCATTTTTTCCCTGAGATTATTGCTTAATTGAACTCCTATGCTGTGTTGGTTATTTTTATGCCATCTCACAATGACTATGCATTACTTCATTTTCCTAGTACACCAACCACATACTGAAATAAACAAGATAAGCGTTGGAGAATTGGATCTTTCACTGTATATACTATTTAAAATACATTACTTTAATGAAGAGCTTTGATGTAGCAGACGTGCTTTTTCATTTTTCCTGTTCTCCAGAGCATATGCATCAAGGAGCTTAGATGCAGAATTAATGCATGCTGTTGTTCAGTAATGTATACAATGTCAAGGCACTGTATTAGTAAGCTGTGTTATATATTCATTTGGGTAAGACACATTTGATTATTAGCATTCTGTTCTTCAGCAACAAGCCACATGTGCTGTCTGTTGCCATGGCAATAAATTAGGAAGGATAACCTGACTACTTATCAATTTTTATTAGTGCAATCATCCTACCTGCTTAACCCCTCAGTAACAGCAGTGTATTTAAACACCACTGATAAAATCTATGCAATGCTGGGGGGTGTGAGTTAAGCTAATAGGGTGGGGAGGAAGCCAAGGTACTGTGGAGATGGGCGAGAGAAATACTGACAACATGATGTTGAGGTGATTCATTTATATTACAGCATCAAAAATGTTAATGTTTCTGAGGACCTTAGCACAGCGGGGAAAGATGAAAATAAATGCAAAAAAATTTAAGATGGATCAAATGAATAGTGTTTCCATCCTGCAGTGTTTAAAGCAGTATGTGTAAATGGATGTGTTTAACTATAAACCTGAATAAATGGAATCAAAACATGTACCTGCTAAACGTTAGGGAGCATCATATGCTATTAAATATACACTTTAAAGTAGAAAGGAATGAATTCATGGAACATCAGCTTGATTTTCTCTAAGATATTACTTTTGGTCTGTGACCTTTAAGACTATGGCTAACACCTTTTCAATTATCACCCATAGGAAAATCAATTATTCTGTACTATGCAGAAATAAGAATAAGCTTCCTATTCATTCCAAGATCTTTCTGGGATCAAAATAAAAGTTACAACAGATTTATTCTCAGGTGTCTCATTTTGATCTAAAGATCTAAATGTTCCTGCAGAGCTAAGTATAGTTAATCCGTGTTTGATTGTTGCAAAACTGACTATTTCAGTCTCAATATTAGCACTAATGTTATTGCTAGGTTTGCGCACATCTTAAAAAAAGAGCAAACTCTTGCAAATCTTGTTGACTTTAATGAAGCATTGTGACTCACTGATGTTAAAGCAGGATGTGAGTGCACAACACAGCAGCAAAAGCAGGACAGGAACCTTGGACCATCCTTGGACCTGCTCTCTGCGTGGATATGCTTACTGGAAGGAGACATGCCTTCTCTGCTTTTGGATTCCAGGATAACCACAACCACTGCCTTCCTCTTACTACCATCCCTTCACTCTCCACAGGATTTGAGTTGATAAATCAAACTGTCCATCTGTGGACATGGCGCTATTACGTTAGTGAAAGGCTGTCAATTCAAAACTTTTCCCAAGCCTTTAGAAAAAGGAAAATATTTAGCACAAATAACTCCTTATTTCAGCTGGGAAATATTAATATAACGTTTTCCAAAACACCTAAATCCTTCACTTAAGAGGCTGCCCACTATCACCTTTTTAGGAGTCATGTGGGAATATAAAAAGAGTTTGATGGAAGCTAAACCTTGTCTCCTGGAGAAATAAGCAGCTGTGATATCCTGGATGAAAACCCCCTCCCTCCTGTGATTGCGAGCTCCCTCCAAATGAGAAGCAAACCTCTTTCCTCACCCTTTCACTGGCACCTGCATCTCTCACTGGGGAGATGAGGAGCCACCACAGACAGGCTGCACTTTCTGTCCCACCATGAGCTTCACCTATCCTGCTGAATGAAAAACACACCTCAGGAGATGGTAGGACAGACCTGTGTAAATCACATTGACAGGAAGGGCCTGGGGCAGGGTCTGAAGGGAAGCCAGAACAGGGAGCAAGGGAGACCTCAGGAGTCCGGGGCAGGGATTACTGCTGGGAGTGGAGTGAGCAGATGTGGCATTGAAGCAACCTGATCTGGGGCAGAATAGGACATCTGGAAGGAAAAATTCCTTCTTTTAGTAATCCCTACATGAATTGTCAAACAAAGTAAAAATAAATCACAGTTATAATCAATGTGCAAGTTTGAAAGCATTGGAACTCTTTAATAAAATCTGGGAATCTGGGGCAAGTTGGACAATTTGGAGGTTAAATTTCTTCCTAAAATGAGACACAGTCTTCCAGGTCATTTAGGTACTTGCAATTACTGAGTTATATAAGCATAAATTCTGTGCACTTTCAATAAAAAATTCTCAAGGTGTCTTTGATAAGTAGTCTCAGAGTATTTTTTTCCCATAAAATTTTACGTGTTAAAGGAAGACTGCCTTGTGAAGTAATATTATTTAGAAGAAATAATTGAAACTAACTTTGCAATCTACAGCAAATTTCTAATCAGCTATGGAAGATAGATGACTGTCTCCCCACTGTCAAACCCCCAGCAAAACACCAGGTCACAGCTGGCTGATGGTTCAGAAGTCTTATTTATAAAAGCTTAGGGTATCCACTGCCTACAAGCTCTGTGTACATGTGCATGCACATGTGTGTATATTCAGTAATAGCAACAGAATTTGGTAGATCTGAGAGTTCCTGCTTCTTTCAAGGCTCAGCTTTCTGATGGAAAATACCTTGTTCAAACCTCTGATTCTTACTATGCTTTCCACGTCCGAGAAGGCGTTAAGATTATTCAGTTCCTTCCCATAGCTGAAGACATATTTTCCATGGAGCCTGATAATGGTGCCCAACGTCAAAGCTCAAACTGAATTGATGGATTAGTTACTCTGTTCCACTCCAGTCACAGTCTGTAAGGCAAACCAGGCATTTCTATAGATGCCTGTGCATTGATAGATTTCCAAACAGGGCTGCTGTGTGTGCAGACCTCTCTGGAAAGAATCCTGTGTGCAAACAGACCTTCTCCAGTCGGAAGCTAAACAAATCCCAATATTGTCATTTCTCAAAAAGCTCAACCTTCTTTGTCAACACCTCTTCTGATAGCAAGGAGTTGTAAACCTCTGTATCTACACAAACTGTTCCCAGAAAACTAACAGCAGTGTCCATCTAACTAATATACCCAGGAATATTTATAAAGGTTGACATTTGAACATAAAAAAAGGTTGATAGTCAGTACCACTTTAACAACAGGATTTTTCACAGTTTACTGGATACTGATTGGACAATTGGGATTGGACCGGTTGGGCACAGGCTGTGAGAAGGCACATAGCTCTTCATAAGCTCAGAATCACATGGAAATCAAAAACATCACAAAAATAGATACCAGAATACCATTAAGGGGTGTAGAAGAGTTCGGTCTTTGTGTTCAACAAGGCAACAAATGCTTATCAGAATCTCATGCAAAGGATACAATAGTGAATAGTGTTATCCTGACTATGACAGGGAGGGCTGAGGTTTGAAGGCAAGTTCTTCAAAACTGAGAGGGGGAAGAGCAACTTTTTTTTAAAAGTTTTTAAAAAACTGATGTCTGCTGATTTAATTCATAAAGTAAATATTATTGCAGATAAAATAACAGAAACTAATCACATAAAGGTAAGACTACTATGTAAACAAATATGGGACATGCACTGGTTCACTGATGCATGAATGCAGGAAGCAAACCTTTCTTTTGCTTCTTAGTCCTGACTTTTTTTAGACTTGACACTGCTTTATAAGAATAGGTGGCTCTCTTCTTCAGATGAGGGCAAGACCATGCAACATAGGGAACTTGTCTCCCTGCTTCATTCCTGCAACTGGGAGTACAATTCCTGCAACTGGGAGTACAATTCCTGCAACTGGGAGTATAATTCCTGCTGAAGGTATTTCACTGCACCATAGCAAATCAATCCTTATTCAACAGTAAAAACAAATCAGGGAAGTGGCTGTGAGTGACATTCTGTTCCAGTCTCCTTTTGGGACCAAGAAGCATTCTTGGGAAGGTAATAAAAGGATAATTAATCTCTAATAAATAAACAATTGTATGTCAAAATGTCCATCACGTTCCTAGTTTTTTGTCTTCTGATTCCAGGATTTTTCTACATTTGATGAAGAATTTAGCAATATATATATAAGCACCTGGGATAGGGGCCATAGAGGTATGGAAGAGAGAGAGGTTTCATGGAATAGTATGTTTGTGGAGGAAGACTCCTACAGGGTGGGTACATGTACTAGAAAAAAATAAAAATATATAAATATTCTTCTACAATAGCTTTTAATTCTATAAGAAGCATGAAAAGGTCAGGTCTCAGTTCATTTTATACAACTCAGCCATAACAGGCAGTTTAACACTCCCAGTGTCTGCATTCCAGTAAAAAAAAAAAAAGAGCTTAATAAGAAAAATAAGAAAAGCAAAACCACATGAGACAGCACGAGTTACAACCAATGAGCAAAATCCCAAATCCCTGCCCAATTAACATCAGTGCAAATAAAATTTAATAGAAAGAGCTGTTTATTTATTTGATCTTTCTTTCTCTAAGAAAAGCACAAAAAGTGGTGGGAAAAGTCAGAGATACAGAAATTCTTGGACTGAAGAAAGTTTTCAGTAATGACAGCTCAGATATTTGTTAAAAATTACTAGCACACAGAGCACCATGTGTGCTTTCTAGCTGATCTAAAAGCCTTCTTCCCTTGTTTTGTGCCTTGCACTTTACCATAGCCACAATACAATCTTACACAGTTTTCACAAGTAAAAAGTTTTCTAATGACCAAGCCTGGGGGAATGGATACAGCCACAGCATTCTCCTGAGCTACAAAAACTCGAGTTTGACTGAGAGTTTTATTCATTTCTACTTCTCTTTTCATATTGTACAATTGTGATTCTTCTTTTTACTGCTCCTTTTATGCTATTGTCAGCTCTCTTCTGGCTCCTTAAATAAATCCTCAGCTAAACCCTAAGAGTAAAGACCATATATATATTTCTCTGAATTATAAGTATTTTAGGTATATTAGTGATGCTTTTACTTCTACAATACCCTTTATTTTCTGTCTTAAATTTATACAGTTTCTCCAGAGAAATCATCAGATACAAAGGTAAGCAGCCAGATGTGGAAGTTGTGATTTTGTATAAGCATTAGGTATATTGTGATAGATTACTCAGTCTAAGAAACAGCAAGAGTTTAGAAGAACTCAAGAGAGAGAGATATCTAGATGATGTGAGAGCAGAATACTTAAGTCAAATACTTAGGACACAGTTTTGCTTAATTCTAACACAGTTTACAAAATGGGTCCCTGAGCTCCAAGACAAAGGAAATTAATTTTCTTATGAACATCAGAGTCTAGCATATAACCTATTGCTGGAACTTTTCCAAGGTTGAGCATTCATAAAATATTTCTCCAGAGAATGGGGTCTTTGGAGTCTCATAAAGCCTGAATTCACAGTGCAGTTTTTTCCATAGTTGGAAGGGAATTGATACCCACCCTTAAGCCCCTTACCTACTTACCCAAAATCCTACAGGAACTTCATAATCTGTAAACATTACCCTTTGGTCAAATTTGGTTAGAATGAGGAAACTAATGCAAAAGTTCTTCTGTAGGTGGGAAAAACAAGTGGGGACACAGATTCGACATATGTGTGTACTACATACATGTAGCCACAGAGCATAACCACGTAAGCTTTGTTTTCCTTTGAAACCATAATAAAATAAATGGATACTTGATCAACTGAGCTTAATATTTTCTCTACCTGTCAACATGTGTCTTTCCTTAAGATTACACAGATTAGAAATACAAACTTTGCAGTGTGCAAAGTTAATAAGTCTAGACTGTTAAGGGTGAAAGACAATCCAGGAAGGGAAAAATTCCAAGGTTCAAGACCTGTTTGCTGACAGAAAGACACCAATAACATCTCATTTTTTACTGCAACTCCAGTCTGTTTCCCTCAGCTGTGCGAAGCTGCGAAAGTGCCAAACTGACCAAGGTGTTACATCTCAAAACAGTACCTAACTGCTGAAGGTTTTAAAATGAAAAAAAAAATAAAACCTGGAGATACTTACTGAAACAAACAACCCTGTATTCTCACTTTCAACTACGGCAATATGAGCACCACATTTACCATTTTCAGTAGACAAGGAACCTGGGAAATCACTATATGCTGTGTGAGAGATCTTGCAAAGACACCAACTGGAGTATCATGTTCTGATTTCAGAAGAAAAGGGAAGGTCAGTTCTATGAGAAGGAAAATGAAATACATTAGGTTAAAAAGCTTGAGCTCTATCTGAATGAAGCAAGTACTGAACAGGGCCATGGCTACAATGCATAACTGTATCAAGACAGCTATTTAAGGTAAAGGACAATGTCAACACAAGGACATTCATCCATGAATAAAATTAAGCATGTTCTTTTCCAGCTGTAAGAATGCTCAATGGCCTCCCTGTATAGACAGTGGGTTTTAAAAGGTCAGCTTTTATTTGGTAATTGTTCTGTTTATGAGATTTTATTACATCCTTGCCTTGAAAAATCTGAATATGAAGAGGCAGATAGTGTTCATCATTCTTCCTGTGAAATCTTATGGACTCTTGAATTACTGGTGCCTAAATGCAGCAGACCAAAGGCATAAATGAAAGCCCAAGGGACATTTTCAAAGAGAAATTTTCTGATTCATGCAGAATGGCAAACAAAATATTATTTTCTACTTTAAGCTTCAAAGAGGAAGAATAAGAGTCTCCTCCTCATTATGCCTATAACTCTGTGTTGCAAACAATTAACATCTTCCTTCAAGAGATGCAAACATAGACTTGTAAAATGGTTTGGGCTGGAAGGGACCTCAATGATCATCTACTTCCAACACACTGTCTTGGGCAGCAACACCTCCCACTAGAACAAGTGGTCTTTGAGCACTGGTTGTTCAAAGCCCCATCCAGCCTGGCCTGGAACAGTCCCAAGAATGGAGCATCCACAGCTTTCCTGGGAAACCTGTCATCTATCACAGTAAAGATTTTTTTCCTAATTTCCAGAAACTTACCCTCTTTCAGTTTAAAGCTGTTACCCTTAAAGCTACTTACCCTTGTAAAAAGTCACTCTCCAATTTTTTGTAGGTCTTGTTTAGATATTGATGTCTATTCAACTCTTCAGAGCAGTTCTCGATTCCACCATTGTCATTTCCCTTTCACCTGATTTGATCTCTTAGAAAACATCTACAGTTGTGGTATTTTTAATTATTATTCCAAAGAACGCTGTTAACTACCAACACTTCTGTCTGTATGCTCACTTATATCATTTTACCAAGCAAGTTTGCCCCAGTTACAGTCCTAAAAAACCTCATAAATTCATAATACATTCACTGTGAAAATTAAAATCCTACTGCTTGCAAAAGTGTTAAGGTTTAGCATTCGAGAGTCTGATCTTTGCAGAGCAGTACAAAGAACTTTTTGAAGTCAAGAAGTCTATTTCCCAGCTCAAAGGCAGAATCAATTACACTCCATTTTTTCTGACTGATGAGCTTTAGTTCCTCAATTCCCAGATTTTGATCCTACCCAACTACTCAGTTAGCAATCATAAAGTTGACATTAGTGTCTAAGAGTTAAACAAATATTCCAGCCAATTATTTCATTTTTAAGCAGTAAAGTTCTGATGATTTCTAAGTCAATATTAAACAAGCTGGAAACATTTAAGTTCTAGCCAACAGAGCTTCAAGTTTAAGTATTGTGTTATAGTACACCAGTAGCCATATCTAAATTTATCCGTTCTAGTTAATAATTTTAAGACACAGTAAGTGATTTAGCTCAAGTATACATTTTTATCATCCTTTGTGACTCCTCAATACTGCAGAGATACCACATTGTCTATTTTTAAATGAAAGTTTAAACTCTTGATCTTTTAGGTGTGTGTATCTATGGTTATTTGAAGTGTAAATTAAATAGCCTGCTGAACTATTGCATTTCAAAAGACCAGGAATGGGCAGAAGTGCTAAGAGTCCTTATTGTACATGAACTAGATGAGCACTCCAGCTGCATTCTTCTTTCAGCTGCTTTTGAATCACTCTTAATCCCTAGAAATAAAATGTGATTTAGGACAGAAAACACAGTTTGAATTCTGCATTTAGGTAAGAGGGAGAAAAGCCAACAGATAGAAAAACAATGTCAAAAAAAAGCATTTTTAGACTAAGTATTACTGTTGGGCTGTAAGCAGGAGTGTTCTTCATGTCACAGGATAAGATTATGAGATGTCTGCCTGAGCTTTCCCTTAATAACAATGTTGTGAACCCAGACTTTCTTAAAAATAGAAGTTTGTTCTTTTTTTTGCGAAAACAATGAAGTGTTTTGGAACAGTTGTACAGAACTCAGCGAGGTGACTCATCAGCTGTGCTCAGTTACAGTGCCTTTATCTGCAAATGCGCACAGAGGAAAAGCCACTCGAGAGTTCCTGAAGGAACAGCCGATCTACTGAGAGCTAATCACACTGGGCTATTCTTGGAGGAACACAGTGTTTGTACCTAATGACAAGAGTTACCAATTATTGCCTCTGCTCAGAGAAATGAACAGATCTGTGCAGTTATTTAATGGTTTGCTCTCTGCAAAGACTCTATTGAAAATACTGGAACCTGTAATTTCCTAGCGCTGACCCGGTCTGGCAGCTGAGCATTCTGCAGTGTGAAGGCATATCTGCTTAACTTAAGCTTGTTTTCTCCACCACAGACATCCAGTGCCCAGCATACTAACTAGGCATATTATAATATGTCATTTGCATAAGGTTGCATTAAATTCAGGAAAATGGATTAAAATCTACATTTTACTGACAACTGTTTGCATGATATCTGTCTTATGTGGAAATGAAAGATATCCCATTAGATTTCTACTGATGTTAATAAATGACACCAACTTTAAGCATAAGGAATATAAGGGTGAATTATGCCCTTATAACCAAAATAAGCATTGCAATCTCATTCCCGCTGATGTACAAATTAAAAGCCATTTACTGTAGAAACTTTTGTTGCATAAATGAGTACTAACAACACAAAAAAAGAAATAACAAAATGGACCATCCTTACTAGTAAATACATAACTTTCTTTTCAAATCAAACAATTCCATTGTTTTCCAAAATTTCTCTTTTGTGGCTGTTATTGAAAGTTTTATCTCACCTTTGAAGTTCTTCAAAGTCAACTGTGGTGCCTCTATATTATGTACCTTTTTTTTAACAGATATAAAACAAATTACATAGATTTAAAGGAGGACATATGGTAAAAGACAGGCAAAGAAATTTGTATGATTTATTCATATAATTTTAAAGTTGCATATTTAAAATCTCATCCTATTAACATCCATTGCCCACCTAATTACTATAAGTAATTGACAGCTCTCATTAGGAAGAGACAAAACTAAAGGGAATTAGGGTCTTGATCTTGCAATTGGATTTCCATGAGCCAATGCCTTCATTGTCTGGAGCCTCTTTGGCATATGTGGGCTCGGTCTGGATACAGGAGTCCATCTGTGCAAATGTGATTGCAAGATCAGGGCCTAAGTGATATCATGGGAATTAAGCAGATTCTGTTATTTGGAACAGATCTGCTCCAAAGTTACATAGCCAGCTAAAAGTTATCAATTGCCATGAAATAGAAGAAATATATGATAGATTGCTAACTGAATTTAGAGAATACTGCACATGACCCACAATTAAACCAAATCTGAAAGCAGAGGAAAGGATAATTTTGAAAGCTTATTATTTACACTTTTGATGCAATTATTGAATGTGGGGTTTTTTTAATTATTATTGCTATTTAAATGGTGTTGGGGAGATAAATACTGAAATCCTGCTGCCAATTATAAAATTGGCAATTTATATAAAATATATACAATTTATATAATTATAAAATTATAAAATTCATGCAACTTTCCTCCCCCCCCAACATTTCAAATGTAGCCCTCAAGCTCTAATCACGCATTTGGAGATTATCCTTTTTAGTTTATAGCAAGCTTTAAGGTCAAATGTACTGCATCATACCTACTCAAAATAACTTCACTCCAAGTTTACTCCCATCCAGCTGAGTCAAATTTATCTATGGACTCAACAGCTGTAAGTCCAGTTGTGATGCTGTGGCTAATGCATAACAAAGCAATAGTGCATGTTACACATATCAATAAAGTGATAGGAAAATAATGAAAGTGGTGTGTCAGAGAGAATATATAAGTATTATCAGAAATATATGCAAGGAAAAGCTATAAAATACCTTATCAAGTACCAAAATACCATACCTTTCTATATTCACTTTTAGAATCATCCCCTCCTTGTACTTGCTCATTTACTTTCATAATATCTATGATCTATAGACTAAATAGATGCAAAATCAATTTTGATACAATTTTATTTTTCATATGTAACAGAATTACCCGTGGGGTAATTGCCACTGTATTTAACCACGGATTCTAACGCCTGGAATAACAGATTTTCCTGGCTGGATCAGGAAGGCAGCTGAACTCATGAAGTTTGTGGCTTCATACTTTGTGCCCTTACTGCAGCAATACTGGGTGAAGAGCGAGTTCCCTGCCTCCACAGCTGCACTTGCACCCTTCCGCAAGACTTTTATGTCTCCCTCATGTGCTTCACACCTGATGAAAACTTTCCCCTTTGTTTGCAGCTTCATCTCAATAACCCTACCTATTTGAGGTATGAAAGAATTGATTGGCAGATGTCAATTGCCATTATCCACATAAGAACTGGGAAAGTAGTTCCTTTCTCATGGAGCAGTTAGGTGCTTTGCTCAGCTTGCATTTTCCTCTCATCTGAGTTTAGGTCAGGCCTGTCATGTCTGCCCACCCCTTGTAGCACAGATGACACAACCTTGCTGGCATTGTTTCCTTTCCAGAGATCAAAACGTTCTCTGAAGTACTGCAAAATTATAGAGGGGATATTCTTTTTAAAAAAGAATATCCCGTGAAGGTCATATTTTCTTCTGTATATATTTCCTGGTCTTTTGTTTGAACAGGAGAAAGGAACTCCCAGGAAGTAAATAGAGTGGAATTTCTATTGTCTATTCTGTAAGGTCACAGTGGACTGGGTGGTTGTCTTAAAAAATAAAACACCTGAAGGACAAAAAATACCTTTCCAACACTTTATGTGTAGGGCATGAGGAATAATAACCTGTATCATAAATATCTTCTTTGCAGTTGGGAATGTGGAAGAGGGCTTAATGACTGACAAGAATGGAGTTTATTATATTGCAAGAAATATGCAAGAAAATCAGATTTTACAGGAAGATCAGAATACTCACTTTTAGAGCTCTATGATTAACTACTTTTGAGCTTGTTGGCAGAACTGAAAAATAAAATGCTGGACTTGAAAATAAGACATCTTGGTTTTCTTCATGAAAAGAGATTTTTTTCCCCTTAGTGAAATTAAAGATCGTTTCATAACATTTTTATATAAATCAAGCACTAAAACTCATAGCACTCAGCTTAAATGATACTAGGTCCAAACAGACCTCTCTTTCAATCCTGAGAATTTATTATGTTATAGATAGCAATTAAGATAACTTATCTACACTGTAGTACATATAAAAAAAACTGCCATAGGCAGATAGTAGTGCTACTAAATGTATACTAATAAAAATAATAATAAATATATATATTACTCAAAGACTTAGCTTGCTGGGGAGAAGACAGAAAAAGACTTTCAATGCCAAAGGAGGAAAAAATCATAAGCAATGTTTTTCAAATCTTGGCTAGCAATTACCACTTATTCCAAGACAAATTGCTGGCAGGTTAAAGAAAAGAGGTCTTGATCCTTTACTTAATGGCATTGTTATTGTGAATTTGACTGAGAGGGTTACTACTATTTCTTCTAAATCAGAAGCCAGAAATGCAAGACAAGACTTCTGACCTACCTGGCCCCATTTTAGTATTCAATTTAGCAGGTCAAACATAGCAGTCACAACTGTAAAACAGTACTTTGGTCTGGCATCAGATGTTTTCTATTTTCTTATTTCCTCATTCACAACACTTATGCTTTTAAATTCTTGGTAATAAAGGTAATCTAGCAAACATGCTTGGAATACGAGATAAATCCACAACAACAGAAAAACTCACAATTTACAGAAGATGAGCGGGTCTTGGCTGAGCCTCTTCAGCTTTCTCAAAGGGAGAAAGCTGCTGCCAAGTAAAAGACTGGGAAGCCTCCTTAAGTAAAGCCTTTGTTTATCCTGTTCCTCAAAGTAACAGACTCATCTCCCCTGCTACTTAGGGAAAACTTCCCTTTGTTCATCAGAAGCACCAGGGCCAACCTGGGACCAGCAGCCTGTAGGGGACAAGGGCTGGACATGGGCTCCTGGGGTGGGGGGCAGGAGGGAAAAGCCTGCCCCAGTGTCTTGGCAGGGATCAGCATGGGATGCAGGGATGAAGACAAAGTGCAACCACATTGTGTGTTCCCATCTTTTTCCTCTCTCACATCACTTTCAACATTGTCCAGAAAATGTCACTTCTGTGGCAGGGGGAAGAATATTTCTTCATCAATTCTTATAAGTCTTTAAGAACTAACTTCAAAAATCATGCTTTTTGTGTCTTACTGATTCCAGAATGCAATCTCTGAGTAAAAATGTCTTTTAATGTGTATGAAGAAAAACATAAATCTGAATGTACAGCAGATGTTCCACTATATATACACATATTTATGTTTATCACATGCTCTCTCCCACTCTCTCCATGCCTATCTTACAAAGCCCATTATATAATCTAAATAATTTAACAGTGGGCAGTTCTGACATTACATATAAGTTGACAATACGAGCAAGTAACAAGTTCCAACCCAGGAACCCTGTGCTAACACCCATGTTTCATTTTTCAATGGGCAATATCATTACTTTAATACCCTTGAGTGATTAGGGTACTTTAGAAGGTTATTGAGGAATGCTAACTGTGTCCCAGGCAGAAGCTGAGGAACACAGCCTGTCACGGCATTATAATTTCAAACAGATTATACCAACATCAACTGAGAGTCATCATGCTGTGGCTGTATAGTTGTATACATTGCCACAAATGTAGAATGGGCCCAATCTGTAAAGGTAAACACATCTGTTAAATAAATGACATGGAAATCCTGTTCTCTGTAAAAATGCAAAATGAGGGAAAAACACAAATATGTGTAGGAAAACTTACTGGTTAACTGTGTTCTCTCTAGTATCTACATAAATCTATCCACATTTCTAATGAATATGGCATGATATTTACCTTTCACACAGGAACGAGGCAAGACATAATTTTAATAGTGTTTGCAAAGTGCTATAGAAGTGCAAATGATTGATAAAGCCAGTGAATGGCAAAGAGCCAAAGAATATTTAGACTGAGAAGTGCTGAATCCAAGGACCTTTAGGGAAAGCATTTCTCTTGTAGCTTCTTCGTAGTTCACAAATCAGGAATTGGAAGCTTTTTACACATTCTTATATATTGAGAAAATGAAATAATTTAGCAGCAAATAGTTGATCCATTTTCCTATCTCGTGAGATATAAAAATAAAATAGACCTATGATCTGTAACTATTACACAGAAAATTCACTGGGTTTTCCCTCTTGTAACTAATTAATGATCTGTTTTTCTTGACTAGGTTTTGTGGGCTTATACTATATAATGGCATTTAATATTATTACAGTAATTTTCTCACCTCTAGAATGTCTCAAAAAAAATTTTTGATTAATGAAAATCATTTATCCAGCATTATATACATCAAGAGTATGTATACTTACTTAAAAGAAGATAACACAGAAAAATTGGTACTGACAGAAATAAATAACTCTAAATTACTCTACTTTGTCCAATAACATGTCTAGATTCAAGGATTTTAAAAATTGTTTAATGTACCTTGTAGTCACAGCAGCAAATTCTACCAAAGGATATATTTTGAAAAAGCTCCGTGTAAACTTTGTCACCCGCACAAAAATCACACTGGGATTCAAGAAGCTGCAGTTTCAGTGCAAGCTTTCAAATTGTAAGGATGGAGGAGTCCAAGGGGGAGGAACAGAGAAGAGAGGCTAAGATTTCCTTGACATGGTGGAAAATACATATTAATAAGTCCATATTTCCATCCATCATGGTGGGAACACACTTTTTGCTGCCTGTCATTTTGTAAATTCTTTGCTGCCATCATTGAAAAGACAATTTTTGCCAATAGTTAAACCAAGACTTCTGTTCAGGATTTTGATGGTAGATGAAGATGCCATGAGAACACTCACCTAGACTGCAGAAGAATGAGACTAAATCATTTTCTCATTGGCTTCTCGGAAAAATGGAAGCAGGAGATTTCTCTCACCAGCTCTGACTAATACTGGAATATGGTTCCCCTTCCAGGAGAACCTGATGGCCAGTCAGTTCTCAGATAATATGAGGCAGCACCAACTTAATATTTTAGGAGGCTGATTTTAGAGCCTGGTTCTCACAGCTCAGGGATATAGGAAATCCAGGTTCACTTTCTCATTTCACTAGCTTTAAAACATCTGAGAATTCTCCAGTGTGGGACAAAACCTAGCCCAGAAATCTTAATATGATTAGCCAAAACTAAATTCTTGTTTTCTGACCAGCCTTAAATACCACACACAATACCATCTGATGTTGCAATTAATTTAACACCCCACTAGAAAAGCTTTCTTGTGTCTTATACATAGTGCCACTGTGATAGCTCAATATCTACTCATCTGCTTATGACAATCACTATGAAAGAACTTCCAAAGCCTAGGAAAATTAAAAGCTTTTTTGCTCTTGGTCTGAGATTCTGATTTTACCTACAAGGTGAAAATCACAACAAAAGATTAATTCTTTTTAATAACAACAACAATATACCACTTTTACTAATTACTATCATCAGCCACCACTGCTAATTTGGAGATGGTAAGAAAGGAGAGAACCATAAATCTTAATGTTTTAGGGAACAGACTAATTCAACATAAAATAAGAGTGTGGAACAACCGAAGGCATAAGTGGGATCTTCAAATGAAGGGTCATTACAAGAGGTAACACTATCAATGTTTTTTTGGAAGGTTAAGCAAGTTTGGAGATTACAAGGATTAGGTTGCATCTTTGCCAGGATTATTTTAGTCAGGCTATATATGTAAAAGGAACCTGCAAAGATAATAAAAGAAGGAAAGAAGTTTCTAAAAAGCTCCTAGTATGTGAAGCCTTAGCTCCCATGGCCACTGATCAAATATCTGTAGGAAGTTAATCAAACTTTTCCATGGCCTTCAAGCTGTCGGTTTAGTACAGGCATTCTGCCTGTTTAAACAGAAATTTTGGCATAGGTTAATCCTATTAGTAGTGATTGTCAATCATGTCACCAACTTCTTTCAGTTAAACACATTGCAGGGATTTTAAATACACTCATGTTGTCCCAGGGGTTGTTTTAAACTGGCATGTAAAATAGGACCTTTAGTATTATAGATATGGGTGCCATGTATCCTTTTGTTGTGGGTTTAGGAAAGGGCAAGAGCACAGTATCCTACAGCCACCAAGGCCTTTCTGAAGTGTGCAGTGAAAAAATATCACTGCACACAAACTGGTGTTTACCTTCACCAGAGAACAGAAACAATTTTAGTAGTAGTCAGGGTTGGGCTTTCCCTCTCCCTCCCAAATTCTGTGCTTGCTGGGAATGTCTCTGTGTGAAGTATTATTCATCAAAGTACACAGCGTGCAGAACAGCTCGGAAGTGATTGCACAACATAAGACTATATTTCCAAAGTGGGCACAGGCACTCCTGATATAAATCACACTTGTGGTAGTGATAGGAAAAATATAAAGAAGCATAAACTGTGTTGTTAAAGGTTTTAGTAAATCATCAGAGCCTTGAGGTGGTTCAGGGATTTTTACTCAGTGCAGTTACTGGCTGCTGGCTCTCCTGTGATCAGATAGAAAGCACTGGGCAAAATTGGATGCAGTGGGCAGGTTCTACTTAGTCCAATTACATGCATATTAGTGTTTTTAAGGGAATGTTTTGTCTCCAAAGTATCTGGAAAAATCAGTCTGATTCTCTAGGTAGATCACTGGAAATTCAAGGGCCTCCTTGTGGACTTCAGCAAGTAATTTAAAATTCAGTTCTAACATGATTTTTTGAAATTAAAAATCTATAACTGCATTTTGAACTACAGGGCACCGTGATAAAAATAGGGAAACATCATTCCTCAACAACAAAAACAGTATTTTTGTACAAAAGTCAGACAGATCAATTAAGAATGTGAGAAATATTATATTTCCCAATTCATGTGCATACACACACAAAAACAATCAACAACGATTTAAAAAACCCCAAACTAGAAACAACAACAATAAAAACCCAACGAAACAAAACTGAAACCAAAACATCAATGAGAAAACCCAAACCACAACAGAACAACAAATCCAGATCTGAAAAAATCAGAGCATAGTTCAGAACAGCAATTGCATAATATGCAAGTTCTTCTGAGCAACATATATTTTGAGAATTATAAATTTAAGTAACTTGTATGATTGGTGAAAAATTTTCTTTTTGAGATCCTAGATTTGTTTGCATATCAGACATTACAATAGAAATTGAGTTGTTGCCCACTGAAACCCCTGCCTCATAGAAATAAGTAGTAGAAGTCAGTTTTGGTTCCTTTGGAAGCTCTAAGGGTTCTGGAGGAGATTTGAGAATTGCTGATGTCTTTGCATATGACCTGGTTGGGCTTACAGGATACTTCCCACGACTTTAAAAGTTGTAATGGACCAGATCACTCTGATCATTTTGTCATCAGAGACAGGGTACATGAAAAGCATGTACACTTCCCTGTGCCATCACTCACAAGCCAGATGCCTTTTCCCACCCAGCAAGGCAGCTTGACATCCTAGAAAGATGCATAAAAAGCACTAAATTCTTTAAGCTTTATATAGAGTATGTACAAATTTATGCAGCATGCTATATCACTGGAGCTCACCAATGTCACTATGGGTTGGAGCATTTATATGAGCTCTGTTACACATCAAGACAGAACCTTTTTCCATGTAATCTTCAGGGAGTCCTGCAGGAAAGTGGAAACAGGGGATCTGAAGATTTCACTTCAGTGCCAGCTAGCAGGAATCTTAAAGATTATTCTGTGTCACACATAGTGCATTGAACAGCTGATTTCAAAGCTAAAAATGTGCTCTTGAGTAATGCCTTTCAAGGCAGTTTTCTTTATAAAATGTGGAAATGCATTCCAAATGGTTTTATCAATAGAACAAGAAGTATGCAATGTCTATATTGAAATGGGGGAAATCTAACCACTAAAAACAGACAAGTTTTGATTAGGCTATTTGATAAGTTCATCTTCAGTGTTCAGTAACTGTGTGACTGTGGTAAGACATCAAACAGCAAGGGAGTGCATGGATGTTGCTCAAACACAACAGTGATATCTGGTCACAACCTTAGGAAAAAGTACTCAAGATTTTATTTAGGCTAATAAACAGATTTTTATTCCCAAACAGGGATAGAATTTGATAGACAAATAATTCCTAATATTGGGTAAAAAAAAAAACCTTCCCTGTACAAACATGAAAAAGAGTTAAAATTCTCAAAGAACAACTAACCAAAAAGACTACAGAGACCTCAGCTCCCACTTTGCTACTGAATACTGAAGTGTTTTCTTCTCAATAAACACTACCACAGTTTCTTTCACACATGCTGGCCTATGGATTGCTCTCCACAAGGCTTTAATCACAGGTCACAGCATTTGCAGATACATCCAGCTATGCATAAAACAACACAGAACAAAACAAAACTGTGGAAAATAAAAAGCCCACCTTCGTGGCCTGTACTAGTTGCAAGTGTTTATTTGAATCCATATGGTATTTGTGACCTGCAGATCTGTGACATTTACAAACTTACTAAGAATATTTCTTTATCTCTGTCTCCACTCCACCACCATCCCCAACCTTTAAATCTCCTTTAAACTATTTCCTAAACATATTCCTCAGGTTTGTCTTTTCCAGCTCCCTCTTTTCCCCAGTGTGCACCTGCCTGCCGGCATTGACTCGGGGCCATTACGTTTTGGCCCTCTTGCAACCACAGATGGGACTTCTGGATTCCATCCTCAAACTCAAAGCCAAAATAAGGATGACACACATCTGATTTTCTGGTTTTTTTATATGTAAAATAGTACATTTCATTCCTGATGAAGAACTAGGACTCAGTCTCAAGTCTGTGTATATTTGTGAAGTCAGGTGGGTCTAGATTGCCTTCAAGGTTAAATGATAATTTTGAATTATAGATGCATTTCTATGCTATGTTTCTCCTGCCAGTTTTGCAATTATACAGTTATGTCAGAGAAGAGAAATTATGCTTTGCATGCAAAGCATATATTATTTTTTTACAAGAAAAACGTATAATCACTTTGCTTTTCTTCTTTTTCTTGCACCACACAAAACTGCCTTGTATTTCTGGCTCATATCTTAGAACAAAGTTAGACAATGAAGATTTTCTTCAGTGTGCCATCAGTCTCAGTGCCTGTTTAGAAGGGCTGTTTAGAAGAGTTTTATAAGGTGAGGGGGGAAATAAATATGCCTTTTCAGAAAATTGCTTATAGAACTCTCCTTCTCCACTAGGATCTTACCTATTCTGATGAGCTGGATAAATTGAATGACTCCTATAAATAGATAGCTTGCCAAAAACTGAGCTTCTATTATTAGATATTAGATAGATGACAACTAATCAGCATTCACATTTCTAATTGCACTGCATCTGGATTCTTCTAAGTCCCCTGTAATTGTGTCTTTTAGGAGAGGAAAAATGGGAAAGGAAAGCTCTGCCAGTTTTATTTTCACATCTTTGCCAAAATTATGATTTAATAGCAATAAAATTTCCAACAGCAAGGCAATTTTTCCCTGTTTTTATCCCAAAGTCATATCAAGTGAACCTGAATCAATGATAAATGTCTACATTAAAACCATCATTGCTAATAGTATTCTATATCATTCGTCTTTTGTTCAATGTGACCAAATTACAATCAGCACATGACTATAGCTACTTGTGATTAATGATGGTTTTACTTAGTAACTGACAGTGAAGCTTCTGGGAGGAAAATGGCAATATATTTCAAAATTCCAAGCTATAAATTTTGGAAAAAAATAGCTCTATTTTCAAAGCTGTTAACATGTCTGCTGCTGCTTTTACCACTGTCAGACTGAAGTGCTTAAAATTGCTTATAGTTTGAAGGGATTATTCCTCTCTTCTCAGGATGGAAGTTTTGGCTTAGGAGGTCTTAAATCCTTTACAGACTATACACAGTGTTTCAGAAGAACTAGAGAGTATGCAGGGAAGAGTGTTGCAATTACTCGGGAAAAAAAAAAATTAATGACCTGGAATAAAGTCTCTCTGAGAGCATGGTAAATTAAAAAATTATAGATAACCTTTATGAATGAATGAATTAAAGAGTAGACTTTGTGAAACACTGGAAGAAAGCTGTAAAAGCTTTCACTTGGGAGAAGCTGTTCTTGCTAAGGTCAGAAGTGGATAAAAGCCATTTTTACCATCTGATGGCCACTCAGCAGCTTTAGGCTGGTGTTTCTTAGTCTGGCACAGATGTTCACATCAAAACAAGCACGCCTGCTGATAATCTCAAGAGTCTGATCAAACAGAGAGACTTCCCAAGCCTCTTGTCCACAATTACTCTGATACTGAGCAGCTGGGCAATGTATGAAATACCTGTGTTGCCTTTGCCAAATTTATTATAAGCCCGAGAAACCCCTGTCTTCGGAACTACCAGGCTGTAAATTGTGGCAGCACTATGACTATTTCAAACTGAGAATCAAGCAAAAAGAAAAGAAGGTATGTGTTTTAGGTGGGACTTGCTGCAGTATTTATCAAAGAGCAATGGCTGCTCTCTACTCTCTACCCCTTGAAGAGGGCAGCAAAAAACAACTCTACCTCTCTGGCAGCAAAGTGCTTCTGACTCAGAAGAACTTTATAAAAAAACTGTTTTGAAGTCAAAACCCTGGATATAAGTGAGGTCTTTATCAATATTTCAATATTGTACCCTAAATCTCCCTATGCAAGAAAAAACAAAACCTATACCTTTTTTAAAATATCTTATTAAAAGACAAATTTTGGAATACATGCAGAGCAAGGGCAAATGCCTCTAATAGCTGTTCCTGTGATCTTTTCCTCAAATAATAATTTTTGTCTCCATTTTCTGATAAGTTAATTTGGGATGATTACATTTACCTAGGTTCACATAACAGCATTAACCATTTTATGTTCACAAAATCAGTATGCAACCTAAAAGTGTGACTTCATAGTGGATTTTCTTTTCCTATGGGTCAGTTATCTAAATATATATATAAAAATGTGTATTCACCCTCTCTCTCTCTCTCTCTCTCTCTCTCTGTCTCTCCCACTCACTTTTATGCACATTTTGAAGTAAAGCAACTGGGAAGCATAACTACTTTTAACTACTATTAACCATTTTTGAGCAAGAGAAGGAAAAGTCATTATCCACTGGAATTTCACAGCATTTGGCCTAAGTTCTTCTTGAGACCCAATATAAAAATCAATCAATGAGCTGAAGTATCACTTTCAATTTGTGGCACTTTTCTTCCCTCTGACTTATATAATTGATGTCAGCTTTTACATGAATGCTATGAGTAAGATGTAACTATAGAAACATAGTTTCTAAAACCAATTAATTAGCTGATATTTTAAAATTAATTCCTACTGTGACTAGAAATGACATCTAGGAGACTGTTGAAAGCTACATAAAAAAAAAAAAAAAAATTGGTTCTCTTCTCTTTTTGTTTTAAATAATAAGCAGTTGTTTAATTTTTTTTTTAATGGCAATGATCTTTGCATACATTCATCAAAACTTTGTGTGGATGACCACTGTTATTCTCCCCTCACTAAGGTTCATTACTAGACAAGCACCAGAGAAGTTGGCTTCTCTGTCTTTAATACACTTGATATTAGTGTATCAAGTGATATTGGTGATATTGATATTATGTTGATGCAGATCACCACACAACTTATTTTTTAAAATCTCAGAGTTTAAATTTGCAGAAGGGCAATGTCATACAAATTGATAACACATTTCTTGTAAAATGAACAGATTTGATCAGCAGACTATTGAAATATTTTTATTACAAAACCTTCCAGAGTAAAAATTCTTTGGTCGGTTCTGCTTTCTTTAAAAATGAAAGGCATCTTTACCCTGCACTGCTCTTAGTTCCAAAATTGTCACAAGGTAACACAACTGTGAAGACATGGTTAAATATACATGCAATATTTTGTAGCAGAACTACTTACATAATGTTCATTTTATTTTTAGCTCATCAATTCATTTATTCTTGCTGTAATTTTGATGAGATAAAAGTCAACAATGTAAGGCAGTGAATTGAAAATAAAGATGTTGCCTGCAACTATTTGTATGGCAGTAACAAATAGTTTGTGACATTCAGACCTCTCTGCAAATCCATAGAAAGTGACCTTTGCAATGATTTACAGGAATGTAAATCTGCAAATGAAATAAGGGAAGTTTACACCTAATTACTTATTCAGAATGTCCCACTAAAACTGCTGCATGCCATAGAATAACTCCATAAAATTTAGCACACCAGAAAAACTACCAGCTGCATTACAACACCTTTCCGTGCTCTTCATTTCTGTGATCATTTTTCTTCTCCCAATTAAACTATTGGAATCTTAATTATGTATTTTGACAAGATCAGTATCACATTCAGAACTCACTTTAGTTAACATTCTACAGTGTCAGTTACTCAGCCTATCACAATACAGTGTGCAATCATTTGGTGAGGCTCAGTTTTCAGATTTGTTTTAAAGCTGAGAAGTTATCATTGCATAGAGGAGAACAAATTATATCACTGATGTTTTTTTTTTTTGGGGGGGGGGAGGGAAAAAGTACAACAAATCCAAATCAGCAGATTTTATTTTGATAAGGAAAAGAAAAGCAGTAAAAATAGCTTGTGTCTGCATTGCCTTAATAGTTCAGTTGTGGTGAAGCCTGAAAAATTCAGGATGTTTTCTTCCAAAATACCAGCTTCATTGTGACTTGTTTTATTTCTTACCAAAACTGATGCAGAAAATTACTTTCACTTCTGCCTCTGGAGTTGCTCTGCCACTAAAGATTAAACATTAGAGATCGTGAATTGAAATCAATGTCAACAAATTGCTGTCCCTTTACTATGCTATTCTTTTGGTTATAACTATTACTGTCATCAGAGATGTCAACCAGTAGCAGCCAGAGCTTTCATACTTTCTCCTTAAAAAATTACTTCTAAACACCCACTACTTATAACTGTAATTTGTATATCAAAATTTTTGCGCAGAGGGAGTTATTCATCTAACCTGGCATCTTATGCTGCATCAGTCTTTCAGCCTCAGCTTCCTCAATATCAACCCTGAGGCCAGTCATTTACTGCTTTCAGCCGAGAAAAGATATATTCTTCTGACTATCAACACCTTGAACAGTCAATAAACTACAAATTGGTGCCATAGGTACGAAGAAATAAAAAAAGAAAGACAGCTGATTTCAAATTACTAGTCCTCACTCGTGGGAGAAGAGGCACAAAACACCTGTCTCCAAAGAGCCAGTCTTGTAAAGCATTAAAGAAATTTAACTTTAAGCATGTAAATATTCCCACTGATGCCAGTGGAGGTCATTTAAGTCAGCAGCACTATTGTCTGCTTAAATGGCAGATAAATGAGGACACCAGTTTAAGGAAAGTGAAAAAATGGCATCTATTTAAGTGCTGAACATCTGAGGCCCTACTTAATAAAAATGAGTCACAGAGCAGCTTAACTTTTGGCACTTTTTGGGCTTTTTCAATGTGTCAAGAATATCCCTGTTTTTATCCCTAAACAACTTTTAGTTTCTTCATATTTCCTGTCAGAATGCTCCTATTTTGTTCCAATTACACTAATACTGATAATCAGCATCATTATCAACATCTTGGTATCTTATGGCTGTGTGCTTTCACTAGGATAAAAGATTTAATTCCAGCTAAAAATTTCAGCCTAGGGCTCCTCACTTATCTGATGCTGATTTTCCCCTTTCTCCACTAAGCTTCCTTTCCTGTTCTAGCTTCCTGTAATCCCAGAAAGCTGCCCATGGCACTGAAAGTTTACCGTTTGGATTTTGTATAGATTTGTACTTGTTAATATTTTATTCATTGGTATGAAATGCTAAGGGAAAAAAAAATTTAAAAAAAATATTGTCTTCTCTTAAAACTTTTGTGTGTAACCTGCTGCAGAGGGTAACGTTTCAGACCCTAATGTGATAGGCAGCAAGGTGTCTCCAAAAGCTTACAAAAGGCTCCAGAAATCTGCCCTACCTTGCACCTGGAGTATCCTGTACCCTGGCATAGCATTATGTCACCTGAGCAGTTTTCAGCATCTTTATTTTTCCTGGGAATTACAGGGAATAAGAGCAGAGACTGAGATAAGAAGTTAATCTTATCACATTAAACTTTTTTCTTTAATTACAGAAATTTGAGCACCATGGAGAATTTGACTTGCCAGGGGTGCCTCTAGGGGGGCACTTCCTGCAGAGGAGGTAGATGTCACCAACCAGAGTCTCTTCTGCCCCTGCCAGTGTGCCTCCTATAGGAGCCTTATTGCATAAATTACAAACTACAAGGAAATTTAAGAAAATGCTAAAGAAATACTACATTTTTCCCTGTCATCTTGGAGAGGAAGAGATATTAATATGTTCTAAAAAGAGCACAAAATATCAGTATGTATAAAAAGACTGAATAACATGAAAATACTAGAAGGCACAGGCAAAAATATGAAGAAGCTGTTCCAAAGCTATACTCTCAAAGCCATGTTTTCTTGCCACATTTATTACTTTTACACCTTGTCTTTACACAAGTGCCAATATTTGCATGGAAAATGTCATCTCTTTGTCATATATCTTTGCTAAATGAATGTAAAATTTAAGCAAACCTGAAACTTCAGTGTAGATTTTTACTCATGGGTATCTGAAGTCAGAATTAAATCCTAATGGTTCATTAAAAGTGAAGCCATTAATCAAACCAAATGAAATTAATAACTCCAACTGTCCAGTTAGCACTATAACTTCCTAATTAATTTCCAAGTCACCAGGTAATATATATGATGTCTCAGAGAGAGAAAGGAAAAGCAACATGATTATTACAATACTTTATAAATGTCCTAAGTTTTTGTTCCATACCTTTTTGTTTTTATCCCCCCTTTTTTTTAGTTTTAGTTTATTTCTGTGTTAACCTGAACTACACACAAATCCTTACTTACATGAGCTTGGGATCCTTGAGCTTCAGAGACACTGAAAACAAAAATACTATCCCCCCCCAAGAAAAAAGTACTCTGAATTTCCTTTGGTAGCAGCACTTGAGCTCAGGTTTGGAAGTTATTCTCCTCAAACAGTTTATATGTAGAATTGAATGGGTTTTGCACAAATCCTCTCAGGGTCTACCTAATTTTTCCATAGGCTAGTGTTCACATGGGAAATGAAATTGCTCATATGGGGTGTCCAGGCATTGTTGGGATGTTGACAGAGTGTCTATGAGTATGCAAGAACATCTCCAGAGAAATTAGGAGCTGCAGCCCAGCTGGTCCACAGTCCTGTATGATCACTGCACACAGAACTCATTTTTATTTATGGTCTTTAATAATGCACAAGATATCTCCTGGTTGACTGAACTATATAGAAAAGATTATTTTACATGGCCATGACTACAGTTGCAGCATCAGCTTAGACTATGTGGAATTACCAGTGTACAGTAATCAATTCTATATCAAGGGCTGACCGGGCAGTACCTGCCATAGCCAGCTCACTCACCCAGGGAATTAACCAGTACATCTTAGGAGTAAAGGTTGTGCTTATCTGTTGGTTTGTGGGTATCAGGAGCTGCCTGAGGTACTCTCCAGAGCTGTCTGAATGTCCAGTGAGTCAAATGCTTTACTGTGAAGCTGCCTGCCAGGGTAGTCCTCACCTTGTTGCAAGCCAGACCTTTGTCTCCACCTGCAAAGCTGTAACTGGAGCACCCCTTAAGCAGCAGGGATTTGCTAAGTGCCATGGGTATGCTCTTACACACACACAGCTCAGATGCTCCTCTACATTGCAGCTGTAACAAGACCAATTTTAATTTCATCCTTACATCACTATTGGAACTTATGTTTCCTGGATTCTAGTGTCATAGGGCAAAGGCTGCAAAATACCTTTGCAGCATGACAAAGCCAAAAAATTTGTGGTATCTGTGATCATCACTGGAATGCCTCACATGGGTATTCAAGAAACTAATATCTTGCTTTCAAAAGATTTCAGAGAAGATAGCTTACAAACAGTTGGGAGATATACAGAAGTCTTTATCCAGAAAAGATCTGCATAAAAATCTAGTAGGTCTAACTATATGTGCAATGAGGACTGTCAGATATCACAATAAAAAATATGGAATTGTGAGAAAAGCAGTGACTAAATAAGTGAATACTGAAAATTCTAAACAGTTCACAGTAATTTATTTACTGAAATAAGAAGCTATTTACTTAATACCTTTAACAGCAAGAAGTGAATATCTAAGCATACTCAGTAAAATTTGCAGCTTTAAAGTGAGACTTTAACTGTTTACACACTGGAATGTAAGTATCTAATTCTGCATGTGTCATGGGAAGATTTTTTCATTCAGACCAATTGAGGAAGCAAAGAATCAAGTTAAAAATTCCCAGTCAGTCGTGGGTCCATTTCTAGCAGAAGTCCTCCCTCTGTGCTTGTTCCTTGCCTCAGGATCAATTGACCAACCTACACAGCTACTGCTCTCAGCTCAGCTCTCAGCTTTCTTCTTTCTCTTAATCATTTGTCACCAACCAGGCTAAAAAAGGCAGTGTTCTCTTCACAAGTTCTCCTATTTCAGTTTTCATTCCTAGGCAGATTCCATCTAATGGGATCAATTTAAGGATATTATCTCTAACAATGTTTTCTTGAAGCTACTCCAATGTCTGTCACTTTGCCTCCCACTGATTAACCCCTAGCTAGTTTGTGTTGCACCACACCCAGGCTCTGCCCACTAACAATCTTGCAAGATTATACAGTGCTACTACACCTCCTCAGCCTTCTAAGTGCATTTTCTGAATTATTTCCTTTTTTCCTATAAGATTATCTGAAGAATATGTATTTTATAAAGGTATGTCCTGCCTTTATAAAGTCTTTCAGCTACTAGCTCATAATTTCTGCTCAAAAACCAGAGCATAATGAGTTTTTCTGGTGCCATCTTAGGGTGTGTAGTTACAGCAGAGAAAAGGACAGGGAGAGAGAAAAAAATAAATATTCATCCAGTTGAACTAGCTAATCTTGTCTTTTTCTTAGACAGAAGTTCAGTAGCCCTATTTAGGCTAAGTGAAACCTCCTTTTTCTTGGTTTAAAACAGTGTCAGACACTGAAAAGAAAACTTACTGTGTTTCAAATGCACTATCATTGATACTGCTGTTATGGCAGATTAAATAATATTTTTCTCTTTCTACTCCTATGGTTCCTCACTTATGCATATATAAAAATGTATATGTCATGACCTGAAAAATCCAGCCACGTCTTAGAGAGGATCTTGAAAATATAAAAATAACCCACACCTTATGTAACCTGTCCTTTTATGGAGCAAAGATCTCTAAGAGTATGTTCAAATATTTGCCTGACCTTGTCTAGTTGAAAAGATAAAGAAATACTGAAAATCCTCTGCAACAGTAGTACATAGTTAATGTATGTTAATTTTTTGGTCATTCAAAGACAGATAAGGAAGAGATAATAATAACCCTGCCAGATGACCTTAGTCCCCTCTGCCTATCAATATTTTCTTTTTATCTCACATTTCTACATCCACCACTGCGTAGTTTGCATCATCATTCTCTGACTGTTGACTTAACAATGACAAATAAAAAGTTGGTGTTATTTCATACATCCATCAGAGAAATCCCCTGAATACTTACTATTCAATATCTAGAACATCCACTCTTCAAAAAATCTGCCTATCTGACAAGGAGGACACAATCTGTCAATATGGAAGAACAGTTTTTCTTAGGATGTTAAAATAATTCTAATCTTCTTTGCTCTTAGCTTCATTTCAAATGATCTAAACTATCTGCTTGGCTGTGCTGTAAAAACAAAGTTTGAACTGCTCTCATAACAAATCTGAAGACTTTAAATTTTTTAGAGATGATAATATATATGATATATATGATATATAGCGACAGCCAGTCTCTCAATTATGAGATTCCTAGGAACCTTAGTCTTTATTTTTCTGGATCTGTTCATGACTGAAACCTACCTTTCTCTCACTATGGATCTAAAGATCATCTGAGCCAAGAGTTAAATCTTTATCTTTTGACTGATTTACATACTCAAAGAGGAAGTTGGAAAAGTCTCAACCACCATGCAGATAAAATTTGTCACCTTGCTGTTTTTGCTGCATATTTTATCTTCATTTTGACAAGGCAGAGTCTGGCAGCTGCAAATGAAGAGCTAGCACACTAGAAATATAGAGAATTGAGACTCATTCCAACAAGACTTGGAAATTGAACCACCCCATAATAACTACTTATTCTTTTAACTAATAGAAAACAAAACAAAACAACTGAACATTTTCCTTTTGCCACACAAAATTTTAGATGATTTGAAATGTTCTCCTACAAACCAAAGAAGTCCAAAATAAAGGTAGCTAAATTCATGCAGTATTACACAATATCATATAAACCGTGGAACACCTACAGAAATAATAAACTTGCTCTTTGGGAAAATACTACATACATATTTCTGCCTTTCAGGTGATCAGTATCAAAGTTTCTGCCTATGTGATGCTGAGGTTAGATTGCATGGCTCTTACTTGACACTAATCCTATCTTGTCAAACAAATTGTCACAAACTTCTACACCTACAATTAGATTTTCTTTTTTTTAACACCAATTAAATGTTTTACCAACTTTAACATGCTTCTACGTCTAACTTCCTTGAATTATATTAATCCCAAGTTAATTTCCAACCTTCCACAATTTTATCTTTAGGAGGCTACCATTTCTATATTTCTATATTTCTATATTTCTATATTCTACCATTTCTATATTTCTATATTTCTATATTCTACCATTTCTATATTTCTATATTTATTTTTTTTTTCTCCTTCCCTTGTGTTTGTTTTGGTTGGTTTTGTTTTGCTTTTTCATTCAGAGACCAGCCTGGTCTCTCAGCATCTCAACATTAATGGCAGGATGAGAATTCCCAGCTAAACCATATTTCTCACAGCATTTTCTACATCATGGAACTCCACAGAGCTTATCCAGTGCAGTATGTATTATGACAGCAGTTTCCTGAATTACACCCATAAGGCAATGTACAGGTTTGACTCATTACTCCTGTTTTTGGTGTTGATATTTTTGTTTTCCTTTTTTAATTGCTAAATATACTGTGACAATCTAGCCAAAAAAAACCCAAGAGATTGTTGCAATTCAGGTATCATTCATAGATTCACCGTTTTTGTTGCTAGAAAAAAAAATGAAAGGAAAAAAACCTCTAATTTTTTACTGTTATTTTTCTAATAACTTTTCCATGGAAATTGTGCATAGAGAATTAACTGGAAGATTTTTCTATGAAAAAGATCAAATCTTTAGAAATTTCACTTTTCTTACAAACTATTTTAATGAAAAATTCTGGAATCAAAATTTAAATCTTTTTATTTCTGTGATTAGTCTTCAACTTTGTATTTTCCATGCTTCATCTTCCACTTATCACTATTGTCAGTACAGAGCATTCAGTCTTCCATTTGGTTATTATTCACCTTTCACTTCACTCTTACCTCTTGCCTATTACAAAAATCACCTCCTACCTGTGCTCCAAACTTTCCTGCCCATAAAGTGCCAGGAAGCACTTAAGAAAAGCAAATTTTTGTGCTAGAACAATTTTTTTTACTCCTGGGAAAATCATCCAAATCCTCTTTATGATAATAGGTGCTTAAGAAATTCCTAGAAAAGAGCCAATTTTTATTTCTAAACATTTCTCTGTAAAAATCTTTACAGAACCACAGAGCAAGCTGATTTGGATGGGACCCATAAGGACCATCAGGTCCAGCTTCTGCACCTGCACAGCACCATCCCCAAGAGTCACACCATGTGCCCGAGAGCATTGCCCAAACATTTCCTGAACTCTGTCAGGCTTAGTACTGTGACCACTTCCCTGGAGGGCCTGTTCCAGTGCCCAGCCATCCTCTGGGTGAAAAACCTTCTCCTGTTATCCAGCCCAAACCTCCCCTGACACAACTTCATGCCATTCCCTCGGGTCCTGTCATTGGTCTGTCACTCTATGGCTTGGTCAGCACAGAGAAGATCAGTGCCTGCCCCTCCTGTTCCTGTCATGAGGAAGCTGTGGATTGCAGTGAGGTCCCCCCTCAGTCTCTTCTTCTTGATAAATCAGTGATTTTCATCTTATACTTCTCAATGAAAAAGCTCTACTTGTTTGCCTACTTGGCTTGCTTTTTTTTTTTTAACTTGATAATGCAAAGTTGAGTCTTTATTAAAATATCTTTAGCATATGAAATTCTGAAATTTTACAGAGAACTCTTATGCCAAGAGTTTGGGTTTTCTATACCCCATGATCTATTACATTTTTTAGAAATACTGCATACCCTGAAAGCAACAACAGGGACATTTCCCTCATATGATTTCTGATCCACTGCTTGTAGTATTTACTCACTGTGACACATAAGCTTTCTGCTAAGACAAAAATATGAAGACAAAAACATTAAACATCTTTATGGGTCATCTACAGGAGGAAAACATTTTATCTGAAACACTGAATACATTAACACTGTATCACGTTTCCTGTCTCCACACACTGTCTTTATGATTAAGCCTTCAATAGTGGATTATACCAGGTATCTCCTTTACTCTCTGCAGCTGGATTTCCCATCTCCCACCAGTTTCCTCACCCTAACTATGATTTTCACTTCTTTTTATGTCTTACTGTCACATGGTCCTCCTACATCTTCCAGGAGTTCCCT
Source organism: Cyanistes caeruleus (assembly GCF_971803275.1). Lineage (NCBI taxonomy): Eukaryota > Metazoa > Chordata > Aves > Passeriformes > Paridae > Cyanistes > Cyanistes caeruleus. The sequence continues at coordinate 62,649,287 of NC_141702.1, forward strand.
GACTTCTCCACTGTAGATTGATCTCAATTTCTTTCCATTTAATAGTTCTGTCTCCTCTTCTACATTTCTGTCTTCATAACTGTAACTCATCTGATTAGCAAACTGAAAAGTTTGATGTCTTTCTATTTCTCTAATATTAAATATCCATTATTTCACTTTGTTTTATGGGAAGACTCTTTCACCCTTTTCACATTTGTTGTTGCACGTAAGGCAACTGTCCTGGTTTCTTTCAGCAAACCCCAGATGGTTATATTTTCTCTTGTGGATGTCTTTGGACATAAAAACTTGATAAAACCCTCAAGAATTTTGACATTTGTTTTAATTTCATTCCATTTAATACCTAGAATTGTTCTTAGACATGTACTTTCAAAGGCATTTATATGCCTTTCTACATCATTGCTGAATTTCAAGCTGTCATATCTATATATTAAGATGAAAATGTTCAAATGGAAATCTTGTATATAAATGGCATATTTTCAACAAAATTGGAACAAAATGACATTTTCATATATTATGAAGATTGAAAAGATTAATATTTAGAATTCTGATTACAAAAAATCTTTACAGAGTAAAAAACAAACGTGTGTATACAGTTGCTATAATAGCAGTTCTAGAGATTGTTTTGAAATGTACACAAAGTCTCCCCTACAGGAAAGAACTAGGTTGGACAGTAATTTTTTAATAAAAAAGGGTGAAACTTTCTTTCACATAAAGTGAAAAAAAACCCGATTGTCCTTAAACCATCCAGAAGTTTGGGGTTTTTTTATGAGTTTGTCAATACTTTAATAAGTTTTCTTCACAATTTTCTCACTAGAAAATTAGGGCAGTTACATAAACCTAAGGAGAGCTAGATTATGTTCCCTTTTCAATCTAAGGGATTTTGTACCGACAGAAAAACAGAAAATATGTGTACAGCCTTTCAGCCAACTATTGCTGAACACGTACAGGCATTGTGAAATGCAAGTTCCTCCTCATGAAGATTTTCCCCTTTCCATTAAATATCTAAATGTTCCCTTAATCCTTGTTTCATGGACATTTGGCTGGTTGCTTTTAAAAGTAGAACAGCATGAACAGTTAAAAACTAGGTCATTTTCATCCACAGAGTACCTGATACTATTCATGGTCCAATTTTTATAAGAAGTACATACTGGTGCAGTTGCTCCTGCCTTAGATTGAGAACATGGAAGAGATCTCTCATCTTCCCATCTCTTATTAATGACTGTTCATTTCCTCTCAAGGCAAAGGTAACTTTAATGACCAAACCAAACCACTGGTAACTTTAGTGAGTGAATCACTGGGCTGTGGAGGTGGGGCTGTGTCAGCCTGGAGAAGACAAGGCTGCATGGAGACCTCATAGGAACATTCCTCTATCTGAACGGTTCTACAGGGAAGCCAGAGAGGGACAGCTCATCAGGAACTCTGACAGGACAAGGAGTAATGGGTACAAACTGAAAGCAGGGAAATTTAAGGTAGAAGTTAGGGAGAAATTATTGACTGTGAGAGTGGTAAGACACCAAAACCAGCTGCTCACGGCAGTTCTGGAAGCCCCAGTCCCGGCAGTGTTCAAGGCCATAATATATAAATATTAATATAAATAATATAAATATAAATATGGCCTTGAACAACCTGGTCAAGTGAGAGGTGTCCCTGCCCATGGAAGTGGGGGTTGGGGCTAGATGGTCTTTAAGGTGCATTCCAATCCCTTAGCTTTCTATGATTCTATGACTCTAAGGAATACCATGACTTGTTTTTGAACATCATTTTCACTGCTTTTCTTACAATTTTCCAGAAAGTAAATACTTTGGTTTTATGTGAAAAGTTTCTTTATACAGGAAATAAATTCTTACCTGAAACCAGTTCTCATCTTTAATATTTTTTTCATTTTCAGCATGAACTATCACTTACTGAAAAATTAATATTTCCATCTCCCTGTCCCTAAATATAGTAGAAGAAGATTAAAATAATAATAATAATATAACAGCTAGAAGCTGACGCCTGATATGGCTAAATGTGTCACAAATTAGTACTGGGAAGAGTGATTGACTATGAACATGAACTGCCAAGGGATTGCTTATCTATTGATACTCACCTATAAAGGTTGTGAGGCACTCTGCAAAGACATATCTGTCAAATGTATCATTTTACTGTGTAGTATAATGTATATTTTACTATGTAGATAAGAAATAAAATAAGAACACCTGATCTATCTAATTGTTTCTTTGGCCTTATAACTCTGTAGTTATATCTAATTGAGAAGATTTATAAGTCAGAATTGAGACCTTTGTTCCTAAAACAGCCACTTAAATGTTTCCATAGGTGAAACTGCTAATTGTTTTCAGCCAGGAGCAGTCTCACTGAAACTCAGATTGGTCACAGTATGACTCCTGTCCATTAAAACCAAACAGCTCAGCTGAAAATTCCTTTATTTTAATATCTCGAGTTTCATGCCATGTTATCAACCCAGAATATTGGAAGAACAGAGGAATTGGTTACAATTCAAAGCCTTCTGTGCTAAAGGCTATTTAACAGTCTCAGATTCAGTACAACTAGCTCAGAATACCTTCACACCAAATTAGTATCAAATAATTTCTCTTCTGCTGCTTTGGAATATGTAAATAAACAATATTTAGATGACAAACAAGTACAATTTTTTTAATAGTAAATTGTATTTTCAAATCATAATCCAACTATAGGGTTATTTAGCCAGCTGTTTCCTTCAAATAGAACTTGATCTCTTCTGAGGGACTTTAACCACTTGGAAAAAATTGAGAATTTAATTATTTTGAAATTTTAAATATAGAATAGAATAGAATAGAATAGAATAGAGTAGAATAGAGTAGAGTAGAATAGAATAGAGTAGAATAGAACAGAATAGAATAGAATAGAATAGAATAGAATAGAATAGAATAGAATAGAATAGAATAGAATAGAATAGAATAGAATAGAATAGAATAGAATAGAATAGAATAGAATAGAATAGAAGTGAAGTTTTTAGGTGTTTCCATCTGTAGTAGTATAGTTTAGTATATTCGGGGTAATATCATCTGGGGTAATCCACGAATGCAATAAATCTAACCTAGGAATGTTGATATACAGAAAAGAGAAGTACTATTGTTTAATGTTTTGATTGTACAGTTTTTTTATTTTCATTTTGCATAATTCTTGACACTAGATTTTCAGCACAAAAATATTTATCTCTACATTAAGGAATTTGTACTTATTTTATTGAGAACTATGCCACCTTTGATTTTCACAATAATGTCAAGGTTCTACTTTCACTTTAAATTCTTAAATATTTAGTCCTAACCTTAATACCTGTGACTATCTTCCATATAGTCTATAGTCTACATTTGGGACACAACGCCAGTACTCACAAGAGGTGAGAAATTCACACACAGTTACTTTCTTTTTCTTTGCACTAGATTTTAATTAGAGTGTATTTTTGTTGCATTGAAATATTATATCTATTTCTTTTCAGGTTTTTCTGTACTTTGAAATTAAGGGGATAAGTAAGCCAAATATTTTAAATCTCTGTCTCTTGGCTACAGTAATTATAGTTTCCTATTCCAATTTATTATGAGACCCTGTAGAATTTTGTGAAGAGGATTTTACCTTTTTTAATTGCACAAAAGTTTTGTTCTATGTAATCAGTATATGCATGCATTAACAAAACTTACATTCAGTTTAATATGAACACAGTTCATCTTCCTGTGAAAATCAATCAAACTCATTTGGTAATATCATAGGAACTATCTCTGAAACAGTGCAAAAACCAATCTGTTTATTTTCCTTTCAAGGCCTTTCCACTGTATAGCCATGCCTTTGCTTCTGTTTTTTTCCAAAGAGAAGAGCTGAAGTGGGCCTGTTTCTAGACATACACACTCAGTCATTTCAGCACAGTGTGATGTCCTTTAAAAATTAGATATATATACATAGAAGTCTAATAGAATTCTTGTGTGGAGATAATTTTCACTGCTATAAACTCAAATGATTAGTTCAGAAACACACACTGGGAATACTATGTGATCTGCCATACTACTACCACCAAAATATCAGCATTTTCAAGGTGATTTTCTAGGTGGTGTGCACTCTCAACAGGTTTTTCTGCTGTTTTGAGCTAATTTACATCCTATCCGTTGTCATTTATATGTCTTAATTTTCCCTGGAGACGTTGTTTCCTTCTTCAAAGAGCAGGCAGTTCCCAGACCTCTGCCCCTCTGTCTGAGTAGTCTCAAAGGTGTGCCAGGCACTGTCCTCAAGGACCAAAAGCTGAACTCCAGCCGGCTCACAGAACAGCATCTACAGCACTGCCATTTCCACTGGAACCATGGCTTAGTGCTGCCTCAGCCTCACTCCTGCTCTCCCCTCCAGCAGAGGTTGGCAGCCCCTGCACAGAGCCAGCTGGAGAGGCTGAAAGGATCCTGCATGGGGACCTCTCCCTTCTTGCTGTGCCCACCGTGACGACTCTTGCTGCTGCTCAAATGAGTGGATGAGCAGGAGGGGGCAAGTATAAGACTACTCAGACAAGGTGACAAACAGGCAAGATACCAACAGACAAACTGAGTGTGTGTAGTTTCACAGATCCTATAACTACACTCAAATAATCCACAAGACTATCCTTTTAAGATTTCATTTATTTTTTTTTTTTAATAAAAGCTTAGTTCTCCTAAATGACCAAGGAATATGAACACCGTAAATTGCAGCACGGTAATTTGTGCAGGGCAGCCCATATGAAAATCCTTCATGTCAGGTCTAAAAATATCACCTGAATATTTCACAGATTGTTTCAACCTTTCTGCAGTTAATCAACCCTTGGCTTATTCAGATAACATGCTTGCAAGGATGTCTGATATTGCCACTGGGGCAATGGTGTTTTCAGTGATGATACTTGCCCAGAGGGAATGTGGACAGACCCCAGCTGCTTGCCCAACAAAGCTCCATTGCTACCAAATACTTACAATTCATTCCCTGCTGACCTTGGCTGATTTCAAACTACTAATGTAACAGTGTATTTAACATGTGTTTAATATTCTTATGCCTAGTTCAGCCTATAATACAGTGACTTCCTTAAATAAACCAATATCTGATTTGCTGGGTTTTAATAAATAACAGGTATAAATTGTTACTATAAATAATAACACTGATTATCCTGTGTAATCAAACTCTTCACCTGCTGTGAGACATACCACGTTTATGCAGATCAGCTGTAGGCTTTTCATCCATGAAATTATAGAATGTATAATGTGATGGGCCATGATATATTTAGTGTACTGTAATTGCTTATTTATAAAAGAGCTATCAACAGCCCACTTTAAATAAATTCAGAAATCACTGCAGGGCATTTCAAAATGAATATTTTATATGACATTTCTAAAAGATTATGAGCATTTCTTTGAACAGTAAAATTAATGGCTGTTTTGCTGTTTAACGTCATCCTATGTAGATTCAGGATAATGGCATATAAACTGTAATTGCTGTATTTGTGGTTTAATTAGGAATATAATAATCCACCCCTCTCATGCTGTAGTTTTCCGAAATTAATATGGGGGGATAATTTTAAATGGTCTGTTTGCTAATAGAACAGTTATAAGAAAGTGAATAAATTAAGCAGTAAGATATATACTTGCAGCTCATTTTTAACAAGAGATATTCTACAAGGTCATCTTGCCTACTGTATTTTAGACTCAATGGTTGATCTTCATCTTTTCCTGTAAGTAAGACTTAATGACAACTGATGCTGCCAGCTTTGCCTATTTCCTTCCACACACCTGCAGTGTGTCTACATAAAGAGAACATAGTTTTCTCCCATAGACACTGATGCTACTTTTGGAAGAGGAAGGGATGAAAGCAGACTGAAAAAAACTCTCTGACAGAGAAATCTAAAACTTTCAAAACCCTCACTTAATGAGAAGGTCAGTTAGGCTTCTATTCACTTTGACAGACCAAGAGATTAATAGGTAGATGGAAAAGCAATTTCATACTTTTAGTGACTGTCGACACCTATTCCATATCTTCCAGAGTAGTGCTATTAATAAACATGTTGATCCATGGAACAATATATCAAAATCACCCTTCAGGGCCATCATTTTGTTTATACCTGCCCCTGTGTTTATGTAATTTACAAATAAAGCTTGAAGAAAAGAAATGCCTAGAGCCTACAACTGCTGTGCTTTCTTCACCTGCCACAGAAAATTAAACTGATTATGTGTTCAGCTACTGTGTCTTCAGCTGAATCTTAACGTAACATAAAAGTTTCTGTGTATGAAACTAGCCTTGGTAATTCGTAACTAAAAATTCCAAAGTTGGAAAATTAATGAAATCTGATATGATTTTCATGTCTTGATCTCCTAGTAGCTAATTAATGCTCCAGTAAGGTTATCCACAGGTAGGGTATTGAGTCTCTTGCAGTTGTGTTTTGTTTGGTGACTAAGAAGGCATTAACTCATTAAATTAATTAACACACATTAAATGTGGCAGCATTTCTTTTAGAAGGGTCATCGTAGGACCTTCCCTGCCTACTAAATCACATATTGCAATGGAAGTGAGAGAGATCATGACAGAAAGATTCTAAATTCCATCTGTCAAATTTGGTTGAAGCTGCAACTGCAGATTGAGAAGTTTCTAAGGGACAGAAAGAGACAGATAGGACTCACAAAACAAGCAAAACTAAAGAAAAGCCTTACAGTTTTTCAGCTAAAATAAGGTTCTTTCATTAAATATTGGCATTCTGGTTCTCTACCCAGCCTGAAGAAATTTGTACAAGGTTCAGGAATGATAAATTATCAAAAACTTTCCAAAAAACTTCCAACTGATTCTTAAATCAAGGGCCAAGTAGGGGTATAAAGTGGTTTTTATTTTACCAAAACTGGTTCATGTGTCCAACTTGCTTTTTATTCAAGTGATTTTTTTCATATGCTTTTCCTTCTTGTGTTTACAAGCTGTCTATGTGACTTCATTAATGCATGTAAAATGTATTTTTCTCCTTTCTATCACTAAATTGAATTATACCCTTACAGGAAAGGAAAAAGAGCTGAGATGTACAGGTGCCAGGATGAAAACAATTGGTGTGTCTTGAAGAAATTTCCCCATTGTTTCTGGCTTTGCAGTGCAGGGAAATCTGCAGTTACTAGACCATCATGAGTGATGTATGTTTTCATAGGGAATTGGATCAAAGATATTTTGCACAGATGTTTCTGTAATTGTGTTGCACTGGGGAAATTTACTGTTCAGTGTCCCACAAATACATATTTCCACCTGTGCAATGTCTAGTCCAGAAGGTGGGCTTGTAGCATAAAACATGGAGTTAAGATGGCTGGCACAAAACCCGTTAAAGATGGTTTCTTAGAACTGTCTGTGAATATATTTCTGTAACCACAGCTCTTTGTTTCAGCAACTGAACTTCCAGCTTTACTTCAAGGAAGAAAGAAAAACAATTGACAGGCTTATGGGAAGTTTCAATTTTGTTGTGTTAGGGATAAGATGGAAAACTTGCATTTTTAACCAGTTTTGAGGGAGGTTATTTATTTCTTCTTTATTTTATGTAGAGAATATGAAGTCAGCAAAAAACCTCAGTACAGACAGCACCTTCCTTGATCCTGACGCACATGCTAAGTTTCTTAAAATGTCTCAGGTTCAAATATATGTGTGGCATAAGGAGTCTGCAAGAATGAGATGAGTTTCCTTCCTAAAAGGCATCTGAAACACTTCTGCTTGGAAAATGCTTCAGTCATGGATGGTATCATTAATTCTCAGACTGATTTCTTACTGAATAATCATCATCTGGAATGTGTCTCGGTCAAAACAAAAAAAATCCAGTTTGTTTTTTTCTTCAAAGCCCTTTTTTTAGTTCAATTTATGTGGACCTTTGAACATTAAAGTAAGGAGAGTCCAACAACCCCAATATTAAACAAGATATATTTTTAAGTGGGCTGAAGAAAATAATGTAGGAGATTCAGATTTTATCCTCTCTTTGATCAGCAAGATAACACTGTTCTTCATGCAGTTCTAATTGCAGTCAATTTAAGAGCTTATATGTGGTGTTAAACATAAAGTAGAAAGACTCAAAATACTAGAACCACACTTCCAGTGCATACTGAAACACTGTACTACTGCAGTGACAAACTGCAAAACAAAGTTGGAAAAGTCAGAGATAGAGTTATCTTGGCAACCTCAGAGCAGCAGTACACTATGTCTGAAAGTATTTACCCTTCTCCTGGCCACTGAGATACAAGAAACACACACTAAGAGCAGGAAAATGAGAATTTTTAGCATATCCATAATTGATAAAATAATCATTGATTGGTTTTGATGGTTTTCAACTCTCTGCTCAACTCTTTTTTTTTTAATGAATAATCCTAATGCCACCCTGGCAGCCCTGGTGTCTTAATCTTATAAATCCTATTAACCTCTCTAAATCAGTATTCAAAGGGTAAATTTTATCATAAATTCATTTTAAATGCTGGAATCTCTGGTTCTCCCAATTGAATCTGTTACACAGTACTGTTACTCCACTGACTCCAAAGGCATGACTTTTACATTGATGTAGATGCTGGAAAAAACCTCCATGCCTTATTTTAGTGGAGAGGTCTACACGGTGGGTAAATGGATGCCATGGCTAAAATGGACCAATGGAGAAGTAAAAAGAGGAAAAGTTAATAAATATATAATAGTGAGAAGAACAGCACAAAGAACGGAGGCAGGAAATGAGAAGGAAAGGAACCAGAAATTGTTGATTTGTGATTGTTTTAAAGAGATGATGAAGTACAGAAGGTGAGAAGAGTTTGATTTTTAGGAGCTGTCTCTTCATTACCACCATCTTGGGGATTGCTTTTATTCTGCTTTCATGGTCCCTGTAAATCAGCACTAATGTTGTTCAGGCACTACTATGTTGGCTGCAGAAAAGATATACAATCAACAGCTCCCACGTTAGAGTCTGGAGCAGCAGGCAGAAGTATTTTTCTGGAATGGACTATCTGGGCACACCCTGCCATCTCACAGCTGCCCCTTGGCTGGCATTGCCCAGCTGACTGGCCACTCTGCGGTGAAAAATAGCTGTTGCACAGCTCCTCCCCATCAATGTCACAGCTGAATCTTCACCTCTTAAACTGCCACTAATCAAGGTCAGATCTTCCAGGATGCAGCTTAACCATTCATCTTGGACTTCAGTTAGGGGTTTGGCACTGTCTCCCATAAGGTGTTCATAGAGGTGCTGCACAGACTGAAAGAATCAATGAGGTGGATTGAAAACTGTCTGGGTCCAGATGATGGTGATCAGTGGCATGAAGCCTAGCTGGAGACCAGTAACTAATGTACCCCAGGGGTCAATACTGGGTCAAATCATGTTTAACACGTTCATTAATGATCTAATGATTGGGCAGAGAGTTTCCTGATTACACCAAATTGTGAGGAGTGGCTGATAGAGCAGAGAGTTGCGCTGTCATCACAGAGGAATCTTGACAGGCTGGAAAATGGTCTGACAGGAACCTTGCAAAATCCAACAAGTGGAAATGCAAAGTCTGCATCAGAGAAAGAGAAACCCGAGGCTGTGCAGCTGGGAAGGCAGCTCTGTGGAAAAGGACCTGGAGATCCTGCTGGATGCCAAATTGAATATGAGTCAAGAGTGTGCCCTTGTCACAAAAAAGACTAATGGTATCCTGACCTGCATTAAGGGTTCTGCCAGATACTTGAGGAAGGTAATCCTCTGCCTCTAATCAGCACTGGTAAGGCCAGGAATGCTCTGCTCAGTTCTGGGCTTCTTAGAGTAAGGGGTATAGATATATTGAGGAAGATCCAGTAAAGGGCCACAGAAATGACTGAGGCTTTCATAAAAGAAGAGGCTGAAAGTTGTGCCTGTTCAGCCTGGACAAGAACAGGTTCAAGGGCCTTGCATCAGTATCTATAAATATCTGAAGTTACGTCATAAAGATAGATCTTTTAACTGGTGCCCACTGACAGAACCAGAGATGATGGGCACAATTAGGGAGACAGAAAGCCCTCTCAGAATACCATGAGGCATTTTTTTTGCTGTGAGGTTGACCAAGCACTGGCACAGGTTGCTCAGAGAGATTGTAGAGACTCTCTCTTTGGCAACATTCAAAAGCCATCTGGACATAGTTCTGAGCAGTCAGTTCTAGATGACCCTACTTGAGCAGGAGGATTAGACCTGATGACTTTCAGAGATCATTTCCATCCTTAATTATTCTGTGATTCTGTGATCCACGAGACAATCTTGGTAGTTCCTCAATAAAATATTTTTGCAACTTGGAAGGGTAACATATGCACTAAGTTCACACATTTAAAAAATATTCCTTGAAACACCCAATCTCTTGGCCTTTATTTCCTAGTCACCCATGTAAGAAAGGATTATTGAAACATTTGCTATGCAACATATACTTTGAAAAAAAAAAAATTACTTGCCAAGTGGTATGGCATTACTAGGTCTGAGAAAACAAATTAATTGATCCCACACTTACTCTCTCCTCCCTAAAATTCTCCTTTCTGCCAAGGAAATTTAACCCTGTGTCAGAGAAAGCACAAAAAGCCACAACCATTTTTTTTCTACTTACTTCTAATATCCAGATTGTAAATTAGTCATAATTGTGAACTGCTTTTTGCATAGTCTGTGCTATACATCACCTTATGTGCGTGCCTGTGCTGTCTGGAGCTGATCAGACACAGGAAATACAGGCAATATCCTTTTTATTGTACTGACAGAAAATCAGTTTGTTGTTGCCAACTTTAACAACATCTTTGTAACTCTCAGAATGCTTAAAAACTTAAGTGCCTCTACAACAAACATTGATGTACTCAGTCAATTACATTACATACATTACAAAGCAGCAATTTTGCTTTCTGGCAATGGTATAATGATTTGAAAATAAAAAACGGAAATTGAACAAGTGGTTTGTGAAAATGATAATGAATAAAATCAACTGAATACATTGAGCAGCATTTTTAGAGTGCTATAATTATTTTCCCACCTTTTTCTTCATCATGTAGCATCCTTTTTTTCTTCATATACATGTAACTTATTTGTAAGAAAAGCAGGCAGTATTCTTAAACTGTTAAAGACACCATCAATCATTGTCTTGCTTGGTAATGCTTCAATTATTCTGGAAAAATACTGTCATTTTCATGGCTACAATCTGATGCATGGAAAATCCCACCTACTCCCTCCCCAAACAGTAATGTTTGCATATGAGAAATGTAGGCAGTGTTGGCAAGATGATGAACCATTAATAAAGCTTTTTCTGTGCCTCCCAAGAGTTTGGAAAGTGTACTGCATCTTTGCAAGATTAGCTTAATGCTTTGTCACTTTATACTTTTCTGTCTTTTTTTTTTTTTTTCTTTTACAGCTTTTCTACATTGAATATTAAACTTGACACTACAGTAAGTGTCTTTGTAGCGGTTCCACTAGAAGCTGCACAAGGCATGAGTAGTGGAGCCATTTGGTAAGACATGGGACTGATACTGAACATCAGTCTAAGTGCAAATTATTTCCAGCATACTGTGCCAAGGATTATCAGGACCCCTTACATAATGTAAAGTCACTTTCATACAAAAGAGTTGAAAAGAGAGCATTTTGGCATAAAGGAAAAAGAATTTCTTCCTTGCAAAGTAAAATAGAGCCAACAAATCTTTGAGTCATTCAAAAACAGAATGGAGTTGTAGAAAGGGAAGGGGAAGGGCAGAGGGGTAAAGGGAAAGAAGGAGGAGTAGGGAATCAGGAAAAAAGGAAAAAAGGGGAAGAGACAGGAAAGGGAAAGGATAAAAGATTGCAATAGCTAGCAGCTTTGTGAGATGTGTTGGTAGAACCAAGCCAGTTGTGAATAATGTTACAGAATTTTGTTCTGTATGTTCTATCTTTAAATGTTGTTTTTTACAGGCTGTGTAGTTTCATGCTGTTTTTATCTTCCATCTCTATGTTCCATACTGCCCTCTGTTAGATCCTGATTTCAAGCAAGCCCTTTGTAGCAATAGCCACTGCATATTAGTGCAGAGTGTAATTGAATAAAGTTTTGTTCCTCAGTCAGAGCCCTACAAGTCCAATTTATAATCTGATACTCTCAGATATTAATCTGAATCTTTGGTATTTTCCTGTGCCCCCATGTGACACCAGAACATCCAGATTCCTCCATTTCTTCTTGCTGGGAATAACACTGTGTTTTCTATCAGCAGATTTATTCACCTAACTTCTTGCAGCCCCCTATGGTTTCCTGGAACTATAGACTGTCTTCTCCCACTTCTCCATGGCATGTACCATGTAGCTGTCTACAACAGCACAACTCTATTCAGCACAATTATGTGAAATAGGCTCCTTTGAAGGTTTTACATGCAGCAAGAAGGGCCATGTACCACATACAAGCCAGACAAAAGTAGTCTCTGAATTCCACTCTCTAATTATCAGAATGATAATTAATGAATAATAAGCAGAAAAATCAAAGATTTGGATGCAATTACTTCAAATATATTTTAGAAGATCCCCCTGTTGTGAAGAAATGCTAAAATCCATTGCAAAATTGCTTTAATTTGCATCCTTTGCTGTCTTTACAGCTTTGTAACATGCTTACCTCTAGTCTGACACTTTCACACTTGTACAGACACAGTCTACTTCTGTTTTATACCTCCCATTTGAATTCAAGAATAATAACCACCTTGACAACATTATGCATGTTGTTCTTCATGTCTCTTGGACTTTAAAAAAAAATTAAAATAAGACAGAGCATATTTGTTTCTACCTGTAAGGCATGAGGCTTCATCCTCATGATTATTTGCCACCTTAAAGTCACATTGTGAACATCTCAACAAAGGCAATAAAAGAGATTATTACCATAGATGTAATAGACTACTTCATATAAGATTCCTCAGTTAATTTTACATAGATATTCCGGGTATATTTACATGCAAAATTCAGTACTACATCTTTTTTATTTAAAGCACTGTATCATATGCAAATATCATCATGAACAACAAAAACCAGAATCCATTTCTTAATAGAAACAATCCATCAATACATATGGTTTAAATGCTTCTGAATGCTGAGCAAGTGGTCTTCTCGTCTGTATCTAAATCAGCCTAAGTAATTTAGTAAATCTAAACAGCCTAGATAAATCTAAACTCAAATTCAATTTCTAAGTGAGTTTTTTGACTGAGTCATATATTCTCACTTGACCATATTCAGCAGACTGAATTAGCTTATTACTTCCTGAGTATTCTCTATTAAAAATAACAGGAATATTTAGAGAGAAGAGGTTTTTTTCCTTTATTAGCAAGGATGGCCAGTGGTCACCCCCTAGAAGAGCTGCTTTCTGTCCTGTGCTGATGTGAGCCAAGTTTTAAGCAGCCATTTATTCTTGGAAGTAGCTCCAGCCAAATGCATGATACCTACTCATTCCCAGGTGTGCTGAATGAGCATCCCCTCACTGCTTTACATTCCCAGTCCTTCTCTCACCAGTAAGACCACTGATCCATACCCATGAAGCTTTTCCAGATTTCTAGAGCTTTAGATATAACAAGGATATTAAAAACAGCCACACAGGGAGGGAGCACAGCAGTATTTATGTGTTGTTTTTTTTCTTCTGAATATGCACACACTGTACAAGACTAAAAAGAGCACAGATAAGGAACTTGACAGATTGCTCATTTCTGCTGTTTTATAGTAAGATGAGGCAGTGATGGTGCCAATATGCTGTCATTTTGTTTAAATGCAAGATGGAAATAGAGGGAATTTGTTTCAGTATTTAAATCACCGCAAATCGAGTTAGCCTAAGTAAAGGCATTTCACAGAAAAGGTTTCATGGTTGTTATTGTCATTTGGGCATGACAAAACAGTGTAATGATTTCACGTTCAAGTTTTTATAGACTTCCTTTAGGGTGTAGACAATATATTTAAAAGTCACAGCTAGTATTACTGACAAAACTTGCATGGCTCCTTATTCTTTGCTTCTCCCACATTGTAAAGGGAGACACAGGAATGGAAACTAAAAGTTTAGCTGCAGATATTCATTGCACTCTAATAACATTTCAGTTAATTAAATGTTTACTAAACATTCTGGTCCCAAATCTTTTTTATAAACAAGCTCTACCAGGGACTGGAGGCTCCAAGGAGCTGACTAAAGTTCATCAATTCAACATCTCTTAACCAAAGTACACAGTTTCTTAAAACAGTCTCAAACCTGCATGTTGGACAAGCTTCTGCGCACCTCCACGTGTGCAGTTCCTAAAATCCACACTGCTCCAAATCGGAGAATACCCCTTCAACAGCTCTACCTTTCCCCCCACCTCTGTTCAGCCTTTGTAAGTGAGCCTCTAAATACATATCCATGTGCCAGTTAGTGCTGTCCAGGCTTAGATGTTGGAGGTACTGTGGTGTGCAATGTGGTGTGAAAATAATGGCTGCATTAGTCACACCCAGGGAGTCACAAATGAGCTACACAGGACCTCTAACCCAGCACCAGGCTGATTTAACTGGGCACGGTACCACGCTCAAGCTGCAGGCCTGCCCCAGCACTGGGGCTCCCACTACGTCTCACAGCTCTGCCAGCAGGTCCAGTTCTGTGGCGTGGGCATGTGTGTAGTAGAGAAGCTCTTTTGTAAAGAAAACTGCTTTTACACTGCTTCACATGAGAAAGAAAGATGCACAATTTGCACCCAAACACAAATGCATGCCCTACAACTCAGCCAGACACATCATCGTATAGTGGCACGACAGCTTTGGATAGGGGAATGAACCACCAACATCCAGTGCTAAACATATACAAGATACTGGAACAAATAGCCTTGAGTTTTAGTAGAGTTTTAGCCATATCTTACACAGATTGTTCATGGCAGATAATCTCACATGCATTTTCCAGTGAAATACAGTGACTTAAAAAGCAATTAAAAGAACAGACAAAATAGCACCTCTTTGGTGGTGACCAGAGTTTTGGACTATTAAAGATATGAAGGACACCTAATAAATTACACTTATTGCATAGTCTACAGGTTAGCCAGACAAGGATAGTAATTACCTAGGAGAACATTTAGCATATAAATTATAGTTGCAAACAATAAATGTAACTGAAAACATATAATTTTCTTAAGATTTCTTTCTCTCACCCTTCTTAAGACATTATTTCAATCTCTGCATAGGTTTTAGTTTTTATACTGCTGCCATAATATGCTGAGGGGGATAAAACCTCCCCCCACTGTAAAGGAAATTTTGGTAATAAAAAATTAACATAACAACAAATCTCAACAACAATGCATTCTCTTTTTTTTTAATTTTCCTGAAAGAGACACTTTTAAAAATGTCAGTATTCCTATAATCCTTTGATTAAAGCTATTAAGAATGGGAAGAAAAAGAAAAAGAAAAAGAAAAAGAAAAAGAAAAAGAAAAAGAAAAAGAAAAAGAAAAAGAAAAAGAAAAAGAAAAAGAAAAAGAAAAAGAAAAAGAAAAAGAAAAAGAAAAAGAAAAAGAAAAAGAAAAAGAAAAAGAAAAAGAAAGAGAAAAAGAAAGAGAAAAAGAAAAAGAAAAAGAAAAAGAAAAAGAAAAAGAAAAAGAAAAAGAAAAAGAAAAAGAAAAAGAAAAAGAAAAAGAAAAAGAAAAAGAAAAAGAAAAAGAAAAAGAAAAAGAAAAAGAAAAAGAAAAAAAAAGAAAAAGAAAAAGAAAAAGAAAAAGAAAAAGAAAAAGAAAAAGAAAAAGAAAAAGAAAAAGAAAAAGAAAAAGAAAAAGAAAAAGAAAAAGAAAAAGAAAAAGAAAAAGAAAAAGAAAAAGAAAAAGAAATTTGAGGTACCTGTAATTAGATAGGATAAGACTTTGAGGATAAAGCACCTGTAATACCACCTAAAAAGTCCTCCATTATTTAGCAAATCACAAATACATTCATGAGGCATTCAGCCCCTTCTAAGCTAGACAAAAATGTTTATTTTCTTGGTTTGAGATCATAACACAGTTCAAAGCCTTTTGAAGTAATTCAACCTGCAAAAGACTTGGACTTCAATAATATTGAAAGAGAAAGGTCACAGCTTTCTTACCAGGAAAAAATTGAAAAATTATTGAAGAGCATTTCTTATGCCCAGTCAGCATATCTGGACACTCAAATGATTCCCAGATTATGAACAAAGTTAATAAATGATATGTCTTCTCATTGAATTACAGTCATGTACCTTTGCTATCCAGTCTAGGTCTCAGAATGTGAGCTTCTTCATCCAAATCCTCTTTGTGTAAGTCTGAGTTGTTCAGAGACAAACAGAATAAGTCTGACAAGATGGAATACAAGCATGCAAATGCCATGAAATATTCAAAAAACTCAAAGTGTTCTATTGCCATGCATCTCAGCTTCTGACTGATTGAGTATGGTCTCCTGTGTTGGAAGCCAAATGTAACTGGAGCAGTGTCTGTCTTCAAGGAGAGCAGCAGGACTGAACTCACAGCACTTGTTTGGCCACACAGCATGTGCCTCTTGCTTATGCAGGACAGTCTGCATAATGCTGCTCATGGCAGATGTCATGTAGTCCAGTCTGCGTGGCAAATGAAATGAGCAGCAAATTCACCCTTCACCCAGCACTGTATATCAGCTGGAGGAATCCTGTCAAACCAAGGGCCTCTTGCCTTGCTTGCTTACTTTGCACTGCTCACCCATCTGTCAGTGGAGGCTGTGCCTTTAAACACTTTTAATCCTTTCTGGCTGGCATCACTAAAGAGAAGCCTCAGCTGTTTTGCTGTGATCTCATCAACCATACTGTAGAAATAAGAATTCTGAACTGGGCACCGACCAAATTAACCAAGCACTTCACTTCCAGCAAGGGTATTATGACAGACATGAAGAGACTCTTTCTTCCATGCTCTGGATCAACTACAAGATACATTTACTGCTTTGCTTGACTTCAAATGAAAATGTTATTATTTGTCTTTGAGTCATCTCCACTCTAAATCTTCTGTACGTATTGGTGGCTCGAAAGCAAGACTAAAGAAGCTGGCCCAGGATAAACATGGTTTACAACACTTTGTAAAATCATAGACATTATCTTCAGCATTGGCATATTGGTATGTCAGTATTTTTCCACATAGCCCAATGTCTCCCAACAGTTTCTATACATAACTTTTAAATACTTGTCTTTTAACATGGCAGCTGTGACTTACTACAGCATACTACAGGGAGACTTTTTACCTTAAATGCATCACCAAATATTTATACATCGAATAAACAATAGAGAAATCTCAGTGCTGCCTAATGATTCATTTTTTAAATGCATTCCTTAGTAAACCACGTTTAGAAAAATATGATTTCTTGAAGACAGTTGAGTGGAAAATGCAGCTTATATATTAAGAACATTAAATAGTAAAAAGAAGTAATTTAAAATAATCCATTGTGTTATGAAATATGATTTGCTTTAGTATGAAAAAGTCATATTCATTGAATGAAGTTTTATATAGGCTGCATTCATTGTATTTTACCTTCAGGGACCTAGGGAGTTTATTCTTTCTAATGAGCTGTGTACTATTCACTTAGAAGTTTCATTTCTGTTACTATGTATAAAGCTTTTTTTTTTCTGCTTTAGGAAATGCCAGTTTTAAACAAATATATTTTTTTTCCTAGACATTGTGTTAACTGCATGGGGTAATATCTGAAATGTTTACAGTGTTTCTAACAGTTTAAAAAAATATATATAATATTTTCAAGCAGACAATTTACATTAGTGACAGGAATAGGATATGCTGGAATAGGATTCTCCCTTCTGGTTCCATTTTTTGTTGATACCCAAGTAGATGTTGTTGCTGCTATCCAAGTAGAGTTTGGATAGCAAATCTTTAATGACATTAAAGAAAAACAAAATTCCACTAACAGTAATGAATCCTTGTTTAGGCAGATTCAAATGGAAAAAAAGGGGAGTGAATAATTTTGGGGTGAATATCTTTTCAAAAGGTAGAACACTGTCATTTAAGCCTTGCAATCTGCCCATGGAGTGAAACTGAGATACCTTAAGCCACTTTCCTACACTAAGCTTATTCAGGATTTCATAGGTGAAAGAAGGTTTGGTAAACTTTGGTAGGCTTTAGCTTATATCTATATAGTACTCACTGTGGCAATACAGGTCAGGATGCAAGATTAAGGTGTTCTGAAAGATGAGGGTTAGACACATGTGGTTACCTTCATGGTTGTCTTGTAATGGCACAGTTCAAATACACATGGTTAAGGTACATGCAAGAATCAAATCCTCTCCCACCACACAAAACTCTCAGATCATTATCTTCCACTTATTCTTTGCTATTGAGTTCATCCATATTCACAGACACAACTTCATGACATTTTTTACTATTCTGCCACAAAACTAGGAGGCATTATATGAGTTAAGCCCCTCCCTGCCTTTGGCAGGCTCAGACAAATCATGGGTACTATTTTGTCCAAAAGCAGATACTGAAACCATGGACCTGCTTGCATCTCTGTGGACTCAAGCACCTCCATGGCTTTGGAAATCATCTGGAGAACACAATGGAAGAATAGTCAGTCCAGGACTACTAAATACAAAGCTATAACCTCTTGCTTAAAATCATCCTGTGCCACAGACAGCTTGAGGCGAGGAGAATATACAACAAAATGATCATTGTCTACCCTAACCTACACTGAGGCTGTTGTTCTGGATGGGCTTTTATTCAAACCCAGTATTCTCTGTATCTCCCTTCTCGCATTATAGATATCAAAACAAAATAAATTAAAAAAGCATAAAAATCTGACTGACACTAATGCTTCACTGTTTGCAGCTAATGAAGAGCAAATGCACAGCATTTGGGATCTTCTCAAACATTATTGTTAAGTCAGAAATCAGGAACAGACTCTAATCTGTGGAAGTGTGAATTCCTCAGCAACCCTGCTAAATGCTCATTGCTTTCTCCTGCTGTGTTCAGTGCCCTAAAACTGGGCGTGCACATAGACTGCTCTCGGGCTGGGGCTCGTCCTCAGTTGCACAGGAGAGGAGGGAAAAGAGATTCATATCTGAATAGCAGGGGATAAGGGAGCCCTTTTCACTGGCCTCTTTTCTCAGATCCTAAGGAAAGAAAATAGAGAGAGCATTGCCACCCAGGAATCCTTCTTAGCCCAGCAGGCCAGGCAGGAGCTCTACTCTCAAGACGATACAGGATACAGGAGAGCAGAAGAGGAGTGACAGTAAATATAACAAAACTGGGGCAAATGAGATCACATTCCTGTTTCACATGTTGCGGGACAACAGAGGGTGTCTCCCTCGGACAGCTGTTTGGGCTTGAAATTGGACACACAGGATCTCCTCAGATCCTGTAGAATATTGTTCCCATCCATCCTTGCTGACATGCAAGTTCTCCTCTTTCAAAGGGCAGTGTTTAAACCTGTTGAATGGTAATTATTACCCATATACAATACACCATTTTTGAGGCAGTCTTGGCATAGGGCTACAAACTAGAGAGTTTTCTATGCAAGTTCTTGTCCTTTATGACTGAAGCCAGTTCTCACTGTTGTAAAGGCTTCTTTCTCTCCTGTTACCTCCAGCACACCACAGCTACTGCCATTTATAGCTCCCATTGTGACTCTTTGATCTTTTTATTTCTTATTATTTGGCAGCTATTTGTAAACAGTTCTGAGTATACCCAAACCTTTCTGAAGAGTTACTTATTCTCATTCCACTAATTCATCTAATTTGATCCACCTCATATGAGTTAAAAACAAACTTGCAAATCCAAAAAAAGGCTATTTTCTTTTTTTTTCCTTTTCCTTTTCCTTTTCCTTTTCCTTTTCCTTTTCCTTTTCCTTTTCCTTTTCCTTTTCCTTTTCCTTTTCCTTTTCCTTTTCCTTTTCCTTTTCCTTTTCCTTTTCCTTTTCCTTTTCCTTTTCCTTTTCCTTTTCCTTTTCCTTTTCCTTCTCTTCTCTTCTCTTCTCTTCTCTTCTCTTCTCTTCTCTTCTCTTCTCTTCTCTTCTCTTCTCTTCTCTTCTCTTCTCTTCTCTTCTCTTCTCTTCTCTTCTCTTCTCTTTTTATCTCTCGTTTTTTCCTACCATTAGTTTCCCAATGGAAAGAGAAGCAATGGGATATAAAATGCAAACTCTCATTCCCAAGCCCATAAGGTAACCTTCTGCTGTTGCTGCAGTTCCTGCTGCCAGCACTGTCAGCAGCTCCAGTGCTTCTATAGCAACACAACCACTTCCAACAGTGCAATACTTGCACAAGAAGACAACATTTTAGTGAGGACTGTATTTTATACACTTGAAACACAGCATCTGTGAATAAACCCTCAGCTTGTAATTCTTCTGTATCTTTCCCAGCAGCTCATCACACTTTTCTGGGCAATATAAGTTTGCAAGGGAATATTAGGAGAAACAAAACTCCCACCTTTACACTAAATATAAACAAAAAATATCACAGAAATTCAGCAGCCAAAGAAGCATCCAGAACAGTTAGTGGCAGGTAAGTACAGATATCAGGGTAAACATTTTAACAAAAACCAAAGCAGCTCAAGCATTTCTCCTTTGCTCAGGAATCTGTCCTTCTTCTTGGATTATGCAGAGGGCATATTTCATCTCTACAGAGTCCTAAAGACATTTCTTAAGATAGAAGAGACATAATCTAAATCCCAAAACTGTCTTTGCCAGTCCACATTATTTGGTTACAGCCTGTCATCCAGAAAAGGAGCATAGGCAGGTACAGAGAGAAACATATGCAAACAGAACTCTTCCCACTGTTAAAGATTACCTGAAATCATGAGAGAAACATGAGGCATAACGGGATAATGTAGGTTTATTATGTCTTTGGACATGATCATGTTATTCATTTATTTACTCACTGCAGTGCCTAAGTTTTCCATCAGTATATTGCATGAAAGAAAAAGTGTATGCTATAGGAGCATAAAGTGATATTTACTGGACTTGGAACTCATCATGTACACAAACACTTCTGCTTGTTTAGCAAGGCTCTGTAAACTCCTGTAAATTGTAGCTTCCTCCATAGAGATCAATAAATGTGAAGATTTCACACAGTGCTTCCAGAGGTGCCAGCTGCTGCAGTATTTAGTGAGGATGCCACCTAATGCTGTCATCTGAATTCCAGAATTAGCAGTAGGGTCTGCTAACAAGGAGGAAATTTGAAGCAACAAGTATGGCACACTACAGAAACAAAGTCCAGAAGATGAGAAGGTCCCAGTTCCTGATGTGTCCAGATTTCTTTTGTCCTCCAGTTTATCCTCATGTTGTACATAATCACTACCATAAGAGATCGTGTACTTGCATACATTTAGTGTCCCAGCACAGTATTCACTCTCTGTATTTTGTTTATGTTCCCATTCACACTGATAAAACTAATAAAAAAGTGATGCAACAGAAAATCCTCCCAAATGAAAACTCAAATTTTTGTGTTTCTTCACTGCCCTTGAAACAAGGCTGAAAAATCAGAAATATTTTAAACAGTGTGAAAGTGGACTTTGCATGTTCGTTTATCTTTTGCCAAATTTCATACCACTTCTCAGTGTAGCAACCTATAAAAGGACACATAGCTGCATTTTCTGACAAAAAGACAACATCAGAATCAATTCATCCCTACTCTACAAGAAGAAAGGAAAAGGGACAAATTTTGCTTTCTGGCCAATAGAGGGCAGCTTTCTTCCTCCCTCAAACCCACCAGTCATCCTTGGGGGAACCACTTGGCAAGGCACTCGTGGAAACTCCTTTTACTACCAGTTTAAATTTCACCACCCTAACTCATTCTCCTGAATCTATTCTCAAGTGAGTAAGACACAACCCACCTTCTGCAGCCTCAACCACATTCCTGAGAACAAACAAATGCGCAGAGTTGTGGCCAGAAGACGACAAACGCACACAGTAGTCCAGTAAGCAGAAGACAGAGGCAGTCATCAGTTTGTAAGAGGTGTGTGCTGCTGTTTGCTGGAGTTTCTGGCTGTGAGCAATCCAGTTGTTAGCCTTGGAAAACAGCAGGTAGGATCATAACCTTCCTTATAACCCAAATCAAGTTCAAAACGGAATGAAACATCTTTGCCTCAGTGGTACTACAGGGATAAAACGTGAAGATTCTTAAATTCTCATTTGCAACCTACAGATGCCATTGATGAGTTGTGCACAGCTTCCAGACAAGGTAGGGGAAACACTTTTTAACTCAGATATTAAGCAAGGTCGGGCTTTAATACAGGTTGACATGTGAGAGAAGCTATAAATCCTGCAGACAACTGACAACAGATGCAGGAAAAGATAAGCAAAACTGTCTTTCAATATCAGTCTTTTGGGAATTGTTACCTGGACTTCTCTGCCTTGGCATTGTTAACCCTTTTTGGCCCAGGCTTCTCTGAGGAGTAATTATATACTGTAGGTCCCTTGTCACTGTGCATGAAGAGACAACAGTTGACAGTTCCACTTGTATTGAAGTCTGAGGATTTTGCTCAGACTTTTTGCTCTCTATTTCCACCTGTCCCTGGCACAGCTGTGTGTCTACTTAAAACTTGTTTTGCACTGCAGCACTTCCAGGTTTTTCCTCCCTCTACTGCTCACAGCCCTCAGCTTCCCATCCTCTCCTGTTTCTCACTAGAAACCTCTACTGGCTCAATGCTCAACTTCATCTTTCTTCCCACCCTGAAGAAGGCAAATTTGAAATGTATCTTTTTTCCTCTGGGGTGCTCACCACTGCATTGTGTCCTGCTAAATCATTCATGTCAGAAGCTATTTATCAGCATGCCTGAGAAAAGCACTTTTCCAGATCAAACACTGTGTTGTTTTGGACTAGTACCCTCCAAACAGACATGAAAGCAGACAGACATGATCCTCCCAATTTGTTCTGTTAACCTGCTCCCTCACCCTTTTCCAAGTATGCAAGTAAAACATTGTTCTACTCTATGAATAAATTGAGCATCAGAATTTCTAGAACAAAGTAAAAAAAATTCTTGCAAAGATATCTCTGGGTTTTTTGTTTTGGGGTTTTTTTCCTTCCCAGACAAATCCCCTTTCTTGTCTTCTTGACTTTCAGGGAATATTTTTCTTTAAATAAATATTAAACTTGTATGTCATGTCTCAGAACTATTCTTAGTATATATACACATACACTAAAGCCTAGTTTAAGAACAAAGTAGCATCATCATTTTCAATAGCGATTTGAAGGCATAAAGATTCCTCAGATTATTCCAAACTGCATGCAGAATACTAACATGACAGACAAAAGAAGAACTCTCAAAACATCAAGAAAGCATATTGAATAGATTTTTTTTGGAAAATAAAATATATTTTAGTCTCTCACTGAATTATTTGGTCCTGAAAGTGTTTCTCACACTGTTAGAGGAACACGGAGGAGATTCAAAAGACTGTGACAAAGAATGGAAACAAAGAGTGTCACGCTTTATAAAAGACCCAACATTTTCTTAAAATAGAAATTATCACAGCATCAACTAAAATATTCCCAAATGCTGAGAAACTGTAGGACCAGTTACAAAAGAGTAATGATATTTCAACTAGTCCTGGAAATCTCTTTTAATGACAATATATTGTATTTCTTTTTTATTTGTATTTCTTTTTTATTTGTGTGTGGCATTTATATATTTAGTGTGCACTCTGCTCACATAGTTCTCTGTGAGATTGAAATGAAAAACAGAAACAATTTATTCATGATGTGGTCACATTGTTATAGTTGCATAGGTGGAGAAACAGAATAAAAATAGGAAGAATAAAAGTTTTCTATTTAACCACAGCAGCCCATCAGCTGAGACTTTAATTAAGAAACCAGAAAAAAAAACTGTAGCATGTAGCAAGCACTTACCCGGTTGATCTGGGTGTCTTATAAAATGAATACAAAAAAAATGATACCATGTGGCTGATTGCCCAGCTGAGACTGGGATGGCTTCAGAGATGGTCCATGGAGGGAGGCTTTGGCTGTAGAGAGCAGCACCCTCCCACTACCATACTGGTGTCACACTGGGTTAACACTGTGACTTCAGTCACATCCTGCCCAGAGAATTAAAAGCTGTCTCAGCATGGACACCCAAAATGTTCACATTCAGTGGACACACAGTTCCCCATCTAGTTTATTTAATGAACGTCATAAAAACAGGATGACATTTTCATCCTCTCCAAACACACCACTGAGAATAAAAATTAATTATTTGTCATTGGTCATCACAATCTAAAGGCCATTTTTGACCCTAATTCTGGTTTGAATTTGATCCAAACGACAAACTAGAAAGTGTTTCCACCATCTTACTAGTCCTTCAAAGGGCAGTCAGCCAACAAAGCAAACTGGCATCAGTACCAGAGTTTGATACTCTAATCATGCCCGGCATTTTGTTCCATGCTATTGTCACAGATGCAAGTAGAATAGAGATGTGGGAAGATCTTGTTCTGCAGTGAAGAAATTCACTCATTCAGAAGATTCGGCTTTCAATGTATTTCCAAAATTATTGGCAACCTTAGCAAAAGAGAGCTGGAATACTGAGTGTGGTGAGGAACTGGCATTGCTAAAAGGGAATGTGAAGCCATTTCATTCAGACTTTGCTCTGTCCACTTCTTGCCATGCTTCAGGTGCTACTAGGTTTGACAGTGCTGACAATGGAGGGGTCAGTGCTGACAGGTGACTGCAGTGGACTAGAGTGAAAAGAGAAACCTTCCAGATATGGCTCTGGAAACTTTACATGTTTTGCTTCTGTGAACACAGCTGATTAGAACAAGAGAATAAATAAAGCCTGATCTGAAAGACTGTTCTCATATCACAGACTCTGAATGCATATACCCAACACAGAGAAGAGAACTGAGCAACACACAGGTTCAGAGCAGATTCTGTGTTTCCACAAAGCATTTATCAAAAAGACTTTTCTGGACTGACCTTACATGGATTAGTTCTCTTATAAGGTAGTCATGAAGCCAAAACTTAATTCAGTCTTGATTTCAGACCACAAATAAAACCAAATTCCTCTAGGATTTGCTCATGATAAAGGATACCCTAAGGGTAGTTTTCTAATTACTGAAGAATTAAAATCAGACACAGCGCATTGCTAATGAAACAGTTAAACAAGCATATTTATTCCTGTGTAAATATGGCTTTGTATGTTTTGCCACCAAACTTTTATGCTGTTGTGAAGAATCATGAAAAACTGAAAAACCTTTCAATTACAAATATATTCATAGTTAGTCTAGCTTGCAAGGAAACTGAGAGGAGGTGATTTCAAGAACGTGCTCGATACCTACAATTTCTACCTAGTAATTATGTCATCAGTTTTGTCTTATCAGAAAGCAGCATTAAAAAAATGAAGCAGAAGAGGAAATGCGAAGATAGAAACAAGCATTTAAATTTTAAAAAGGGAATAATTATACTGTAGAGCTTCTAATTCTCATTCTTTTCACTAAATACCTTTCCCTTACCTAGACCACTTTAAAATGAAGAAGTGGCATCCACTGTCTTTGTCAATGTGTGCATAATTACAGATAACTGTCTTACAGGTATTTCAGTCTGCATTACTGAACTCATCAGCCAAAAGTTGTTTGTAAGGCTCAGTCACTCAAGAATTGTCCATTTCTAATTACATTAATTACTAATCTTTGACCAGAAAACACTTGTGTGCTTGAGCTTGCAGCAGCACTCTCAACCCTTGCCATAAGTGACTTAGAGAGCTCAATCTGTGTATAGCTTATCAAAAGGATCGAGAGGTGACTTGATTACAGCATGTAAGTACCTTCACAGGGAGAAAGTACAAGGGCTCTCTAATCTAACAGAGGTGTAACAAAAAATGCAGCTGAAAACTGAAAAAAAAAATTAAGCAGGAAATAAAGCACACCGTTTCCTGATGATAAGGAAGTAAATCACTGGCAAAATCTCCAAAGGAATCACAGGATAATAGATGATTTTGGCTGCAAAATAAGTCTAAGATCATGGAGTCCAACATTCTTGAGCTCCTACTGTCTCGAGAACATCAGATGCCTTTCAGGAAGTTATGCTTTAGCTCAACATGGTGAAACACAGGTTATTATGCTCAGCTGCAGGGTATCTGGGGGAATTCAGTGACCTATGATATTCAGTAGGTCAGATTTCAGCATCTATTACTGTGAGAAAGGTAGTTTGGGTTTTTTTGGTTTTTTGGGGTTTTTTTTTGTTTCATTTTGTTTGGTTTTGTTCTTGGTTTTTTTGTGTTGTTGTTTTTTACTGTGTAAGACGATGTTGCTGCCAAACAGGCAGACTTTCAAGAACACAAGCCTTCCTTCAGGTATAACATAAACTGAAGCAGCAACTTACAATACTGAAAACAAGTTGAAAAAAATTTCTCCAACTTTGATTGCTGTTCCACATCCTGGGTTAAAATGGCAGAGGTTAAAAGTGAGGGATACTGACACAGAGCAAGGTGCTATATCCCATACCTTTTTAATGAGTGCTAGTGATAAAGGAACGGACCAGAACCTGATTTTTAACAACAAAACATGAACAGAACAACTGCTGCCTCTTCTGTGCTGATCCCAGGTGCTTTGTTAGCTTTGTTGGAACCTATAACAGAAATAGGGAAGTGTCTCAGGAATTCTTTCTTTTTTATTTTGAGAATAAGGAAACTGAAAGCTTTCTGATGAGAACCTCAGCCAAGCTCAATAGTTCTTTCCTACTGTCCAATTACACCTTGTCACGGCAGAAGGAGGTCATATTTAAAGAAATATCATTATTAGTCTCCTGAACAGTTTACTTGTCCTCCTGCACAACAGTTCATTGATTATAAACCAATGGTCAGACAAGTCCTCAGCAGGAGGTTCATAAGCATTATTCCATTACATCAGTAAAATTGTGTTGATACATGACAGCTGAGAAACTCCAGAAGTTTTGCGCTGGTTATTGTCGAACAGCATTTTCCCGTGGTCCCATCTGTTGAGTTATGCATGGAGTGTGGAAATAATGAGGAAAAAGTATTTCAATAACTTTTGCTATGACACTAACAATACAAACTGGCAAAGTAGTTAAGCCACTTAAAAGCAGATGAAACTTTCAAACTGTCTTTATTCAAGTGCAGGAATTGAGAATAATTGCTGTGGTAAATGCCAAAGAGGGTGCTACTTTCATGTTCAGATTTCCAACAACAACATTGCTGGCTTCAACACCATAAATGTACCATATATGAAGTACCACAGAGGCCTGTCTCATGATCTTGAGAAGTTTATTTAGCCAGTCTTTTATTTAATCTTGTATTCATTGATTGTCAGGTGAGTTAAACTTTGCTGGAGCAACACCAGTGAGTTTGGTGCACTCTTCAAATTAACCAGACTTACTTCAGCTCTGTAACTGAAGTAACCCTCTTACCAACAATGTTCCTAGAGCTTCTTAAATGGACACTGTCTTTTCCAACATCCTACAGACCTCCACTGACAGCTAACAACAATTGACAACAAGATCATCAAACAGAGAATGACAGCCTAGAGTTAGGCACTTGCACTGCTGAACATCATCATGGCAAACTTTTCCCTATCCATTACTTATTCCTATTTTTCCTTTTCCTGCTGTCTTGTGCCCCAGTCTACAGACAGGAAAAGAGAATTTTGTAGACTGTTTCTCCAGTCAAAACATTATCAGAAGCATAGCAAACTTCAACTCCCCTTGATCCTGACAACAGTCTGTCCAATTAATATCAGCAGTGTAATTAAAGCACATTTTATGAATTGGAAAGTGTGCACCAATCCACAGCTGTTTTTCAGTCAATAATGAGTACAGATACAGAAAACTTGGGATTGAATGGACTGGGATAACAACACAACAGTAACTGGGTAACAAGTTACTGTGCAAGCAACTGTGACTTACTGTAATAGCAGCTCTTAGCAGTAGGTGCTTACAGACAGTGACCTTGATCTAGCAAAGATGTTCAGTCAGAACTTAAACCATTTATTTACCAGAGTACTACAGCATAATGTAGCAGGATGGTTTATGAAAAAGGCATTACTACATGTAATTTAACCAGTAAAAAAAGGTAGGAAAAAGCTCCACCAGTTTGCAAAACTCTTCTGTGATGTCTTAACAAGCTCCTTGTGCTTGGACTAGCTTTTTGTAGCTGGTAATCTGACCCTGATATACAGCAATCATACTGAGCTGTTGAAAACACATGCTTGTAATACATACAATTTCCCCTTTCTTATTACAATGTGTATGGCTACTACTATTCCAACAGGTATGGATACACTTGAGGAGAATGCTAAATATTGCCCTGTTTAGTGCCTTAAAATAGTCCAAAGCATAAGTCCACCAAAATCTATTAGGAAATCCATTTCCCCAATAACCGTATTTAAGTTCTGCAGACTACACATTCTAGTAGCAGCAGTGGCGACTCAGTACAAAAAATGAGCAGTAAAAGTTGTTATCCTCACAGAAGTAGAGAAGACATCTCAGTGCTCAATTATTTTAATAAAAATAGTGATCCTAAAAAGAATGTTTACTGGAATTCATGTCTTCCTGTGAGAAAGCGTACTGGATCTGGATGGGATGGAGTTCGTTTCCTTCACGGCAGCTTTTATGGCAGATTTTTGACTAAAATTTGTGACTGTGGTAGATTTGTGACTTCATTGATAACACAAAAGGCTACGGTTGAACAGTGCTTGGATGGCATCAAGGCTTTCTCCTTCTCCCACTCTGGCCCCATCAGCAAGTGGATGGAGGCACACAAGAAGCTGGCAGGGTAAAGCACTGACTCTACCTGGCCAAAGAGATATCCCACATCATGGTCAGCTATAAAACTCAGGGAAACGAGGAGGAAGGGGGATTCAAGTTATGACATTTGTACTCCATGTCAACTCTTAGGTGTGCTGAGAATCTGCTTTATTAGAACTTGTCCAAGGATGGCAAGTAGTGAATTAACTCCTTCTTTTGGTTTGCTTGCTCATGCAGGGTTTTCCCACTTGTTAAACTGTCCTTATCTTGATGCACGAGGTTTGCACTTCTGCTTTTCTCACACTCTGCTCATTCCATGTTAAGATGAGAAGCTGGTGGGTAGTTGATTGACAGCTGAGGTCAGCTCACCACAAGAAGGCAAAAAGTCCAAATACAGAAATAAAAGACATAGAAAAAGAAAATGGTAAGAATGACTGACAGAAGAGTCCAGTTCTTACATGTGCTGAATCCCATGGTACCTGAGGCAGAGGGGGTCTGGGTCTGAGGCATCAGACCAAAAACACTCAGTACTTTTCTTTTCAGATGACAGAAACAGGAGAGGGAAAACAAAACCCTTTGGATCATGCCAAAGACATTTCAGCTAGTGGATGGAGGCTTAAAATCCAAATGCAAAATATCATCGAAAGCAGAATTACTTGAGCATGTCTAACCTGTGAAAAGTGTAGGGAATGTGACTAAAGAAGAGAGATACTAAGTGAGCTGAATGAAGGGGTCAGATAAGTGTCTATCTTGTAGAGACATTCCTCCCCAGTTATTCCTGCAGGAAGGGAAAGATAGAACCATACACACCAATTACATAATTTTTATTTTTTCCAACATTTAAAGCAAATCTTACTATATGAATAAAAAACAAATAAACAACCAAAACCAAAAACAAAATAATTCCTTTGTACTTCAAGCTCTTTGGAGTTTGCTGAGAAGTCCATGCTGCATTCTCAAGCCTTCATCTGCCAGGCTCATGGGATAGAGCAGAGATGGTTTCCCTTGAACCACTTTTCAGAGTAGAAATTTGGGGAGGGCTGAGTCACCAGCAGGGACAACTTCTATAAGATTCTAGTAAGATTTATAAGATGATGTAATTCACCAGGTCTCTGGAACTGTGTTGAATATTGTAGGGATTGTTACACATACTCAAACCTTTCAGTACTTTGGGTTGTACTAGGTATGGCTACATGAAGTTGGTGTCTCATCACACACGAAGCAAGGTGGTGATTAGAGATGTACAGCAGCATTCCTGATGTCATCCTTTTTATTCCTCCTGGATAATAAAGGCTCTAGGGTTCTGCAGTACAGTGATTTTAGAAAGACAAAATGAGCAGCAGATCCTTCTTTGGTTCCACTCAAAAGAGAGTTAAGTGTAATTTCCATAGCCTAAATCCTATCTTTATTCTGGTACCCACCATCCTCCAGAGAAAATTGGAAACTGGGTTACCTAGAAGAAACTGTTTGCTATTCTGTCTTTTCTTCTCCAAAAATAATAAATTTGCTCACTTCAACTTTGTAATAATTCCTGCACTTAAAATATATTCCAGGAGCTACTGGAGAGGATTGAGCTCAGGATCACAAAGATGATTAGGTGTTTGCAGCATTTCTCTTATGGGGAAATAGACCTGTTTAATCTGAAGAAGAGAAAGCTGAGAGGGACCCCATCAATGCATATAAATGTCTCAAAAGCTGGGGTCAAGAAGGAGGTGCCAGACTCTTTTCAGTGGTGCATAGTGACAGGATGAGGAGCAGTGTCCATAAACTAGATCACAGTAAGTTTCACCTTCACATGAAAAAGAACTTCTCTATGTTGAAGGTGGCAGAGCACTGGCACAGGCTGCCCAGGGAGGTCGTGGAGTCTCTCTGGAGATGCTCAAACCTCACCTGGACATGTTCCTATATTGCCTTCCCTAGGTGACCCTGCCTTGGCAGGACGTTGGGCTAGATGAACTCCAAGGTCCTTTCCAGCCTTAAATATTTTGTGATTCTGTCTCAGGACCACATCTGACAGAAACTAGGAAAGTTTTGATGAAGGCTTAGTTGTCCATTTTCTGTTTATTCACAAAGAGAAAATACTGTCATTTTTTCCCTATCAAGTGGAAAAAACTGGTTACAGACTTGCCTTGATTTTGCTAATCAGTACATCATCTCATTATACTTTTGTCCAGTATACAAATATGCACCTCTTTATTAAGTGTCCAGACTTTTTTACTAACTATGTGATCACTTGAGAAGATCAGCTGTGAGAAGACAGGACCACTAAATAATGTCTTCAGGAAAAGAGGGATTGATAGGCAGCATTCAAGTATGAAAACAGTAGCACAGTTCATCTTACTTTAAACCTGACATTGAGAAGAGTACAGATTCTTACTTTCCTCCATCAACAGTAAAGAAAGCCTTTGGTCATTAGTTCAAATAGAGTATGTGCTACAGAAAAGTAAATGCATGTGACATCTTTCCACCCTTTAGCTTTTACAGTGTTTGTTAGATCCTGGTGAACTTAAATCAGAACTAAAATCTGAGATGAGTCCTGCATGTGGGATTAAATATACGGTGGGAGGGTGGGGTGGAGGGTGTTGAAAAATTAGTAAATCTCAAATTTGTTTAACATAGGAACAGAAAGAAATACATGATCTTGATAATTTGTGAAGGAAGAATTTAGTTGTTATATTTCATCCAGCCTTGCTCAAGCTGAACAGAGTACTAGTGAAATCTGAGGAATTTGAATTTATCTTCATTATATAACAGCAGTAAAAGTACACAGGTGGCAGAGACTGGATGACTAAAGAGACAAACCAGCAAAGCCTAAAGCATATTCAAGTGGCAAAATCCCTCAAATTCAGGTTTAGCTACAGGCAGAAAAGATGAGTAACCTGCCCTATTTTTCTCAGCTGCAGAGAAGGAAATGCAGGTTTTGCAGCCTCATATATGTGTGTCATCCAGATCCTCAGACAGTCCAGACTACCAGACTGATAATGAATCCAAGAAGAATATTGTCAAACAAGATAACAAAAATATTTGAAGTTACTTACTGCAAACTTTTTTTCCAGAAACACAAAAATAGATCTTATTTTTACCTACATTATGTCTTGGGGAATGTGACACATAGCAGACTTAATAATTAATATCTTGATATAAAAATTTCAAAGATTTAATGCCTGAAATGGTTTAAAACTTGTCTAAGGATACTTTGAACATAAGAAAATATTCTGCAGGTATATTTGAGGTAATTTTGGGCATGAAGATGAGGACTTCACTCTGGACTGTGATGTGTTGCCTTCACATCACTGGTATCTTAGAGTGCTGTTATTGTGGGGATGTTTTCCAGAACACACATCAGACCCAAACAAAGATAAGTTTGCAGAGGGTATGTGCTTGTGAACAACCACATAAAGATTTGTACATTTTGATTATTTTGTCTAAGGAAAGAGTACTTTTGACCACAGTTTCTTAAAATCAGTTCAGCCATTGCTAGACAATATTAATAATATATTTCCTCTGTGATTGATTAATTTTTGTAATATATAAATTACAACATAAAAAAATAATAATTTTTTTCATCTCTGACTAACAGATTTCCTGGAAAAAACAGAAATTTTGAAGACGAAAATGCCTTGTTTAACTCTGTTGGGTTAACCCTGGCTGGATATCAGGTGCCCACCAAAGCCATTCTGTCACTCCTGTTCTCAGCTGGGCAGGGGAGAGAAAATCCAATGAAAGGCTGAGTTTAATTTACTGCCAACTAAATCAGAGTAGGATCATGAAAATAAAACTAAATCTTAAAACACCTTCCCCCCACTCCTCCCTTCCTCCCAGGCTTAACTTAAACTCCCCATTTTCTCTCTCTCCTTCCTCACAGCAGCACAGGGGGACAGGAAATGGGTGCTGTAATCAGTTCATCACATCTCTACTTTTTCCACCTCAGGGGGAGGACTCCTCACACTCTGTCCCTGCTCCAGCACAGGGTCTCTCCCAAGGGAAAGAGTCCTCCACAAATTTGTCCAAAGTGAATCTTTCCTGTGGTCTTCTATTCTTCACAAACACCCCAGAGTGGGTCCCTTCCACAGGCTGCTCCTGTCCTTCAGGAGCTGCTCCAGCTTGATGCCCCTGTGAGGGTCACAAGTCACAGCAAACCTGCTCCAGCATGCTGTCTTCTCTCCATGAAGCCACAGGTCCTGCCAGGAACCTGATCCAGAATGGGCTTTCCATGAGGTCACAGACTCCTCTGGGCATCCACCTGCTCCATGGGGTGGTCCTGCATGGGCTTCAGGTGCATCTCTGCTGCAGCATGGAGTTCCTGTCTCACCACGGTCTGCAGGGGAATCTCAGCTCTGGTGCCTGGAGCTGCCCCTTGTTCACTGACCTTGGTGTCTGCAGGGCTGTCACTCTCACACATTCCCACTCTCCTCTTCCCTGGATGCAACTGCTGTTGCACTACAACTTTTCTGCCAGCCTAAATCTGCTATCCCAGAAGTGTCACTGCTGTTGATGATGGGCTCAGCCTTGGCCAGAGGCTGGTCCATCTTGGAGCCAGCTGATATTGGCTTCACTGGACACAGGGGAAATTTCTGGCAGCTGTAACAGAAGCCACCAGAGTAGCCCCTCTCACTACCAAAATATTGCCACACATATCCAATACATTAATACATTCCAAAGACAATCTGCTGCTGCTTACTCTTTTAAGAAAGGTGTTCACAAGATAAGCCTTCCTTTTTTTTTTCCCCTGTTGAGCAATATAAATTTTCAAGTAATTATTATTTTTATGGCCTGTGATATTTGGGGCTCATGTACCCCAGGGAATTAGGAGTGTCCCTGACCCAATTATCTCATTTTATAAAAACTGGCATTTATTCAAGACTTAAGTCATGTTTCTCTAATTAAGGGTTTCAATAATATTTTTTTATATACTTTGAAAGAAAAAAAAGAGAGGCATTATACAATTCCAACTGAAATGTTGACATAGAAAGGAGACTAAGCTTTATTAAAAAAAAAAAAAAGGCAAATAAAAATAAAAGGAAACAAAACTAATACCATAAATTCTCTTAGGAAGTCCTACATAAGTTATAAATTCTACACATGGTATGCTGCCAAAGCAAAAAAATTAAATTCTATTGCTTTGGCTCAGATTTATTTCTATGAGAACACATTTGAACATGAAAACCACAGAAGTTTGGTTTCTTCCAAATTCTTCCTAGATACATTCAAGTCTGTCATTAGAAGAAATCCTTTCTAAATGTTGAACTTTCATTAGGTTTTCTCTAATTTTCAATGTTTAATTAATTACCTTATGTAAGGAAGGTAATATATAGACCTCAAGTAGGTCTATAATTTCCTAGAACAGATTGACAAAAAGGACTTTAATTTAAAAAAAAAAACCAAAACCAACCAAGTCAATATGGAAGCTGGTGGACTTTAAACTGTATAAAGTAAATCTGTAACCTTGACATTGCTGTATATCATCAATGTTAGTAGCAAAAACATGTATTATGGCTCTGTAAAGCAATCTATTATTTTCTGGGTTTAAGGAAACTTCAGTCAATATTGCAGTTTCAAAACTTCATAGGGCTTGTCCCTCTGGGGCAAGAGTGGATCTACTTTTCCAGCTCTGCAAGGGCTGGAAGATTCAAATGCCATGATTTCAAGTAAGTCACCAGAAGAAAGAATGAAACTTGTGATTTCTGTGTGCTTTTGAACCTTTATAGCTCAGGAGGAAACATCTGTATTGCCTAGCTGCCAACACAGGAGGAAGACATATCACTCGTCCAAGTAGAAGCACAGCTTGCACTTATGTCTCAGCTTATATAGAGCTTACAGAATTCTCAGTCCTTCTTTTATCCAAATAGAGACAAATACTGGGTAAAAAAAAAAAGAGATAAGTTTAAAGCAAAAGATATATAGTCATATGTTAGTAATGATGTATGTTCCAAGACAGTTGCAAGGAACAGTACATGTCTCCAGTAAATAGAAGATAGCTGTGCTCATTCTGCTAGTTTGGGAACTGGCAGATCAGCAGATGTACATTGCAAGCCATTGCATTTCTGTTATGCTGCACACATGACTAGAGGTGAATTTGTAGCCCTTAGAGAACAGTGAAGTCATTTTTGGTGGGCTGTCATAATGTGGAGAAAACACACATCTACAAAAGATAAAAAGAATAAAAAAACTAAAGCAGAAGTGTAAGGTCTATAAAGACAAACACAGAATCTCAGAAAGGAGGTGGGGGAAGACGTAAGAGTGCTTTAATGACCCTATAGAAACATGACATGAAAAGAAAAATGTGATATTACTGATGATTCTTGCTGACCCTCATGGAGAGGGTTCTCACTTTTTGACCCATGCATCCTGCTGAAGAATCGTTTGCTACACTAAGAGGTAGAGCAGATGTCATTGTGTTGGTTCTACACCAGGTGAAACACACTTTTCCTATGCCATAGTTTATTCACATACTAATTTGAAAGGTCAATAATGTTGACAAAGCAACAGCTTATTTTCAGCTGGCCAGAATTAAAATGCTGAGGACTATGCTGGCGAATAACTAACAGGAAGAAATGTACTTGTGAATCTTATTAGCTCGTTTTCTACAAGGAAGGAATCCCCAGAAGACAAGTCAGCCCATCAATAGAATAAACAGACAGCAAATGGAAGAAAAGATGGACACCATGCAAATATGTCTTACATAATGCATCCTTTCACCAACAGGGACACAGTAATCTCTAATCAGAAATGGCCCTCCCAGAGCCCACCTTCACTAACATGCAGAGCAGTCTGATTCCAAGGCATTCAGAGTAATTCTGGACGAAAACTAAGGATACAGCTTGCCTCTCAGTTCTTTTTTATGGCACAAAGTCTTAAGTGGGGAATTTCTTTTGTTTATTTGGAGCATATGCGAATATTTTTCCCTAAATAATGTAGGATAGGATGTCTTTTTCCTTACTAGTCACATCTGACAGCTTCTCTCATTTCTTTTTCCTCACTGTATTTGTCTGCCTTCTTATCCCTCCATCTCACAGATGCAGTCAAGTTGAAATCAAGACAGCTTTCACGCTTATTCCTAAAGGGTTCAGTCCTCTTCATTTTACCCAAGTTCAGATTAGTACTGCCTCTCTTTTTTCCCCTCCCCAGCACCATCTCTATATGGAGTGGAATTGTTGAAGGGGGAAGGAATTTATGAAAAAGGATCTAAAATCTGTCCCTCTGCTCCATCACAGTCAGTTATTTTCCTAGTTTGTTAGAAAAGCAGTGGAATTCAATGATAAAATTCTTATTAAAACAAATTTAAACAATGCCTACATTCTTTGAAAGTTAGGAATTTAAACTAGACAACATTAAATTCAAATTCCTGGCAAAGTTGATTGTGTTATCATGCTGGCATACTCTGTATTTTTCTCCAAGTCTTAAAATGAGTGATAGCTATTTCTCTTGTGGAAGAAAAGAGGGTTGATGTCAGGTGAATCAGTTAAAACTACACTTCTTTAAACAAAGGAGTAAATAAAAACTGCACTCTTGTTTTCTGAGGTTTTAATTTTTTCATATGTTTTTGGTTGAATAAGAGTGAGGAACATAACCATTTCCTGATGTGTTCTTTCTCCAGATGTAGATATCCACAATTTCAGATCCTGGAAGAGATGTCGTGTGGTTATTACAGCTCATGTCATTACACTATAAATAGATATCCACAGGCATAGGAATGAACATTGTTGTGCTGTTGTTCACAATGATGACTGACTGTAGTAATGTTTTCCCTTTTGGTAATATAATCTTAGCAAATGACTACTTCCCTCAGTACTCTATTTTTGGAAAGGACATTTAATTATATGCCTGGTTTATCATTTCTTATATTAATTACATCTAGAGGTCATGTGCTAGCACTTTTAATATTTAATGTTTTGAAAATAAATTAAAATACATCATTTCAGGATAACTAATTTCCAGATATTACAAAAGGATTACAGAAACAATTATGCTCTATATTGTAAGTCTAGATGACTCAAATGATAGCTAAATGGAGGCTGTGTCTTTCCTCTTTAGGATACCAATTGAAGTCCATCTGGTTTACTAGAGACAGAAAGACAGATTCAAATATGGGTGGTTGAGTCATTTGCTGGAACAATGAAACTGATTTAGGCTGGGATGTTCAAGGCATCCCAGAAGCATCTTATCTCCTCAGATACCTTTGGAAATCCTAGTCTTAAGTCTATTTTTTGCTTCACAAAGCCATTCACAAAGTATGAAATCCTCACTCCATTAAAATCAGTGGTAATTCTTGACTTCAGCAAGGCCAGAATTCAGACTATTCAGGCCAAGTACTATTTTTTTTGTTCATTTCTTTTTTACAGCCAGTTTCCAAGGAGGGTATTGACTATATTTGAAGTGCTGTTTCCAGAGACTTCAGGAATTTTTTATTTCATCCTAACTTATGTATTATTACTTAGTTTTTGAAGTGGGGAATGGTGGGAGGCAACCTTAGCAAGAAAAAGTGGAAGACAAGAAAATTATCCAAGTATGAATATCACTGTTTGGATACATCCATTTGGCAAACACAGTCTCCAAATTAATGATCCTACTGTGACAGATTTTAGAAATCACAGAACTGCTCAGGACCTTAAATTCTGGTGATGCCTGTAAGGAAAGTCTCAGCCCCATAAGATTTGCAATTTAGCTAGTTAGAAATAAAATGGTGAAAGCTGTACATCGTCACTCCTCTTTACACAAGGAGAGCTAAGACACAAAAACATGAAAATGTTGCATCCCATAAGATGCAAGTAATTAATGCAAGAGCTGCATTGAGTCTTCAAAATTTCATCAATTATAGTCATTTAAGCTGTCTGTCTTTAGGCATATTTTCACTCAAATATTTGCATGTTGAAATATTACAATTTTCTAGTAATACCTCTGAAAACAAGAACATCAAAACAAGGTGTTTTCAGAGTTTAAACAATTTACATTTCTTTTATTCTGTTCTAATCCATCTCTTCTGAGTGCAAGAAGCTCAGCAGGATCCTGATGATGACACCAAACTGGGTGATGAGGTAAACAAACATGTCAGATGGGAGAACAATCTTACAGACATAATGGCACAGATTGGAAGATTGCCTTCCAAGAAAAAAATCTTGTACCTTGGTTGGAATAAACTAAGAGCCCAGCAGAGAACAGGAGCTGTGTGGCTGGTGAGCAGCCTTGCTGAAAAGGATTTGAGGGACAATAAGCTGAACACAAGAGACCAGCAACTGTGTGCTGTTGGAGGAACAAAGGTAAATTGCATCCTGGGGATTACAAGGGACATTACAAGCAGAGGTACAGATGTGATCATTCCACTCTACCCAGCACCTGTCAGGCTGTACCTAGAGCAGCATGCCCCTTTCTGATCCCCACAAGTCAAGAAAGACTTGGGCATATTAGACAGGGTCCAGAGGAGAGTGGCAATGATGTTTCTGGGCTGGAAAGCCTTCCCTGCAAGGAAAGACTGAGGGAGTTAGGTCTCTTCTCCCTGGAGAAGGCTCAGGTGGGACTTCATCACAATATTCCCATACTTAAAGGGCAACTTCAAAGAGGTCACAGGCTCTGTCCTCACAAGGAACAGCACAGAGAAGACAACACATGCACTGGGAGTAATTTTACCTTAAGAAATATCCTCTCCAGGGATGTGGGAGAGTCCCCATTGCTGAAGATTTTCAAGATATGTGATTGGACAGGGTGCTAGATAAACTCATTTACACTGCCTTTCCCATGGAAGCTTAGACCAGATAATTTTTTGAGGTCCCTTCTGGACTATTCTGTGGCTGTAGGATAAGTTAGTAAATCACAGTTATCAGGAACTGGTAGCACTGAGATAATTTTCAAGGAGTCTAATATTTATATATCTTAATATAATTCAATATTTAAAGATTATAAACCTAAAAATAACTTCTTTGGTATGTTTCAGCTCTTCTGATTTGCACCAAGATAATTTGAGAGTGTTGCTTATCATCTCCTCAGCCTCTTCACACTTACTCATCCATTTGTAATGCTTTTAGGAGGTGCACTGGAAAATGTTACTCTTCTGGGCATTCAGGAGATGATCATATACCCAGACTCTCATGTTTTGTTCTCTTCCTGGCAATGGCAAACAATTTCATTCCAGCCACTTGCAACCCACTCACTTCTCTGCAGGGCACAGTTGCATTTTCTGCTCATCTCTGCTGGAACATGGAAACAAGAAAACAAATGTAAAGGAAAGGAAAAAAAAAAAAAAAAAAGATGATTTTATATACATGCCCATTATACAAAAAGTGATTTCCAGCTCTTGAACTTTTGTGATGAGGACTGACTGGATTGGATTGTTTATTTTGTGTCAGCATGCAGTGAATGCCCAAATGCTGAAGCACCAAAATAGGCAAATGCTTTGAGATTTAAAAAGAATAGGTGCGAGAGAAAAGAAGGGACAGAGTAAGAGCACCGGTGAAAAGAAAATTGAGCTTCTCCTCTGAGGCCTCAAATGGGATGAGGAAGATTTTCTCAAAGATAAACCACATCTTGAGAAAATCTCCAGATACTTGGTTTTGCTTCTGGGACAAAAAGTGTCTCAGTTACCAGAATAGATCTCAGACACTGGGAATGTTTTTGCTGGGACTTTTTTCAACCTGGAAAGGTGAACAGAACCAGACTTTTATATCCATCTCCCATAACATAACCAAATGAATTAGCACTGTTGAGAGAGAAAACCTAGTGATACAAACTAGGAGAACAGTATGTCAGGAGAACCAATTGTGCATTTTTTCATGGTAGTCTGACAACATCACACACTTTCTCAGATTGAAATGCTGTTTCCAAAACACCTGCCTACAAAGAATTGACTACAGCAGACTTGTCAGAGGTAGTCAATACAGGATAAGGAGAAATACACTCTGACTTCTTGCATCATGGCAATAAGACTCTTAAATTTCCAGTGAGCAGTGACTCATTCAGCTTCTGGTTGGAATCAGCTCTAGTAAATGCAACTCTTGTCTTTGGCAGACTGTGAGAAACGTCGACCTGCTTGAAGTGACTGCTTTCAATTTTAGAGTCAAAATGTTTAAGATCTAGTTCTTTAGAGTCACTGGGTTTGTTCTGCATCTCTCTTTAGCAAAAACCATTTATTGGAATATTATTTTCTGCCTTTAGGAGTACCTAATGTAAGGATCCCTTCATGGAAAGAAGGTTCTGAACTCTGAATGGTTCACTGGGCAGGAGTGAACATCTATTTCATTTAGCATGCTGTGTTATCCAATCCCCTAACATGACAGTCCACTGACTGTGTTGATCTTTGTTGCACTATGAACCACACATTTTTGTGGCTCATGAGCTAATTACTTGGCATGTACTGTAGAAATGCAAAGGGAGAAATTATTGCAGGAAAGTATTACCTGGAAACAGTAGCAAGATTTGAGATGAAAACTATAAGATAAAACAGAAATCTGTTTTAATTTTGGATCTTGAGTCAGAGGGAAATACTGCTGACACCATCTGGCCTTCAACCATCACATTCTATGAATAAAGCATTGTATTAAATTCCTACCTCATTAAATCAGCTGTTTAGCTGATTTTGTGTTCTGCTACTGCAGCTCTGATCTGCACTTACAGTGCTGTCTGTAATACCTTGTAAGGCAAACAAAATGCCTGAACTATGAGGTATAATGTAATGCAAAAGTCGGGCCAACTACATTCTTGTCTAGTTTACATTCTTAACCGAATACTTGTTGAGCAGCATATTTTTTTTTATGTAGTGGGAAGTTGCAAGGAGCAATCAGCTTTACCAAAAATTCAGAAAAACTGTCAAAATATCTCTGGAGTTTCACAAGAAGAATTTCCTTGTCAGCACCATTCAGGAGCCGTTAACCTTAGGCAAATGGAAAAAAAACCCAAAAACCAAGTAACCAAGTCT
This sequence comes from Cyanistes caeruleus, assembly GCF_971803275.1. Lineage (NCBI taxonomy): Eukaryota > Metazoa > Chordata > Aves > Passeriformes > Paridae > Cyanistes > Cyanistes caeruleus. The sequence goes on from NC_141702.1 coordinate 62,689,788, forward strand.
AAGAATAGGGCTATATCTTTGAAACAGAAAGTTGTTGTTGAAAGGCCTTAGATTGGCATCACTGGAGATTTTGACGGATGATTAAGACAAATACCATCTGGACAGGCAACAGCAAAATGCCCCCAATATGCTATTGTCTATCAGTCCTGGCCTTTAAACACCAGCTGTGACTGTCAAGATAGGATGGGTTCTGTCACAGGCCCACTTACTCCCCTTTAAAAGGACAAGATGCTTGGCACTAACCACGCTGTCCTGAAAAAAATGTTAAAAGGGCTGTTCTCAAACTTTTCCTTCAAATGTGTCTCCTGATTCCTGCAATGAACTTGGTTAACTAAGCAGCTGGCATATTGTGTGCAATGCTTATTATACTGATCACTAACATTTCAGCCCTCATTGTGGAGATCCTAGTTTTGTATCTCATCTTACTCTTTGAATTTAAATATAGCAGGGTGGTTTTGTTCTCTTCTTGCAATGCAAGGCAAAAGAGTGGGGTATCAGTGTGCAGAAAGAAATGAACAGGAGCACATGAATAACATCATTTTATACAAACAAATAAAGCACCAAGTCCATTGCACTGTTCATATAAAATGCTCCAAAATGTGCTAAGAGAGTAACAGGTCTGTTCTTTTCCTAAATATTGCTCTTTTTGTGTTTTTAAAAAATGTTGCCTAAAGGGTAGGGAATTTGGGGACAAAAGTTTGAGAGGGTGGCACATAGGTGAAAAGGGATAAACTTTCCAGTGGGTCCCTCTAAAACATTCATTATATTTTCTTCTATTGCAGCAGAAAGGAAACTGGAGTCAGTGACCCATCTGATATCCCCCCAGTAACGTGTCACTGATCCCAAAATTTAGAGTCATTATACAGATGTGAAGTTCTCTGTGCACTCATGAATGCCATTTGGATGTCAATGTCAAAATTAAAAGGGCAGCAGGGGTTACTGTTTCCACTGTTTTGCATTTCACTACCTTTCTAGTTATTGAAAAATCAGAATTTTCAGGCTGATTTTCATTCATGGAGCTCATCTAGACAGTCTTGGCCTTGTAAAGCAGCAGATTTTATCATTAATTTCCTAAAATATCTTCAACCTCTTTCTCAATCAACCAATACTAATAGAATACCATGCAAAATACAAGCAGACTTCCTAGAAGTTTTTCAAGAGGTGCTGCCTCTTTATTTGGTTATTAAAGAGCATTTTTGTTTGCTTGCAAAGCAAAGGAATACATTTGCCAGTCCCTTGACACCCGTCTGCAAGTGTATGAGTCTGATATGAATTCTGCCACAAGCCAGTGGGAAAAATTTTTGTTGGTGCCCATTGTGAAAAGATTGGCAGCATATCCATGTTTATGTCCCACTACGAGTCTCCTGAGCTGCTTATCTTTCTCAAGTGTTAGCACTCATCTTAGGCAAATCCTACATCCTGCCACAGACCTGCTGCTAACTTGGTTCAATCACTTGGGGCCAGATCCAGTGTGGCAGTGCAGAGCACCACGGTCCTGCTATGTGGTTATGTTTAATCCAGTATCCTCTCTCTCGCTGCTGCTGCTAGGAATTCAAGGTGCAAAATGCCATGTGTAAGTGGGATTTGCTTTTCCCTGCCCTTCTCTGCTGGTAGTGGGAAAGGCGTGAGAAGACAAAAGTAAAGGGGGAAAAAGAGTGAGAAGAACAGAAAAATAAGTAAATAAATAAATAGATTTTGGAGATACAGAAATCCCCTAAGACCTTTCAGTGGAATTGAGGATGAAGAAATACAGTGGAGCAGAAAGGAATATTACAAAATCAAGTAGCAGAGAGGAAACATTAAAGAATAGCAATGCTTACAGCATCCTTTGTTGTGAATACCTATTAAAAATTAATCCGTTTAAATGAAGACGTCTCAGAACTATGCAGTCCAAATGTCTGCTTACTCTGCAGCTATAATCTCATGCCTCAGCCTGGGCTTTAACCCAGCCAAATTCTGAACCCTGCATTTTATCCAAATTAAGTCACGAGATGTCTCCCTGGCTTACTATCATGTGAACTATAAATATGAAGACACTTTTTTTTCACCTGAAGAGAAACAAATTGAAACCTAGATGTTCTTTGCCTCCGATTTTTTGAACTGAGAAAGATAAAGAGAATTGCTAATAGGGTTAGCAATGTTAACTGAGAGAGGTCAACATAACTGCTAACATTGTTAGCAACAGCTGACCATTCCATAAACTCACCTTTAATAACCTGTTCACACAGCATCTGAGTATCTGAGCTCCCCCTAACTTTGTCCCCTTGGCAGTTCCATAAGGGGATAGAAAAGGGGATAGTAACATCCCCAAATATTGATCAGGTTTTATATTTAAAGTCAGTAATCATTGAGCACAGGGACAGTCACCAGGTTTCACCTCTTACCCAGAATAAACATGCAGTAAGGGTACAGTTACTCACACTGAGATTCATGCTTTGTGAACCTCCAACTGAAGTTTAGAGATCATGAGCATAAAAGAAAAAAAATCCACAAAAAGATTTAAGGTGCTAATTTTGTACAAATTTCCTCATTGTGAAATAGTCCTTGCTGTCATAGAACTGCATTGGATTTTGGAACATTCCTTCCACTTAGCTGATTTTTATTGTATTAATAAAATTATGACTTTCTAAAGTAAAATCAGATTTGATAACTCCCACACAGATAAGAATAAACTGAAACTCAGCATGTTAAAAGTGTGATAATTTGCATTCATATAGTGCCTGTTATCAAATAATCTCAAAATATTTTTTAAATGGCTATTATTCAGATTTTCAGAGGAAAAAGCAAAAAAATAAATACAATCATGAAGATAAGCATTTTTCATCTTGGATATAAATAATGGATACAAAAACCGTGACCCAGTATTTAGTATATCTGAGTACCTACAACTGTTAGTAGTTCTGAAAATAAGTGGTTTTCTAACCAACAAAAGTGTATTGGGTTTGTGTGGCAAGGTTGTGGCAGGCAGGGGGGTACAGGGATAGCATCTGAGAGAAGCTTCCAGAAACTTCCCCTATTATCTGATGGTGTCAGTACCAACAGGCTCCAAGAGAGACACACCACTGCCCAAGGCCAAATCCATCAGTAATGACAGTAACAATTCTAGGATGACAGATTAAGGAAAGGGAAAAGCTGCTGCATGGGAGTGATTGCAGCCAGAGAGAGAAGTGAGAAGATGTGAGAGCAACAGCCCCACAGACACCCAGGCCAGTGAAGAAGGAGGGGCAGGAGCAGAGATTCCCCTGCTGCCATGGTGAAGACCACGGTGAGACAGCCGTGCCCCTGCAGCCCGTGGAAGGCCCCTTGCCAGAGCAGATGGATACCCAAAGTCTGTGAGTCCATGGGAAGCTCATGCTAGAGCATCTTTTGCCCCTGGGGACCAGCACTGGAGCAGTCTGATCCTGAGGCACAGGTGGAAGGGGTTTGCTCTGGAGCAGTTCTAGAAGTACTGTGGGTTATGAGGAAGTTCATGGAGCACTATCTCTCATGGGAGAGGTCCCACACAGGAGCATGGAGCAGTGTGAGTCCTCTGCCCGAGGAAGAAGCAGTGGCACAGATATCACATGATGACCTGGCCACAGCTCCCATTGCCCATCCCACTGTGCTGCTGTGGGGGAAGGAGAGGGATAAAATGGGCAGTTAAGCCCTGGAATAAAGGACGGTTGGAGGGAAGGTGTTTTTATGATTTGTTTTTTTGTTAGCTTACTCTGATTTGGCTGACAAAAATTTAAACTAATTTCTCAACTTTGAATCTGCTTTGCCAGTGACAGTTACAGGTGAGTGATCTCTCCCTGTCCTTGTATTGGCCCACAAGCCTTGTGTTACATTTTCTCTTCCCTGTCCAGCTGAGGAGAGAAATGACAGAAAGCCTTTGGTGAGAATCTGGCATCCAGCCACGGTCAACAGCCCAGAAAAAAAAATTATTAAAATTAACTTTTAAGTTCTTATTAAAGATTTTAATTGCTTAGGACTAGAGCTGGTTTAAAAATTGAACTTATTTTCATGAACTATTTTGATGTCTTGAGTTCATTCCTAATTTGAAACAAATTGATTTTTATTTAATTTCTCTATTTATTGATCAACAGTTGGGAAGTAAATGGTTAATATTGTTTTCCATTTGGCTTTCAGATAAACCAAAAGTTTTATTGGGACTATTAGGAGGGTTATTTTAATAACTATAAATAATTCAGAGCAACCCCCTTCCCCCATTATCTGCAGTTACATGCTGACCAGAGATGAGTCAATCTACTTTCCCACAGAACCTTTTTAGGCATGATAGAGCACAGACCATTGGCAGCATCCAGGCAGATCTACAAAATGTCACTGTCATCTTTCTGCGCTCAGAAATTCTACAGTGGTTATTGAGGTTTAGGCTCAGGCATAGAATGTCACCCATTCTGCTCAGGTCCCTCAGGAAAGGCCAAAAGTTCTGCAAGCATGTAACCAAAAAGGAAGTGGTTGGACAGGAAGGGATTGAGGAAGGAATTCACTCTGCACCCCAAGATCCAATGCTGGAGCAGTAGATCTACCCTTACCCAGGAAAGGATGGGACTCCCTTTTGTCAGGCTGATACAGCTTTCCAGCAGAATAGCAGAATATCTGAAGTTAGATGGGGTCTATATGTATCATCAAGTCAACTCTCTGCTTCTTGCAGGACTCACTAAAACTAAAACCTATGACTAAGAACACCATCAGATGTTCACTGAGCTCTTGTGAAGCAGGCTTCATGCTGTGGCCTCTTCTCTGGGGAGCTGGTTCCACTTACCAACCACCCTCTTTGTGAAGAACTTCTTCAAATGTCCAGTCTTCTTGTCCAGAACTTCTCTTGACATAACTTCATCCTGCTGTCTCATGTCCTGCTTCTCACCAGAGAGATCTGCACCCTCATCTCTGCTGCCCATCTTTTGAAAGATGTAAGCTGTGATGAGGGTACCTTGTCTTCTCAAGATGAACAAACTAAATGAGCTCAGACTCTCTTCATAAATCTTGCTTTTGAGGGCTTTCACCATCTTGGTTTCCCTCCCCTTGACACAACCTAACAGTCTGATGTCCTTCCTGTGTTGAGGCAGCCTAAACTAGACACAGTATTAAAGGTGGGGCTGCACTAGTGTGGTGAGAAGCATTGATATTTGAATTTGTTAAAGTGGAGACCAGTCATCTTCATCTTGGCTAAAATGCTGAGGTATTTATGATAAAATCATAGAAGGGTTTGGATTGGAAGGGACCTTGAAGATCATATAGTTCCAACACCTCTGTCATGGGCAGGGTCACCTTCCACTAGCCAGGCTGCTCAGAGCCCTGTCCAATCTGGCCAAGAACACCTCCAGGGATGAGGCATCCACAACCTCCATGGGTAAACTCTTGCAGTGCCTCCCCACCCTCACAGTAAAAAAATTCTTCCTAATATCTAATCTAAGCTTTTTCTAACTTTAAGTTTGCAGCTATTCCCCTTTGCTGTGTCACTACATGTTCTTGTAAACAATACATCCTTTCTGTAGGCTTCCTTCAGGTACTGGAGGGCTGCAGTTAGGTCACCCCAAAGCCTTCTCTTTTCCAGGGTGAACAGTTACAATTCTCTTAGCCTTTCCCCATAGGAGAGGTGATCCATCCATCCAGTTAACTTTTATGGCCCTTCTCTGGACTCTCAAAGTTGATTAATCAAGAAATGCTAGTTCAAACGAACTTAAGTCTTGATTTTCTTTCCTAGAAAAATTGTCTAAAATGGGCATGCAGAGTGCCATTAATGGAATCTCTCTTCAGCAAAAGCCACCCAGCCCTGTTTGGTGCTTTGCCACCATTAAAAACAAAAAAACAAATAAACAAACAAACAAACAAAACAAAACAAACCACCACAACTATGCAGGTCTGGTAAGCCGTTTCTGTTAATTTCTCTTGTGGTTCAATTCCACTAAGCAGCTCAGCCCCACACTGCTTACTTACTCCTTACTTATTACTTACTTACTTACTTATTTACTTACTGCTTGCTTCCTCCTCTCAGTGAAATGGGCAACAGAATTGGAAAGCTAAATTGACAAAAATGGGTTGAGGTAGATCATCCTTAATAGATAAAGTAAAAGCTGTGCATACAAGTAGAGCAAAACAAAGAATTCATTTACCACTTTCCAAGGGCAGGCAAGTGTTTGGTCATCTCCAGGAAAGCAGGACTCCATCCCATGGAACAGTTATTTGGAAAGAAAAACGCCTTAACTCTGAACATTCTCCATTTCCTCCTTCTTTCCTCAGTTGTTGCTGCTGAGCATGATGTCACATGGCTTGGGATATCCTTTTGGTCATCAGGTGGTCCTGGCTGGGTCCTCTCCTCTTGTGCACCCTGGTCCACTCACTGAGAGAGAAGCATGAGAAAACCTTGAGGCTGCACAAGCACTGTCCTGCAAGAGCTAAACTGAGGGGTTCTTACCACCATGTTGGTCAGAAATACAAAAGCTATCACCATACAAGTTTCTATGAAGAATTCTGTCCCAGTGAAAACCAGCACAATTCCCCACACAAACAAGCAGAAGCATGCCTATTCTTCTCAGGTTGCCCACCTCTCTATTTGCCTCCATGGGGATTTTTGGTCCATCTTTTAGGGAGCTCCATGCTACTTCCTCTGTCTCTACTTGCAGGAAAAAAAAAAAACAACTTTACATTTCAGACACATCTTCAGCCAAGTTAGTGTGATTATCTTTCTACATAAAATTCCATCTGAACTTTCCATATCTTTTAGCACTAGTTTATTCACCATCAATTTCTACTGCTATAATTCTTTATCATAGTCTACATGGCACAATATGTCTATTAAACTGTCAGTCTGGGGTGAGGCAGTTCAAGGAGGAGGGAAATAGTCTCCCGACTGAGAATGCAGCCAGAAGTGTAGATGGCAAAGATGTTAAAAAGTAGCCTTGTCATTAAAAGTGGCAGCACGGTACTGAAGAGAATCCTACTCAGACTGCCTGTTGGTAAAACTCATGCTGAGGGGAAAAATGGAAATACGTAACATCTGTCATCCACCCAGCTGCAAAGCACCTTTGCCATTTGCAACGTTTGGAGAAATTCAGCTTTCAAAAATGCTTTGATTCATCCCTAATTTTACTGTGCCTCACCAAGAAGATTTGCATTTGGGGAAGGGAAGGGAAGGGAAGGGAAGGGAAGGGAAGGGAAGGGAAGGGAAGGGAAGGGAAGGGAAGGGAAGGGAAGGGAAGGGAAGGGAAGGGAAGGGAAGGGAAGGGAAGGGAAGGGAAGGGAAGGGAAGGGAAGGGAAGGGAAGGGAAGGGAAGGGAAGGGAAGGGAAGGGAAGGGAAGGGAAGGGAAGGGAAGGGAAGGGAAGGGAAGGGAAGGGAAGGGAAGGGAAGGGAAGGGAAGGGAAGGGAAGGGAAGGGAAGGGAAGGGAAGGGAAGGGAAGGGAAGGGAAGGGAAGGGAAGGGAAGGGAAGGGAAGGGAAGGGAAGGGAAGGGAAGGGAAGGGAAGGGAAGGGAAGGGAAGGGAAGGGAAGGGAAGGGAAGGGAAGGGAAGGGAAGGGAAGGGAAGGGAAGGGAAGGGAAGGGAAGGGAAGGGAAGGGAAGGGAAGGGAAGGGAAGGGAAGGGAAGGGAAGGGAAGGGAAGGGAAGGGAAGGGAAGGGAAGGGAAGGGAAGGGAAGGGAAGGGAAGGGAAGGGAAGGGAAGGGAAGGGAAGGGAAACCTTGGATTTGTTTTCTTGATTTAACACTGCATTAGTTTATCAGCTCAGAAACACAGAGTTTACCCACAGCCAATTCCCATCTGGTTCCTCAACAGGTTTTTTGCAAACAGTAGGTCCATTAGTGCTGCTAGGGCTGTTCGACTTTTTCTTTTTGTTTTTCCCTATTGTCAGTCATTTTTACTATTCTTAAGTGAAATGTTCCAGCTTAGAAACAACTCCCAGTAGGCAATTTCTGCCCAGGCATGACCTCAGAACTGAGTGCTGTCATCATTGAAGACATGCAAACACTGAAGCTCTCTGGCATCAGTCTTTCAAAAGGAAACTTGTCTTGTATATGGGTCTGTGACAAAGATCACATATAAGTCAATGTGGCAACAAGAACTTAAAAAGCTAATAACAATTTGGCTTCTGCCTGAAGCTTCTCAGTCATTCTCAGATGCCAGAAATTTCATCTTCTGCTTCAGAGTAATTACACATGATTCTTCTGGAATTCAAACATTTCAGCTATGTTCAGAGCAAACTCAATGGCAATATCAAGTAATTTTAGTAAAAATTCTAGTATATTTTTAAAGCCAAGGGATGTCTCCTGTTTCAGTTTGATCCTGGCAGAAAAATAAGCAGGAGAACATGATATTACAGTTCGACTTTCCCCTTACTGAGCCAAGACTGATAAAGACATTAAGGTGTCACTACTGTTATCTGTCTGAAAAAATATTCAAAAGCAATGCTGACAGACGAATTTGCAAGTCTGCTGCCCACATATTAAATACTCTGTATAGCATAGGATAGTCTTGTCACAAAGATCTTTACTTGCTGCTCAGTCGGTTCAGCTTCTTCCTCCTCCAGCTGTTCGTCAGAAATTGAAACTGTGGCTATCAAATCCAGAAAGATGTCTCAAGGCAAACTGGTCAGGTTTATGATCAAAGGCTAATGAAAAGGTTAGTAATCTATGCTGAGGACAGCTGGAAAGTTCACCCTGGAGACAAAACTATGACCAGCTTGCATGCACAAGCTACCTTTTTGCTAACGGTGAAAATTAAAAATGTAGGATAAAGAAATTTGCAAAGATGGAAAGAAATGTTGTCTCCAGGTTTCACTGCATTCATTTCTGCTTCTCATACATAATAATGGACCTTTGTCAGCCCTTGAGAAATAACAGCACCAGTGTTTCTTACCAGATGAGATGAAGGGTAAGGGCAGAATAAGGAATCTGTAATAAGTTTGCTAAGACACTACTGTACAAAATTAGTGTCATTGATTCAAACCTCAGATTAATGTTTTACTAAAGCCTAAGAGATGCTGTGCACTGCTTACTGTCTATTTTGTGCAAATACCAGATAGTGGAAGAAGAATACTATACTTAAATGCAACTTCTGCTGATTTTTTTATATAATGCTGGTTTGGCCCTGCTCAATTCTCATCATTTCCTCACAGACTTTATGTTCAAATACAGACACCTCCTTTTATTTTTGGGCTACTCCCTAACTGTGGCTGATGACTAATATTCCTCCTCCCTGAGAGCAGTGATGAGGAAATTACACTGGATGCTGTCCTGGCAGATTGACTTTATTACACTGGTTTTGGGGCTTTTTCCCCTTCTATTTCTTTATGTATTAGTGGCAATGCCACAATGCCACAGTGCCAGAGCTGTAGGCAAACATCATCTCAGATTCAGCTTTCAGATTCTCATAGCAGTCTCCAGAAGGTCTATAAATCTTACACTGATTAACATTTGTCAATTACTGATCATCAAATCCCTTAAAGCAGAAAGCTTTCTCTTAAAACTAGTGCCAAAAAGCTGACTTAAAATAGAAAAATAAAAATTGTTATTCCACTGGGTTTTATTTTACTCAATGCAAGGGTTAAATCCCAATTAACAATTATGTTGCTGTGGTTAAATAATCTTGATGTCACTTATGGGGAAAAAAAAAGATTCTCTGAGACCAAAAGGTTAATGAAAAATACCTAATATCATTTTTAAAAGCATAAAAATATAATAGTGGGAAGGATTAAAAGGGTGCTGAAAGAAACTTGAATTTGCCTTTAGAATGAGACCCTTGAGGGAACAGGGGAAAAAGACTAAAATGAACTATGAAGGAAATAAGGGAACATGAAGGAAATGCTAAATGATAAAAATAAAATCTTTGTGTACCATTTCTAGCATTTAGTAATCTAGAAATACAAGAATGAATTTTAGCCAGTTTAGTAATTCCCTATTTACATCAGAGAGCAAGGACAGCAGTTCTATTCAGAGATGTGAAATGAAAAAATGCTTGTATCTTTATATATGCTTTATTTTTCAGAGTATTCAGTTGATAGTTGATCATTGTTGTAAAGTATGAAATAAGTCATGAGACTTACAGTATTTAAAATGACAATTAAATCAGCAAATTCCCAGTCTACCATATAATGGTTTTACACTGGTAAACTTTCTTTCCTGATAAGATTTATCTATTTATGAAAAAAATGAAGTAGAGAAATTAATTTGGCTGATGTTTTTAATGTATGAATGCATCATTTCCTTTAATATTTCTAACACAACTTCTGAAGACAATTTTTTTCAGTGAGTATTGCGTACCACTCCTTCTGGGACAGTGCAGTTTTACTTTAACAATACATCTGTTTCATTTGTACTTTTTGTCAATATTGTATAGGGCCCAGATGTAGATGGCAAATGTGGCCAAACAGCCTCTCTATGGAAGCAGATAGTTAGGATTAATCATCAGGTAGAAGTCCCTTCAGGAGACATATCAGAAGAAACCTTTTCTGTCTACTGAGCATGTCCTGACAGATGTCCCAGAGACGCTCTGAAACAGACATGAACAAAATATCAATTTTCTGTCAAATTGCTCAAATGAAATATTACATGAAGTCAGTTCTATATCAGTTTTATAACTAACTTAGAAGGGTCCACGAAGGCATGGTCCACATAAGATTCCATGGAGTTAAACTGCTGTATCTTTTAACCAAATTTGGACCAAGAGCACAAATATTTATCAGACAAATGCCTGCTTGCTATGGTACTGGTGTTTTGTGTACACTACTGTAAAGTTTAAAAACAGATTTACAATATTGTCAAGCAACAAAAAATTTAGGTGAGGCAGTGTGACATCACTTTTCCAGAATTAAGCAAATTCATATTTATAGGTTTGTGCTCTTTCACATTATCTAGGGTACTCTATCCTTGCTCTATTATAAAATTTTATGGAGCTTTACATAACCAAACAAAATATTTTGAGGTCAAGTAGCAAAGCAGCTATTCAATACTTAATGGTTTTCTTTAGGCTAAGTTATGAGTGGCTAGTGAGTTATGTTTACTGAATTTTTGGATAGTGGGACTTTCATTACACTTTAGAAACCATCTAACTTAATGTAATTGATGTAGATTTAGAAACCGTCTAACTTAATGTAATTGCTGTAGATTCTGAGGTGGAAAGAAACTTGCATAAACATTTTAACTAGCTTTCCAAAAATTGGCTTGCTTCCTTAGTTGCTGTCTTGCACAGCTTCATGTGTTATACACTTGTCTGGTGAGCAAGCTTCGTTAAGTTCCACATTCCATACTTCATCTACTGTATTACATGCGTTAACAGTTCCATAACACTCTGTATATTTCATCTGGCAGTGCTTTAAGTTTAGATTATGTTACACTTTAAAAATTTTGCTAGTCAGAATGAGGCTTTATGGAACTCAATTGAGATTTTGTGTCCAAAGGTCTCTCAAATGCAGGACAAATTATATGGACACCTTCCAAAAGTACCCATTTTAATATGCTTTCTTACTGCTTGGAGGGACATTTATACTGATTTGTGTTTTCAGCGCTGTCTGGAATAGTATGTTGCATTTTTTTAGGAGTGACTCCTAAGCATTTCCCACTTCCTACAGATTTGTGAGATCCAGGGCCATAGAGTAGGGAGGCACTTGTTATGTTTATTATGTGGCAGAAAATGGAAAGGGATAATAAGCTAACACTTGCTTCAAGTGCCACAAAATGCCATACATTCTTCACTGAGTTGTTGTCACACTCTTTGCTGAGTTATTGAAGAAGGTCTTCAACATACAAAAAAACAACTGGTGACTCACCAGAACAAGAGGCATGGGTCCATCCCTAGCACCATTTTTCCAAGTAAAGCTTTAAGAAGTTAAGAGATCTGATAAGTTGTTCTGAATCCTTCCTTTTTTTTGACATATTTTCACAACCTCCTCCCTAGTCAGGAGACACCTGATGTCACCTGGCAAAAAGCAGTCACTGCCAAGCCACTGTTTGTAAGTTTGGTCTTGTCCTGGACCATGGTGCACAAGCAATCTCCTGCATGGTTACCTGTTCTTTGGCTGACCAGACACGTGTCCAGTTGTGTGGTCAGAGTACTGGGATGTGTGTTTGCCTCTGTAGCTCCCTGCATGTGTCAGCACTGCACAACACCGTAATATCTTTATTGACTTTAGGTCAGATGGTGCCATTAATGCCTCCACAGTGGTAATACAAGCTTCTCAAGGTAAGAAGATACATATCACTGACCAAGAGATGCTTTGATTTGCTCAGAGTTCATGACTCAAAATCTACACCTGCAGTGCAGCTTCTGGATCTGGACACAGAGATGATTTTAATATATGCATAAATCAAACTCACAACTACATTTTCCCACAGTTTGAAATGCTGGCTCCTTGAAATCAGAGGGAGTTTTGTCTTTGTCTTTAATGAATATTTGGAATGAAATCTTGGTCCAAAGTCCTTTGTTATAAGTTTAAACACATGCTTAAGTATTTTGCTAAGTCAAAGCTATATATTATGTATACAAAGAATGTTTCAAACAACAGTTAAAATGGTTTTACTTATCACTTTATATATATATATTACATATACATTTAAGTGCTATTCATTTTAATCTTTAATGCTCAAATTTTTATGGAAAGCATAAAGAAATTAACAGGAGTGTTTCCTAGCAATATGACGTTCCAAGTTTAACAAGTCAGACATTAAACAAAACTGACATATGTTGTGGACCTGTGCATGCACATAATAACCCTGATTTCTTTTTTAAGAACCTTTGTGGTTTATCTCAAGCTATTAAATGTTATGAAAATGAAGCATATACACAAGTTAAATGCCAAGGGACATTTATATACAGCCTGAATGTAGCACATTTTAAAAGCAACACACAGCAATATATTAAAAAGTTATCTGATTGCTAGTACATTAAGTTACTTCATACCTAAAATACAAGTAAGAGGAAACAAAGTGACTCAGCATTAAAATGATCATTAAGGGGGTACATCCCATACTCAGATGGAAGAAGGGGAAAAAGAAATACTTTGTTTTATGCAGGTATTTATTATCCAAACAAACTGCAGCTCATTTATAATAGCTTTTCTTTGTAAAGAGCAGAAAACCAGAAGTTCCAGCACCTAGCCCTAGAAACTTTGCCTTACAGCTTTTAAAATAGATTAAAATCTTCTGTCAGACTCATGATATATTTACCCATTAACTCATCCAGATAGCAAACACCTGACCTCTCAGTTTGTTAACTAATTATCAGGTCAAATCAACTGCCAGAATTAAGAATATTTAATACTCAAGAGTGCAAATCAGCGTTGTCCACACTAGTGATAATAATCTCCTTATGTAAAACCTTCCTCAATATTTCACCAGTAATGGTTGAACAGCCTCATTTATGCATCAACTCTTTTAGAAAATGTGCCCTAACATGTCCCAAGGCGCATATACAAAATGCAATAACTTGCACAGAAATAATGCCCTACAGTATAATAATATACATGCACAGGAAAAAAATTTATGGTATGTAAAAATCGCTCAAACACTGAAATGAATACTGATGCAGATTTTTTTTTCTGGTATGGGTTTATACACTGAAGATCTACTCACGTAATATGACTAAGAATTCAGAATACACCCTGTAGGGAACATCTAAACACAGTAGATCCTAAATCAGACAGATAAATTGAAAAAAAAAAGCTTTCTCCCAGTTTTGTTTTTCACACAAGCTTGCCAGGAAGTTATGTGGCACACTAGCAGGGAATATTCCGTAGGGCCCAAGGTTTTGCCTATGCAGATATATGATATATGTGGAATGATCAGTGGAATAATTTTTCCACATGGAAATGTCTTACTGGCTGCCAGTTTTTATTTTCTATACCATTCCTTAGTTTCACTTTTTTCATCACTTCATGGCTTAGAAATTTTGTATTTTTCACTTCAGTCACAGGCATTTTACTACAAAATAATTCCATTTCTGGGAAAAAAAAAAAAGCAAGATTATTGCATAGAGAAAATTGAAAATGCAGCACTTCACTTTCCATCTGCAGTAGCCTTCGTGGGTCAAACATCTTAGCATTGCTGACCCAGCAGTCAAAACTGAAAATTTTCAGTTATTGTGGGATTTGCTGCTCTTTTCAGAGTAGAAGCAAAATGCACTGGACAGGTAACTACACCATCACTGCAAGACTACAAAGTTTCATTTCAGATATATAGTGATCATAAAATAAAGTAAACATGAAATTAAAACCACAGTCATTCCCAACTAGAAAGTTTTCTAGCTTTCTACCTGTCATACGAACACATTGCCATTTTATTGACCAGTAGTGTGGGTTATGGTCCATGCCCTCTACTCTCAGCACTGCAGATGGTACATCAGAACCTGGTCCTGTCTCTTGGCCTCTCTTCTATCTTATTTTGCAAACATTTCTAAGTGAATTGTCCATACTTTAAAATGTCATGTCAATCTCCTATTTGGGTTGATAAATGCCAAAATCAGATAAAGATCCTTGTCACACGGGTAGCTTCAATTCTATTTCATTTTCAAAAGGAGGTTTCACAAAAGTTTTCTACTTCTATTTCAGAAAAATTATGCTGTTTTTCCTCTCATGAACTTCCTTGTTGACTTTTTGTGTAAATTCAAAAACAAAAAAGGAAGTGTAAGTACAAAAAATATTAAACATAAGGAAGAAAAAAATAAAAATTCTGAAAGAATTAATAGATACACATGATAACGAATACTATATGCATGTGTGTGATTTATATCATTTAACATTTGTCCATATCACGTATAAAAACATTCCTTGAAAGAAAATTTGAAATCATTGGGGGGGTTTTGTGTTTTGTTTTTTTTTATTTCATAGATACAGACATGTTATTTCTGAGATGTAGAGCTAGGGAATCCTCTATTGATTATATAGGACTTTAGGGGAATAAGGTATTTGCTGCAAGGTTTTTAAATTCATCCTAGTCCAGCTGCTAATCTACTAAAGTAGTATTTCATTCATCCTATTCATCTCTAGAACTAATTTTTTATTTTTAATCCACAGGTGGTACAGCATTACATTATTCTAACATAAGAGACAGCAATTTAAGGAGACCTATCTTTCAACTGATGCTTCACTTCCCACCTTGGTAAAATTAGGTTCATAGGTTCTCTTAATTTTATGAACAATGGGATCCACCAGGCTCAGCTGCCAAACTAGAAGCAGCACAAATTGTCAGAGCTTTTAGTGCAAGCAACAACCCAAGAGAAGAAACCCTAATGATTTCTGGAGTAAATAGTGCCTACAGGCAGTATAGAGTGTCAGCTACAAGTCTGGATTTCAAATGGTCTCCAGATTGTGCTGGTACACCACTATGAGAGAAGAGCATCAACCCTGGCCTTTCCAGAGGGACAGAAATGTTCTGGGGATCCATCACTAGTAAGGATAAAGTCAACAGTGCGAAGATTCCACTTGAGAACTGATGAGGCTGCTAGCCTCAAGAACCAAGTGATCAGTTCACTGAACTGTCCTGTCTGAGGTCTCAGCAGTATTTGAACAAACTGAACACCCTTGTTCTAGCAAAAAACTTAGGAAGCTATAATCTGCAGGGCCTCCAGCTACTCAGCCACAGGAGAGGATTTTAGAGGGATGCAAAATAACCCCTATCCTTTTATTGGTCTTGTGTTTGGAGAGTGTATAGACTAAGGGCTGTGGAGGATGAGGACTGAAGTGAATGGGGCTCCATAAATTCTAAACAAGGTGATTGACTAACTCAGGGTTTAAAAATTTTGAAAAGTTGAAAGCTGTAGTCTATTTTTTTATTACATTAAGTGCACCAATGAATGTAATTATTAGAAAACAATTTAAAAAATCACACTGGAGAAAAACAAAAAAGAATAATTAAGGAAAACGCTGGTTTCTAAAGCAGAGTTTTAGTTCCAATTGCATATTTTAAGTAGTAAGTGAAAACAAATGAGCCCAAAGAACCAGCAATTTCTCATTAGAAATCCCTTCCTGTCTCAATTACTCAGCTCTCACCATATTTTTCTTTCTCTGGTCCTCATAATTATTTTCTCACCATAAAGATGGTCTTAATTCTCAATGTAAAAGGAAAAATTCACACAGGAAAAATTTGTCCTTATATTAAAAATAAACTTTCTTTTCCAAGGACTATTTCCTATATGCTTTCAGACATATACCATGAACAAGATACCTCAAGAAGGGCAAAAACAAGTGAGGTTCTCCCATTTTTTGGCCACCTTTGAAAAGCAGCTTTCTCCATACAGGTGGCTTGAAGCCTTCAACATATTGCATCTGTTATCTTTGATATGCTTAGCACAGACTCCTGTGGAGACATTTTCTTAATTATGAGTCAGAGAAGCTCTTGGAATCCCAACTGTCTCTTTTACTTTATCTAATCTGATGGGCTCATTTGTCCTAAATACTTCTCTTTGCAACCCTCAGAGTCATCCTCTAGCAGTATACTATAACATGTGTCACTCTTCCCCTACTAATATCCAATTAGGCAGTCATCCATTTTCTGCTATTGCCTTCCCTAATCAGAAAGTCATATGCAGAGATGGAAAAGAACTATTTTATCCATCTCCTGTCAATGTAGATTCATTCCCTAGAGTATATTTTCTAGCGTTATGTTTATTTAACTTAGATTATTACAGATTTTTCAAAATAAAGTTCAAGCCAAATTATATGAACAGCTTGGATTACACCATTTGGGAGTTATATGATCAGTAACCAATGCCAAGAGAATCAATAGACAGGAAATGACATTTAAATGTGAGCAGAGAAATAAACGTGCTTTCTACTCTACAACCAATACAATTCATAGAACTAAATATTGGTTAAATAGATTCTAGTGGAACTCTAACGGTTTTTTAGAAAAATTTGATCTATCTATCCCTGGCAAGGAAGCAAGAGACAAAACAGAGATGGTCATCAAAGGCCAGATGCTTTACATTATCTATAAACTTGCACCACTAAATACTTGACTTTTTTTTTTTAAAAAAAAGCATGAGTGACAGTGTGAAATAGCTGACATTTTCAACAAATAGAGGCCTTTTCCAGGGGACACCCAGCCCCGACCTGCTCAGTGGGCGTGACAAAATCCAGAAGCCTGGGCAGTGCCTGGCAGCAAGTGGAGGATCTCAGTAATGCCAGTGAGACCTGGCTACCATATTAGTTATTGTGATGTAGTCACTTGCCAACAGGAATCTGGGATGCAACCGCCAAATTTACTTCTTGTATGCAACTGAGTAGTTGTCACTGGTTATTCCTGGCTTTCAGTGACAGCTCTTTATGCTTTCCTGATGCCTCTGGATCTGTGTTGCTGGGTTATTCCTGCTCTATCTTCTCTTCACCTTGTGTGTACAAAGCACATTCCACTGTATGCAAGCAAAGGAAAGAGGGAGAAGAAGCAGCAGGAAACCAGGCCGAGTGATCACTTACCAGGGGACACAAACAGCCTTGTCAATACTGTCCCTTTTGGTGTTAAGGAGGTCACAGAAGTGAGAATTGCTGTCCAGGGAAATGAAAAGGACTATAGGGAGAAACAAATAAACAGATCAAGAGTGATGACACAGACAGGTCTTCAGCTTTCTAAGCACCCTAACACAAAGATGTGACTACACCAAAATATAGTCACTGGATGAAGTGTAAACATGGCATAGGTGGATTTACAGGAATTCTGCCTCTAAATTAACATGCAAGTTGATGGCATTTCCACTTAGTCTTGCCTGTAGAAATAAAAGCCCTAATTAAGCAATAAAAATTGATATACTAGAAGTTTAATTTAAAAAATCATAGTCAACACCAACATTTTCTACTTGGCTTTTTTATAGAAGCAATGAAATAAATGTGACATAAAGTCCTTAAAGAGAAAGTTTGTTTTCTGCTGATGAAAATCATTAGCTTTACACACTGTCTTCATTTATGGTAAGGTCAAATTGCAGTAAACTGATGAAGAAAACTTCTTACAAAAGGAAATAGGCTAAGCCGTCAACCAAGAGTCATTCTCATAACCCACAACCTCAGTGAGCACATCTACAGTAATTAATAACCTAAGTAAATGTACACAAGAACCTGGATTCCATTGTCTAAATAGCTAACACTGACACTGATTTCGATGCAGGAAAATTATTCTCTCTGTGATTTCCCCCACATAATCTGGAAATACTGGAATAACTAGCCCAGATGGTAACAACACCATCCCAGTAAACATTCAAGGTTAAGCTGAATGGGCCTTTGAAAAACCTGGTCTAGTTAAAGATGACCCTGCTCATGACAAAGGGATTAGACTAGAAGGCCTTTAAATGTCCCTTCCAACCCAAGCTATTCTCTGTTTCTAAAAGTCTATGATTCTTTATCAGTTCTCAGGCAGAGTTCAAACATAATTAAGGACTCAGAAGAGGTAGGCATCCTCTTTGGGGGACGAGAACAGCAGGTTATTGTAACTGTGGGCTGCTCTTCCCAAGGCAGCTTCAGATAACAGGACCAGACATATTTCATTTGCTGTCCCAGACTTGGCATGTGGAAGCACAATCCACCCCAGAAACAGTGCCTCACAGTGAGTGGCTGTGTGAAGAAAAGATGCACTGTACAAAGGATAGACATCACTGTCCATACCTCTCTCTTTTGCTTCCTGCCTCTGGGGACTGTTTTTACTGTGAACTGTGAGATACTGTTAGGATTTTCAAGAGATTACAAAAATTTGAGGGTGAATTGTTCTTGTTCAGGACAATAATTCAGTCTTTCTTCACCCTGTCTTCAGTGATAACTTCTCGCTCTTTATCAGATTTGAGGCTGCTAGTATTGTTTTGTATCTGGTGAAGAGATAGCACATTTAGCTGTCAGGAACTTGAACACCATGATAGCAGAGAAAAATGAGAATGTTAGGATGACAGATAACAAATAGAAAATGATGGGTGCTGAGAGCATTCACTGACCATCTGTATATGGTAGAATGGTCATTCTGGGCTCAGGAAATAAGAAATCTGAATTATGATGCATAGTTGGGATGAGTTACTAACTTCAGACAGGGAAGACTACATTTTTAATATTGTATGTAAAGTTTGCTGCATCCCCATAGCTGTGCCACACTAAAATCAGAACTACTTTGAAGCATAAGAATTCAGAAAGCTTTATCTTTGGGGTGCATAAAAGTAAGACTTATCCTGGTTAATTTTTAAGCTGCACATGCTATTTCTTCTGTCTTATGTAAAGCCATTAACTGAGTCCTGTAAAACAGTACCCTTTTAATCCTCTTGCGAATGGGGAATTATTTAACAGGCTGCCCATATTTTAGCACCAGTACTTAGGACTCAGATTTGCCTTTTAGTATCTTCATCATCAAGTCTCCCAGAAATTTATGTGGTCTGCCAAAAGGCAGGGATGGTGTCTGCAGTGGAAGGAACGGGAACCGGGTGAGAATACAGTTGCAATGCCACCAGTGAATACCAGCATCCTCTGAGCTGTAAAAAAAGGGGCTCTATGAAGGACCTAGAAGCTCTAGAACCTGCAATCTTGAAGCAGATACAGCCTGCTTTAAAAAATGTATAATTTCTTAGAATGAAGACATCCACTGCAAGTCTGGATCTCAACATTTCAAGTGTCCCTGAAGTTATTGCTGAAGGTTGTGACTATTTGTTAAATTAGAGGCAAATTAAGAAACTAGAAGTGAATGAGACACAGAAGACATAATTGTTAACTTTGAGCAGTTAGCTATGACGGTAGCTGTAAAATCACATCATGGTGTGAATTCATAGATAATAGCCCTAAGAGTATATTTACTGCCCTGTTTAGTGGAGTTTTGGCTTTGATATTAAGTGATTGATAAGATAGCGTAGGACTCCTTGAAAAAAATGTCCTTCTGGGAAGAATTCATAAGTATTCTGAGAAGTAAAGCGCAGTATTAACTTTTGAAAAGTTAATATATAGGACATTTCAAAACAAGCCACAACAATGCCTCAAAAGAAAACTATTTAAACTGTTGTGTTAAACTATCTCCTGCTGACTGACACATCTGTAAGTATTATACCTGTGGATTTTTTTTTTTTTTCTTTTATTCCTGAGGCTGAATGGAAGAGTTTTCTTGTTGTGCTACACCTGAAACTAAGCTGGAGATGGCAAAGGAGCTCTGCACTGTTATTCCTATTGCGTACTGGCTTCTGGGAAACAATTCTTTACTTTTTTTTTTCTTTTCCTGCATGATCCTTTTTGCCATCTGCTTTTTTTGGCACAGGAGCAACATGCTGTCTTGAAGCAATTTCTTATATTTCTTTTGGTCTCTTTCATTCATTCTCTCCTATGTATCAAGGGTCACAGGCTCATAACACTTTAGGGCATTTGACAGACACCTCCCTCTTTCTTCTTTTATTCTTCTTCTGACATAAAATTGGTCTTTCATTCATTGTGCAGAGGATGCCTCTTACAGATATCCCAAATGAGGCCAATGGTGAAAATAGGTTAAGAAAGATATTTTTAGAGATTTATAAAATACAAGAAGATCAGTGAGAAATTTCTTAAATTTTCTGTCAAAATCTTCCCAGAAAAAAATTAACTGAAAGAAGTATCATGGTAGCTTTTCTAATAATAATTTAGAGTCAGTGGGGTGCTTTCAGAGATAAGTTTCTCAAATTCAGATGATGATGGGATTTTGTGGAGTGTCCCAAACATTAAGCGTAAAACAAATAGAATGCAAATAAGAAAGAATTTTGCAAAACCTATTCTGGTACAGACAGATCTTAGCTGATGTGTCTTTCATGTAGAAGTTAAAGGCTCAAGGAAAGCTGCCAGCTGACATTGCTAAAGACCTAGAAATGCTACTCTTTGAGCTGTTGGAGAAGGCCATGGAAAGATGTCCTACCAATCTACAGAAAAATATCAGTCTACAGAAAACACTTTCACATGATGCAAATGGCCCATTTGCAAGAGTGTAGTCTCTGCCCACATTCCCAGACAGCCAAGCTGTACTCCACTTGCATTTCAGATGTGTTACCAGGATCAAGGGGTATTTTCCCAACACCTACTACCTCTAATCTCCACTGCTGTGGGAAAGTAACACCAGGGCAGCTTTTTATCCCTGCCTCTCAGAGAGGTCTGTCTGTGCACTTCCACATGGAAGAGTCCTCAGGAATATATAGTCTTGCTTTAAACTGCTTGAACATATTTTCAAGGTTTTCAAGGTTATGCTGGGAAACAAAAGGATTCCTGTGCCAAGAAAAATCTGAAACTCTGCAAATGAGGATGGATGGCCAGGCTGGTCTCATTTTGTGAGCTAATTCAAAGCTTCACCCTCTGACCCAGAGGCAAACTACCTCTTTGTCCACCTCAGAGTTCAGAAACAGCATGCAAATAATTTTGTTTGGTTTCTATTGCCAAAAAATTAAGGCATTTTGGATTGGATATTTACATTTTACATTTAATTTACAATTTCATCCATAAAAACCCTGCCTTATAGTTATTTCTGATTGCTGGATAGCTTGCATGGATTATTTTAAATAATCTATGTATTTTATTTGAATGTTTAGGCATGATTTTCAGTAATATATTGGTTTATATAGCTAGAAATTCCAACTGTTTGCACAGCCAGAATCATGAATTTGGGGGCAATTGGGTGTTGCTTATAATATTATTTTCCTTTTTTCTTTTTTTATTTTGATTACCACACAAACTGTACTTGTAAATTGGCAAGATCCAAAGGTGCTTTTACTTGGTCCCTACTGTCAAGCACTGGGAAAGGGAAAAAGGGAAGATGTAGCCATGAAAATAACAACTTTATTTGAAGAACTACCATGCTTTAGTCTGATACCAAGTGAGTTATTGCTTTATGCAGGCCCAATTTATCTGAATCTTGGAGAGCATCTGGGATCTGCAGTATCTTTGATCCATGTCCAATTCTGTGGTCTAGGTGCATTTCAGACCTTCCTTGCCTCTGGCCATGCAAGATGGCTATTGTCACAAGGTTCTCATGCACATCCTAGCACAGATGGCACACAATCCTCCACCACCCCAACAAATATGAAACGGTCTCAGATATTTAATTGTTTTCCTTTGCAGTGTGCTGGTATTGTCCTTCTCTGTATCCTTTCATTTTCCAAGTCCTGTTTTTTTTCTTCAGTGCTACAAGTTGCTTATACATCTAAAGATCAAAATTCACTTACCTAATGTCTATTTTCCCCAGCCAAAGTGTGGTAAAAACAGAGCTACATTCACACATGCAAAACCAAATTTGTATCTTCTACTCGCACCAAAGATTAAGATGAAGTCAGTGAGATGGAACAAGAGGAGCTCTCAAGTCACAATAATTCTGTTCTAAAGAAAAATTTAAAAGTCTAAAAATAATTTCTGTTATTAGTGGGGAAAAAAATACTACTGATAGTGGCACATGGTTTTTAACTCCATATAAACTCAGTAGCTGTATCGACAAGGATGGTCTGTAAAACATACATAAAATATTTCTCTCTGCCCAGGAGCAGTGGAACAGCTGAGGGAATTCACCTTTTCTTCAAGAAATATTTCCTCTTTACAGGTCTTATCCCACCCATGTTCCTTCAGATACTGCTGCTCCCACATGCTTATGATTCCCATGCTGAGATATCTATCAGCAAGCATTAGGGCAGCTTGCAGCCATGAAGGAATCACTGAAACAGAAAGGATGTTTTATTTACCCAGAGACCCCTCATGACTTTTAGCTATCATTAGCACTATGGGGTTTGGAGAGCTGTTTTAGTCTGGCACTGGCTTTGATGAAAAAAATCTCAAGTCTGGGTATGACAGGAGATGAAATGGCAAAATTTAGTGGCAGATCAGGTTGCAAGCAATCAAGCAGTCAGATGTTGACAGGAGTTGAATGCTCATGTGTAAAAGAACAAAGTAGTTTCAGAAATAATTTTCCCAAAGTCTGAAAAATTAAACGAGTAAAAAGCAATTGGAGGAGAGAGTAATTTGATGGAATGCCTCCCACTATTTTAGCAGGTGATACAGGACTTAGAGCTACTCTGTTTAAATGGGTCACTGTCACAGTGACAGAGAAAAGCATTTAATCAATGCTGATCTATGTTTTAAAAGACGAACATAAAAAGACATAAAAACTAGGAATTAAGACAGATTGGTTTAAAAACCATTTTAAAAAGAATGGTTTGGGGAATTAAGAAGGACTATTTGAGCTTTGCAACAGTGTAAGTTGGGACTTACCTCTTCACACCTTAGTTGATGACAATAGAATGGTAGATATACTAATAAACACTTATATTTATGCCTTATTTTGATTTTATAGATATCAGAGTTCTACGTGTTTATTTGTGATATTTTAGTGACCAGAACTCTTCCATGTCATATAACTTACCCTAAAGGCTTCTCTTGATAATAGGTCTATAAAAGAAACCTTATAGATTTTATGGTATTGCTGTAATTCAAATGTTAGATGGTTTAGTAAAGATGTTGCAAGAGAAAGAAATTAGTCAACAAGTTTATGTTCACAGAACCATTATCTCTAGACTTACACCAGCGTTTCTTTAAATCTCGTGAGGGAATTCATCTCAGACTATTAGAGGTGTTTGCCCTACAGCACATGCAGTTACCTCCCTGTAGTTTGCATGGTTATCTAGTCATTGCCCCCTGAATGTCACAAAACTGTCACAAGTAAACATTTTACAGAAACTTACAGATCTCTGTTTTGCTGAGTTTATCAGATGCTGTTTCATACACACCTAGCATGTCTCTAAAACTTCATGGGCTTGCTCTGAAGTGTAGAAAAAGAAGAAATGTTTTTATAGCTGTGTGACTTGCTACAAATGCTGCAATTGGGTCTAGTCCAGCTGACCCCAGATACCACAGGGAATACTGCAATGTTTAGGACAACAGTCACAATACCTGTAAACCATTAATTTTAATCCATTTTGGTGTCCTTAAGTCAATTGGGAAATTCTGACAGAGAAACTGAAAAACTGATTAACAGAAAATATGAAAAGAGCAGTGGCAGTAGGAAGTGAAGTATAGATATGTGGATTGTTTTTCTGTTCCTTTTTTCAGTTATTTCTGTAGAAGTTATAATCTGCTTTACCTTATGCTCTTGGTATGGTTTGAATTATTTAGAACCACATCAGATTTTCCTTGTTTGCCTTTCAATCTCTTATATTTCCCTTTCTTGATTCAATCTATGATGATTCACTGTTTTCAAACACAACCCATACCTTAGATATCACTGCCTATTGGAGAAGGCTGGTGATTGAAAATAAACCTTCAATTTTCTCATGAAGCCTGAAGCAAAGAGGAATCAGAGTCTGGACAGGTGGGGGCTGCAGGGGCAGGGTGGGCAGGGGTGGGGTGCAGGGAGGTAATAAAGGCTACATAAGGAGAAGAAACATGTTCTGGGGAGCCACAGAAATGCAAATTGAAGAGAAGGTTTTCCAGGACAAATCAGGCTGTGTTATCCCTCACCAACAACATAACTATTAAACATGGGGGAATCTTCTTTTAGCAGATGACCAGGATGAGATGCACAAAAAGTATGAAAGCATATGATTGCTACACATAAAGTTCAATCCCTTCATTTTGTGTTTTGCTGTGCTGCTCTTTGAGGGGACAATGTTGTTCCCACTCCTCTTACCCACACTGTGGCCCTGTAAGCAGACACTGCTCTGCAGCAATTGTGTCTCCACTGACATTGATGCAGCTGCTTGATAAGTGGGAGAAACAGTATGGATCATATTCCTGGGGTGAAGCTTACATGTTTTATCTACTGTAGCAGGATAAAGAAAAAGGAAGCACTTGTGCAAGGAATATGGCTGGAATGAGACTCTGAACATAGGGATTCATCTCCCATCTTTTGTCTGGAATATGCAAAATGCCTTTACAGTCTTTTTGTAATGCAGAAACAAACTCATTCTCTTAACTCATGGCATGAAAATGAAATAATCAGCTTCTTTTTTATCCTTTTATCCAATTTATTTTGGGGATAATCTGGGTCAGCAAGATGGGTTTCTACTTTTGAGCTAGCTATCTTTGTTCTTTTTATTCGGGAGGAAGAAACAGACCTTCTAGCATGCAATTCTAACCTTAAATGAGATACCTAAACTAAGCTATGCCATTTATATCCAAAACCACCTATATTCTATATTACTATTAAGGTAATCTAAGGTGACTAGACTGACAGCAGACACTTGTACAATATATACCTGTGCTTGGTCACATTAATCCCACTCCCCCATATTTAATTTTGGCTATGGTGAACCAACTAGAAAACAGACCTCAAAACTTGACAGCAATTTTTTCCCAAAGAGAAATTAACAGAAGAGGAGTAAACAATCTCTCCTGAATATTTCAAATTTCTGACTATATCTTCAAGGCTTTATTAAAAAAATGGTATGAAGTTGTGGGCTTTTTTTTTGGTCAATGTTATATCCCAAGAGCTCTAGACACTGTTCTGCTTTCACAGAAATGCAGAATCACAGGACTGCACCATAATTTAGGTCTCTAGTAAAACTTTCTGCCCAAAACAACATCAACTATAAGGCTGGACCATGCTGCAGAGTCAAGAATCACAAGGACCAAGAATATTTCATTAAATTCCTACATCCTTCTTTACACTTCATGGAAAATAGTCTATTATTTTAAAAACAGACTATCTTAAGATATTTACACATCTGGAATTAACAATCTTTATTTTATGAATCTTGGAAAACATATGACCAAGTTTTTCATCTGCGGTCTTAAAATTTTTATTTTTTTTTTTTCCATTTCAGTTCTTATTGGAGTTCCAGGATTCCACTACCTGAGTTTATAAGAGAATCTCATTGCAGTGTAAGACTGAGGTAAGAGCACTAAAAATGCTACTTCATCAAGTATATCACTACAGTTATTTCTGATCCGGTAGAGCCATTTCAAGAAAATTATTTTTAATTGGTCAAGTTTTCCCTTGGGTGTTTTTATGTATCTTGTACATACTTCATACTCAGCTATGTTTATTCTTTCCC
This sequence comes from Cyanistes caeruleus, assembly GCF_971803275.1. Classification (NCBI taxonomy): domain Eukaryota; kingdom Metazoa; phylum Chordata; class Aves; order Passeriformes; family Paridae; genus Cyanistes; species Cyanistes caeruleus. The sequence goes on from NC_141702.1 coordinate 62,715,714, forward strand.
AAAAGCTCTGATGATGCAGCCAGCACTATTAACCACGCATACAAAATTATAATGGCAGAATACTAAGCAACTTCTCCATAGGCACGGAGGAAAAAATACTCTGAGCAAATCTTCATGGTATTTCCATTTGTCCTCAACTGAAATTTCAGTCCTTCCTCTATGCCCATAGTTTGGACCTCTTGGAAAGACAGGATACAACAATGACCTGTGGGGGACCCCTCTGGGAGAGCCCTGTATAACATCTCTAGGGCCAAAGAGCTTCCAAGTGTTGCAGGAAATTGGATGGTGTTGTGACATTGGTCGCTAAATGATGTAAAGGGCAAAGACACCATGTCTGACTTCAAGTTCCTGAGTCACAAACCACAATATGGCAGAGATAGCAATGGGGAAAATATCACTGTGTGCTTCCCCTTGTTGAAGTGCTCCCCTATAAGCTGCCAGAAGATGAGTCTGGGCCCAGCTGATCCAATATTGCTTTTGTGCCTCTACCTCCATGCTTACCCTTCAGATACACCTTAATGTCCTTCCTTCTACACTGTCTTATTTCAGAATATTGGCTTCACACTGCATGGCTGCTCTAAGCCATCAAAATGAGGGACAACGTGGCAAAAATTTCCCTCTGGAAATTCTTAAAACAAAAGGCTCCTTAACTTGAATGTTACAGATAATCCTCTTCACAGCTCACCCTCACAGAGGGATTACGGTTTGATGGCTATGAGATTGTTATGTATATTGAAGCTGTTTTTAAGAAAAACCTTTTGTCTACTGCTTCATCTAATAAAGACATGAGATTCTGCAACTCTTCACATCAAAAGATACAGCTTGACATTTCTTATGAGTCATGAGTCAACAAATTGTGTAGCTTGCTTTCTCTTAAGCATGTAATGTGATCTCAAAGTATGAGCAACAGTTTTTGTATTCCAATCAGTAAACAATTCCTCTTTAAAAACATTCTAACTAATGTTTATTTGTACAACCTGTCCTTCAGCAGAGCCTTAGTTTGATGAAGTAAAAGATGTAACTCTAATGGGAAAGTGTCTACAACCTGACAAAACATTACATTTGATCATGTGTGATGAGTGCACTAAGGAAGTACATAGTTTGAAAAGCTGATACTGCGTTTCCTTAAAATCACTGTCTTAAACATTGTTTCTTTCTGAACTAACCATTGCTCTCACTGCAATATAAATTTTCTTTTTTAAATTACAGGGATCAGATTTCCAACAAAAAACATGAGTAGTGCAGAGTCTGAATGAAAGAAAAATGAAATATTTTTCTTCAGTCCTAAGATAAAAGTGATTACTGTGTATACTTCTTTCCCTTGGGAAGAGTGCAATGAGGACCTTTATTTCATTAGAGATGTCAAACATGAAATCAGTATCAGTGCTGAGACCTTGACTGGTGGCCAGGGTGGGTGGGCACTGCTAAAGTAAGAAAACAATATGTTCTTTCTTGATTAGAACAATTTTGTTGCATGAAGCAAGCTACAACAATTAAATTAAAAAAAAAAAATCAAATCACAAAACCTGGAAGATCAAAATGTGACAGGAAACTTGACTGGTTTTTACAGCCTCAAAGGCAACAATGAGAATGACAGATAGCTTTTCACACCCATTTTTCAGACAAGAAAAAACAAGAGGTTCTTTGTTGGTCTTCCAGTGGACTAACACCATCTATTTTACAACACTGAAGATTTTCATTGTAACACAGGTATTTACATTTATGTGTTGTTTTTTTTTTAATTCACAGAGCTGCACATCACTTTGCAGAGTTCATCCAAACCAAAGAAATATGTTATTGAAGTGCATTTTAGATGCTGCAGAAAACAGCACCTCAGGGTTGCACTGATCAGCAAGGTATCTCAAAGCAAACTATTGCAAAGCACCATGTTCTCCTGCAGAGAACCATGTCTATGAGTATAAATCATTGTAAATCCCTGGGGTTTTATAAAGGTTAAAAAAAGAGAAGTATTCCCATCTCCGTCTTCCACACTGTAAAAATACCTTTTTGCCAACAGTTTTGTTTTTTCCTCCTAGTTCATGGTCATTTCCTTTTATTGAATAAAAATTCTTGTGCAAACATGACAGGAACGCTTATTTTAGCAGTTTGGGTTTTGGGGGTTTTTAATTCTATCTCCATCCTTATGACTTTGTATATTATCATGGCAGCTATTCCCTGTGACAGAGCAGTAGTAGATTTAGTACATCTGTATCCTGTTCTGGATGTCCACAGTACAGTACATTACCAATGGCCTTATATATCATAGCTGCTTTAATGCCACAGCCCTACAGACAAATCACTAGCCTGACCATAGACCTTACGGATACAGCTGTGCCATTTTGACAAGTCCCTAAATCACCAGCTAGATTCTGATACACAGTGACAAATAATCCATCCCCTAAAAAGTCCCTTTATACTCAATTCGACAACTTGTGAAAAATAACCAATACCCAGGCTCCAAATTTATTGGTCAGCTACCTAGTTTATTTTTTTTCATGTTCTGGCCCATCTTTATGTCTCTTCTTATCTCTAATACTGATTTCTTTTGCTTTTAATGTGATCTTTCTCCCATGGTCATGACACCTAAAATAATGATACTTTCCAACTGATCACTAAGGATAGGTTTTTTGGGGCTTTATAATCCCTTGGATCAAGCTGCTCTTTGACATCAGTATGGACCCTTAAGCCTGCCACAAGAACTGGAAGGAAATAGTTTCTGTCAACTGAGGTTTTTATAGCCTGTAGCAAGATGGGTGCTAATCTGCTTCAGACCTTTAATGACTATTTAAAAACAGGAATAATGATTATGTAGAGAACGTTTGCAACAGACAGAGACCAATCCAGTGGAAGTGAATGTAGCTCAAATACACAGTAATTCCATAAATAAGTGACCAAGGAAGAAGAGATACTTTACCTTTCTTCTCTATATTACTGTTTCAAATCCAGACTCAGCATCGAAAATGTTAATTTGAGCCTGTGACATCTATTCTGTGGTCAATACGAAGTAAATTCCTGGTCTTCGGCCAGTTTCTAATGGACAGGTGGCAACTACCCAAGAAGAGATGACAACCACAGTTGGCACCCCAGAGCAGAGTCATAGCAGTGGGACAAAGACTGAACTGGTCAAAAGGCAAAGTGATCTCCTCACCCCCTGCAGACAGTTCAACTAAAGCAGGCCTGAAACAAATGGGCAAAGCACTGAGGGAGAAGATTTTATTTTGATTGCTCTGCCTTCTTTTTTCTTTGTGGATAAAATAGGAGACTTATTTTTCCAAGGCTGTCAATCTCATACCTTTCACAATTTGAGAAATAGGGAGACGTGTTGCTCTGTCCCCCCTTACCAGGTCTCCCTGCTGTGACAGTGAGTGTTGCCAGTCATGTGCTTGAGCTCTAGATCAAAACCAGGTGGCAGAGCAAACTGTATTTAAACTTTGACCCTCAGTTCCACTCTGTCACACAGCTTTTGCTTGCAAAAAAAAAAAAAAAGTTTGGTTTTGCTAGCAACAAATGATTACACTTGCCAAAGAACTCATTAAATAGGTGTTCTACTTGAACTTCAGATATTTGTGTAGTGTGAGTCTCCTCCCAGAGCACCAATTGTAAAAGGCATTTGAGTATCCATTTTTATTCCAGATTCCAATATTGCATTTTCTTTCCTCTTCCCTTTTAGAGCAACGACTGAAAAAAAAAAAAAATCATAACAAGGAAAAGAAATTGATAAATCTGTCTAGCTAGTGTAAGGAAACAAAATGACTGCTGCGCAGTGTCACAGCTGGCAATGCCTCAGATTCAACTGAAACAGCACTGAAAAATAGCCAAACAGGAATCTTTCATGTCTGACTTCATAGGTCACCTACCCCATGCTATGTGTTCTTTCTGTGAATCTCTCAGCTAAGTACTTCCAGCTAAAGTAGTTCAAATGCACAGAATGAGAAAAATCAACAAAGAACAAGACACAATGGGCAGTCTAGAAATACCACTTAGCTAGTGCATTGTACATGGGCAGCAATGGATTAGTGGCAACATGGCAAGCAACCCATTCCAATCTGAGAGTTTTTCTTACAGGCAGAGTACATTTCAGATATATCATTCCAGTTTTAAATGTGTACATACATAGTCAGAGTGCCGCTGGTCTTCATATGAGTTAAAAAATCCTCCAGACTCTGCACTTACAGGAAAATGTGACTTTAAAGTAGTTTAATAGCAACTAGAAGCCATGAACAAGCACAAGGCATTGGAAGAGATGTTCAGTGAAAGGAACCATCTCAAGAATTTATTCCAAAATGTGTAACACAGAGGCACAGAAATTGGAAAGGCTGTATATCTTCCTCCACTAAAACAACAACTTCTCAAATGGCAACAATTTTGGATATCATATTTCCATTAAATAAATAAATGTGCTGAAAGTGTCTATCACACCTAGAATTACCCCTAGTGAAATGAAGAAAGAACATTTTCCTACATTATGCATGTGTGCTTGCATGCTTGTACACTGTCAAAATAAAGCAAGAGTTACACAGCAGGAATAACAAACCCTACAAAAGCTTTCCGATAGTTGGGACTTTAAAGGTTTTCTGCATTAACTAAGATTCTTGTTTTTTTAAAAGCATGTGACAACATGAAATTATTTCAAATTGGCTAAGAGATTCAGAAAAAAACCCCAAAGGGTCTGATTTTGATTAAATTTTTACTGTCTAATCAGTTACATTCTTGATGGATTTCTAGTATTTTATATTTACATGATTGCTGTCATCTTTATGTTTCAAGAAAACAGTAAATTACCAGCCTACAATTTTACAACAAGGATCAAGAAAAGATGATGATGTAAGAAGTCCCTAGGCTGATTTCTGGTTTACCCTGCAAATCCAAATAACTCCTGGACTTCGGGGAACTTACTTACCCCATGACAATAGAGCAAAAAATATCAGAATTTAGGCCACCAATTCTATTTATTTGGTAGAGTTGAGAGGCTGACCCAAGCACATGGGATTTAAAACACTGTGTCCCTTTAGTAAAGCAATGAAGAGCTCAGAAAAATTCCTTCTGATTGGTGAGGTTTTGCTTGTTTGTTTGTTTGCTTTCAACAAACTTACTTGCAGTGCATCTGGTCATGTCTTTCTCAGATTAACTTTGCTCAAAGAGCTTGGTCTGTGCTGGTTTACTGTGGACTGGTTTACCCTGGTTGTTTTTCTATGTTCAATTATATACTTTTCAGCCTCTGGCTCATTTGTACAGGACAAATACAACATTTTTAGGTAACAAAGTTTCTTAAATTTTTTTTGCTCAGGAGCATATATAGAAATCATTCATTCTCTGCTTTCCTTCTCACAGGTTATATTTTTTATTCTTTAGCCAGGTTTTCAAAGGAATAATGCTTGCTTGATCGCAGCTGTTTGTCTGCCGACCCCTTTCTAATAACATTTTTAATTTATCAGATCTAAAAGAGAGGTTGGAATCTCTAAGGTAAGTTATTAAGAGAATTGTGGGGAAAAAGTCAGAAATGAGGTGGATGAAGCTCCAGAATTCCTGCCTCCTCTTGAAGAGAAGCAGACAGAACCACACAGCAGCAGGGAGTGAGCTGGCCTGGGAGCACCAGGTTACCCCCACAGGTAAGAGTAATTGTAGTTGGCAGTCTGTATTTAAAGAATGAGGGCATGAATTCATAGGAAACTGGGTTTCATTAGTTACTCTTTTCCACTTCAGGATCTACACATTTTACAGTTTCAAATCTTTGTAAACATATGTTTCCCAGAGCCATACCCTTCTGTCACACTTGAGAAATCAAAACTCTGTTATCCCAGCTTTTATGAGCAATCTTCTCTTTACAGCACCAGCACTCCAACTACACTCCTGTACAATTTCTGTAAATAACCTAATCATAAAGTAACTTTTCTCCATTAAAAAGTGAGTATTTCAGGCCTCTTTTTGTTCATGCTGTTGGCCTATTTTACAAACACAGCTCAGGTAATGCTACTTTTCGGTTTCCACATCAGCACTGATTTGCAACTGAGAACACTTTTTCAAAAGCGAAGATCAGATATTCTCGAATCATTCTAGGCTCTATTTGTGAGTCCCTATCTCTAGAGATCTGAGTGAAGTATTTGTGTTACAAAGAAAAATATATCAGGCCTTCCTTTTTATTGAGACATCTCTAGAATTCATTTTTATTTCAAGTATTCAGAGATACACTGGAAGATACAGCACTAGCGGTGTGCCACAACTCCAGGTATGAGTCTCTTTGCTTCTTCTCACAGCGGTTGTTTGCTTTTAGAAATTTTTAAGTAATTTTCCTGTCCTTCTCTCTCTTGGAGCCTTGGATACTCAAACTCAGGATGGCAATTGATTACCTTAGGTGAGCCTACTGATTTGTGGTGAAACAACCCCCTAAAGACCTCTTTCTTCTCTTCTCCATAACATTTTCCTGTGGATGTTGTCCTTATATTTGACTTATACAACTTTCTAGATGAAGGATTAAAATTCATGTGTCTCAGCCACTCTAAGTTAATATAAACATAGATTATAAAACTTTCAAGCAATAACCATAAATTGCCACCAAACGTTTCAATTTTATTAAACCAGATCAGAAATTACATGATGTGCCATTTGGCAATGTTGAAAATCTTTACTGTAACTCAAGTGCAGTTGTCAACCATGCAATTTCTGATACATGAAGCAGTTTTACATTATGAGAATAAATCCATTTTATCCACTCTTCTCTATGAAATCGCACAAACAAGCGAAACAATTTTTATGGCTCAGTTTAGTTATGTTCTTTGCCAGTCTATACTACTAAAAATCTAAGAATGGATTTAGAAGGGACAATATATATTTATTTTTTTTGTGCAGAAATGTGAGAATTTTGCCACTTATTAAGGGCTGGAACTTTGCATTTCAGAATATAGAAGATGTAGGAATTAGTATTATCCTTATGGTTGACCATATGTGAGTTTTCTGTTATATCTATCTTTATCTAAATATATCAGCAATATATTGCTCTTGTTTTGAGTTACAGCTACACACAAGAACATCTGTCATACTGACAATGTTGTTACAAAGACTTTAAAGATGATAAAGACCCAGACCAAAACAGAATTGTTTTGAAGATAGCTAGAGAGAAGAAACATTACATTAATTGCAAAGATTAGTATGCTTTGTGATTTTCCTCTTTGCTTTTGGGCAGAGATTCAGCAAGCTGATACTGGTGCCATGATGCTCATGATAGCACAAAGTAACTGTGGCAAGCAGGCAGTGCCAGTTCTGATACCAACCTTTTTTCCAGTGGTTAAGTAGTTCAGTTCTTTAGTGAAAAGACCTGCCCAAAAGACCAGCTAGAGAATAGCTAATAGCTCACTAGTTTGGAACTCAGGCTGGCACTGGGAAGATTCTGTTCTCCATGTCCACACGTGTCTCTACGTCAGCTACATCAGGATTACCCTGAGCAGCAGAAGTGCCTTATCAAGAGGATTCCCAATAAGCACTCTTTGAGAAAACACATGATCTAGCAACCCACATGCTGTGAATCTGGCTAGGATTCCACTCTGTGAGGCTAATTTTGTATGACTCCCTGAATGATTCACCCAGCCCAGAGGGGAGAGAAGTCTGCATGATCACTTTAAAGTAAAGATTCTAATACTGTTTGCTGCCATAAGCATGTATCTGTTATGTATGTATAAATATATAAACTAGTGCTTTTGAAAAATTAGTAAATTTGACACACTCTTAAAGAAAAAATACCAAATCAATTACATTGTCTTGTTTCAGAACATATTTATATTACGGGAAATGCTCTTTATTTGACTTTCCATTATATATTTCAGAAATTTTGTCATTAATAAGCTCACTAATACATTAGTGGAAGCTTATTGTTAAATGTGTTTCATCTTTTCATATTAATTCAGTATTGTATCATTTGTATTCTCTTTGGTGTACACTCCTTTTGATCTGCATCTTATCACATTAATGATTTTATTACAAACAATATTGTATTCTGAGACTTCAATATTCTGCTGGCATATTTAAATGCTAATAATTCAAAGTTGATCAAAACACATGCATATGACAAAAAGAAGGTCAATAAAGGAGCAGTCATAGTACAGGGTTGGCAAAGCTATTAGAAAAATATAAAACTCATTAATGACCATCATATCGGATACTTTTAGAAAAGAATAATGACATGAGAGTCTAGAAGTAGATAGTTAATAAACTATTACTGCATAATTTGTGACTAAACATATTTCCAACCACAAATTATGAAATAACTGAGGGAACTGACACTTTTTTGCCCTCATATTCCTTATGTTCATTGACCTCTACTCCCTACACCATCTCTATTCTTTTTATTATTCACAGTGTGCCTGTATTAGTTTTGCTCTCTGAGGATATGTTGACCATTTAGGGCTATTCCTCATCTTCAGACATTTCCCCTATTTCACATCTCTTCATTTCAAACAGACTCAGTCCAGGGTTTCTGCAGCAAATGAGCAAAATTCAGGAAGATGAGGTGAATTTGAAGCAAAGCAAAAAGAACTTTCTTTCATCCTTACTGTCTGCAGTTTTGGCATAATTATTTTTAGAAATGAGATTATACTGGTCACCCTATAATATCTCTATGATAATCTACCTGTTTTTGTTCTACAGTATCAGGTAACTGCAAGCCAAAGAAATTGTGCTTCAGCTGGGACGGGGTAGGTGTAGACAGCAGAAGTTTCTGAAAGTCTGTTTTATCCTGAGACTGAGCTTTTAAATTCTACTTTAATTTATTTCTTTAAATGCAGTTTTTATGCTGATATCCAGGTACAGGTTTTGTAGAGAAGTCAACAATGCAGCATTAACCGTTGTTGAAATTGTGCTGTGCACAAACATGTTCTGGGGATTTGGTAAGTAAATAATTGAAGAAACAGAAATAATATAATTCTTTTAAGAGAGTCAAAAGAGAGCTACAATATTTCCAGGGTCCAAACACAAATAAATGTTTCTGTTGGAAAAAAAAAAATGAGTATTTTTAGCTGTTAGAGTCCCATCTGCTCAGTTCAGAATTGTCTTCTCAAAGGGATAGGGCAGTGTAGGGCATTGTTTAGAGGTAAAACAAACAGAGGGTGATCATTTCAACTTTAAAGCTGGTCTTACTAATGTCAGAGCAGTATTTTAAGAAGTTAGTGCTACTCTGACTAGTGCCTGCTCCAGCCTTAACCTAGCTGGTGCTACACCATCCCATACAAAACCTTTATCAGTAATTGCTGGGTCTCATTTTAAATGCCTCACTAGGTTTTCTGAGTTTGCTTTAAGGTAAGAATATTTGCCATCATGCCTCTGGACCTGTAAGCTATTTTGTGCAGTTTCACCTTTTCATCTGCATGAAGCCTTTCTGAGTCCATCTGCAGCTGTTTCTGGTGCCAGAGCCTGCCTTCACACAGCCCCTTACAAGATCAGAACCATTGCCACATTTAAGTAAAAAAAAAAAAAAAAAAAAAAAAAAAAAAAAAAAAAAAAGTTGAAAAAAATCCAGAGATTTACAATCACCACTAGTTAAATGGATCCTCAGAAGCAGAGGCACTGTCTGCTCTGGTGTGTACTTTCCTGTAGCTGAATTTGAACAGAAGTTTCAAACTTGGAACTTGACACCGACTCTTAATAGTCACAGGAGTATGTCTTCTGCAAAGGGAGAAATGGCTTTTGCTCAGAAAAACAAGATTTTTCTGGAATGATTTCTGAATATGTTCAAAATGCTGCAGAATGTTCCATACTTTGTAATGTTCCATACTTTGTGTCACTCATTCCGTGATACACATGAAAACTTAACACTTGAGCCTGTTCCTGAACCATTGCCCTCAGTCCAACACAATATTATAAATAATTAGAGCTCATGCACAGGTAGAAACCAATCTTCCACTTTGCAGCCACTATCTCTAGTCAAGTCAACAGAATCTAAATAAAAGTTTACTAGAAGACAATATTCTGAAGTTCCATAATTTCACCCTTGTCACCCATCTACATCCATCCAAAAGCATCCATCAGATCCAAGGTTCTTGACACCATGTCAGGTTCATTCATCATAAACCTCCATCTGTCTTTCATCTTCTCTTTGGTTTCAGGAGGTCAATTTAACATCTGGCACCCAAACACATTATGTAATCATTGTGCTTTCCAGCTAGTATATTTTTAATTTGTTTGGTGGCAGCCCAGATGTTTTGGAGAAAGCTTCATCATCATCATCATCTATGCATCATCTCGTCGGTACACATTCATGCTTAATTAATTCATTCATTTTCCTGTGGCAACAGCTTCAAAGAAAACAAACATGCACCCTCTGGCAGCAGGTAAACAGGGGCTGTACTTAAGCTCCTGACTCTTGGGTGAGTGATTTTGTCTGACCATTGATGTCTAGAAGGGTGACTTGAGCCCATGGAAAGATATTTAAGTTAGCTTTAAAGTTCTTTTAGACATACCATTCACTACTTGGACACTCATTTCTACTGTACCTCAGTTTTGTCCTATGTCAACCTAATTAGAAGCATTTGGGTAAAACAAACTACATTTCTGTATTTTGTAGTTGCACAGCAGGTTTTACACACAGGGTGCACAATGGAGTCCTCATTCCTGACATGCTTCTAGGTAGTGTTATTATTTAAATTACCAGAGGAAGAAAAAAAGTAAATGAGGAAGAAATAGAGGAAGAGAAAGTGCAAGGCAAGGCAGAAAAAACCAAAACTCAATAAATCAACGCAAAAATCTTCCCTGGGATGTCAGCAATCCAAATACATCCAGCCCATCGAAATACCTACCTGAAGGTAGGCAGAACTTGCCAGGCTTTGAGTATTCCAAATATATTTTAATTTGACCACTCACTTCCTTTATTCTTATTGCTTATTCAATCACCTCAGTTCTCACTTTAGTTTGAATGCATTTTCAGCCTAGCAGGATACTAAATGTTTCTGCTTGCATATTTTTGTGCCTTTCCAAAGCTTTAATTGTACTCCCATTTTGGGTACCACACACTTGTCACATTTCTTGCATAGAACAAACATTTTTAAACTGTCCAATCAGGCTTTCTTTTGACTTGATTCTAATTACTACTGTTGGACCTGGTCTTGCTTTGGTCCTTACTTTCTCTTTGAAGTCACTAATTTTAGAGCATTTAAAATTCATACAATTAACTTGTTCAAGGAACTTAAATGCTTGGTTATTATTAGGCTTGTCTTTTTTTTTTTTTTTTCCCCTTTTTTCTTTCTTTTTTTTTTTTTTAAAGCAAACCCATGCAAGAGATCCAGCCTGGTCTATTTGTATAATCTATTGAGCTGGGTGATCTATTTATGACATAATGGAAAAAGCAGACAAGAGTGATGGGAGCTGTGTGCTTGGCAGTAGCTGTTGCAATCAATATTCCAGTCACGAACAAACTGTCAAAAATTAAGGATGCACAGAACTGTATTATTTTATCATGGGCTGGGTTATTTTCAAAGGAATCCGGGGATCTTACAGGCCCAGTTCTCATTAAATTCTAATGGGAACTGGGAGTCACATTCTATTGAGCTGTCTTGAAAAAAATCACAGCAGTGGTGAATAATTTTATGAGGTCACCCAATCAAAATAAATTCTGTCGTGACCTCTATACACAGTTAAACAACTTTTTTTGGGCTTAATTCTTCTTTTCCAAAAGTATTAAGAAAACATAAATAAATTGTATTTACATTTTTGTGGAATTTCAAATTATGTTTTCCTGGAAATAGCCTGGCTTCTTTTTTTCTTTCAGGGGTAAATTGGTTTTCATGACATACTTTGTCTTTACGGTGCCATAATCCCATGAGAAGGTGATGAAAAATGTAACTGCTGATACACTTGCAGGGGAAAAAGATGTGCAGTATATATTATGAGACTTTCACATTCTACAGGTAGTTTTGGTAAAACAAAGAAGTGTGATCAAATTTACTGTTAGATTAAAAATTTGATTTTTAAATTTGTGAAATTTTTTACCAGAGCCCTGATTACATGTTGAGTTATGTATAATTTAAATGGAGAAATAAGAAAAGGAAGTGCAGAAAATTGTCCTGCAATGGAGCATTTCCCATGCCCTTGCATCAGTGATTGTCATCAAGGTAGCCTGGCATTCTCCCTCTATAGACAGAAACATTTATTCCCAGCTTCTTCTTCTTACCTCATGACTCTACAAGAAAATATTACATAAATTGAAATTTTCATTCTTGCCAAGCACTTTCACAGCGACCATGGGCGCATATATAAATTATGTCCATGGTGGAGGAGAAACTATCTCTTTTTATAAAGTAGGCAAACTGCTCATTCATCCTAACAGGAAAGACTGCTCTTGTCTTATCCTCACAAATATAGAATTCAGCAAATCCACAGGAAGTATTTGCAAACCCAAGTTCACTGATGAGTTGGGTGATACTGTTCTTTGCTGGAGCCACGTGTCTCTTGATTTGTGCACCTAATATTACCACACAACACTTCTGGGGAAAATGAGGTCTGTTTGCAGGTCCACAGTGCTGCATCCTCCTCCATGTAATGTCATGGAATGCTCATGCTCATGAAATAAGTGACTTGTCTGCAGCTGAGCTCTTTCTCCTGCCATTTGCTTTATCTGACATCAAGGTATGTAAAACTGAAAGAAAAAAAAATCAATGGGAAGCTAAGGGCCTTAATTACCAGTAAAGGCTGATTAATAATCATCTCTATTTCCTCTCTCTTTTCCCATTCTCCAAACACTCAATGGTGGTACCAGACACAGTAATTAGAAAACTTGGTGCAAGCAAGGCAATTTTCTTTTACAATGAAACCTTTGCTTTTACCGTTTCATGAACACAAGACAAGGTCTATTAAAATGGCATTAAAAGATGAGCTGCTGGACTGAATTAGAAAATAAGTTTTAGACAATCCAAAGGAAAAAATAGGGAAGGAGATATAATTAAAATATTGATATGATTAATAAGGAGGAAGAAAAAAGAAATGAGCATCTTTTTATCCAAACTGAGTTTTCCTCTACTCCTTTCAATTTTCCACCAGCTAAAAAGCTTTCAGTAAATATGTGAATATATTTATTCACATATAGCTATGCATATACGCATACAAGCACAGACACATGGAAACACACACGTCCTTAGATAATGTGAAACAGCCTTTTTTTTTTAACATCTTTTTCCTGTGATAACATAATGGCTACTGTTTAGCTAAAAGCTTCCTTATAGTCCTTCATTTAGAACAGGGATTTCTCAGAACATAGTTTTACATGATGTGAATATAGCCAGCAGTTCCAAGAAAATACATCTGGTACTTTCTCTTCAACTGCTCTATCATCTTGTTAGATTTCATTTTAGTCTCAATAATAATACAATGATTTTCTTAATTTTATCACAAGTCATTTGTTTTATTATGAATGAATATTTGTGAAGCTTATGATTTAATTACAATCAATAGCAATAACTTGCAACAATAAAGGCCACTGAGTTCCAGACAAAACTCAACAGTAAAAGAATATGTATTTTTAACAATTTTTAAAATGTTCCTTTTTCCTCTCTACTTAGAACATTTTTAAAGGTTACTGGAGCTCCTGTTTTTGAAACTCCAGAATACCTTCCATCAGCACCTACAAGGAGAGCCATACATTTTCAATCTGTTGAAAATAATTGTGTGGAAAAACCCATTCTGTTGCTTCCAGACACAATCCAATCAGTGTAATGGTTTTTCAGAAAGAAGGAACTATATTCACATTTCATTCATGTAAAGAATGAGATAATAGAAGACTTTCATGGTAGATGAGCACCCTGCAGGTACTGCAGTTTGCTGCAGCATACATGTGGCCTTGTTGGGTTCATTGCATAAGGGAAAAATCTCTCTTAAATTGTATTCTTCCCCCAGGCTTCAAATACATATTTTTTTTAAAATGGACTGATGCAGGAACTGGAGGGATTTTGAATCCCAGTATGACTTTTGCTTTTGAATGGCTTCTCTGAATTTCTGGAAGAACTCACCATAATTATTGTCTTCCTTTAATGAGGTAAAATTGGCTCAGACAGCTGATAACCCTCGCCACCACACTTAGATCATTATTTCCCAAAGTCACAAAGAAAATCCCTAAAACAAAAGCAGCAAGGAAATGAACATCTTGTTTCTTTTTGGTGTTCTCTGTGCCTGCTCCCTTTGTGTGGCTTTCAGTTTTAAGTGAAATTCAGTAACAGCAGAGTTCAAACACGGAGTGGTTGCCAGCCAGTGTAGTGCAGCAGCAGCACTGCCAGAGAGGTGCGGCTGTTTGACAGAGAAGAATGTTCCTTTGCTTTTTATAGCACACCATTGTTATCAGTTTCCTTTCTATTGCAGTGGGAAAGAGAGCCACCACTTTCCTGTTCAAATGCTGTGCCCACAACAATCCCTCCTCAGCTGCTCACAGCTCCCCTGATCACGCCCCTCCTGAGCCCAGACTGTTCACCTTCCCTCTGCACACTGATCCACACATTAACAAAGGTGTATCCTGAAATTAAAAACTGGGGGAAATGTGGAGACATTCAAATATGGCATGCAAGTGAGTCTTGAGCAGCAGTGACTAGAATTGAAGATTAGTGACTCCTAATTTGATTCATTTGACCTTATATGTGTAAACCGATTGATTTTCATTCAAGAGATGCAAATGCTTAACTGATATGTTAGATATAGATATACATATATATATATAGAGATATACATATATATATATATGTGTGTGTGTGTGTATATATGAATCAACAATAGAAAATGCACACAGGAGGAAATTAATTCTTGAGCAAAATCGTTGAGTGGTTCAAAATTACTAAGCATGAAAGATCTCCTCTTAAGCTGTCTGGTCTCATATTTTGGATCAGTTCTAAACAGCACTCAAGACAGATTATAGATGTGTTTGCAAAGCACAGGTTTTATTATGGAAATAAAGGTGTGTGCTATTTATTTGCTTTATTAATGTAAGGTTGTCACAGGCAGAATTTATATTAGTCTTCATCAAATCTTTCTAGAAAAATAAAATTTGTTGTACAACTGCATCTGTAATGTGGAACTTTTAGGTCTAGGATTGGCAGTCAGCAACCACACTTATTCACATACCTGTGTGACACAGCCAAGGTTAACACATATTTGCAATTTCATGTGGCCCAAGTGAGTTCACTTAAAGACTTCTCATGTAGAGGAAAATTCCTGCATGATTTAGCAAAGCTCATGAGTTCACTCACCCCTCCACAAACCTGAAAGTTACAGGAAGAAACTAGAGAAATATTTATGTAACTCTTGTAAGTTTATTAGACTTATTAGTAGTTCATTGAAGCTCCTTCATTCATGGAATGCTTATAATTTTGGTAATGCTGCTCTTACTGAGGTAATTTTCACTACATTTATTTTATTGCATTGGACACATTTTTGTGGAGACTAGGTGTGAAGTATGCGGCTGAATTTAGAATAGAAAACAGTTTCACACTGAGGATGAATAATTCAGTTTTTAAGTTGCTAGCAAGATAAGAATAAGTGGATTCCTGTCAAATGATCTTTTTCTTATTTGTCAAGATAAAGCACAGTCCCAAAGCCATAAACAGATTGTAAAGGAGACATTTCCTTCTTACCCCTTTTTTCACACTTTCAAAGATCTTTGCAAATCTGTCCAGCTAAATTAGAGCACATTTTTTCCTCTTTATAAGCCAGTACTTTTTAAACAAGTCTTAGCTTATGCACCACTATTTAAAAAGACTTACACACCCATCCTTTTAAAATTCCACATATATTTAATTAGTGCATGATAATATCTGCAAAACCTACCATCAATTTTATGACATATTTTAAAAAGAAAAAAAAATAGAGAACCAAAACAACTACATATTTTTGTATTTCTGACATAAAAAGCTTCAGCCAGTATATTCTACCCCCTAAATTTATAATCTAAAGTTAGGTAACTTTATCTCTGGCCACAGCTACCACTTTATTGTTCTCATTACTGACAGTGAGAAAGAATGTATTCTCCATTTTCTGGCTCCCTTCCCCAAAGCCCCTCTTCCAGAAGTGAAATATATATTGAAATATAGGCCAGTCAACCTCTTCATCTTCTCTACCTATCTTTTTTTACCTAGAGGGTAAAAAATTCTGACCAAATTTGGAACACATTTCCAAGCTAAACAGTAGCTTCCACCAGCAACAACTTTGGATGCAGACCAGGACCTCAGTTCACAAAAATCAATATAGAATGTCTTTGAAATTTAGAATTGAGAACCCTCACTCATTTATTTCATTTTACCTTAATTCTGTTCCTTTAATCATTCACTTAAAATGTTAAGGTATATTCTTCTAGTTCACTCTTTTGAATTTCCTTAAAAAGATGAAATTGGAAACTTCTCCCATTATAAAATTTCTTCTGGAAAGTCATACAGATATAGGCAAAGCTTATGAGAATAAGCAACTATGTTCAGAAAACGTAAATTATTTAGGAATCTAATATACACAAGGACTTTGTCAGCTATCTACAGTTTTAGGCAACATTGTCCAACACTGAATTATCCAACACAGAGATGAATCACAGAATCATTAAGGTCATAAAAGACTTTTAAAATCATCAAGTCCAACCACCAACACAGTACCACCACCACATTCACCACTAAACCATGTCCTCAGGTGCCACTACCGTGCTTTTTGAACACTTTCCATGAATGAGACTGCCAGGTGGCTGAATTTGGAAGGAGCAAGAGGATATTCAGGCCCTGTCCCTGCAGGGTGTGCCAAACAGTGGGCACCTCAGTGCTATGGCACCTACCCACTGCTCATGCTAGGGACAGCCTGTTCAGCCTCAGATTCTACACATGAAGGACTGGCCTCATCCATGATACTGAGGGTCCTTCTTGACCTCCCTCTTAGGTATTTCCTACCCTCTGAGACAGCTGATTGCTGAAGTCACTGGTTCCTCTGAATGATGTCTTTAGGCACCAGGGCTTGCATTTTGTAGGGAACTTGGATCTGACTGTATTCAAGCGGTCCTGGCATGAGTCAGGACCAGCCATGAGAAGCTTGTTTTGTTGTGGCACCTTCAGATAACACTCCAGATATCTTGCCTCTGAGTGACTAAGGAACTCTTCTCTCACCCTTCAAACAAGGAGTCATCAGGCAAAGAGTATAACAAAAAGTTCCCATTACTTACTTATCCCTCAGAATCTATCTTTGGCAGTGTTTTTACTAGAAAAAGCTTTCCCAGCATTATCCAAATATAAGGTTGAGCACATATATTTTCTCAGAGAAATGTTTCATTCTCACAGACCTGTTCTTCTCAAGGAAGCAACATGCATAGCAAAACAACGACTGAGGAGCAAAACCAAAATGCTTCATTGTTTTTTAATATCCCTTTTTAAATAATAAAATAGCAGAATGAGTACATTTTCTAGTGAATTTAATGAATTATTATGTGCATAAAAGAGAGCCACATATCTCTGGACTTAATGTTTCTGAGAGATAATCACTTATCATTGGATTACAAGTTCCTTTGGGGGTTTGTGAGAAAGAGGGAAATGAATTTTCTTGGTATTCAGCAACTTAAACAGCATATAAAAAATAAAATTACATCATTCTTTTGCACTGCAGTTTGGCAACTGAAGAGAGAGCATGTTTAGGAAGAAGTCACCCCAAATTTGTTGTCTTACACATCCGACAGATCCTGGACATACTGAATTCCCAAGGATGATCTGATTAACATGGTGTGAAACCTGTCCCTACCCCAGCAGGATGCTTAGAGTAGGCACCAACAAGTGGCTGGGGTCTGCAGAGAGAGCTGTGTGAGCCCTCAGACCCTGCTGTACAGACTGTGCAGGAGCACAGACACGCAGCATGAACCCCTAAATTTGGTGCCTCCTGTTAGAATATCTGAACACACTTGATGCTGCCATCACACTGACTTGAGTTTCTGCAAGGGTGAAATTCAAATGTTTGTCTGGAAGAGTTCTGAATTTTCTGCCAATTAATGCATAGGAGAGTTTATTGTGTGAATTAAAGCATTAATTATTTTTTGTTTGCATTTAGAAACTTATCATACAGTAGGAAAACTTCATAAGAGATGAGAGAAATACTCTACTGGATTGAGAGGTTTTGAAAAGCATGTGTTTCAGAGAGCAATTGCTGTCTAAAACAGTGAAAAGTATCGCATTTGGACATGTTCCGTATTCTCATTTCTTCCCCTTACTTTGTACTAGTTGGGCTATTTACATGAAAACATCATCTTTGTTCCTAAAGTGTTCATCTGTTGCTTGCTCCATGCCTGAAGTCGAAATAATGCTATGTTTGTAATATTTTAATCACCTCTACTGCAAACAATTATGAAATTATAAACAGAAGATTATGACTTCAAGTGGGAACTAAGTGGCTGGAGCTGATGAACTCTTAAAAGCAAGGATCCTGTTATCATGCAAATGCTTCCAGTAATGAAGAAAATTAAAAACCCATGCAAAAAAAAAATCTAAATATGAGTATCTAAATCATAGACAGCAGTAGGTCTTTCAGACAAGATAATGATTTCATAATAAAATTATAAATCCATGCTAGCAATTATTATTTCATTTTACACACTTTTGCATCTGTAATATTCTTTTTTTGCCAATAAGATTTTGTTTTGAAAAACAGAATCCTCACCCTGGATTGGTGGCCCTAACATTTTTTGCTATTGGGCCTACCATTTTTTGAAGAGCATGTCATCATTTTCTGTAGATAGCGCATACATTTCACACCTTTTATTTGTTTATGGCAGTTACATGCAAGAAAGCAAGGCATGCATGGCTTATGATGCAGCATCCCTCTCCTTCCAGCTGAACACTGCTGAGGAGGTCAGGAGTAAGCCTGAAATGTTCAGGCTTATGTTGCCTGTATGCCAGCACCTGTAGAGTAGGGGTGCAGGTGTTCTCCAAACAAATCCTTCACCTCAAGGCTCTAACCCAGGCTGGTGTTTATCCCCAAGGCAGGATACACTGCAAAAAGTGTTTGACACCAACCTACCTTTCCAAGGAATTGCAGTGATGCACCATCCAATGTGCAACCACCCCTCTGTTTCACCACCAAGCACTCTGCTCACTGATACCACTCCCTCCTGGTTGGCATTGCCTTAGAAATGCTGCTCAGCTGCGCCACGGCACTGCTCAGGGACACCTGCTGCTCCCATGTGGGCTCTGGATTAGGATTGCCCTGAGAACCCCTGGCAAATCCTGACACATCCGTCCTGAAAGCTATTTGTTCCCAGTATGCTCTTTGAACTGCACTCAACCCTTGGTAATAAATAACTGGATATTTCTGGCTATCACTGATTTAGCTCCATGTGCTGTTTAGGAATCTCTGCACAACATTCCTTTCAACCTGCCTTATCTATTTCTGGAGTGTTTTATTTCTGGCAGCTAGGCAGTGGCCTGTCAGACCATTTTAGAGATTGCTGCTGGTGTAAGAACAGGAGGGCACTAACAGCTGGAGACACTTCCAAGGCCACTGAGTCTGGTTGAGGTGACCTGGTCCAGCAAAGGTGGTGCACTTGAGGACTGAGGTACAGCCCAGTGTCCAGGGGGCAGAACTGCTCACAGAAAATGTGAAGTTACCAAGAGAAACCTAAGTTAATGTCAGCTCTACGCAAGTTGAAGTCTAAAGAGGTTACCTGGAAGAGAGGCTGGACGAAGTTAAAGGAATGAAGTAGGTATTTATTAAAAAGGCTTTCAAAGCATACTCCTTGGGCTGTACAAGAGCCCAGCTGAGGCTACACCCAAGATGGACAACAGGTCATGAGGTTTCACAATTTTATGAGTTTTGGGACATTTACATATTTGGGTTAATTTTCCAATTACAGCTTCAGGTTATCAAGTCCCATCCTCCCAGACTGCTGTCCTCAATTTGCTGTTGTTTATAATTTTTGGGCCTGAAGCTGCAACAGTGTCCTTGGTTCTCAGGCTAGAAAAAGATTGTTTTGTCAAACTACCCTGTGAAGGGAACTTGCTAACGCTTTCTATGAAATTCAGAGTTATGCACTAATGCAGTACAGAATCTGAAAAATACGAAAGCTAAAACTTAAGGCATCAAAGCAGATAGCATTTTGACCACTGAAGTGATGCTGGATGTATAATTGCCTGAAAGCTGAAGTGCCTGTAAAGCAGGGCAGAGGTGAGATTAAGCATATTGCAGACATTACTCACATCATAAGATTTTATGATAGCCTGGTAATCAGGTGAGAAGGGAGGTTTATCCAGAACTGCACTTTGAGAAAATGGCTGGTATTTGTTAGATGACAGGTTTCAGTATATTTGTTTTGCTAACTGAAGCTGCAGTTACTCCAAAGTCATAATTGCATGCCATGGGATGAGAACAATACACATTTTCAAAGCAGCTTCCAAAAGATAAATACAGATATTGAGTGAAATTTGTCACCTAAAAGGACTAGTTCACAAGATTCAATAAGACTTGTTTTGGTAATATTTGCTACCTTGCATGGAGTCTCAACCTCCAGGAAGAATTAATGCATACAAAATCAGGTTTTATTTTTTAAGTAAATTTCAAGTATTGTGTTGCAGAAAAAATATTTAATATACTAGTCAGGTGCACTTTGAAATTGCCTAAACAGATATGTAATTAAATAAAAGTACTTTTCAAAATCTCATGGAAAGGAAGGCATTTATATTTCAGTGTTAGGTGGCTGAGACTGGAATCGTGGAACCCCAATCACATTTACACAATAATTTCAAGATTTTTGTGGAATTTCAGCATATTCTTTCCAACATAAAGTTTGCCTTCAACTCAATATATTTAATAGATCCATGCCGAGATCTTCAAAAGGTGTGTATTTGAAAGCACAAACATTTATGGCATGTAAAGCCTTGGTTCAGCTATAGAAGCATTTAGATTTCTGTGTCTTGTTTTTTGTCTGGAAACTATATGCCAACAAGAAATTTTACACCATCATTTACATCTAGTACATCTTTACATTCTTTAAAACTTATTTGAAAAACTCACTTAGCTGAATAAGAAAACTATTCCAATTTTAGTTGTAGTCAAGACAATGTTTCTTATAATCTTGTTGTTCAACCTTTTAATTTACTGGCAAGTGTCACAGGTTTGGATTGTTTATGTCAATAGATCATATCAGAAAAATCAGTTTCAGAAGGAAAAAAAAATCTTTCCTGATTTGCTCAATACACTGCTTCATACAAAAACTATGTCATGAAGGTACAAAAATCAGAAAGATAAATAAAATTTAGTAGCTTAAACATTTCTAAGTCAGCAGCATGATTTCAGGCCCCTAACTCAATGTGGTGCATTAAATGTTCATTAAACAATACTTCTTATATACATCCTTTATTCTGTTTAAAATACAGTGTTAGGAGTTTTTTGAAGATCAGAATAATTCCTCCTATTTTTTTCTGACATATCGAAGGGCAAAACACTTTTACTTACTGTCAAAGTTTCTTTTCTAGTCCTCTCTATAGAAATAATTGAAGGTAGAATGTAGTTATTTTTAATATAGAAAAACATTCATACTTTTAATTGCTTTCTTGTTTATGATTCTTAAGGAAATAACAAATAGACAGCTACATCTAAATGCAGTAATTGTGGCTCCGTTGCAATGCTAGCATTTCCTAACCATTCCTAACCCTGTTTCCTATCACTGCTTCTTTTTCTCTTCTAAGGCCATGCAGTGTACAAGCTGTTTTTAATGATTTTGCTAAGTTTGTTACATCAGTGTGATGTTCTAACGAAGATTCAAGGAGCAAAGAGGCAGCAGGCCAACTGTTTTCACAGACACACTTAGCAAAGTGAGACATACAACCACGGAAATTATTTCTTTCTTCTCAGTCTTTGCGGGATGCTATTGCAACCTGCAAATGCCACAGTGTAATTGTACAGCAAATAGACTTCTATCATTCTCTGCTGCAGGAAACAACCAGTCCACTGAAACAGAATGTACTTCTCTATTATCCCTGTCTAGTGTCTCCAGCCAGAAAGCAAAAGCAGCAGTTCATCCTGGGTGAGGTCCCACTTGGGACTATGAAATTACCATTGTGGTGGATCAGAAGCAATTAATTTTATTCCTCTTGCTTTAAAAAGAAGCAATCAAAAGAGGGGGTGGTGAAGCTCTTAATGCCAGAATTCAGTCCAACACAGAGATTACACAATTAAAATAAGAAAATGTCAAGCAATGGAAAAGTTAAAATAGCACTACCTCAGATGGCTTGCAGCAGTGACAGAGAACCATGAGGAACAATCTGCTTTATACTCTCCAAAGATCTACTGCAGGTTTCCAGCAGTTCAGACATTGCTCTTAAACCTATATCTTATTAATCACAAACTGAAGGCTTTTCTACTACAAAAAGCTTTGTTGCTTGATTGTTCTTATTTAAATCTCAGACTTGGACATGATGATGTAGCCTTTTTGGATAAGTGTGAGTCACCATGTCTATTGTTCCTCATGATTCATATTTACACTGATCTCCAGTATCAATGGCCTCACTCTAGGAAACAAAACTTTTAAGTAGCAAACTGCAAGAGATTTGTCTAACTTTTTTGCAGGGTCATATAGCATTTTTTTTCATTATAAGAAATTGTCCACTGTAATAAGTCCTGTCTATTATCACACACCTCACTCATCATAGCTGTAAAAGAATTTGGAGAATATATAAGTTACATCCTTTCAAATGTCCACTGAACTTCATACAGCAAAAATATGCTGCTCATGAAGAGGGCACAGTTGTTTGTCCTGCACTTGAAAAGAGTTGGATAAACTGTCAGTGAAAACCATCAGGTTTTTTTCTTCCCTACTGAATTCCCAGCAGAGAAATAAATCTTGCTTGAAAGCCAGTCTACAAGTTGCCTTGTCCTCTTTCATAAACTATGTCCAGGAAAGAATGTTCTGTATGGGTAAGAGAGCAGAAGCTTTGTTAGATATGGTTCAAATGAAGAGACATTGTAAAATATATGACTGAAATAATCTTAGATGTAGTAAATTGTGCTCTAATATCCTGTAGAAAATTTAACTCCTTAATCTAGCAGCAAAAGCATATGCAAGTTCTGGCCCACTATGGTGCTCTTGAAAAAGAGACTGCAATAAAAATGATGAAAGTGCTTTGCTAAATGATCCATTTCTATTCAGATAACAAACCTCTCTTAACATCTAAAAATGTTACCTCATCTCCTTTGAAACTGAATGGGCTTGTCAATAGACCCCTGCATGGCTGAACTGAGTCAGGCTATTTTGGAGAAGGTTTATGGGATATAGAGAATATGAAATAGGATTAGATTATACTCCGTCTACTATATCACACAGCTAAGAGGTTTTTTCATTTATTTCCTGTTACTTATTTTTATGGTTTTGTTGTTTGTTTTTATTGGATGTGGGTTTTAATATTACCCGAAAACCTGCCAGGTGAAAACATGAATGTTTAACCTGTCAAACTTTGGGGCTTTTTAACCTCTAGAGTTGGGAGTCTTGCATTTGCCTTACCACTTGACAGCACCTAAACCAGGAAAATAACTAAATGCATACTGCTCAGCTGTCCTGCAATGAGTTGTTTGAAGTCTCTTAACTTCATTTTCTCTGCTATTATGGAGGCCACAGGGAATGACGTTTGCAGATGTAGCACAGAACTGTCGCATTGTTTCGTTTCAGGAACCCAAGCACCACATTGGCAGCAGGAGGCTGGAATAAGAAAGGAATTACATTCTCCCATGGGGTGAGGGAATGGGTTCCCCTTCCCACTCCATGTTTTTTGCCTGTCTGGCATTCAATCCACTGTCATACAGTCCAAGACCTGGGCTACCACCAGTAGATGACACTGCATGTAGAGAAGCCCTTCTCCTAAGCCTCAGCACGCGGTGCTTTCACAAGGCAGTGCAATAATTCACAGACATCAAGACTTCAGGAGATCAGGAGCGTTGTAAGAACAGTTGTGCTCTCAGCCCTAGGTCTCAGTTATGAGGTGTAGAATTACATTTGCAGTGTAAGTGGAAAGGTTGAAGTTGGACAGAAAACCAAGGCCGTAACTTCACTGGTGGCATTCCACTCACTACAACTGTTTTACATTGGCATTACACCACCAGGCCTTTCATTAGAGCACTCTCTTATACATCAGAGTAGAGAGGAACATATCCTAAGCACACATTCAGACCCAGCACAGAGGCAAGCAGGAGGGTTTGGGAGCCCCTTAGCATGTGTGAGGAGCTGTCAGAAACTTCTGACTCATACTGATATCAACTTTTCAGTGTTCCTGTCAGGAAAACCTAACACACTTTTGAAGAAAGCAACAAACAGAAACAAGCAAAAACCAGAAGTTACACATATAGCTCTTATGCATACACACAAATTAATCCATTATCAAAGCACCCATTAACCTGAGCAATCATTTGTTTATTAAGCAGGAATGATATGGGGGTGGGTTAAGGCAGACTGGTTTGCGCTGAACTACTCATGCACCTCTGGGTAAACAATGTTATATCTCAGGAACAGCCTCAGTTTAGATTCTGTTTTATGTGATACACTGAGAGTTTGCACTCCAGCCTGTTTGTGTCATTTGTGCAGTATACCTCTGTGGATCTTGATGAAAATATTGAGGAAACAAAGGCAAAAAATGCATTTATTATGATATACAATCTCAATTCCTAGGTGCTTTTTTTATCTTTTTTCTCAAAAAATGCTTCCAGTGTTCTGTCTATCACAATCTGCCTTTCTTCCTAGAGCAGTATATTCAGTACTGACAATTTAGCTAAATACCAGCCTACCTGGGGAGCAGGAAAACCTGCTTAATTGCCTGGATTCTGGCTTCACAGAACAGCTTTCACACCTTAAGCTGGACTAGTTCGCATCTGTGGCTGTCAAGTTTCTGGCTTGCAAATGAAGAAATCAGATGCTCCTGTCCCTTAAGGAATACCCATGGGTACAAAACCTCATGCATAAAGTCAAAACATATAATCTGATTTCCATACTGAATATCATACTTTGTTAATAAGGACTTCCTGAAATTTCTGTATCTACCTTTTTTTAATTATTATTTTTTGTTATATTCAGAATACACTATAACATGATTGTAAACTCAGTTATGTCATCTGGGTTCATTCAGATTTTTTACTAACTCTATTTTGACTGACATGTTTGAATTATTCTGTAGGGGTTTCTTTTAATTAAAAAAAAAAGGCATTATGAAAAGCCTGCCTTATCAAAACATATACTCAAAAAATTATCTACTAAAATCTTGCCTTTTGAACCTAAGCGTTAGTTCAGTTGAGAAGTGTGGAACAAATTATTTTATCCCTGTACAATTTCCTTCCTTAAATACAGATTGAGTCAAGGTAAATCAGTTTCTCTACAGTAAACCTGAATGTTAAATAACTACAAAGCTCTAGGTTTTTTGGAAGGAAAAGGAATCCTCTAAAAAAGGTTTACGGGCATTAGATGTTCTATTAAAAAAAATCTGCATGGCCTACTTTACCTTTCCCTACACAAGTTATTTTTTAAATAAAAGATTGCATACACTCTTCTGCATTTAAAAGATGCTATGATATTCAAAGAATTTTAAGGGCGACAAGTTAAATATTAAGAAACACTGGAAATTATGTGTTTTCTTCTACTTTAAATAGTAAATCAAAGTCCATCACTGTGGGAGCTGAACATCTTCCATACAAAATCAATATCAATAGCAAAATTCTCACAGAGTTTATAGCATTTTCATACTTATCTGCCTTGACATCAGAATTTTGCCTGTTCATGATTCATTCAACTGCGCTGTTTATGTGTATTCCTGATACAATCTTTAATTAGGTAATTACCCAGTATTTTTCAACACAATGCACAAGATGACTAGCTGTCTCTTCATGAGCAGCTGATCAATATTTCTTCTTATCTTCCTGTTTATTGTGTAGTTCTGACCATAATTATTCCATAGTCTCTTCACTCAGCAGAAAAATATTTATTTCTCAATAGAATTCTTTGTGATATTCCTGTCACCACAATAGAGCTCAAAGGTAAATAATTCATCTTTGCAATATCCTCAGCAGGTAAAACCTGTGGA
The DNA here is from genome assembly GCF_971803275.1 of Cyanistes caeruleus. Taxonomy (NCBI): domain Eukaryota; kingdom Metazoa; phylum Chordata; class Aves; order Passeriformes; family Paridae; genus Cyanistes; species Cyanistes caeruleus. Next base: position 62,741,735 of record NC_141702.1, read on the forward strand.
GAATTAAGAACTAGGGAACAACTGAAAGTTGTTTTCTCCTGGCCATTCCTCTGGCCCATGCTTTTGAGCTTCTACCAAAATGCCAGAATGAGCAAACAGAAGTGAGGAAGTAGCACACATCTAAGTCCCATTTAATTTGGATATCATGCCTCTGGAACTGGCAGCTTTTTGGGGTTCCACAGTTTAAACTAGGCCAGAGACCAAAGATCTAATAATTGCCTCACATATTTTTTGCACACATGTAGGAACAGACTTCTGTACCTTTTCTTGATTTCTTAGCAATTCACCAAAGAAGCTCAGCTGGACAACAGCTCATATTAAAAGGGAAAGACAAAGCTTGTGAAGGGACTCACTGGAGCCTGCCTAGATCTTCCTCTTGTAGACAATAGCTCCAGGCCCTAGATTTTCACACAAAAGAAATATGACACAACAATCATCAGTGTTTGAAGCAAGAAAGATCTGTCCTCTGAAACCAAAGGCAATTTAAGGCAGTCATAGTAAAATAAATAGTAGATAAGAACATGCCAAACTGAGCTCTGGAATATCAAATATAGAAGCTATGAGTAAAACTGTGATGCTGTAAAACTTTAAGCTGTTATGGTTTAAAATGTTAAATTGTTTATGAAATTTTAAGGCAGAAAGCAATAAAAGGATTTTAAAAATACATGTTAAGTATCTTTCCACTTACTGTGAAACAGATGAGGCACAAATAAGTACGTATGTCCTTCTTCATACTTTTGACATGAAGAACAGAATGCCCTGATAAAACAATATGTAGTGGGAATATACACATTAGGAATACAAATTCATTGGGGTAATGTCCCAAATACTAGACATTTCTTCATTACCCAGAGCAACTAGGAAAACAACAGGTATTAATTAGACCTTCACAGACAATTTCAATACCTTCTTGGCAATGAGTCTGAGAACTTGAAATGGACATTGAAAGAAGTTTGGAAACTTTTTTAAAATTTGTAGTCTCATATTACCCATGTTTCAGGTTGCCTTTTTAACTTGGAAGTTGAAGCACAGAAATTTCAGAAAGTAAGTTTTTCATGTGTCCCATTTACTACTTAGTGCTAGTTCTAAATGGTCAGCAAAAAATTTTATCCGGTTATCATCAATTTAAAACCTGGGGGAAGTAAAATACTCACTAAAGAGGAATTTAGATCTTATTTTAGCAGCTCCAGCCACTGTGACATTCTCCTAGTATGAAAAAATTAGTTTCCCACTTAAACACCAAGAAGTACATCTTATTGATTTTCCACAGCAGAAGTAGGAGGAAATGAAGGTCTAGAAGGAAAATAAATGTTTCTATGACCATGTACCCTGCACACGCTACTTCCAGATTTTCAGACAATTGGCTTATATAGATCAACATCTCCACAGCATGTTAAACATGCAGCTTTCAGCTACAGGGATAAATAGAGGGGGTAGATGCAAAGAAGCTACAGTTTATGCACAGGTTATCTTTAGTTTAGCGAGAAATCAACAAACTGTATATTTGAATTCTTATGCCCTCAATCTAGTTTGGTGTGAAAACAAACCATTAGAAGTCAGTTTTCTTTCAATTCTCACAACCTGACAGACTGAAGAAAATGAAAGACAGAAAATGTCAGTCTTTTTCCCCTTCCTTTTTCTTTTTCAATTTCTCTGTAAAGGGGAAAATGAAAGCCCAATAAATATAGCTGGAGGAATGATGCCTGAGTTGTTGCTACACTGCACATATTCTTATAGCCTTCTAAATCGTAAAATGTTAACAGCAAAACTAAATCTTGACATGTTGATAGCTAAAACCATACTGCAATATGGCACATCAATTGCCAGTTATGTTTTGAGGACCAAAAAATATTCTCTTCTGTACCATTAACATAAATCAAACTGGTTAAATCACTTGAATACTCCAGGTACCTTTTTTTTTTTCCCCTAATATGGCACAATGGTTGATGTCAGTGCTAGTGGCAGAGCGGGGAGCGAGGAAGAGGGGGAAGGGAAATCAGATAGACCGTGGATTTGCAGAAGGCTTTGGTACACAAATCAAGCTCAATAAGCTTGTCAGATGAACATTTCACATTAAACAAAATAATAACCTGTCATATGATTTTAAACAGCTTCTTTTCTCCTTTTTTTTCTCCTTTTTATTTCCTGCCAGGTTTCAGAAGAGTAATGCAGGGCTGTAGGTATAGTATCACAGCTGCATTTCTCAGAGCAAATATTTGAAAGGCTTCATACCTTTGGTTCTTGCCAGATGTTTATTCTGACAGGAGATAAAATACCAGGTTTTCAAAAATGTCAGCATGGGTGAATTATGGCTAATAGAAAACAACAACAACAACAACAACAAAAGTAAAATCTCTGGTTCTGCAGATCTGCAAAATTACTGTGCACAAGCAACATTTGACTCAGGAGACTGGTATCAATCAAAATAAAACAGAGAAAATGCAGCCCAATTGGAATTTGACTATTTTGAATGTTTGGAGCGCTAACTCTCATTCCTTAACTAACCAAGTTAGGACCTCAGCATCCTCTCTGCTAACCACCAGTAACTGATTTCTCTAAAGCAGTTCCATACAACCTCTAATAAATATTTAATTCTCTAATGGTGGCAAAGGTCATCTTGGAATTCCTCTGCTTGTAGAAGGAATGGTTCTCTTAAAATCTCAGGGTTCATTCAAGGTAACCTATCCATGAACTAGTTTTTCATGGGAAGTTCTGTTTCATGAGCTGCTTCAATTTCAGATCACTAAAACTGTAATTAATGGTAATGGAGTGACTAGACCTCATTTGTCTTATGAGTGCACAGTCTACTTGATGCCTGTTCTTATACTGGGGCTTGCTGCTGTGTTCAAACATGATTATACAGGTTAACAGCTGAGAGATCTGAGTTCATTTCTAATGAAGTTTATGTAATCTTGGCTTTTGTTTTAGAGTCTGTGCCTCAGCCTTCAGGCTTTAAAGGTGGAAAAAAAAACCCCAAAATATGCAAATAATTTCAAGTTTTGTGCATAGGGAAGTCCTAGCTCTATGTACAGAGCGTTAGCCAATTCATTCTCCAGTGTAATTAGGTTGCTTGTAACTAATTCTCTTTGTATCATGATGTATTACAAAATTGTTATTAAGGACCATATTTCTGAATGCCTTTAAGAAATTAGGTTCTGGTTCTGTTCATACTGAATTTGACAGCAAATTTTCCATTAAATTCATTGGTTCAGGATCACAGCTTAATGACCATAATTCTTTGAGTCTGCTCATGGTATAACAAAGAGTTTTCATTATACTGTATTCTTTGTTCATTGCAACATTCAGGATATAGTCAATATATCATTAGAGGAAACTCATTAAATGTGCGACTACATTCAGTACATTCAGTAACTCAGATTAAGACTTTTAGTATAAAAGATACTGTAACAGAAAGAGTTTATATTTGTAAATGAAGAAGAACTCAGATACAGAATTATTTGTTTTGAAAGAGCACCTTAAGTCCTCAATCTCTCTTGTCTTTAAATTGCATTCATAATCGACAGCTCATTAACAACTCATTATGGATACTGAATATTGCACAAACAGAGACAGTGCAGCAAAGGAGACAAAAAATGAATTCATGAAAGGGAAAACAGAGAGATATATTTCAATTGAAGAGCATGTCTTCATTAATGGCATTTTGGGTTCTTTTTTTCCTACATTTCAATCGCTGCAAACAGATCTCTTGATAACTACCACTTCTCAGTACCTGAGGAAAAATGTGCGTGCTGTATGTAGATAATGGACCAGCTGTATAATCATGCAGTGCCTGTTTTTCACAGACTACAAGATTTAGGAACTACAAATTAGCAAAACTCTACTGAATTAGATATAAAGTAATTAGAAATTCAGTAACTGTCTGTATCATAAGTGAAATGAGCCCAGTAGCCTTCATAGTGCAGCCTAGGAAATATTCTTCCTTACACTGTCAGTTCTCAGAAAGTCACAGTGACACTCAACACATTTACATCTGACCTGAATCTTTATGCAGCCACCTATCATATGTATTTTAATTATTCTGTTTCACAGGAAAAGTAGTAGCAAAGGAATAATATTATTTTTCAAGTCCATGAGATCACACATAGACAGATAGCTTAAGGGAAGAAGGGTAATACACCTTCCCTAAGTTTAATTTTAGAAGTACTGCACGTACATTGGCAGCTTCAGTTTACGCAATTTCCACAATCATTTATCAGTACAATGGGATCAATGACTCCTGTAAGCCTGCAACAGCAATACTTCAGATTATGTAAATACTGTCTAAGAGGAATATGTGAAGAAGTCAAAGTGAACACCTTTAAAAAAATTAAGGAATTAGCACAGAAAATGTGCTGACACAAGGTTATATTCCTGTCTAAAGGCAAAGAAATGGGAAATTTAGAAGAATTATGCATTTTCAGTGTCATAGAGATTACTTTTTATTAGACAACAATTTATGATAAGATTTATTAAGAAAAAAAAGAGCTGATAAATTTCATTTTTTCATCCTCTCAAGGGAAAGCCCAAAGCCTGATGTGCTTATACTCCACAGGTAGAGCTTCTGTCTTTACAGAGCTCTGCAGGAAGTACTTATGGAAGACATTTTGGGAGCATTCATAAATGGCAAACTTCACTGTGTTTCAGTTTTCCTACGTGAATTTCTGAATGGATTTATCTTAGTTGAAAGAAGATTCTCCCAGGTTTGAAGAACTTGCTTGATTTTCCCTGTGTCAGGTCTAAGTCTATGCTGACTGAAGGAAAGAGAAAAAAAGTCATAACTGACCACTGTAGTGACAAAACTGGAAAGATTAATACCTGTTCACAGGCTTCTAAAAGGCTCTTTTCCTTCCAGAGTAAAAGATGCAATGTCCCTTGCCTAAAGCTTGGGCCAAGACTGGCCAAAAAGGGTCTTAAGATCATTGCTTTCAACATTATTCAGAAAAAGGTGAGTGAAACTGAAGATCCTTCTGCATGGTTATCTGTTGAAATCCATTTAATTTCAAGAGCGAAATGTTTGTGGAAATGTGTGAATAGTGTTTCATGCAGACTTTAATATCTTCTACAGAGGAAAGAAGATTTTGCTTTGTATTTTAGCAATCTTATATTAATAGATGGTGCACATAGTGACAAAATTGACACAGATTAAGGTAATTGAAGACAGAGAACCACAGAACTACAGGGCTGGAAGATGAGCTATAGGTGATGGCATCTTTATTTCATTTATCTAAGATTGTGTAACGTTACTTATCAATTTTTCTGAAGTGTGACTGGCACTCAAACAATGGGAATTAGACAGCCAGCATCACTGAAAATGTCCTCTGGTGATGACTCAAGCATCTTTATGAGGGCTCCAAAGCAATTAATGGATGTACTTATATATGTACTACTAGAACAGAACTTCCATTGTTTTGCAGTCCCATGTCATAGCATTAATATGTAGGCAAGCACAGGTGGAAAACTGTTGAACACCATACACAGTACAACTTTGCTGATGGTAGGATGAGCATGAACAAACATGTTTTTAAAAATCCAGGAGAGAAAGAAAAAAGGGCAACTTATGTACAATCCTTTAACTTCATTTACTTTAATTAACCCTGGGTATCATATTCTAATAAATGTGAAAATGCAGAGCATCAGAGGGAGATAAATCTTCGAGGACTATCCCAGTCTAGCCATATAGTAAACTGGAAAACTTCTGATTTTTACCTGATAAGTTTTCCAATAGTAGATATTTATGAAAATATGAACAAGGATTTGTAAATTCAGTTGAGTGCTATAAAACACTGGGTCGTGTCAAAGGCCATGAAAATGTGTGCACTTGTTGCTGGAAGGTTTTTTTGTGAAATTCTCTGAGAAGTGCAACAGCAAAAAGAGGTTTTGATGATTCTTAATAAATGAGAGTATTCATTTCCTTTATTTAAACACCCTGAAATTCCCCTGCTCATTCTGAAAACACTTTGCAAGCATATTGCTGTGCAGACATTCATATTTTTTTGTAGCAAAAATTAGGTTAGTACCTCTGTCCTAAATTGATATCTTCAGTGATAACAACAGCTAATAACTCATTCTTACATATGTATTCCAGGCTGAAGCTCAGAAAAACAATTTCAGTCTAAAATTAACATTGGTCTTTTTTCAAGGTTTTTTAAAGATTTTCTGGGGGGGAAAGGGCAATTTTTTTGCTGATGCCATCTGAAATGTACATGAAATCAAGAGGGGAAGAAAAGGAAACTAGGTACTTTGTATTCTGAATGGAAATTACCCATTTTTTCTCCACATTTCCAAAGACTTTTCAGTGGGGAATACCCAAGAACAATCCTTTTTGATCTATGGTAAAGTAGGTATCTCTTCAAAGTCTTTATATTTAGTGCAGTAGGTTTTTTCTGAAAGACAGGTTATTGAGAATTATGTAGTCATTACCAGGTGACACTAAATGGCCTTGTTACACTGGGTCAGATTAATTATTCTTTCTGGCTTTAGAGATCTAATCAACCCAGGAATAAGAGGTAAAAAATAATAATAATAATAAAAATTTATCCAGACATTTCTCCTAGGTTCTCTTTTAAATACCCAGCAACTTCTGATTTCACAGAAAAGCCAACTTCTGATTCAGTTGCATTCAGTTCAATAATAAGTCTTTAGGTTTAAAACTCTATACTGAACTCTTAAATCAGTTTATCACTGAACCCTTTTATGTCAGAAGTTTAAGAAAAGTTTAAATTTCACATGGTGTACCAAAAGGCAAATTGTGACATATTATTTCATGGGGAACTTTTTGTGACAGTGGAAGAATGTCCAAGCAGAGAGAGCATCTCCAAAGCACACTTTTTCCAACCAGAAATTTTGCAAATTAGCAGAGTGTAGCTCTGTCACCATAACTGCATCAAGACACAGAGAAAGCATCACACTAGAGCATATAATATGTCAGAAGAAGATTTTTAAAATATGACCTGCTTCATCCCAAGAAATAGACAATTAGCTCATAAACCACAGAAACAAGATATGAAACTAAGTCAAGGGTGTGCCAAAACCCATAAGGAAATATGACACTGTGCACCAAAATGTGAAGCTGTGATTACTTTCTGCAGCTTTGCTGTTAGATCAAACTGGAAATAAATAATTCACTGATGACTGTTAAAATACCTTATCATATTTACTAGCACAGTTGGGCAGATAGATGAAGCAGGCAAGTGGGAATGAAAAAGAAGGAAAAAAATAATACTGCACAGAATATTTTAAATGTTCAAATCATTTAATAAAAAGAAAAAATACTTTCAAAATTCAGAAAAAAAAACAAACATGTTCACTCACCCCAACCTTGAGGGAGGAAGAGGCCTTTCCCCCTCACATTTGTGTCCCACAAAAGGCAAATGTCTGTTCAACTGACTTCAAGCCATCAGCCCTACATTCTCACAGTATCTGCCCAAATGAATCCTGCAGATTTTCCTTCTCTGGACAGTGATAATATGAAGCCCACCTTTCCCACAAATCCCTGCAAACAATCATGCACTTTATCACCCTACAGACACATGCAGTTTCTTAATTAACCCTACTTCAATGACCAGAAAACTACATTTTTTCAAGGGCTGAAATGATCTAATGGATCATGCTTTCTCTATCTTGAAGTATCACAAATAAAACAGTGAAATTGTCAAAGGCATCCAATTGAAAATACAACTGAAAGAGATGGGAAAGAAAGCAGAAAAATCAAAATACACTATTTTAACCTTATCAGTGGAAGTAAAACTGCACAGAAAACTATTCATATTTAATTTAACTCATGTGTTTCTTCATTCCCACAAAGTCACCACAAAAAGATGCAATAACTGAAAAATACCTTTAATTTTTTGTGTGCTTTAACCAAACATTTACTTGGTAAGAAGGAATCAGAATTCTTGTTGCCATCATACTGGCAAATGAAAATGGCTAATTATTTCCAATAATTATCCATTATAATATATATACTATATATAATATTATATATTATACTATGATATAATAAATATTATATATTATAATATGATATACTATGATATACTATGATATACTATACTATACTATAATATAATGGAAATATATAATTATTTCCATCTCCAAGATGGAAAATCTCTATTAACATTTTTAAGGAAATTAGCACACCGTGGCTGTCCAGCTGGTGTCTGCCCAGGGCAGATACAGGTGAAGTTCTCACCCCCTGAAAGAATGTTAAGACTGGCCTGATGTCTGTACTTCTCTTCCTACTTTCTACCTTATTCTACTTGCTGTTCTGTCTTACTGGGACTCAGAAAGAACCTTGCTCCTCCTAGGGCAGAACAACCTCCAGAGTTCCAGAATAAGGTCACAAAACCCAAACCCAGCAAATTAACAGCCAGGTCTCAAACATTTGGGATAAGCCTCCAAGTCTGGAAAAAGACATTCAGGAAAAATTTTGTGACATTTCAGGGCAGCCAAGAAAGCACAAGAGTTGACTACAGGATGGTCTTTTGGGAAAGACTATGACTAAGTGTTGAGTTAGAAAGGGAGGGAAAAAGAGTTGTCAAGGGTTCATTATTTAAACTCATGACATAAGCAAAATGAGGGAGAATAGGCAGGTGGCTTCCCAAAAAAAAACCACAACAAATGAACAAAAACAAACAAACCAAAAAAACCAAAAAAACCCCACAAAAAACAAAACAAACTTATCTCAGATTTATCTCGGGTATCTGCGCAGTCTAAACACTGCACAGAAAATATCCTCTTTCACTGTTTGATATCATCACAGTGTCATGCCATGATTGAGATATACCCCAAGGAGGAATTAAGAGTGAGGTGTGCAAACAAAATGGCTTTTTTGCTATTCTAAACTATTTCTAGAATGGAAAAAGACAAGGACAACATAATCTATCATTAGTAGAGCCTGAAGTTATTAAAAAAATCAGGTGAAGGGGAAGAGAAACTGCAATTTTTCAACTAGTTATTTGACTTTGGATGTTTTTAATTGCACAAAATTAAGTTAGCTGAAATAAAAAAAAAAAAAAAAGTGAATAAACTAACAGAAAACAAAAGAGAAAAAAGCTACTGTATTGTTTTTGTCTGCTCCAACAAGAGAAAGATGAGTTTAGCCAAAACCCTGGACTGACCATGGGGTTCCTCTGTATCAGGAAAAATGAAATATGCAATTGTATAGATTAGTGATACAGAAAGAGAGAGGAAATACATTGTGATCCAGGACTTCAAAGCTTGAAGTTCAAAGGTATTAGGTGCCTCACTCCTATTTAAAGCAAGGTCAAGTGATTAAACACTTCAAGGATTTTATCTTGAGAGTCCAAAAGGAAGCCTACATGTACTTGAGGTGATAACAGATACATTTATTCTGAATGCAGTCCTAGTTATTTTGGTTTGATCAAGTCCCAGACAGATGGATTGAAATAATGATTCAGCTTTTCAAATCAGGACTAAACCAGCAATTTTCATGCTTCAGGGGTGTTAGTTGCTTGATTGCTACAGACAGATACAATAGATGTCCTTCAGTTCCTACACAGTCCTTTGAGATGAAGACAGGACAGTTTTTGCAGTAAGCTGGGGCCTAACTTTCCTAATGTTCTTTTCTTACATATCTTATTATATGCTTTAAAAAATTCCAGTGGTAGATTTTGTATTTAGTTATAAATTTTCAGAGTATGAAGTTTCAAGACCTTTATTCTAAAATCACATTTATATATCGGAAAATGTCTTTCTCTCCCTGAGATACAGTTTCAGGAAGTCAGAGGGATGATGGGCAGCACATCTCCACAGCCTTCCAGAAAGGATCTTCAAACAGCTGGCTTTCTCTGGGACCTGACATCAGACCACAACTTGGACCTATCCCAGGTGCCACTGATGGTTCCAAAGCAATCTCCACATATTTTTTTGTCAGAGAAAGTACTCAACACCAGTGAAATGTCTGGAAGAAGGTGTTGAAATCCTATGCCCATACTAATAACAAAAGACATCTTTACAGCTCTTTTAATTCAGTAAAGGATTAGCCTAGAAATACCTGCATGTACATCCATGTGAGTTTGTCTTGAAAAATCTCCATATCCAGTGGCTCCTGGATTTAGTAGCTGCTGATTCAGCCAAACCTGACTGAGGAATGGAGAAAGAAAATATTTCAATAAATTAAGTGGACATGAAGGACATAATCCATTGTAAAGTCATGTCATAGTGGAGATTCTGACAACATATATTTACACACATTTCCCTTAAAAAAGCTTCAGCAGCAAGAACCTGTGTTAGAGCTCTCACCATATGGCTCTTGAAACCAAAAGAAAGAATACAAAACATATCTGTAGAATGAATTTTACAGATTTGTTACTCCCAGGATTACTTACTTCTTTTGCTATTCCATGGCATCATTTATACTTCAAGGTCTGTGGGCCTTCCTCTCCGTAAAGGTGGTAGGACATTAATTCTAGGCAGACCGTAGAACATTTCCTTTGCAAGGCAGTTAAATATTTTTTTAGATTAAACATTAATCATGATCTCTGACACTTACTTCAATGGAAAAATATTTTTCCTGTTTCTTACATCCCACTTCCTCCCTTCAAAGGAAAAAAGAAATCTGCTATCTGGTATATCCTGAAGTTAGACATACTCTGATGAATCTGCAATAACATTAAATATGAATTTCTATCCCTGTATATTCCAGTTTAAACATTTACTTACAGGTCATTTATCAAGAAAAGAATCCATTTCCAGATTCAATGAAACAGACTGTATAACACAAAGTTATCAAAATAAGATCAAATCTTCATTCTTTAATAGTCAAAAAAGAAAGTCCCTTTGAACTACAAATATGAAAGTAACACTGGGGTAAACAACTTGCCTTTTCCTTCACATAATGTCCTGTCTGTGGCCTTCTAGCAATCCACTAATAACAACACAAATTTTAAACCAAACTGAAATTAATTTTGCAGTTAGGTTTTGTAATGTCTCATACATATTAATGAGGACTCAATATTCTTCCTCTTTATTCACACACACACAAAATAAGACTCCCATACTTGTCATTTTGAACCTCTACCTTGAGTCATTAAAAAAAGTGATTAGAAACTTTCCTGGGCTGCACAGTCACCCCTGCCTGCAGGGCAGGTCTCTGATTTCAGGACAATTCCATTAACTGGGAACATGCAATCGGTACTGGCTATTCTATCAGGTGTTTACAGGTCATGCTTAAAAAAAAAATGCAAGGAAGACAATATCCTTAAATAAATATTTAATATTTAATCTTTTAAGGCCACTGGAAATTGCAGTTCTTTAAACATTTTTAAGCCATGTGAGCAGAAGTCCAGCTATTCAGAACAAAACCACATACACTAACATATCTCCCAAATATTTCTTTTTAAGCACTGAACTGGGATGTGCTAGTTCTGGATCATTTGCTGAGCACATCAACTGTTGGCAGGAAACCAAAGATGATAGCGTTTTGCACATTTTTAAGTAAATGTTTGTTCTTTTTTAGTTTGCTTAAATTAGAGGGAAAGATTTCTAGTAGAGAATATTCTGCCTTATTAAACTGAAAGAATTGTAGGATCAGTTGCAACTACAGGTAAATTGTACTGAAGTGCCTTTTCATACCTCTCAAGCACACTTTCCTGAGAAGAGGTTTGTTACCTTCAACTTTTTGTGGATAGAGCCATATGGTCCTACCACTCTCAGACTGGAAATCCTGGCGGCAAGCTCTCATTTACTACTCATGTTCAACTGACAGACCCAACTGTGTTTGTCATCAATATGCCTTCTCTTCCAAGAGCCTACAACAGCAGATGAATTGAAGTGACCCCAAGCCAGCTTCTCCAAAACAAAGCATTATTCACTCAAACACAGAGAAAAGGGTTTAGGTTTTAGCAAACAAAAGACCTTTACCTCAGCTTTCATCTTTCAGGCCCAGGCTCAGTAAATTCAGGTTTATCCTGCTGCTTCCACCTTTAGGTTAGGTGGGAGTAGGTGAGATTGTGTTTTGTCTTGCTTGTGTGTGCCTCAGAGTCAGTCACCATCTCCCCACTGTGCAGCAGCTGACAGCCCACTTCATCTCCCTTCTTCCCTTGAATCAGCATCTCAAAAGTTTTAATGTCCTGCTTGGACCTAAAAAGGGCAAACTTGCCCACCATTTTTTTTCTGTTAGTTTCCAGGAGAACTTCAGACATGTTCCTCAGACTCTATCATTATTTTCTTTCATGTGGTTTTTCTTTTGCAGTCAGAAAAGACAGGAACAATCAGGAAAACTGAGTTTTATTTTAGTTTATTTGCTAAAAATATGCTTAAACTCCCAAAACTTCCAAATCACTAGAAAAATACTTTACTGGAGGTGACAGCCTCATACCCTGTGACAGTTTCAGGGTTTAATTGATCACAAGAAAACAGTATTTCTTTTTCTTCACTATCTTAAAATGTATTTGTTTATTAGGTTGTTTGACATACTGCCATTTTTGATCCACCCTGAAAAATGTGCTCTGTAAATTCAGTAGTAATAGCTGTAACTAATATATTTTAAGTGAGTTTTCTATAAAATACAGAGCAAAATGTTTCTAAAACTAAGTGGAAATGAACCACTTTTGAGATCCATAGCACCTTGATCCTCTCTGGGACAACAAGAGGTGGAATTCCTCCCTGCTTACCAACATCTCTGAGCTTCAGCTGCTCAGAGAACCTATTCACTCTCCTCCACACTGTGTTGCATGTAATAGGCTTCACCTGCTGAATCTGCAGGAGAATCCAAACAGAAGTACCAAGATTCTCTTGTAAGCACTGTTTCACAATATGCTGGAGAAGATACTTGGAAATAGAATATGAAGAATGAAGTCCCTTAAGTGGATGATGAATAAGTCTACTGACTGTTGTATGAACCACTTCACACCCAGCATTTCTAACTCTGTTCAGTGACATAAGGGTGGGTGGCTTGGCATATCAAGTTTTGAATTACCTGCATTACTGGTTTTTGCTGTTCAGAGAAGTCAGGACATAGTTATCTTCAAAAATCTAAAATACTGTCCCTTTCTGTATATTTCCTGGCCTATTAGAGCTAAATTGAAGTATCTCACAGACAGCAGAGGACTAGAACTGCCCAGTTATGTAATCTTTCCATTTCCTTGGTTTTGTGAAGTTATACCAGATATGCAATGAGCTTGGCTGCTATAAAGCCAGCTGAGCAGGCAGTAAACTGTTTAGAAAATATACATAGTTTGAAGGGTTTAAAAAGCAGATAATGCACAGCAAGCTGCAGTTACTTTCATCATAGATATGTATTTACTAAATTCTATTGCAGAATGTGTTCAAAGCAGAATTTTAAACAAATCTTTCTTTACTGGGCTTCCTGAGAGGAGCCCTAGTGATTAAGATCCCTTCCACACATGCATTGAGAGAAGAGGGCAGAGCAGCAGAAACCATCCCTACAAGCTTCAGATCACACTGAGAAGGAATCTTGTTTGCAGGTATCCAGTTAGGAATGTGGCTGACTTAAAGAGAGATATTCCTTCCAAAACTCCCACCAGAGTCTGATGCATTGAAAGCTGCTCAGGAATTCAATAATGAGCACATTGTATCTGTCCTCCTTTGTAGTACTTTGGTGCAACCTGCAGATGTGACTGGTGTCAGCATGCAGAGCACTGTCCTTATGAAGTGCTGCATGGTAACATCAGACTCCCCAGTAACAATTCTGAATGAAAGTGACCACAGGACCCCTTATTACACTATTTGGGCTGCTTTGGTGTTGTGCTTGGGATATTTTGTTCTATCTTCATTTATTAAACAGGATGGCCCCTGATATTTGGTGTTCAGTGAGAAGAAGGAAAAACATTCTAATGGTTTACATTTGTTAATTGGACCTCATAACAGATAAAGATTAGCTGCAAAATGGTAAAATTATCTGAATTAAGGATATTTCACAAAAAAAATTATTCTTAGCACTACAGGTTAATGTCCAGATACTTGCACTGTGACATGAGGCTAAACTAATTTGTGCATTTGATGTAAAGTTTTTCAAAACCAATATGTAGGATTTTTTCCTAACCAAACAGTCTTTGTCAGGAGAAACAGCCAGCTTAAACTGTGAAGGCAAAAATTATTCCTATGGTTGAATAAAATATTGTTAGTCTTATCATACAATGCACATCAATTATTAGTATGCACCATCCCAATGCAGTAAGAACTGTGAAGGCCATTGCACCCATGCTAAAACCTGGTTGACAGTTTGAATAAAACAAACAAGAAAAAACCCACAACAACAAATAAAAAACCCACTATTTGAGTTTGGATGTCTGCTTTCAAAGTGCTTTGAAATAGCATGATGTCATAAATATTATAGGCATGAAGAAAGCACTGAGAATCAGAGAAAGATGTTACTACAGTTTGCAAGAAGTTGCTAGCCCTTCCATTTAAGGCCTGACATTCAGATACACTTTTCTGCAGAAATTCTGAGACAAAACAACAAAATTGTACTTTGTACAGGATGTACTTTTGCAGGATGAAAGTACTTGTACTGAGAAAGTTCACAACAGTCTGTTCAAACCTTTCCATGAGATGCTTACTTTCTATACATGCAGTTTCCTTAAGCACTTTGAGTTATAGATTCTTATCCTGAGCTTATCATTAAACTTAAGAGTGTCAGGGCCCATTCCCTGGCCTGAGCACAATGGTATATTCTGGCTCCTTTCATTCTGTAGTTTACTACCAAGAATGGTCCATGTCCTCTAATAATTCCCAGTGCTGTGCCTAGAAGCTACTGAAGAGAGTACAAGTTGGCTGTCCTCAGAAAGCCAAGGCTTTTATTCTAACAGTATCTCTGTGCAGAATATTTCCTGCTTGTGCCTGGACCCAAATCTTAATACCTTTCAGTGTAAAGCAATAAGCACAGTCTGAAAGTTTGGGATTTGTTTTGCTGGTGGTTGCAAATTTATGTTCTAAGAAATCCTGTTCTTAAATAAGGGATAAGTGTCATTAACTTGGTTAGACGTTTTCCTTTATGAAGGCTATGAGTTAGGTGTAACAGCTGATCTGCAAGATATTTTGGTACATTGTGAGCTTTAAAATCCTCAGCTATCTACATTGATTAGCTTGAGGACACACAGATGCCTTCCTTATAGAGTGAGTGGAAACATTTAAAATGCAACCCCTCTCCTGGGGAATTTGCCAGTGTTTTATCTGTGCATAAAGTATATACCACTCCAACATCATCTCAACTATGCAACAGCTCATCAGAAGCAGCTATCTAAGCTGATGTTCAGAAATCCTCAGCCACAGGTTACCACGCTTCCTAGGCTGTCCTGATGGTGTGGTAACTCCCACACACGTCACAAAAGAAGTGCTGATCACAGCAAACAGCAACCTCTCACTAATAAAGCGTCCCCATGAGCTCATAGTCTTATGTAGAGATCAGCCCAGAGAGGTCAGTGTAGCTAAATTTTAATCACTCCCACTTTTAGGGGTGGGGTGCTGGGTCCCAGCTCTGGCATTTCCAGGTGAACACCAAGGGGCACAATCAAAGTCTGCTTCAGCCTGAGATGAGAGTAAACAATGACTCCTCACTCTTCACAAATATGAAACTGATGAGCTTCCAGCTCAGGTTCAGCAGTTAACATTTCTGCTCTTCCAATTTGCAAAAGTACCTGACCAACAGTGTTAGTGAGGACAAAAAAACAGCCTCAGTGCAGCATGAAAAAGATTGTTCTCATATTTCTCTTTCTTCCTGCTTCCTCTACAGCTCAGACATTTTTCTCTTAAAAATCCCAGGCCGGTTTATACCAATCCACCTCTCTCTACCATAAGCTTTCCTAAGTACCTTCATTAGATTCATTAGATTCAGCCCAGTACTTAAAATCCTCTTTCCAGAAAGGACCAGCAACAAAACTTTGGTACCAATCTCTTAGATATCTTACAGAGTTGTGCTGGAGGCAGACAAAAAAAAAATCTGCCATAGGAGACTGGATGAGAATTTTTTATATTCTATGTATAGATAATCACCTTTTCGTGGTGAGATACGGTGAAGCCATTACTTCCAGCTTTCTGAAAAAGCCCATTAATCATCACAGTCCTTCAAGAGTGCTTATTGCTTTCTGGGCTGCTATATCAAAGAGCTCATGAAGTGGTCTGAGTCACCCAGCATTTACACTTCATCATGTCATGTCCAGCTTCATCAGAGATGAACTTGCCTGAGGACAACATCTTCTAAAGAAATGTGCCATCTTTGCATTGCCAGTTCAGAGGATAAATCAGTTGCAGGGGATTAGCATGTCAAGACCAGAGTGGTGAATAGGTACAGGTAAAAACCAGAGGAAATGCAAACACAAATGTCTTTGCAGTTAAAGATTTTCTGCCCCCAACCTTACCAATATAGCTAAAGGCAAATGAAGGGGACTGTACCGATTTAATCAGATTCAGAAATGCTTCAGTCTTAGATATCAGTCAGAAGAGAGGAACACAGGCACTCAATTTTAGCAGTGCTACTGGGAACCCAAGGAGATAACAGAACAGTCTATTCTGAATTTAAAATCTATGACTATTAATGAATAAGCATATCTGTTGTTTCATCATCTGTCTTCCAAACTATATAAACAGCATGTTAGGAAGTAATATCCAAGTACCTTCTGGAAACAGTTTATACAGTTCACATGAAAACAGAGTGAAGGACATTCATTCAAATGTAGAACTTGCAATTGCTCATAAATATTAAAAATGCATTTTTAAAACACTAAGGTTTTATATGTGATTTTTAATGTGTAATATTCATGTACTTGTTTTTAAAAAAAGAGACATTAAATAAGCTTAAAAGGCAATCATGATTATTTGGCAAATGAAATGTGAACTTCAGTGGTTTCAAAGATGCACAAATATCTGAACAACAATAATAATAACAAAAGTAATAATAATAATAATACAAAAAGATTATGTATGGGGAATAAGAGGGAGAGGTCATATTTATTGCTGAGCTGAACTGTCACCAGATAACAGTAAACTTTCATCAGAACTGTTCTAAATATGGTACCTCTTTGAAACATATCACAAGCCTGGTTCCAGATATTTCTAGTCTATTTCTAGTTTATTTCCCTTTTAACTGTCAGTCTGTTGCAAAAGCTGAAAGAATCATCCCCTAAAGTCTTTTTCTTTTACTATCAGATACATAAAGGACAAGTAGCCTGAGGCTCAATATTTTTAAGGCTTTTAAATATTTTTTTTTTCACTGTAGAATGAGCATGTGTCATTTCTGCGGCAATTCAGAAGCAAATGGTCCCAAGTTCAAACTGTGACTTTTTAGATTAGATCTGTCGGATAGAAATTTGTTGAGATGAAATGGAATTCATTTGCCATAGATGTCAACCCAAACTGACAGAAATGAGGATTCATTTACAAAGGAAAAACAAATTCTGGGTAGCGAAAAAATCCCAAACATGGCAATGTGTGAAGTGAAAGGTCTTTATTTACAGCCCATACACCTGACTATTTTGTTCAGGGAGAAAGTATCACAGGGATAATCCAAAAAGCAATAAGACAGGTGGACTGTTCCTAAATGCTGGTTTCTCTTTTTACAGTACACCATCAGTCAGCAGAGAGAGATCAGAAACACAGAGCCAAGAACAAAACAACCATTAAGGACCAGCTATAATACATGAGCAGCTCCTTCTCAAATTCATGGCTTTAGTTCTGTGGTCAGTGTTTTGAGCACCAGTCATGAATTAATAAACAGCAATGGCTCCAGCTGCCTCACAACACAGATCTTTCTGTGGTATTTAACTGAGTGAGGAGACGTGGTAGAGAACATATAATGGTTTCCAATAACTGGACATGAGCAAGGACAACTGCATTCCTCTGTTAATTAAATGTTAGAGAACAGTGAATAATTTAACATGAAGTATTTGTTTGACAGATCTGTTCTTTTACCGATCGCCTTCTTGAGAACAGTTATGTCCTCCTAAAATTCATTTTGTTTCAAAGGATGGAAGGACCATGAATAATTCAGCCCATTCATTCATTATGTTACTACTGAAATATGAATTATCTTTTCTCAAGCTTATTTGTTGGGTTAAGGCAAATGGAATAAGCATGCAACCTCTTCCCATATAAAAGTTTTAATGCATTAAAATTTTAGGCACAAATATCTTGAAACGTATCAAGCACAGGATTTTAAGTATACATCATTCCGGAACTGAAAATTTTGAAAGCAGGAGAGCTACCAAAAATTTACAATCAGCTTGGAAAAATCAGCCATCTATAACAAAAATTATATATTACAGTGTATAAAATTTTGAAAATTGCCAAGATTATTAAGTATTTTCTCATTTTTAATAGCTTGTGTACCTGCTTATTTTACATTTCCTGCTGGATTTCCAGTTTTCCCTTGCTGTTTTGATGTACTTGGCACCACACAGAAGCTGTGGGAGGAAAATAAATAGCAGGTTTTAAAAATGGGCTTTTGTGACTGTAGTACTAAAAAAAAAATCATTAGGGCAGGTCAAGTACTTCTTAATTTGCTCAGTTAACCATATAGCTGTGAGAATAGTTATTCTAATAATATCATAGATACTGTTGTAACCCAGGCCACTGCAAGCTAAATTATATGGCTGAACCTCAGGAAAATGTGCAGCTGAAAGGTGCCAGCGGTTCACTGTGCTTATCCCACCAGCTAGAAGTATACTGAGATATGTGCTTGTGAAATCTTAAGGCAGAGTGTTATTTATATTTCCATACTGACTAGGGTGATACAAGCTCATTGCACTACTAAAGATTAAAAGTTAAAATTAAAAAACGGTACATATTAGTACCCACTCAGCACTTATCTTAATCTGTAAGGTTTATAAAAGACTAAGATCATTAAATCCGATGTAGGATAATGAAGTAGGGGACCAAGTCTATTCTGCAGTGACAAAGCAAGAGAGAATACTTGAATGAGTGTGCATCCAATGACTTCAAGAAAAGGTATAATTAGAAGTGGTAAGGTGAACATAAATATTGTATACATCTGACTGATGACAACAGCACGAGCCAGCAGGATGCATCTTGATCTAATTGACCCCTACCACTTCTGCCTGAAAAGCAGATTTGGTCCTAACACAATAGATTTCTGGAAACTTTGACGTGAACTGCTGTTAAACATTGCAAGGTATTTATGCAGCAGCCTGCTTGTGCTACCAGAGTTAGAGGGAATGTCATATTTTCCCTCCTTAGGTCCCCACTCACAGGGCTTTCATAGTGACCACAGAATCAGGTTAAAGGTTCAAATTGCACAAACAAGGATTTCTGAGAGAGATTTCCTGAAATACAGAGGGCATTCAGACACTGGTGGATTTTAGTTAGAGTTGTACAAATAACCACCCATTTTGCATATGCGAACCTCTATCTCAGCTTTTTTCTCATGCATTCCTTCTTTCATTCATTAAGAGCAGAATATTAATTTTAAAAACTCAACAGCAACAACAAAACAGGTAAGCAAACAAGAATAATTTTTTGTCTGTCTATTTCACTATAAATTTGCATTGTTTGTATTGTAGCAGTGTCAGTTTTCTCTTCACCCTCCTTTTTCTAGAATAAGGATTGAAGGATAATAGAAACAAAGGTCACTTTGAAAAATGAGAAAATTTGTTGGCTAAGAAGTATTCTGCTGACTTAGAAGCAAGTCAGTATATGGGTGAGAAAGTGGTACTTGCATTAGTGGTATGGATACACACAACACAGCAGTGAAAGTGCTGTAAAAGCCTTTAAACAGAACCACGCCATTTGGTGTTTAAACAGAACCAAAAACCTGTAAGGAAAGAAGCATGTGATATGTAAAGGCAGAAGCTAGGAGATAGTAAAAAATTGAGTGGTCATGATTCTTTTTTCTCTTTCTTTCCTTTGCAAGGAAATGTGCAAACAAACCCAGACAACAAACAAACCTGGAAACCTGAAAATATTTTTCTCTCCTGCAATACAGACTTAACTTTCTGTTGAGCTAGACAGACAGACAGACAGACAGACAGACAGACAGATAGATAGATTATATAGTTATATAAGCAAGAACTGTTCTAATCTTTATAAATTCAATAGTTAAAGGATCTCACTTTCTACACTGACTCAGATTTACAGCTTCAAATGAATCAGGGCACAGCTCCATACAAAGGATTTATTTCAGAGATGTTTTATATGTAAAGCTACTTCTTTCTACATGTTCTTCATTTTAGTAAACTGTTTTAGTCTTCCTTTAGTATTTTTTTTTTTTGTAAAATACTAATGTTTACATATATGAATAATATTTTCCATGCAGGACCACTGATCAGCTTCACCAGAGCCCAGATACAACATGAAAGCTATAGGGACAGCTTGGTTGTGACCAACACCCCCTCTTGTCTTCCATTAAAGTTATCTGGAGAAAAGAAGGGACATGATTACTGTTCTGTGCTTCAGAGCATCATGCTAGGTACTTGCATGCAATAAACATGGCATTAAAGGAATGCAGTAACAACAAAGTGAGACTACTTGGATATTTCTTTCTTTATGTAAGAACCATATTCATATATTTACTATTGACAAAATATGAATGCCTAAAAGGCCTCTGTGTGGCACTAGGTTTACTGGTGGGATGACTAAGATACAGCAGTCTAAGATTTTACTACCTAAATGAAGACAGATAATGGATTAAAAAAAAAAGCTAGAAGACAGAAAGGTGTCTCCCATCAGGGAGCTGGAATGTGCAGCTTGTGACAAGCAGGTCTGTAGCTTCTAGGTGCTCAGTTGCCTGTCAAAGGCTAGAGTAGCTGCTCAGCATATGGCCTGATGCTTCAAGAAGTGCCTAGGAATGAATCTCCCTGTTTCTTCCTTGTGATCCAGAAAAGGGACACCTGGAAGAGAGCTCTGACAGGCAGTAGCCTTCCTGCAGGATTTCACAAGGGGATGACAGTAGGAAAGGTTCAATCAGCTGAACTGTCCCCTGTCTAAAAGTAAGGAGAAGAAAACAGCAGCTGAAAGAGACCTAAATATAGTAGGTATTTCTGAAGTAGAGCTATTCTGTCCCAAGTCAGAAGAAATAAAATAGGTTATTACTAAAATGTGCAACAGAGAAATTATAGTTGAGTCAGGCTGAGAATGGGATTGAACATGGATACAAAAGTATCTTGGGAAGAGGAATGGGGAGCAGACAGTGCTCAAACAGAGAAGGATTGGAATGGTGGGACAGAATCATTCATATTTAGAAAGCACTGACAAGCTAATCCATTCTTCCTGCAGCAGTTCACATCTCTGTATGTGACAGAAGGTGTCTAAGTCTCCTCTTTCCTTTACTGTCAACAACATGATGGTAGAAACCCACTAGAAAAAGGAAAAACAAAAAAGGAAAATAAAAAATAGCACGACTTATCTTTTCGTTTTGGGGATAAACTTGAGCTATATATTGGGCAGATCCTCTTCACGCTCATTTACAATGTCAAAGACAAAGATGTCAAATGCCAGTACAAAAGCTAATAGGATTATAAAACCTTTCTTCTGTATCAGGAGAAAAGAAACAGAAGTTGAGATAAGAGAAAATAAACCCTTTAAAACTGTAACAATGAGTGACCATAACTACTTTTATATAAACCATTCATACACCATGTCAAAAATGAGGTGTGGAAAAGCAATTTTTCGGTTTTATATGGGTTGAATAGTTCTGGCAGCTTTAGCAAATTCAAGAAGAAAACCTCATCCTAAGTAACACCTAAGGAATTTGATTAAAATTTGGATTGAACATTAAGCACAGTGACCAAGATGTAACTCTTACAGTACTGTAGTAGAGAGTGGGTGCTTTAAAATCAGGAAATGTGCACTTAGCTTTCCCTTTTTCCATCTTCATTAGTTATGCTAATTCATCACAAGGAGAGATTGAAGGAGATCCTTCCAGTTAAGGTTACCCAATGTTTTCCAAAAGATGACAGCCTGAAAGAGACTTGAAAAACAAACTACCAGATGACCTTTGCATGGCAGCAGGGGGAAACTTGAGGGCCATTTAAGAGACAAGAGCAAGTAGGTAGAGGGAACTTGTGGGAATGATGTAAGGGGTTTCACTATCATTTGGGTTTTTTGAGAAAATGAAAATTCATAGCCAGGACCAGCACTGGACCATCTCTGGAGACCTGAGAAGTAAAGTCTATGGATCTGAGAGACTGTTTCTTTTCCCTGCACTGGAAATTTGTTTTCCTGCTACTGCGTGTCTTCAACCAAAGACAATTCCTGCTGGAGATGAAACCTTTGATAGTTTGTGTCAAACTTCTAATTCAGGTGGGACACCATGACTGTGCTGTGCAAGTAGCTCAGAGACCTGAAAAAACAAACCTTTGTTCTCCATGACTGCATCCTGCTTAAGTTCTTGAATACTATTAAGAATACTTGAAAACAATTATTTATGTGAGTCATACAGATATGATGACCAAAGAGAGTAAAGTTCAAAAAGTTTCCTCCTAGCTCAGAAACTAAAATTGGCTCAGTCTATTTTGTCTTATTTTCTAGAGGTTGTTTTTTTCTTTTTGTTTGTAAACTTGCACAGGAGCATCATATCATGTCACAACTGCTAAGAGGAAAACTAAATCTTCGAAGTCAATGAGGCTAAAACTGATATTCAAATTATATTTACTATAGTGGGACTCAAAACTAATGAAGAATGCCTCCTGTCCTGAACAAAAGCCAACAGAAAATTAAAATCACCAAATTAAAGAATAGAGTGTTCCATTCTTAATGCAACAAAAGTTGGTGATTCAACTGCTGGAATAGCAGAGGGCAAAATAGAAAGCATTTGTAGATAAGAAAACAAAAGCTAATGGATATTTTCAGTAAGCCTAAAAGCTCTGTTACCACTATAGTGCAAAGATAATGGTTTCTACCTCTACAACTCCTTGCAATGATTGTTTTGCCAATATATAGTTTAAAAGAAACAAAGAGTAATAATTGCTTGTCAGCCCTGATGAAGCATGACAGGCATCAGCCATGGGAGGGGGAATGCCACTTCACTGCTGCATCCGATGGTAACAGACTGCAGAGTTTATGCTGTTCACCCATGGAACTGGGTCAGGACTGCAAGGGAAAGGACATCTGGAGGTCAGCCTGAGCAAGCTGTTTATGTCTACCTAGTTAAAATATATTCAGGCACTCTCAACCGCTGAGATAATTTAAAATTGAACAGAATGGTGTTGCAAATCATATGATAGAGCTAGGTTCTGCTCACAGATCAGGTCCAAATGAAGTTCACAAAAGCTGCAACAAAATATTTTTTCCAGGAAGAGGCATATGTCTCAGAACCTCACATCACAGAGGGGTGTCTAAATATAGTCTAATTACATAAAATGATATGCAGTTTACAGATTCAAATTGTGTAGTGAAGGCAAAAGAAGGAAGGAGTCACGAGATGAAGCCTCACTATAAAAAAGGATGCACAGTGTAAAATAAACCATAGTTTATGAACATACTTTGTTAACTAAGTGAAATCATAGCAAAGCAGAAAAAATAAAAGCTGACAATACTGTTAGTATTCATTTTCTAGCTATCATTTGAATCAAGCTTCTCAAGTCAGGTTCCTTAAGGTTTGATTTCTTTAAGATGTCACAAAGGCTTATTTTTGGAGGGTTTTTTTATATATATATTTATATATTTATATATTTGTGTTTCCATAGTAAGGCTCTTAATCTTTTCAAAACTGTTTGAATAAAAATTTCAAAAGGCAGTGTGGTCTTAAGAACTCAACCTGGAGTACCTTACAAAAGTCAGACTGTTAAAAGCTGGAGTGCTTTAAGTTCTGAAATTCAGGAGTCAATTAGACCTCAAGATCCTCTCACTCTTTAAGTAATGGTCTACCCTAAGAAGAGGCAAAGCAACATCTCATACATTAAAACATATAGGAGAAAAGTAATCCAGGCTCTACCTGGATATTTGGGCCATAATTTTAATTGATAGGTTAATTCATTTAGCAAAAATAACAAAAACAAAACAACAAAATAAAATAAAACACCAAAACAACCTTTAGATGTTACATTTTAAGTATATGCAAATACACTATTAGTTTTGAGAAGATTCCTTTTTCCTATCACAATTTTTTAAGGCTATCTTCTCAGTCATTTGAGTCTGCAGACTCATCTTACGGTACAAATTCTGGAGTTTTTTCCTGCAATATGAGCAAATATTTCCCTGAGGAAATATGCCAAAAGTTCAGTAAGTTTATCAGGGCCAGGACTCTCCCACTTTATTTCTAAGAAAAGTGTTTACCAATGGAAATAATAAAATGTACTACTGAACAAAATTCATAATACAGTTACAGAAAACAAACAGTGGTTTTACATAGCAGGGTTTCTGTAAAGAAAGAAAAAAGCTACAGAATTTCATATTTAAATTCCATAGCAATAGCATTTGCAGCTAATCAGCTTTATTCTCCTGATAAGTATTTTGCTACAGACCATGGAATTGCTCTAGAGAAGTTCACAGATGCAGAGACTGGGTTTCTCAAGGGAATAATACTAGACTACCAAGCCTTGCACCTCTAAATCGACAGTGGAACACTACACAAGAAAGAAATAGATTATATTCTGAAAGCAGTGTAATGTTTTCTTTAATTCATCACTGGAGTCCATAAAAATATTTTTAAAGGATATCCTTTAATCTGATGTGTGTCCAGGGCTGGTGTTAGTGATGCTTGAATTCTTTTATCATGTATCATACATCCAGTCATCATTAGTGCTTCAAGACAGCTTCAGATTCCCGTATGTAAGGAACTTAGAAGATGAAATATCAGCCCAGAAAATTTCCCTCCCAGCAAGACTTCTGACAAATTAATGGATTAGTGAGGGGAAATTTACATCAGATTCCCTTAAACAACAGAGCATCAGTAGACGTCTTCAGTTCCCAAGGCTATCAAGTCAACAGCTTTCATCATTTTAATACCTTCCTAAAAAAGTCATAAGACAGAGTACATTCTCGGGAAATCTAGATTCATACAAATCAATGAAAGATAAATCAATGAGCCAAATAACATAATAAGCTGCCAAGAGAACAGCACTATCTGAACACATAAAAGAATAAACCTTCAATACTTTATGCCATACAAACCTTTTGGTGAATAGAGCTTTTTAACTGCTATCTAACTAGAAAGGTTTCTTTTAAGATGTACATATATTTGCTTTCTGTCACACAGTAGTCTATTTATAATCAATGTTTAACTTTTCTGGGATTAAATTTTAAGAACAACACTCTGAAAATATGCGTCCTTCACTGGAAGATTTACAACAAGGAATACTTGGGATCCATTTAATTAGATGATTCTACCAAATAGAGATGTAGGTATGTCTTTCAATATTTTTTCTTATTTCTGTGTATTACCTCATTTTATGGATAAGGATGAGCGCTTGTTAACATTGAAGGAAAAAAAAATAACAGCACTCTATTCCCATTCTTACTGCAGGTCACTATGTCCTTCTAAAATGCAGATTTTTTTTTTCTTTGTTGCCATAATCTCCATAGAAGATATAATTCAGACAGAATAATTACAGTGTAAGATGAAGAAAGTGTATCCTTTTTAGTTAACATCTTGAGGGGACACATTTTCTTCCTCTTATTTTTGAGAAATATATGTAGCTTTATCACATTTGCTGCAGGCAGTTCCCAGAGGATTTTCAGAAGAACTTTTCCTCCTGTAAATAGGCCAATTCACTTGCAAGTATGCATTCTAGAAAAGAGTAAATATATCAGACTTGAAGGTGGCTGTTACCATGCTCTGGCTGCACCTTGCACTTCACACCTTGTCTACACTAAGGATGTTTTAGGGGAAGTTTCACACCTTGACTAGAAAACCTAGTTTGACTTCTGTCAGCATTTTAGCACCATATTGATTAGACTTGCACACACAGTTCTTGAAACACTGACAGAATATGGTGCTACAGATACCTTCAACATCCAAACAGTGAAATCAAATTAACATTAGGAAGAATAAATTCCTAACGTTTATAAACTTTCTAATTATAAAAAAAAAATAAATAATTACAATAGCTCCTGCAGAATTGTGGCTTATATATGTTCAGCCATTCAGTTCAATATTTCTAAGGGATGTTATCCTTTGCTTTGCTTTTAAGGTAAATGGGGTGCATTATGAAGCAATCCAGTAAATATTGACCCTGTATTTTCTTTAAGGCCTGTGTTTTAGTTCAGAGGATTGTATGGTGCAATGAGTAAGGAGACTGGGAGGGGAAGAAATAAAAATAAGTCGATGAGAATGAATGACATTGTGGGGGAAATATTTTAGTGGAAAATAAACTTCATACCATTTATCTGTATGACTCCATATCATTCTGCTTGTATCACCACCCTCAAAAGTACTACCAGGAACCAAAAGTTTTCAGTGAGACCCTACAGCCATATGCATTTGACCTACACCCTTCGTTTTTTAGGGTGCTCAGATGCTTAGCTGTGTTCCACAGGCTTCACTATCTCATGTGATCATGGCTCAAATTATCCACTGGCTCTGTCAGGACAGGCACAGTTATCAGAAAAGGTTGTGGCTCTCTTCTATTAGTATGGAAATGCTTCCTCTGGTTATATCAAACACTAGTACAGCTAAAGCTATTACAACTCGAGCCTTAAGGCAGGCTTGTGCACTACTGTGGGAAACACTGAAACAGAGAGGATTGCTGTCCATCAGATATACCTATGTGTATTCGCACCTCAGGTGTCAGTCCACAGTCCAATTTCAAAGTTACTTGTCAAGAGTACTCTAAAAACATCCTTTCCAATGACTTTGGCCCTCTGAGACACCCTTCCTGACACTTTCTCACAAAAAGGCAGAAAGAAAACATTAGTGACGTGGCACATACTTGCTAAATCTGCCCATTAGAAGATCGAAACCAGTACTTCAAGCTTCATCATAAGATATTGCAATAGATTTGGAGTCTAGAAAGTGAACTTCTCCCTACCCTAAGTGTTCTCAGCAGTGGAAGCAGCAGGGGTATCCTGGAGGCAGAAGCAGAGTCTCAAGGGTAACTCTTCTGAACAGTACACCACAAGCCCAGAGGCAGCCACAGCAGGACCCTCCTGCCTGTGGGAGTCCACAGGAGACGGCTTTGCACACTCCACATTTTGAGGTTTCATACCTGCATAATGCAAAGTGACTTTTGAGCAGTTTTGAACATGGAGGAGTCCAGGGACTGAACAAAAACAAAAAAAAAAAAAAGAGTAAAGGAGCTTTTACAGCAAGGAACAAGTACTGTGATGTCACAAGGCCCTGCAATACTGAAAATGGGTAGGATATTGATGTCAGCAATACTGTTGATAAGTTTTAGGGGAACATGCTAAGGGTTCAAGGTCAGATTGCTATCAAGAAAAGTAGTCACCAATATAAATCGCAGTCAAGTCAGATTTCCTAGTTAACAGTATTTGTTTCTGCCATTCCTCATCTAAAAAAGGCTACTCATTAGCTGTATGTTTACAGCATATGCTCCACATCCATGGGAGCTTGTGGTGAGCACAAGTGAATTCATTCTGCCTGTGTCCAGAACCAAGGGAAAAAAAGCCCCAACCCTTCAGTGACCTGTGTCAGTGCATTACACATTGTACCCTAATAATCTCACTCTCAGCAGCTCTCACTAGCTCAGCACTGTAGTAATGCCCTCATGTATCCTTTTCCCCTTCAACTTGGGGTAAAGAGAGGGCGGGCTTGCACCCACCCAGAGTATGCAGTGTAAGTACTATGTAGGAGGATGCTGTAACAAGGATTATTTAACATCCCTCATGCAGACCAGTGAAAACTCCTGGAAAAACAAAGGGCTTAAGGATGTGACCATCCCTTAACTCGAGCAGTGGAAGAGAAATGAGAATGTGCTGGGAGGACTGGAGAGTAGCAGCTGTAGAGTCGCTGATTGATTGGTGTGGGAGGGGCTCCCATAAAAAACTGACTTTGATCTATCTTTTAATCTAGCAGCACAACAACAAATCTTAAGGCAATCAATTCTAATGGTATTAATAGTCTTATTCAAAGTATTCACTTTCTCCCTTAATTTAGGAGGCTGGCTCCATATTTCCTTGGAAGATTTGTCAAATGAATATACTGGTTTTTTGAGAGCAGTTTTCCTGCTCCATTTCCTAAACATGCTTGCTTCTTTAAAGAGTGTTATAATTTCCTCCCAGGACTGAAAAATTAATAATTCATTCATTTGCTGCTTGTTGTGATAATCTTTCTTCTTTGTATAAATCATTTCCATGCTGGTTTGTTTTTCCTTTTAGGAAACTACAGGCAGCTTCAACATATCTTTACCCAACATAAGCTCTGATCAATTTAAATAATCTTTGTAACTCCTGAGTCATGACTGGACACAGGCCAGGACTCTTCATTCTAATAATTGCCCTTCCTTCATCTATAATTTTCTCTCTTGCATAAACTATCAGTTCAACTTCTTTTTTTTTTCCTTTTTCCATTCATATCAGACCTCACTCAGTGGCCACAGGAATCAATGGGAGATTTTACTGTGAGAACAATAAGCAATATAAGCACTAAGCAAAATTTTTATCACTTTCAAGTGTATTGAACTGGGTGAGAGGAGCAAATGGAGCAGGGGTGGAATGAACTGCTTCAAGACAGAAAGCAATAACTTGAGCAGCAAGCTCACAGGGCTCATAGCCCTGCAAGCATATGATCATCTTCCACGGCTGCTTAAGTCTTTGGAATAAGTAAATAAATAATAAATAGATGAACAGAAGCCAAATTGCAGTATTCCTGTAACCAATAGTCATGAAGCAGTGCAGTAATATCTTTTTTTTTTTTTCCATTTTAATTTGGTTTTAGCTAAAATACGAACATAAATATATGTAAACACCATATGTAAACCCCATATATCCCTGCTATTAAGGGATTATATTTTCATTTAAGGGAATACAGTTAATGGAATGCAATTAAGTAAATACATCTTCAGTTTAAAATAAGTTCCTAGTTTCAGAAAATTCAAACACTTTGAGAATAGACATGACTCTGCTGGAAGTTGGAAGATTGAATTTGATTTCTCTCTTTCTTCATATAGTCTTCCATAAGGATTTGTTATTGACCACTTCCATCTCAGGCTTGATGCATTTTTCATCTCAAAGAGTAAGATAGTTCTTACACACTCACAGTGAGAGTTCCTGCAGTACAGGCCATGCTGTCTGGTTCTCAGGTGAATTTGGGAATATTAGCCATATTATCTGTCTCTCAGGAACCCATATTTCATTTGTAAGTTTGGGATTCATCTCACGTAATTCAAAACTTCTAAAAAGCTGGTCTCCACCCTAACACTGCTGAATCACTTTTTGAAAACCTTGTCATACCTGTCTATTTCAGACAGGGTCTTGCCATTTAGAACTCAATTTCAGCCACCTGGTCAAGGGTGTGACCGTCTGTATGAAACTCCACTGTGTAGACCCAGCCCAGACAACTCTGACCTGCAGCTGTCAGCATTAATCTGAGTATAGCTGACTATGAAGCTGCACAGATTAAGAGAGCACAGAGTGAAGGAGTAAGGCTATGCTCATAAGAAGCTATGAACTCAGTTTAAGTGGAAGAACATTGGCATTAAACACTATAACACTTCCAGGGAAAATGTGGAGAATAAAATGAAAAGTGATTTAGCAAGACACAGGATAAACCCATTCCTCAGAGCAATGGAGGCCAATGCTTTTCCCAGCTGCCTTACCAAAAAACGCCTCCTAAAATATCTGCACCAGAGTGGTAAAATTAAAAACGCTTAACTTAGTAGTATTTTTGTCTCAGCCTTTGATAGCCATATTAGCCAAGAAGCAATTGCTGCATACACAGAAATTGTGCACATGATTCTGAGTGCAAGTCTTTACACGGTGTTGTCTAAAAGAAAAATCTAAAACTCATAAAGGAAGTGATTCAGATCACTAAACATAGGCACCTAGTACCACTTTAGGTGTCTAAATGGTCTGATAAACCCACTAATAGACTTTATTCTGGCAGATAAAGATGCCTGGACTTCCACCTTCTGGACTACCCAGCTGAATTCAGATGTAAGAGCATAGGGTATACCACTGAGTGTTCATTCTGGTGTCCTGAATCACATCATTATAACCAGATCAAATTAATCTTGAGCTTACAAACTAGACCTGAATACTAGGCAGTGAACTGCAGTAGTCATTATGTGAGGAAGTAATTAATTTCTTTAAAAGCAGTATATCTGTATCTCCTTCACCTTTTCAAAAGAGCTCCCTTAATAAGCCCATCTCAATAAGGAGGTTTCAAGCACAGATCTCATATTCACATCCTATGACTACTTGTGTAATTTAGTAGCATAAGAAAGTGTTCATTGTGATCCTGGAGTCTTATGTTGTGCTTAGTAAAACATAAAGGACATTTCCCAAAGACCTTAAAATGTAAACACAAGTTTCTCCCAGGAATCTCTTGGACCAGCAGTCTCTTTCTTTTATCACTTTTTGTTATGAAAAGACATGGAGAGAGGGCTGAGAGAGCCCTTATTGCACTGGGAGAGAAATAGAAGTTGGTAGAGCTTAAAAAATGCAGAAGAGAAAATCTTAGGGGGAGATAAAAAGGGAAAATGAAAAGAAAAGAGAAATATAGACATAATCTCCTAATCGGAAAGAACAGAAGAAATCCTTTTATAATGAAGCCATCCCCAAGGAAAGCAGAAAAGAAGCATTTTCTTGAGAATGTAAGACAAAAAATACCATTCTTTTCTCTTTAAGATGTTGCAGAGAGAGAAATTCCTCTTCCATAACTTAGTTAATGTATGAGAATGGTTATAACCCTATCAAAAAATCATCAGTAGCACAGAGCTCTTATGGAAAATCATTGCAGAATTTACTCTGGAAGATGCACTTCATGGTAGAGCATAATTACACAAGTTTTGCTGCAAATTATATGACAGTTACCATTACTAAAAATGGAACACAACATAGAATATCTCAGCATTAATCCCACAGACTGATAATTTGGTGTTTGAAATCCAGGTATGATATATCTGACTTCACACTTCATACAACCATACTAAAAAATGCTGTAACCAAAGTTTACTCTACCAGCAATTAATTAACCATGCATAATCACCATGTTGAGCACTGAATGTATTTCAGTGTGCAGCTATATAATACATAAATTTGAGCTACAAAGACAAATTACAGTGTAATTGTGGTGCACCTATAGGATACTGAATGAGCCAGTCAAAAGGAGGAGTCGTGACTCCTCAACACTGTGTTGGACAGTGTATGTTAAAAGTCACCTCATTAGTCCCCCCAAAAATTGAGAGATAGGTTACATAAAGATCTTATGTGGAAGAAAGCATGAGGATATTTAGAGAAACAAACATCAATCTGCTGAGTCTTGGGGAAAGATTAAAACACCTCAAGAAGTCAGTGACGTTTTGACTACAAACCTCTCACGTAATACCTTGAAGGTAACATGTGCCCTTGGTGATAGTGAAGAAGATAATGAGAATTTTTTGTCTTGCTAATGGCTTATAGAAATACAGAAAACAGGCAAATAACACAAGAGGAGACAATCCAAAAGAGTAAGCCCACAGCTGGCTATGGTTTGCACTTCTGTGTCTGGAAAGAAACCTTAGCTGCATGTGAAAAGGAATGAGTGCTACCCATTTGTGCAAGGCATTGTTCTCTCCCCACTCCTCAGTTTTTTATCCCTAGCCTTTCTTTTTGTTTGGAAGACATTGAGATATTAACATGTTAGTCTTTCCTCTGTAGGAATCTCTTTAGTGTCTAACGTTATTGCTAAAATTTCAAAAATGTTAAAAAATCAACAAATGCCAGCAATCCTAACAGAAGCCCTCATAAGCCCCATTTAAACCCCTTCTGCTTTATGAGCTTCAAATTCTTGCATTTAGTCTGACAAAATACAGAACATGGCTTCACATGCCCCCCGTGCTGCTGATCCCATCCAGCCAGAGACCAAGACCCCTTGATTCAAGAACTAAAGAAAATAGATGTGGTGGCCACAACACCTCACACTGTCTGGTATTTATAGTGTGTCAGTCAGCACTTCCCAGCACAAGGAATCCTCATTGATTCCTGATGAAACTTAAAGTATGAGCTGTCATTTTATGGCTTTCCTGACTACATTGGAAAACAAACCTAAGTAGCAAAAATGCTGTATGATTATGGCTCTACAATGAGATAAAAAGGAAAGAAAGACTTGGTCATCAAGCAGAAAGGCTATGTTTTCTTACATATCTATAAGTAGGTTGCATGAACCATGTCAAAATTTATAACCTTGTAGTATCTCCCTCTTTCTTTTCCCCTTCTCTTCCAGCTAAAGAACACATGGTAAATGTCTCTTCCATTTGTTTCAATCATATCTGATAATGATGCCTTTTTATTCATGTGTTATTAACACCTATGAGTTCTGGTCACAGACAAAGAGCTTATGGTCACAGACAATGCACACAGATCAAAAAGATATTCCTACTTTACCTATTATTCCACACAACTTTGGCAAGCAATTTACTAGACAATAAACTATAGTCATCTTTTCTATGAGGGCAGAGATTGGTATATTTTTACTGAGAAACTGGAACTGTTATAGGCTGAGACTGAAAATCATTTCTGTAATATTGATTCAAGTGGGCAGTTAAGTCCATCAGGGCAGGACAGAAAAATGTTTTATGACTCTTTTCTTAATAGGGAAAAAGAGATAGCTGCAAATTTCCAAAATACTTCACCTGCCATCTCCTACATTTCTATTCTAGTACCCCCCTCCCACAGCTACCTTGAGCTAGAAATGGCATCCTGGAAGCAATGAGCTGCTCACAGAGGCCATCCTTTCCCACGAGAGCAAACAAATGGCTCCAGGAAGAGAAGGTGGACAGGAAAGGCTCCTCAAGTCCTAGGGTATGCAGTCTAAATTACATCCTGACAGCAGAGGGCCAGACATTCCAGGTGCAAGACAAAAATTACAACTTTTCATGCACAACAGGTTCTTTTCCTTTGAAATGCAGTCAGAGTTAATAAGTGTGGTATTATATAAGGAAAGGGGTTTTAATTTATTTCCCTAGAATTATAGTAGTGCTGGGAAAATGTACCTTCTGAGCAAAGCCTGGGAGCTGTGGGCAGCTGCAGTGACCACGAACACTCCACAGTAAGAAATGACCTTACCCTCCTCACCCCCTGCCTGCACTGAGGACAGCTGTCACTCTCTGACCACTCTGCCTCGGCATTTCTCTTGCAGATTTTGACATTTTGTTTGGACACAGAGATAAAGTTGTAACAGGAGAACAATGGAAGCAGTGGCACCACAGAGCAGTTTTCCTCCCTCCACCTTCAGTTTCTCATCCTCCCACAGCAAAGCACAAACAAATAGTGCGGCTGGCAGCCTTTAAACAGCTTGGGATCAGCGTCACACTCATTCAGGACGCTGCCACGGGACGATTCGTGTTTATCTGAGCCTCTGAAGCAGTCAAAAGAAGGACAAGTGAGGTTTTTTATAACTGCAGTTCATTGGAGCATTTCAGGCTTCTTCTGGACTATCTTCCATAGAATGGAATCCAGTGAAAAATATAAATGCTAAAATAGAACAAGCAAGATTTATGCCCACCCAATGCTGCAAACCCTCCATTAGTGGTATTTAAGATCTAGCCAGTCTTAGAGTTCAGAAGGTGAAAAATTCCTCAGAAGGATCAAAGCTGCTATTTTTGAGGGAAGAATAAAAACTTTTAACCACAGTGGAAAGACATGGAAAAGCAGACTTACCTCTTTTTGTAAGTTTACAATAATTCAGATATTTTCTAACAGACCTTCCAAGTTTCTCTCATTATTTGGAAATGAGGTATTTGGAAATTTTTCTTAAAAAAAGATAAATCTCATAAAAATAACAAAAACTAAGTTCAAATCTTTTCAGACACCTCAGCATTTTTTTTACCTGGGATCTAGGTTTCTTTTCCTTTCAAGTATTTAACAAGCCATTAATCTAGTCAACATTTTCATATAATTTTAAATATTGTCTTCTTTCTTTTTGTTTCTGTTTTGTTTTCTGAGACTTTGAGATATATGAGTAACTTTTGTAGTTTCTAGCCAAAATGCTGAAAGTTTATGGCTTTTTTGAGAGTTTTCTTCTGAATCATGGTTTCTGACTTAATTTTGTAACTCTGGGAGACCATCTTCTATACTAATAAATAAAATACATAATGCAGTTGCAATATTGTCTGACATTTTTTAATCAGAATAAAACAGCTGAAGAAAGAAAACATAAACACCTGTTAAAAAAAAAAAAGTTGCAGATGAAAGATTCTGCTTTCAACAAAACCACACGTTTCCAGACAAAGATTTTCTTTTGAAATTTTTTTTTCTCATTTCAACTGTAAACGCTACAGAAATCTTTACGTGATGGTAAAGTTGTGAAATCTTCTGATATATCTTTCCCCCACTGCTTAATCACCTTCCCTGTCTAAAGCCGCTTATTTTATTTCTCCTTTGCGATTGTCTGATTTCAGCTTCCAGGTCTTACACCTTTTAACCCCTTTGTCTTCCAGATTAAAGAACACTTTAATAGCCAGTGTTTTCTCCCTGTGAAGTTACTCCATCTGCGTTATAATCAAGTCACCTCTCAATCTTCTTCACTTTAAAGGGGTGTGAGGGATGAAAGACCTACCAGGCTATGAACTCCGGAGGGGTACTAGAATGGGAAACCCAGTGCTCATTACAGGACCTATCATTCACCCTCAGGCAACCCGGCTTATCTACCCCCACCTTTTCTTACTTACAGATTTTTCTTGGTTGTTTAAATTGCAAAGGTTTTGGGTGTGTCTGTAGCACAACAGATTAGAGACCTTTTTCAAATCTTTATTAGTGCAATAAAAGGAAGCTAAACCATGGTACAAAGGGGTGTGTTGGTTGTAGCTCATTTACACTTATTTTGCTGGTAACTGTTCTTACACTTTTCTCTAAAGCTTTTCTTTGTTTGCTTGTCTGTTTTCTAGATGAAGCATTGTTTTAGAAGACTGTGAGGATCTCTCTTTGGATCACTGCTGACCTGATTTCAGAAAACGCAGGATCGAGTTCATATCTTTGTGTGGGTTTTGTGAACAGCCAGACAACTAACGCAGGAAATTCGGTCCTTTTGTAGTATTAGTTGCTCCATTTTAATTAAGCATAAACAAGAGGTCCTACCTTATATAAAAAAACTTGATTAATAATATCAGCAAAAATAGTGTACTTTATACATTGCTTTGGTACCTATTTCTGCAGTAATTAAAGGCTTTAAGCGACCAAGGCAGAAGTAAAAGGCATCATTTAATGATATCTGAACTCCACTCCACAATGCTTAAATGTCTTGAGTTAGTTAAACTTGGAGTAAAGGGTAAAACGTTAATCCAACCCAGGGCAAAGTGAAAGCTTTCTGAATGTAAGAATTTCCACAGGTATAACTGCAGTCAGGACAGAACAATTCTAGAAATACTTCAAAAAGACAAGATAACGTGGTAGGATGAAATAGGTAACCCATGGCAGATAATTTGTGACAGATAACATTCCCTCTGGCCACACAATTCTGCCTGCATCCTATGGACGTCATCAAGCCAGCTAAGCTATAAACACTGCTTCAGTAAAAGAGACCAAACCAATGGAATAACAGAGAATATTACTTTCATCAAGGTCTCATTGAATTCTGCAAACATGACTGGAAAGAATATTTAAAAGTCCCTGCTCATGTGAAAAATAAAAATAAAAAAAGACTGATGAGAAATAAATAAATATTTTTATTATTTTTTTTTACTGAATTCACATGGCTGGAGTTGGAGGCAGAAAAAAATAAATTTTGAACATTGAGTCAGGAAATTTTGAAACATCACAGGGGTACTTTATCTTCATGCTGAGCCACCTTAGATATGACAACAATGAATTTTAGTATAAGCTCTAATTTTGAAATGTACCTTTTTAAAGCAGAGACGCTTTAGGAAAATTATGGAATCAGAATTAAATTAACATTTAGACAGGTACACGAATATACTAAGAAACACATTTTCATGAATTTAATTTAATTACTTCTTACCCATCCCAAGAAATGAACAGGAGTAGGAGTTTATTCTATGTCTCAGACCACTCTGGAGGTCCTCCAAAATTAATGAATCTGAATACGAGGCATTGCTCCAGGGAAAGAGCAAGCTAAAGTGCTAAAGTAGAAAATATAAACAAACCGATCAGGACATTGTGAGGGAGTTTGCTTTCAGTTGTTATGTGAGATGAGTTTACTTCATAATTCTGTAGAGCAAATTCCAGTCCAACCTAATCAATAAATACAGAGAAAGACAAGGAGGAGAGGTCTGACATGAAGGTTTCATTAAAGTGACACTCCATCCCATTTTAAAGTAAGGGCTAGGGTCATCATGGGTCACCTTAGTGCCAGCACCTTATTTACACTGTCCATCTACGCCTTCGGGCGGAAGCCTAGAAGTAAAGCAGGTGGGCTGACATTTCCCCACAAAACCCATTCCAAGGCTGAATTCCTGTAACTGTGCAAGACACACATTGATTCCTATGATAAAACTGAAAAGATGGGAAACCTATCCAGGTAAGATGACCCTGTTGAATCCAGGGATAACTACTGGTGGCATGAACTTATCCCTGCTAGTCTCAGGGCTAAACCTGGTTATCTGCCTTCACATTTTATGCTGGCTCTTTCCAGCTCTAACATTTACACTTTGGCTCTCATAGCTTGAACCTTAACTTTAGGAATGGCCCATATTAACCCTGAAGAAATCTGAATTGCCATTTGGGAGCAGTCCTTGTGTGAGCACAGTGCCTTCTGAACATGTCTGCCTGTACAAGCCTCTACCCACTCTGCTCTTAATTTCAAGCCAGAGGCTGTTTCCATAGCCAGAGATCATAAACTGGTCACAGCTCATGCTGGCTGATGCTGCTGGTTGATCCTTCTCTAGCCCTAGCCCAGTTTAGCCTGGTTTGGCTCTTGCCACTTCTTGTCTTGTGTGTGTATATGTCATATAAGAATGTAGAGGAATAGATATGAAAATTCATACCCATATATGTCTGTATATGTCATAAATGTATATGTCTATATGTGCACACTGTTTACATGTGTACAAATACACACCAGAATGCACCAAAAATACATTAATATATACATATATAAATATCTCTCTCTCTCTATATATATATATATTTTGCTGTGCTGGTAACAAATACCACTGTTGTATTGTGATCTATAAAAACACAGGTGATGTCTGCCCATGTCCAAGTGTTAGTTTCTGCTATATCTGTAGCTCAAGCACAAAAACCCCTCCTAGCCCCACCCCTCAAAATAATCTTGTAGTAGTCCTTTCTGGTACAATAACCTGTGCATGTTTCTCTTTCTTGCTAGAGTTCTGACAAGAATATTAGGAAAAAAAATTTAAAAAAAAATCAAAAATACACACAAAAAATGCAAAACGAACAAACAAAAAAAAATAGCACATGTGAGGGCTCTTGGAAGCTTGGCTTGAGTTTTGTTTTTGCAATCAGCAAATCTGATGTGATTCTGAAAGTACCTAAAATGTTCATTATGTATCGAGGACATAGAAAGGCTCTTTAACTGGTGCCCTGGACGGCTTAAAATTGTACTGGCGCCTTCCTGCTTGCTTCAGTATCTTAAACTAGGCATGAATCACAAGTAATTGCCCAGTCTAATCAAATTCTTCCTGAATATATGTTACATAGAGTTACAGAAGATGTGCTATATCTTGAAAATCGGAAATATTTCAAGGTCTAATCAGATCACTATAAGTAGAGAAGCAGTGATCACTAACACCAAATGAAATTAGATTGTGAAAAGTACAGAGTGGGTTATTAGATAAGGCCCAAGTGATCGCTAGTATAAATTATTGATCCCTACTTTCAAATTCCACTGTATGACTGACGTTTCCCCCGGTGTTTCTGTGTGGCTCAGTTGTTATGTGATCTGAGAACAGATCAGTGAGATACACAAAGCCTGATTCATCACGCTTTAATTTCAGTTTTGGCAACATATGCAATGCTACTGAGTTCAATGGGAAATAAGTAGATGTAGTGAACACAGCTATAATGATCAATAAGAAAATTGAGAACTATCTTAAATTCCAGTATGAGGGTTCCAGTGCTGCAGGATTGAGCTGAGGGAGAATGCTGCAGAAGAAGCAGATAGAGAGAAATCTGTGTTGTTTCAAAGAACATATCTAGTCAGAAGCTGTCTTTTTTCACTGCCCTAGGTACTCAGAGAGCCAAAACAACAGGGTAAAGAGTGTGCATGTTGGTGTTGGACAGACAGACAGGAATAAAAGCAAGGATATCACCAGCAGTGGGCTAAGAAATCCTTTTGTTATGAAGGGTAACATCCTGCCTGTTTCTTGGAAGGCTTTCACTTAGACACAACCAAGAAAGATTCCATTTACTCAGAACGCCTCAAAGCATTCAATTCAGTTATCTGGAAACAGAGAATCCAAGACCAGCAGCTCCTGGAGGTTTACCTGTGCCACAGAAATAAGTATGGAGAGCATTAGGCAGACATGTAGAAGTAAGGGAAAAACCACAGAATGACTCACAAAATATGGATCATTGGACTGATTTGCCTTCAGAGAATCACTGAAAATCTGTATCTTTAGCTTTCAGTGCAATTTATACTTCATGCTCCCTAGTCTTCTGAGCCAGGTGCACACACCAGGTTTTTGGATCACTTAATACTTTATTTTCCTGTGGTTTTCAAGATTCTCCTCCTGATTATTTCATCATATTCCTGTGAAACATTAAAAAAAATATATATTTCTTATGCAAGATCTCTACTGTCTCTCTAGGGTGTATGGGACAGACCATTTTTGTATGAAATCCAAAAAGGGAATAGAAAACGGGCAAAATTAGAGGAAAAGCCAGTTGTTCTGAATTGCTTTGTTTCAGCCAAAACTAAGAAGTCCAAGTACTGTGAAGAGAATAAAGGATGTCTTTTGGTTTTCATACAGAAGTGTACTCCTCAAAGATCTCCTGTTCAATATTTAAATAAAAAACATTGAATAGAATTATGTGTTTACCTTCTGCTCAATATCATGCACTGTATGTCAAATATATTATTTAAGTCAAAAGTATAATTTTCATTTGATCTCTTAGTCTGAATGTTCATATCTGACTGGTTTTTTTTGGAGTGAAACAAAAATTGACATTGAAACAAGAGTTAATGCATACTAATTTTCCACATTTTTCACAATATTTTTGCAAAACAATTTTCTGGATCAGTTGAAACCAGCTGGCTTGGGAACTTGCTATCAATTCAGATTGCATAGGTATGAAATCAATAGAGCTGTTAAAATTAATAGTGCCATTCTAAAGAATATGACCTGCTAACTAACCAACATTTAAATAATCACTCCTGGGCTCAGTATAAAATTTCCTTAGCTTTAAACAGTAGTTTGAGCAAATACTCGTTCGTTAACATGTCAGATTTTTTAGATATGGTTTATTGATTTTCAAATCAATGAAGGATGGTTTGAAAAATGCAGCAGAGATTATTTACTAAGAGCTCTAATTTAAATTCACAAAAGTGTTAAAAAAAATTCCTAAAGATAAAACCTCTAGTGTACAAAACATTGAGATCAGTTAAGGAAGTGCATCATTTTTGCAAGTACATAATGATTTTCTGCATCCATCTGATCTTCCTAGTGTATGAGCAAATGTCAGAAGGAACCAGAAGCAACATATGAGAACTTGTCTATTGATGCAGCTAAGAATGCTTTTAAAATTCTTAAAAATCAAGAGTGAAGAATAAACCTGTAGAAATCTAATTGGTCCCATGAAAAGAAAAAGCAAGGTCAGGAAAAATACATTGAGAAGCATCTGCTTCAGAACAGTTCATCACCACTCAAAAATAAACAGATTTATAGTTATTATTGTTATCTTAAGATTTATTTTGCAATGTCAGTTCTAGATCAAGGCAAAGAGCTTCACTCCATTTTTAAATGAATTTCCTATTGTATTCACCTTCTCAGCAATCCTGTTTTCTGGCACAAATGCAGAAGTGCATTTCAAGTATACACAGAAATAGGATTTTCAATTCACCCATGCAAATACTCAACCTGGAAGAGCACACATGGTCATCCAGTCCAGAAATAGAAATTATATCATGTGGATTTCTGACCAGATACAATTGAGCAGCACAATTATAAACTTTGGCTGTTCACATATCCACTACTCACAGAAAATTGTTTATGATTAGTGCCTTCAGGCAATAAATATTGAACAATGGCAACCAGAGTCTACTCAAGAAACAAGGTATCCCAACCTGAACACAGCTATTTCAGAGAACACACACATAAAAAAAAGATGAAGTTATATAAATGACAGACTTCATACTACTTCTGGGATGGAAACAATTGTTATTATTTTAGATACAGTGGTTCTAACTGCAAAATTAATTCTTTCCAGTTATCCAAAAAAGAAAATCAAGTCAGCATTACTGACTCTTCATTTACTTACTAAACTATTCATGGGAATGTTGCAGTATTTAGCCAGAGCTTAATAAGCTACAGAAAAGCAACAGTGTATGAATTTCTGGACATACATAAATTCTAAGTGTTATACTTCTTTAACATATATTCTGTTTGTTCTTTTCATTTTGACCTTCACTTGAAAAGATTTTTGCTTCTTTTTTCTTCTTGCAGATACATATACATACATGTACTGTGACACAATAATATCATGCAATTTTTCATGTGTTTCTTTAGGCTGTACAATAAGAAGAAAAGCACAGTCCACTTTGGCTGTAAGAAAACTGTCTGTGCTGCCCTTCAGGAAGTCAGGATGTACAGACAGATTATCAGCAGGTTATTTTCTGCTGCTTGACAGTAGCAGCTGCATTGTGGG
The DNA here is from genome assembly GCF_971803275.1 of Cyanistes caeruleus. Taxonomy (NCBI): domain Eukaryota; kingdom Metazoa; phylum Chordata; class Aves; order Passeriformes; family Paridae; genus Cyanistes; species Cyanistes caeruleus. The sequence goes on from NC_141702.1 coordinate 62,782,544, forward strand.
ATTTTTATTTTTTTTTTCTTTTTATTCAGACATTTGGAATTGTTTGTTTCTGTTGGTAATGAGTCAGTGTTCCTAACTCATAAGTACTTGAAATTTTCTTATTTCAGAAAAATGACAGCATAACATGAAAGATGCTGTCACTTACTGCATTTTCTGCAACCTCTGTGACATATCTCAAGTAAAGAAACAGAACATTTATTTTCCTCCTCCCTCACTAGGAAGAGAGACTGTGGTGAATTCAAACCATTTTAACTCTCTAGTATCTGACAGCAGAAAAGAAGCAAACAGCAAGCACTAAAAAAATGTAAGCCTAGAAGGATGAGCCAGGTAGAAGACAGGAGGAACAACTCAGAGATCCACCACCCTCTCCAAGAATAAGGGAGAGTGAGTAACCATCTCAGGGACTTAAAGATGTCTGGAGCTCCTGGGGAGAAAGGATTGCTGGATCCAGCCCAAACCATGGTGCTCAGTATGGACACAGCAGAAGATCGCTCTGATTAAACTGGATTATTTTTATTAACAAATCAACTCCAGGAAGGAAAAAACAGCCCCTCTCACAGCACTCAGCTAAAGATATCCCATTTAGTACCTCTATCAGCCCTAGTTAAAGGATCACAGAGCATCAGCTTAGTTGCTTATTACTACAAGCACTCCTTCAATGAATATAAAATTGGCTTAAGAAAGTTCAAATCGAGAGAACTGTGATGGCTAATACCTACTGTCTCCTCTCAGAGTGACACAATAGCAGTGACCTTTTGTGACTGACTGAGCATGAATGTCATTCTCCCCAATGTTGCATAATCTACCCTGTCAGGCTCACAGGGGGTACACTAACATCAGTGGGAACTGTTCCCACACACACACATCGCCTTTTAGAAAGGCAATTATACTGCACAACAACACCCCTTGAATCTCTGGCATCTCATTGCCAGAGAAGGAGCACAGCTTCAAGCTATCAGGACAAATCTCTTCTAAATGGAATGAAAATGGAAAATTTCTGATTATAAAAGGGACACACTAACAGCGACAGACCCTACCTTGTCACTGGTACCTCGTCTGCTGCTGGAGCTACTGATACTGACCTCTATAATCGAAAAACATTTCCTGAGTCATCTATGGTGTCTATATTTGGCCCACTGACTGAAAGAAAGAAATATTTGAGGATTCAGGATGAGGTTTATTCAACCAAACAAGCCAAGTAAACTGCTCTATCAGGAGCTATCAGGAAGGTAATGGATGCCTTAGCTAGCAAAAGTAGATTAAGATACTTGTGGGCTGAGGCACGCTAAAACCTTTCAATATCATTAAAATTTTACCTTTGAATTTTAATACCTTTTTTCCTTGCAAGTTCCCCGTATGACCCCACATGTGTCATGCCTACTGCTCTAATTAGAGTTACAGCAGTCATCACCACAACCAGCTCTCATCCTTCCCCACAATTTATTTAGCAATATGAATTAATGAACTGAAGGTCTAAGAAATCTTAATTCAGATTTCATTTCACTATTTTGCCTGTGGCCAACTATCTGCCTGCAGTGACACAGAGGATTGTTTTTTATCCACTGCTGTGTGTGCTATCCCCCAAAGAGAGTGCAGGCACTGCAAACCCAGACGCAGATCACTTCAAATTTCTGTTTATCACTTCTTGGAGCATTTTTACCCAGCAATATTATACTCCTACAACTCTTTGGCCATGGACAAAATTTTAGGTTCAAGATGCTGGTAAGTAATTTCTTCTTCTTTCTAAGGCCTGAATATCGCACCAGCAGCAATTCATTGCTACTTTTCTCTAAGTAGGTTTGTAGTCAAGGATACTTAAATACCTCAATTTTAAAAGGGACACATAGAAATAAGTAACTCTTTTCCATTACAGCTGTTCTCTCCACACTCTAGTTCTTCTTTTCTCTTTGTATAAAGTAAGGAAAAACCTTTTTTTTTTAAATATGATTTTTCAAAAAGCATTAAAAATACATAATAAAAAGACTAGATTTTTTTTTCTGTTTTTCTCATCTACCTATTTGCAGCATTCATCAGCTTTTCCTGAAATTCCCATCAGCTTCTCCCATTACAAGCACTATACAATTTTTTTTTCTCTGTAAACATCCTGCGAATACAGACTTTAATTAGTAGAGTGTTTTCCCTAAGGGTAAACTTTATCGAGGACCCTCCGAGGCCCACTGGAGCTCTTCAGCTTTAAGTGAAGCTGAGAAATGCGGGTGGAATGAAAATTGTTAGAGGAAATTCCCTGAAGTATCTCTAATCCCATTCTGTACTACAGAGGCGTATGCTCAGGTTAGTATCACGAAGAGTGGCATGGAAACTTACCTCTTTTATGGCACTGGTAGGGGGTTCATGAAGTTCATCTGCTCTGGACAGCTTAGACAAGGGAAGCGTAAAAATATTTTCACTCAAAAATGTGAAACATCATATGTTGAAATTTGGATATATGCATACTCACTGTCATAAATAGAAAACATGCAGAAAAGGAGAGGACTTAAACCGTCCTGTGGGGAACTATTCACTGGCCTGAAACTTTAGCTCACCATGGAATATTTGCTTATGTTATAAACAACTATTGCCTAATAAGAAATTTGGAGTTTCACTTTGTTCTTTTTTTTATTTGGTACTAGTTTGTACTTTGTGTTTCACATCTTGTCTTTGCACTCTATAGATCAAATACAATTCTCTTCAGAGTCACAGAGAAAAGATGACACTGGTAAGTAGGGGCCTGAAAAGCTTCTCAGTGAAGAACAGCTTTTAGTGCTCTTGTCTGAGCACAACAGAGCCTGGTAGGATATTTGAAATATTGCCCATGTTTCCCTCCCTCAACCAGACACTCACCTTTGAAGACTGACAACTGTGCAAACCTTTTCTGCACTGCCTGGCAATGCTTATTGCCTGGATATCCTCTGAGGAGCAGGGGTGAACAGCAACCGAGGAATGAGGCAAAGTGCTCAAAGGCAGTCACACTACTGCACTTTCTGTTCATCACCACTGCAAACATTTATTCTTTTTAATTTCATTTCTGCAGCATTTAAATAGGGACAGATACCTTCTTCATACTTCCACACGGGTGAAATTATTTCACTCATCTTCTAGTTTGATAGCCACTGTTTCCTTTATTACCCCCAACACTTTGTGAGATCTCAAATAAGATATTTATTCAGTGCAAACAACCTCTGCCCTCCAGGCCGGCACAGGGTTTCTTAGATAAACAGCTCCATATATGCTAATGATGATGTCTGCCTGGAAGTAGGGTTATAAAACTCAGAACCACCCCTAGCTGCTTTTATCCACCATAAAAGAAACAGGTCAAAACATGCCCCTTGGGCTTCAAGAGCAGCTTATATTACCAAAGAAAAAATCCATGACAGCGTAAAGCCCCTGCACGTTATTGCACAGGGGAAGCTAAGTTCTTTTAAAAGTGATGGATGCAACATCTAAAAGACAGCTGAATCTATTTTGGCACTTGCAGATGCAGGTTGCTCTCAGGTGCAGCACAATGTAATTCCTCCTACTAATTGACTAATTTATGCATGACAGAACAGTCAAACATTTGCCAAGACCTTCTCCTGCTTTCCTCTCTTGCACTATCACATGAGATCTTTCACTATGGCTGGACCCCTGTCAAAAAAGCCACAGTGATGGCTCAGACAACAGAGAATGGGTTTTGTGCTGAGAATTCTTCTAGAACTCTGGAGCATGTAAGATATGCTTGTGCATTTCAAAATCCTACTTCAATATGCTTCTCATACATCCTAATTGCCTCCATAAGGAAGGTAAGGCAGAGCTGTAACACCCAAGATTTTCTCCTTATCTAAGATAACCTTCTCTCCTTGTAACACCTCCTTTTTTTCATCCTGACAAAACACAGAATGGTAGCTGGGGGAGTGATACAACGATCTAAGTCCCATTCCTTTTTAGGGATGCTCTTTGTAAGTGCCTATACATTAAGGTTGTTAACACCCTGTGCAGTGTTTCTTTAAAACAAAGAGCACCTTTTTTCTGCAATTATTCATGGTTGAACAGTGACTCAAACTTAGTGGCAGATCTTGATTCTCAGCTGAAAAGCATTCACTACCACCCAAAGATGCAGCAGCAAAGTTATGTCAGGAAACAGGGGGGAAGGTGGGGCTGGGGCTGTTTATGAGACATATGTGAATCAAATGCCCAGACAAGCCTAGCCCACACACACAAAAAAAAACCAACACCAACCTAGCTGTTCGGGTTTTCTCCTAGAGACTAAGGCATGAACTTAACCAGGAAAAATTCTCATCAGATTTTTCTCAGGACAGATGGATATAACACTATTAAAAGTAAAAGGAAAAAAAAAATTAACAAAAACAGAGGAATAGCTGGCTCTTATATGCTGGAATGTCTGGTTATATTACCGCACTCTTAGTCTGTTAAATACTTTTATAGTTCTTACCATGAAAATGAAACCACTGGGTCTGTTGTGCTGTTTGCTTCTTTTTTTCTTTTCACCATTTAAGAATGACATGACAGAAATCTCATTCCAAATATAAACATTCTGCAAATTCACTTGTTTGATGGTTGTTTGTGGGCTTCTCTTTTGGAGAAATAGGTCCTTCAGAACAGTAACCAGATCAGAAACACTCCCACCTGATCAGCTTAGGATGTGTTCCTATTTAGGAGTGTTAGGGGTGTGCCCAAGGAAGCTGGCTGGCAAGATGCTGTAAAGATGGTATTCCTTAGCATTGAGGTTGCAAAAGTGGTTTAGCAGAGAAAAGAATCAGACAAAAACACTGTCACAGAAAATCAGGAAATTATTGTTAGGGAAGTCCTTCCACTGTATGCATTTAGTCCTCGAAAATGGCTACTTGAAGCACAAAAGAGTTTACGTGCTCAAATATTTCAATGTTATTACTTGCTCCCACAGAAAATAATGACTCTTTCCACAAACCTGGCTGATCAATAAGAGAGCTCTGCTTCAACTGAATCAGCAAAAAGAAGAAGATAAAAGGAAGAAAAATAATATTAAACCAAACCTCAGCAACAATAGTGAAAAGACCTTTGTTGGTTTAGTAGTTTGTTTATTTTAGTTTCTGGTTTAATGTGCACAGATAATTTTCTGGTTCATATTAAGAAGTAGGAAACAAGTTTTATTGTCAACAAACAATCACCTCCAACAAGGATATGACAACATCTTGAAACTGAACTCACTCTTGGTCTAAAACAAGTTTAGCAGAAGGAAGCAATTTTCTTGCATTTTTATCATTATAGGTTTTTTTTTGCAGTACATTGACAACAAAGTGACCATTTAGACTTATTCTACCAGTCTGGAATTTAGACAATGTTTAAATGGTTACTTTTGCTTACACAAGCCCTTGAAATATTTTCTGTGGTGTTTACGGCCTGATTATCAAAAGAACCAAGCGGATTTTGAAAATCTGGCCACCACATTTTACTGGGAGGCAGAAAGACATTGATTGTGTGACTGGAAACTTTTGTGTTTTTTCTATTTTAATTGATACCAAACATTCATCATCACTGGCACTGTACCTCAGACCTTTGGCATTGAACTGCTAACCTCTACCTTTTGAAATAAGGAGTTAATCTGTTGGCTTTATGTCAACAGTCTTAAGAAAGGAAAGAGTTTGTATGGATTGTTCACTTATATGATATTTATATCTACTGAATCTCTTCCAATTCTGACACATCTCATTTGAACAATCAAAACTGAGACCAGTGTGCATAGATAAATGGGTCACAGCCAATACCCATCTGTGAAAATACCCCTGGATACCAAAATCCCATGGAGTCCTCAGGTAGGACTGCCTATACCTATTGGTAGCTACACACTGCTCTCAGTGAGCATGGAGCATTCTTCAGCCATTCCACTTCAGGTTTCTGCATGCCTGTGAAGGTATGAGCACCCCCAGAGCCCTACATGTTTTCTTTTTTTAACACAATGTACCCAAATAACCGAAATAACTGAGCAGTTACTTCTCCTCACAGCTGTGCTCCCCAGTACAGCATAGAAGAAATCTGCTTTAACCTCTACAACAAACTTCCTACCCCAGGAGTGAGCTACTCTCCTCAGGTACTGGTGAGCTCACTGGGCTACATCAACAGGAAAAATCTGCCTCCACGGAGGACTGCTGAACTGCCTGGATCAACTTTGTATTGCACCTGGAGGCAGCAGTGATATTAAAAAACAGATAGGACAGCAGTACCCAGAGACTACAGCATCATGTCGTGATAAGTGCTCTTGCAAGCAGCTGCCTTCCAGCCAAGACTAGTGCTAAAACTGTGGAACAATAACCAAAATATAGAACAAATACACTTTACTTACATGTTCCTATGTCATGGGAAGAAAACAGTTTTCCCAAGAACACAGAGTATCATTCAGCTTCATCCTCCAATGACTTCTGAGAGTTCAGAGTTCATCTGATAGGAAACATTCATTATTAAAAAGAGGATAAACTGAGATTATATCCAGCACTAAAACTTTTACTTATTTTTTCAGAAGATACAGCACCATCCAGTTTCCCAAAAATGAACTTTATTCACCTCATTGTTGTATAGAATGCACTCAACAGGGTTTACAGCCTACTGTTGTATAATAAAAAACTTCTATCATATTGGAGTACCACTTATTTTCACTGCAAAGAACAGATAATTTTCACCATAAAGGCTGCTAACTCTACCTTGTATCAGCTTCTGAGTTCCTTAGGCTCTAACCTAAGTGTCACTAACTAGCAATTCTTCTTGGGAAAGGTTTGCTGCTAAAGAATTACTTTTATTGAAAAAATATGGCAAGTGACACACGTTCATGGTAATACTATAAATCACCCTCCGTGTCATAATTCATCAGGGTCAATTGCCATTTTTGACATAAAACATGCATGTTATCATCACTACAATCTTGAAATGTATGCTAACTCATGGGAACACAGTAAATCATTTCTTAAAGAAATAATACAGCATATTGTTTGTATGGCACAAACTTTTTAATAGAATTATAATATAGTCCGTCTGTATTCAGCACAATGTTTGTGTTACTCCATAATCCTGGAGTGTGACATTCTGTGTCATGTATTAAATATTTACTTTTGACTTATTGGGCTCTCAATATAATATAAAACACCTTTTGGGTCCACTTATCCTCTCATATAAACCAATATTATTTGCTAGGGAAAAGTATTCCATATTCCCAGGGGCATATTAACAGCTGCCTGGCTTAAATCCAAAATCAAAATGAATGACAAATAAAAAAATATTCTTTTCAGTGACTATTTTACTTCTGAGGGGTCTAGTATCACAGGAGGCATTATCTAGTATGGCAAACAATTTTCTTGTCTTAAGTTACACACAAAATCTTGGCCACATGACACACTGTTCTTTATGTTTTGCAGGACAGGGTCTACATCCTCCATTTGACACCTAAACCACTGATTTCATCAGTCCATCTCAACATCAGGAAACTTTCTTCCCAAACTATTTGCAAGGAATAATAGAACCCAAAATCAGTGTCTGAAAAAAACCCCAAACAACAATTCAACAAATAATGGGGAAAACTTTATTAATTAATCAATAATTTAATAAATTATATTTAATTAATCATAATTTTTCCTGCCTTTCAGGCATGCCATATAGGCTTAGACTACATCTGCAGATGTTGGGAAGCAGAGCATGTTCCTGTGACTATGTGTTTTGTTAAACAAGCACTAGAGTGCTTGTTTTAATATGACTGTGGCACCAGCTGAACACACTTACATGCACATTAGGAAAAGACTTGCAGAATTGATTACTTGGTCCTGCCAAGTACTTAAAAATACATGACTAATGACTTTTAACCTAGCATTTGAAGGAACCTTCACAGCTTCAATGAACACTCATGAGATGACAAAGTTATGGTGGGCTGTCTTTCACAAACATTTTCATCCATGTCTTGTTCTGCCTTTTTTGGCACAGTGTTGCAGTCAAACAAAATTTATGAAAAGCACACAAAGTAATGACCCTCTGAAGGTCATTCTCTTGCTTCTGGTAGCCTGCCACCTCTTACTGTATAGCTTTCTTCAGCTTCTACCTAATGTATTTTAACAGGCAGTGCTTCTTATGAACCACTAGTGTTGTATAGTCAAAATCTCACATTAGCTGCAAACATTTTCTCCTTATACCTGCTCCTTTTAATTTCCTTCCATTAAGATTCCTCATTTACAAATTGTTTTCCATTTTTATAACTAAGCACTACACCAATTAATTTCTTGGCTTCATGTGTCCTGCATCTATGGACATACCATGTTATAACCTAGCTCTAACGCTTGTCATGCAGCTTGTAGTCATTACACAGCACTTTAGCCTTTATTTTATTTTATTTTATTTACCTGTTTGACTGACTGTTTAGTGGGAAAAAAAAAACTCCCTACAAACAACCCATAGAAATAAAACCCTGTCTAAATGAAAGTGGAAATCAGTATGTTACTTTACTGCAGTCACAAGGAATATGAACAGCTCTGACCACATCTTAACACAAAATAGTCTTTATCAAGCATCAGTCTATCTCTACATGTGATTGCAGTTGCCTAATTACTAGGAGAAGAGATTTTTGAAATGTTGTAGGTGGAAGGAGTCACTGAGCTCCCTTGCCACCATAGCTGAAAAATGACTCCTAGGAAATGGCAGTTTTCTGAGAAGGCAGGGAGCTGCAGAGCAACTTCAGCTCCCTGAACTATACATAAAGAATAAGGTAAAGATCCATGAACAAGCTTTGAAATGGGTATTCTGTAAATCAAATTACCAAAAGCATTCCTGGTTAAAAAAAAAAAAAAAGTAAAATAACAAACCCTTGGGATTCATATCAGCATGGACAAGGAAGGCAACAAACATGCGAGGAAGTGACAAACCCCAGAGGCAGATGGGGACACATGTCAGTGGGAATCCTCTGGAGCTTGGAAGACTGAGGAGGAAACCCAAAAGTAATACCAGCTCTGCTTTGGAGATCAAGATAGCTCCAGGACCTGCCCATGTGGGAAAAGCCTGAGTGCTTCATACACACAGATAGTCTGGCATATGTCTTTTTTATATATAACATATGGTCTGTGTGTGGACTGTAATTAAAGGGAACCACTCTTATGAATCAATATATGATCTCACTTAAGTTCAATATGTAAAACATATGCTATTTAGGCATATATAGCACTTGCATATAGCGTACATTTTTGATGCATCATGGGCAAGGATAACAGGAGACATTTGGATGACTGTGGATGCAGAGGGAAGGGATTTTCAAGGCAGGAGAAGCCAATATTCTAAAAGAGTGTACAATAGTGGGAATGATGGAAAAGACACAAAGAAAAATCAGTGAAATTACTTAGAGACAGTAAAATGGCAGTGTGAAAAGAGGAGGAGGAGGAGGAGGGAGAGGAGAAGGAGGAAGAAGAGGAGGAGGAAAAGGGGTACTTCTGCTTTCTAGCTTGGAGTGCAAAAAGCCTATAGTGAGAAAAATGCATCTCATAGAACAATTTCTATGACAGATGGGAGAGAAGCAAAAAGCAAATATCAAAAAAATATGGGTATAGGAAAATAAATAAAAAAAGCACTAGCAGACAAAAAGAGAAAAATAACAGAAGAAGAATGGAAGAGAAATTGATGTTAAAAACAGGGAAGTAAAAGAAAATTAAATGCTAAAAAAACCTCACATTAAGAAAGAAATGGGGAGTACAGAAAAAAAGAAAACAAAAAGCAGTTGATTATTTTATTGATAGCAATTAAATGCATTAATACAACTTGAAAAATAAAGTATCATTTTCTGTGTATTAACAAAGTAATATCAGACATTTTTTTCTCAGCCTTTGTCACATCATGCCTCCTCCGGATGTTGAGATTATACATCATTAGGATCCATTCCGATGAAAGGCACTATGTAAATTTAAACTTATTAGCATAGTAATTGTGACATTTTCACAAATGCATCATGATTCACTCTAATTTATTTGTTATTTGAAATGATTTGCCAACTAATTTCTATAATTCTTGGTCTGCAGCTCATCCATAGTTCATTGTGAAGAACTGAAATTCATAATCCAAGCTATTTTGGTTGAAGAAATAATCACATGGTGATTTTTTTGTTTCCTGATTGGAGGACTGTGACTCTTAGAATATTCATTTTTCTCCCTGATTACCAATTTAAAATCTGTTTGTAGCTAACAATCTGTATTTTTCATATAAAACCCTGTGCTCTAGAAAGAAATCTTGCAGGAAACTTGTTTGTCAGAGTGGATATTGATGGAAAGTGAATAAAATAGTTATATCTACAAAGTCATTAAAATTCATTTAAAATTGCAAATGAATGTTCACAGTATGTTTCTTCTAGCATTTGCCAGCTCTGGAAATAATCATGGCCTAAATTACACCCAGGAACATGTGTGTACACCATATTTAAGACAGATTTAAAATTCTCACTAATTTATGTGTGAAAAACGGAGTTGATAACACTTCTAATTAGCTTGGTTTACAAAAGAGCAACACACTATTGTTCTCCTAAAGACAATAATCTGATAGGCCCTAATATATCAGCAGCAAATGTAGTTATATCTGTATTTGTGAGTCTTTTTCTAAAATGCTTTTTGTTTGGATAATTCATTGTTTGATACAGGACATGACTCACTAAGCCTGAATTCACAATAAACACCAAGCAATTTCTTTATTCTTAAGGAAAGGTTGTGTCAAACTCTGGGATGAAAACATTGCTCATGGTTTCATCTCACTTAGAAATGTTGTGTGCATTTACATTTGTATTGAAGAACTCTTTCCATCAGAAATATTTTAATTTGAACCTATAATCAATCTCTAGTTTCCATAATTGCTAATTTCTTTTACACATGGCACTTTGCCCCATCAGCTTGTGTTTCACCTATAGAGAGAGAGATGAATCATATCAAGGATACAATAAGATGCCTCCAGATGCAGACTTAACTGGGATTTTTTAATTGCCTCCACTTACTCAGTTATTGGTGCTGTACATCACATGCCAATTCTTTGGTCCCCATAGCCATGGCCTCATCTTCATTTGAAGATACAGTTCCTTTTATGACACTTTCTGCCCATGAGTGAATTTTTCACTAGGGAGAGAGAGTTTTTGTATAGTCAAAGACCTGAGATACCCAAAATTTGCTGAGAATTTGAAATTCAACAGAAGCTGTCAACAACCATTTGCTTATGTAACCAAAATATCCCCACTAGTTGTATGTTTGTTGTCAATCTGTCAATATCCAAAATATAGAATAAAGTGGCAGGTCTGCACACAAGCAGAAACACAAAATATCCAAAGGTAGGCTATAAATTTGCTCCAAGAATAACAAAGGATAATTTTTAATTCCATTATTTCATTTTGTGTCATCTTGATGCTTGTAAAAAATGATGGAACAATTGTCTACAGGAATTAGTTCCTGTGTTCATCAGCTGTAAATTTAGAGAAGTAGTAAGAAGAGTTGCCATAATTTTCCCTGAAAAATGCCTCAATCCTCATTTTGAAGATCAATAAAAAAAAATCATTCACCCACTTTTCTGACCCTCTATTAGATTCCTAACAAGTGGTAGCTGTCATGATTTTATGTAGGTAACACACTGTGGGCTCAGATACACAGCCAGTCAACCCAGATGTGTAAGATAATGTTTAGATTAGTGAGCAGATGTTCAAGACAGCCACACTTTAAAAGTGCAGGGAATCTCAGCATTGCCTGCATATTCTGTGGCGCATATAAATACTTTTCTATTGTTTCCTACACATTAAGGAATTACATTCCATTGAATGATAATCAACCAACTAAACAAGTAAACTCGTGCAAAATGCACTATATACTAGATATTTGATTAGAAAATTATTAAAATAAGAAAGTGAATACAATTATATTGTCTAAATCAGTGTTATTATTTCTAACTGAAAATGGATACTGTAATGAGACATTTTAAATGACAATACTCTGTGATGAAAGAAGGACCAGGCACTGAGGTGTCTGAAAAATATTTTTTTTCTGCTAAAAATATCTTCTGTTTTTAGCTCTAATTATACTCTTCTAGGAGAATAAATTGAGCAGTTTGGGGTTCTCCACAGAACATCAATAAACTTCAATAAACTTCAGCAAAATTTCAAGAAAATCAAGCTGTGTTTTGAGCAAACTTGATTCAAGTTATGGAAACCATTCAAATTGTACAGTTTAAAATTATTCTTGTCACTAAACATAACAAAAATACTGTTGCCAGTCTGATTCCATTTTAAGAACCTAGTTCTCTTCAATTTAACATGAAAGCAAAACTCTGTTGGTGAAACAAAACCAGAAACAAAATTATTGACGTGAAGGCAATCTGTTGAATCTCCTAGAGTCCTATCAGTATCTCTGTGAAATAAAATATTATATTCAGAAACAAGAGGAAGAAGAAACAGTACAGTTGCAGTTTACTACTATAAAAGCTTCTCCTATTGTTTTCCTTTCAAAGCTATCACTTGTTCCTAGATTTAATTGGCTAGTTATAAAAGTTGCCGTGCATCTATTATAGAGCTCAACACGGTATTTAAGCACATATATTTAGACTTTCGCATCTGTTCCTAAGCCCCCACACACTCTTAGATGCAAAGAGAATTTACAAGCCCGTGGAAAACCTTGAGTGTCAGATCATGTGACTAATTCAAAACACATTCAAAATAGATGTAGAGTGGGCAGAGCTAGAATCTAAACGCACCCAAAAAAAGCACAAGGAAAATATGTGGGCAACTTCCCCTTGTGGTGGACAACACTGTTTTTTGAAGACTGTGCTTACTATTAAGTAAATTATTTATTTAAAAACAAATTAAACTAATCAGGTTTTATGGAGGAGAAACTATCAAGTACAACATGAAGAGGGTACCACCTTTCAAAGGCAGCATTGAAGTACAGAACTGGGTTACTGCTCCTCTTTGAATCAGCAGTATACACTTTTGAGTATAATGTAAATTTATTGAATGGCAGTGTAAAACTTTATTAAACCATACTTATTAAAGAAATAGATTATAATGCTTCCTCTGTAAAAGTAAACAGCATCACATCAGTAATTATCTTTTTTAACTGAGGGAAAAAAGACAACTTACATAATTCTCCTAACAAATCAGCAGTGAATCTTTTTTTTTTCCTACTATATAATAAGATTTAATTTTTTTTTTGCCACTAGAGCAAGGAGAGGCATTTGAAAGATCAATATCATAGTGTGGTCCTGTAATTTTTTTCAACCACAGTGTTCCTGAGACTCTCTGACCATATAAGTTCTAAAATCCGATGTGATAGCTTGTATCATGACTCTCGGTAGCAATTCAGGTATCATCTCAGCCACACCATAAGGGGCAGTTCAACACATAGTTCAGTGTTTGTGGAGGACACTTTTGGCACCAAATTACAGGACTGAGAGTGTTAGCTGCTTGAATGAGCTGATTGGCTGAACACTGCTAAGTGCTCTTTAATAAGTGCTCTCTTTATTCTCCTCATGTGGAAGGCTGGGTTACAAAGCTGATGGGCTTTGTAGGTGGAAGCAGGCAATTAAAGTCTTTTTCAAAAGTGCAAACCCCTGTAAACTGAAAATAATCTTCAGCAGGGCATTTTGGTTCTTGAATTTTATTTTAGTTGCTTTGAACACTAACTTTGGTGTTAAATTGTTTTCTTCTGTTTTATTGGTGGAATTTCTATGCAGACCTCCCACACACATCTAATACAATATACTTCATGTTGCACTGTGCTTTTTCGTTCTTTCAGGCAAAATTTTCATTCAGGCTTGAGGCTTTTTCTATGCTCCATGCCAGTCCAGTGTTCCTGAAAGGTCAGCTAACTGCACTGAGAAGACCACTGGAGGTAGTAAGCATGCACCATCCTCTCTTGGGCTCACCCCTGCATTTCCCATCCTAGTCTGCAACGCTTCCAGGAGGGACCTATTTATTTGCAGATCTTCCCAAGCACAGGCAATTTGGTCACTGCCTTTGATCCCAGCAAAAATCCGTGAGGAGTGAGAAAACTTTGCAGGCGTATTTCAGCTGATCAACACTCGGCCCAGGTGCACAACTCTATTACTTAAATTTGAGTAATTCTATTACTCAAATTTAGGTAGCTGCCATGAAGATATCTGCATCTGAGCTAGTCATCCTGGGCTGTTTGTAACTGAGAGGGGAGGTGAAGTGCCTTTGAAATGCATCAGATCTCCCATCAAGTGCTCACATTAGGAAAAGTTAAACCTTATACTGGAAATGCCTAAGAGGCATAAAAGAGAGAGATGTTTGAGCAGGATGGAGCTATTGGGAAAGTTTTTTTCTGGCAGATGGAGACTTTTCAACTGTCAGCATGTGAGAAAATGGAAAGCTGGCAACAAAGGAAGGAAATTTAAAAGGAAAGAAGGAAATTTCTATTCAAAAGAGACTAGTCAAAATATATGAAGACATACACTACACTTAAACTCCTGAACTCCTAAATGACCCAAAATATTTAAGTATGTTAAGAAATGTGATGTTTTTCCCTGTATTGCATAGATGTTTTTGTTTCTGGATTTTTCTTTCAGCTAACTAAAATGCAGGTGGTTCTGCAAAGCTGGTAGGTTTGACTCTTTTCACCATCAACTGTCAAAGAAGCAATGAGCTGTGAGCCAGAGCCATGACAGGGCAAATCTTCAGGGAAGTTTTCCCGGGAACCTTTAGAAACCAGCTAGTCTTAAAGAGCTGAAGCTCTAATTTCCCATTTCTATCAGCTGGAAAGTCATGCAAATGAGGCCACGAAAAGTACTTAGCCTGGAATGTCCTTGGAAGATAAAGGCCCGTGACCCAAAACAGAATGTGCAGACCCAGTGCCTAAAACTATCAAGTATTTAGCTGAAGTGCTTGGCCAGAATTTACTTTGCAGAGTGTTTGATCTTGTGCCAAAGTAACTCTCATTCTCCTGCAAGTGCTCCTTTACAAATCTAAGATTGTATAAGAGGATTTAGATTGTGGCAGTAGAGCATTTAAGAAATAAAACATGATCTAATAAGCAAAAATTCCCATTTCACTAGCAGTATTACTGTGGCTTAAAACATTTGTTCTACTTTAAATAGGCCTCCAACACAGTAACCCACACAACCAATAAGAGGGAATTTTGCTGAATGAAACAAAGTATTTAGCCATCTATGAGAAAAAATGGGTAAAGGAAAGGAAATTAAGGAATCTTTTTGAACCTCAAGGTGCAAGTCTGCAAGCATGAGCATAATTCAAATCTGGAATTAACAATTTTCCTGGGAAGTAAGAGAAATTTCATTGTTTTAATAATCTGAATTGCATCATATGCTATAGGTTATAATCTCAACATGGCAGAAAAATGGACAAAATGGTCTTATGCCATTATTAGTATCTAATTTACATGACACTGGAAATCAGATGCTTGGTCATTGTGAATTTCCATAGCTCCATTGAATTCAATGGGCCCTTGAAGATCTACAAGCAAAAGGGAAAGGGCACTCGTATGTAAAGCAATTGGAGATTTTTTTATTATGGAACAAGTGTTTACATCTCCATTTGAATGGAATACCATCCTACTTCTTTTGCAGCTCTTGAACTCTTCAATGTAAAGATATTTGA
The DNA here is from genome assembly GCF_971803275.1 of Cyanistes caeruleus. Lineage (NCBI taxonomy): Eukaryota > Metazoa > Chordata > Aves > Passeriformes > Paridae > Cyanistes > Cyanistes caeruleus. The sequence goes on from NC_141702.1 coordinate 62,798,130, forward strand.
GTCTGGCCTTAATTCAGTTCTGAAGGTCTAACAACTTTTTTCAGAGCCTCTAATTCAGTTCTTGAATTCTCAGTCTATAATGAATTGGAACATGTGCTCTTGACACACCATAACTACATGATTACGTATGTAAAGAAGTGCTCAGGATCTTAACTCTTCTGTCAAAATATACAAAATGCGAGTGCTAGGTTAAGAGCATATGTGAATGCCATCACAGAAGCTGATCACACATTTTCCTTTCAACACTTCTTTTCATCTGTATTTAGCACTTAGCAATAGTAACATGCATTAAATGATTTGGAGCCTTTGCAGGTGTAATTAAGTGAATAAACACAAAAAGAATAGAGAACATTTACCTCTCTAGCAACAACATAATATTTATCTTTCAGATATTGAGCAAAGGAATATTTCATTAGTGCATTTGATTTTTTTTATTTTGTTACGAGGCTGTCAAGCAGCCACAAAATACAATCTTAGCCAAAATCTTAGCTAATGTATACTTTTCACAAACTGACACAAAAACTATTTAATTGAACAATAAATTTCAGAGAAATTTAGCAAAAAAGTTTTATTTCAAAAAATAATTGAAATTTAGACAGGGAAAAAGAAAGTGTGTGTGTTCTGGTTCTAGGAAGACCCCTATAGAAAGTTTAAGGGCTTAAATTAACTATGATCTTGTATGATTCTACATACATTTCTACAAAATCTATGGTCTTGTAGAAAAAGAGGAAAAGTGGAATATATGATCCAGAGCTGCATTTAGCATTTAGAGCGCCAAAAAGATTGCTTGAAAGGCAAGGAGATATATATCGTTATGTAATTCAGCAAACATTAGTATTTAACTTTGAGCCCCCAAAAATATTAGTTCTTAGCACTTCCTTAGCTGAAGATATTAATTGCAGCTGTAAATAGTTATTAGCTGATCATTAAGGCTGGAAGTTTCTTAATGATTTCTCCAAAGAATCAAAGATTAGTCACATTCCCCTCCCTTTTGGCAGGCCTGTCCCCTAGTGAGGAAAAGCCTTTGGCTAGAAGCAGCTACTCCTAAGCCTCTGGCTTCACTGGGTTCCTTGGCTCCGAGCTATCTGATCTCCCAAAGCCTATCGTGATGAAAAGCTGCGCTACCCTCCAAATCTTTAAAACAAGCACATGCCAGTACAGTGCAAAGGCTGAGCTGATTAATGCTTGTAAGGGCTTGCAAACATTAAATGTTTGCATTCAGGAAAATACATACAGAACTATCTGGCCCTTGGAAGCCAAAAGGCTCTCTGGCCTCCAGCTTGGGTGTTTGTTATGACGTGTCCCCAAGGCCAAATTTTGCAAGGCTGCCATGCAAACTGGTGACAGTTGTGAGCAGAGTTGGCATCTGTGGGTCGACTTGAAAACAAATAATTTATGGTTAGAGAAGGGATGAGCAAAAAGACATGCAATACTTTTGCTGCTGATTGACATTACCATATTCAAATTCCTTTATTCTAACTGTACAATCTATTTTCCTAAAGGATTTATTTGATTAATTGGAGGCTAATACCATTATTTTTGACTTTTAACCACTCCAGAGCAAGAGAAATCTTTAACAACACTTACTTTTTTTTTTTTTTCGTTTTCTTAGACTATCACCACCTTAAGTGACTTCCTGTAGATTAATCCTTCCCCATATGATCATGACTTTTTTTCAAAAGCCTCTTAAAATGCAAAGCAGTAAAATTTTCTTTAATTTGACACTGAAAATATCTTGACAGTTTTCTTTCTAAAGAGAGGATGTGTTTCTTAGCATTACTTTCAGAAAAGAAAGGACTTAAGGTCACAGATAAAAAATAACTATTACCGTTCATATTTCCAAACCTACATCAATTTCACCAGCAGAAAAACTGCAGAGTATATCTCCATATCATAGATATCAGTCATGCTGCTCCAAGCAGATCTAGAAAGTGCTTGTCTAAGATGATGGTGGCAGCAGAATTTGGGTTAAGACAACAGCTACGGCTATGATTAATTAGACCCAGGCACCAAACTGATTCCACAGTGATTGCCTGCTCATGTGGCATTTACCTCATGGGTAATGTGGGAAATGGGAAGCTTTGTACAGGGCTGGAAAAGTACATGACTCAGATGCTAATTGTCCAGAAACTAGTTCCCCCTTTTTATTTCATTGCTCATGTCAACCACAACTAGAAGATAGAACTGAAAATAAATAAAAGTAAATGGGGGACCCGGGGACTGGCAGATCCAGCCTTTCATAATTGGACATCATTGCTGCTTGCAGGACTTGTTCTGTTATTTTTGTGAAGAAATTGTTCCTCATGGTTTCTCTGTATAGACAGTCCTGCTGAAGGCAAAGACCAGAGTTATACTGTGGGATTTAGGAGTGCTCTGTTGTGGTTGAAAGAGGGTGAATATCAGCCCTCTCTTTCTTACCACAAACCCGGGTTTCCACATAAGGACATCTGAGTCCAAGCAGGAAGGATGTTGTGGTACACTTTAGTGAATCTATAATGAGATAAGGGGGCACAAGAATTTCATTACTACACAGAATATCTATCACACAGTATAAACACACCTGACATGTGACTTTACAAATGTATGAAATTAATCTACTAGGCAGAATAAAGGAATCTTGAAAAGTGTCAAACCAGCTCTGTGCTCAAAATTCTGAAATCCTACTTTCCAAAGTTGTTCCCTCATGCCATATACTTGTATTTGAACTCTTCATCCATTAAAACCCAGCTTTATTAGTCATGCTGGACAGGCATACAGCAATTAATGAAATTTCAGTTGTGCTGAAATTAATTGCTTGTGGTTGATCAAGGTGATAAAAATGGGATATCTTGTCTCCCTCTCACACATAACTTCTTGCTCAAACACATTAAAAAACTAGAGAGCTGACAGTCTGAGGAGAGCATCCACAGTTTCTTATTTTAAATATCAGTGGAATATCATAACTGAAAAAAGCAGATGACCTGAAAAGTTCAAAATATCTCACAATCCTTCAAAGTTAAGATATCACATTTCAAAAACTTGATACAATTCCTTTAAAGGGCAGAAGCCAGGAAACTTGAAAGCAGCTCATCCATTCTAAGTGCCTACTTTCCAACTGAATCAGTCTTTTCCTAGGAGATTCTTTGAGTTGGAGGTCTGTGTCTGAACTATATATAGAGATCACATCCCACTGCACATTTGGAGTCACATGTGGAAACCAACTGAAGCAGCTGTCTCATATTTCGAAACCAGGCTATTAATTGTTAAGTACCCATTCATCCCATTCACAAACCTGTATCTACAGAGCTTTATAATACAAGCAAAAATAAATATTCTATGAAACATTTTGGCATGGAGCAGTATTTCCAAAGACCATATTCTGCACAACCTTAAGCATGCCTGCACAGGGAAATTGCCCATTACAACTACAGCAGAATAAGCTCTCCCTGTAAGCTCTACCAGAACAGCTATTCAATGAACACTCCACTCCAGAATAAAAGTGATTTAATATCAAAATAATTATTCCACTGAGATTTACTTTGCCATTGGTAAGCTGGACAATTTCCTGTTTCAAGTTTTTCTATTTCAACAGGAATACCTACCCGAAGGTTTTAATCATGTACTAAAAGTAGAAAAAAAGTCAAATGTTATTTGAGCTCTCATCATACTTCTGTTAAAATTAACATTATTTATTTGTTCAAATATGGTCCAATTTATTTGATATTATTAATTATTTCTACACTGATAGAGATCTTGCAATTCTGCAATCACCTGCTGCACATCTCTAGCAATTATTGCAGAATAATTTTTTGAAGGACTTTGTTCACAACACTGCTACATTTTCACAAAAAGCAGAACTACCTTTTAGACTGGTTTCAATAAAATTACTTCCTATGCATATATAAATAGAGGCTTTATACATAAAACTGGAAAGTCTTTTGGTACATTTGGTACATCAGCTCCATTTGGATATGATAATGTTTTCTTTTTGCTTTAAAGACTTTATTTCTAGCGACCATGTATTGGAATTCACTAGATAACATTCTTGTATTTTAAAAAGGTTTTGTGTAAGATATTTTTAAAGAATAAACAAGTGTGACTAAATATTTATTTCACACACTGTCGTGTGTCATGCCAGAAATGGTAAAATTCAAAGGGATTATAGATTTCTGACACATCATGCTTTTGCTCCTACTTTTCCCTTTCTCCTAATGGCCTTCTCACTCCTTTCTAGAATATCACAAGTTAAATGAGGACTGTTGAGTTTCCATTGTATTTTCTCCTTTTTTCCAGCCTCATAACTGATGCTTATTGTAGTTCAAACATTTATGATATTATGATTAATATCTTCAATTGAGAATTTTTCATATATCAATAATAAGAAGTCATTTATTCAGCCTAAGTTTAAACAACTGAAGAGCTTTTGTCTTCCACCACTTCCTCTACAGCATATATGAGCATATATGCTCACAAATTTGTGATCAGACCCATGCTGAACTAAGTCACCTTAAGCAGTGACTTGAGGCCAAATTGACAAGAGAATTGGGAAAAAAAATTTCCCACAAAAGTCCGGTCTCCATAAGTTTATTCCCCAGCTGCTTGTTTGAAAAGTGAACCAAGGAGAGAGAGTTTGATTAGCTGATGCATGTGCAGATCCTTCAAACACACCAATGAAATTATCTTAACAAGCTTTGTGGTATACTTATATCTGAGCCTCCCCAGGAAATTTAGTTGCATTTAATCAGCCTAAAGACTTATCTTTTTCATATTGAAAATATTTGAGGGGAAAACTCTAATCCCAGAAAAGGGGTAGATGATTGGATAAAAAAGAGAATGAACAATTGCATAATTATTTCAGAAATTGATATAAAAAGTTAGTATAAATTCCATATTTCATTTAAAGAAGTTTGTCTATACTTGTGTCCTTGAACAGCACCTCAAAAGAAATACAAAAGACCAGTCTTGTGGTACTATGAAGTCTGATTTCTTTTTGAAGGTCATAACCCTCTTTTAAATCTGGGAACTTGATGCTTCTGTTCATTAACTGAGGAACTAGAGTCATTCTGAAACAGCTGCCAGAGGATTCCTGCTCACCCTGGAGGAGACACGTAAGGTACTGGACATCTTCTTTCCACTGGTGCTTGAACCACATCTGATCTAGTGGGAATCACTAATCACCATCTTACCACTGCAAGCATGGCCAAGGTACCCAGCTCCAAGGGTTAAACTAAGAAAAGCAATCAGTATCATTGAGAGTCATAAAATCATCATACACATTCATCAAAAAATGAATATTTTTGTTATTGATGTTACAGCTATTCTAGCAAGATGAAATGCATTTCAATTCTTGAAGCTCAGTTGGTGTGTGTCTGTGTAAGATCTAAATATTTATTAGACCACTGTCACTGGAGAATGACTCTGCACCTTCTGTTAGCACTCAGTTAGAAGTACAGAAACTAAGCTTCCGGGCTTTAAGCTAGAGCTGTAATATTTTAGTGAAACAGATTCCGAGTGTATCTTTCGTAAGATGAAAAATTGGATACCAAACCTGCAATAAGAAAGAGAATTATTGTGTGAACTTTGACATGGGAAAACAGTAAAACAGGTAGCTATTAATTCCTTGCTGCTAAAATTTTGGAAGCTATTCTGATGCCTTTCAACAGAAACTTGAGTATGTGTGCAGTTTTAAGCACCTATGAAAAGGTGGGAGGGATGATGCGGGGGTGTTGAATACCACTAGCATTCAAATGTCAACCCCGGCTGCCTGAAGAGGTATTTATGTGCCTACATTCTCCTTGTGAATCTAGGTCTTTAATGTTTAATGTGGATGTTACTGATTGCTAGAGTGAGATGAATAATTCACAATTAGCAATGTATTCATCCAGCCTAGCTCTTTTCTGCTTGCAGAATGTGCAAGAGTAAATCTAGATTTTCCTGAATTTATTTGCTTTATTCCTTTAGAAGGATTGCAAACAGCCTCTGTCAGAGATTTGTCCATCACAATAGAATCCTGAGCTTCATAAATTAAACTGTAAGAGTTCAGATTATTCGATGCATTTTTCTGATCTCTGATTGTGGTTTCTAATAGGTTTTGAACCTCTTGGGGAATTTCAGTAGATAAAGAAGATTAAGAAATTTTAGAACACTTTAATTCTTATCCTCTTTAGTCACATAGCTTTTCAGGAATTCATAGCCACCAATATTAGTTTTCTATTGAATACCTCCCCTGAAAGCTGAGCTGAAGGTACTTTTTTCTTTCACTCTGTTGGAAAGTCTTCACATAGAAGACTTTTGAACTTGAGTAAGGGCAAGGGGGGAACCACAGAAGCCTGATGGATCAGTCTCAGTCACCATGTTCTGTTACATCTTCATTCTCTTGGACTGCAAATTTTTACAGTCAATGCATGGCATTGCTACCTCCCAGTCTGTGGAAGTCACCCATTCTCAGTGGGAGAGCTGGGTGCCACTGTTGTCCATCTCTCTGGGTGATGAGCATCTCTGAAGCTGCTCTTTTGAGACATCAAACCTGCGCTGCAACAGGCAGAGTTAATCCAGTTAGCTTACAGTAAATCCCTAATAACACAAAAACTATTTTTGAATCAAGTTTTGCACCCAGGTGTATTGCTTCTCTGTTTCCTCTGTACAGGGATAAATGTCACCTATTGTTAGAATGGTGCAAATAAAGCCTGTTTGCTCAAGCCTTTGTTGAAAGCAAGTGCAAAAGGAATAGGAAATGGATGTAGAACTCAATCAAAAATGCACAGAAGATATTTTAGAGTATTTGTCTAGCTCTTAATGATTAAACAACCAACATGTCAAGCAGTTGCCATGCAGAATACATTCACTGTTTGTTTGGCAGTTTAAGGCACCTAATGTGCAAAATACTGATGTTTTATTAACATATCAAGGTTTTTAATGTGTCTTTAATGAAATATTAAAAAAACTCTCCAGGATAAATGTTTTGATAAAACTCCAGTATTTGTCACTACTTTCCAACCATGTGGCCTATCCACTAAATCTCTACAAGAACCAACTGCACTGTGACAATGGGAATACTCTAAATGTCCACCTTGGTTTTAGAACAACAATAATTTTGCTTCAGCTTCTTCTCTGGACAGCCTCATCTCTTCTTTCACTGGAAGTGGAGAGGTTCGTATTGTCTGGGGTTTCAAACAGGCAACCTATTTACAATCAGAAATTAGGTGCTTGCTTCTTTTATCAGATCTTGCCCCAACCTGGCTGGATTAAATGTGGACATGTCACAGCAGAAAGGGCAGAGTCTCCTCTAGAAATGTCCACAAGGACCATTTTTACTCCATTAAGTTTACAGAAGCCTTGAAAATATTAGAGAACACTTCTTATACACATATTTTGCATTTATTATAGCAGCACATTTTGACGTTATGCCACTGGGAAATTAGTCAGAGGTCAGTAGCATGTAATAAGGGGTCCAAAAAATATAGCAACTTAATTGCTGCCACAAGCAGCTGGACTTGAATGAATATTAAAACCTCTTTTGATGTTCAGCATCTAATAGCATTTACATTTCACATACTATCCAGCTTGGATAATCATAATATCAGACACAAGTGTCTATTTCCGGTTAACTTTAATTTCACAAGTTTACACGTAATTCCTTGTGTTTCAATGTAGTACTTCAAATTTCCTCCAACCTGAAAGAATATTTAAAAGTCCCTAAAATGCTTTTCCACATCATAAATAAATAAATAGATAGATATGTAAATTACAGTGCATGGTTATTTCTTTAAAATTTAGTTGATGGGGGAACAAAGGTTTCATTAGAAGAGTTCTTAAACTTAGATCCTCTCATAACTTGGGCACAAGGGCAATAACTTGTAGGACACGGGTGATTACATAAGCCTTTGGTGTGGATTTTGATTCAGGAGAACCTAACTTCCTGGCAACATGACTGCCAATGATGACAATTGATCACAAGAGAGCACATCCAAGGGAATACTCAAGTAAATTGCAGTCCTTTATATTTGTGTTTATAGAAATACTAACATGTGGTGCTTATTCAATGTGGCAATGTTCCAGTGTATTTCACAGCCTAATATAACTAAGAGATACTCGTGCCTTTAAGCACACAACATTTGAAAAAGTACAGTTGTTACAACAGGTATATAATCAAACAGATGGAAAAATCTTTCCACAAAAACTTCAGAAGAATGAAATTTTTCCAAATTGTTTTAAAGGAATGCTTTGTCACAAAACCCCATATTCATAAGATCTAGATTGGTTCAAATGGGATGAATAAAAAATACAGTGCTAGAGTTACATCACTCCCCCTCTTGGGAAAGGGAATCTGATAACAAACTCCACTGACCTTTCATTGGCAAAAGCTTCTAGAATTCCAAAGGCTTTTGAAAGTTTTTGCAAGTCTTTTCATCAAAGATCATAGAATCATTAAGGCTGGAAAAGACCCTTAAACTTATTGAGTCCAACCATTAAACTGGCAGTCATGTCCACCACTAAGCCTTACATCTACAGATTTTTTTGAACTCTGCCAGGAATGGTGATTTCACCATTTCCCTGGGGAGCCTGCTCCCAGGCCTGACCACCCTTTCAATGGAGACATTTCCCTAATGCCCAATCTAAACCTCCCCTGGTGCAACTTGATGTTCTTCCCTCTAGTCCTACTGCTTGTCATCTGAGAGAAGAGCCCGACCCCCCTACCAGGCTGCACCCTCCCTTCAGGGAGTTGTAGAGAGTGTTAAGTTCTCCCCTGAGCCTCCTTTTCTCCAAGATAAACACCCCCAACTCCCACAGCTGCTCCTCATGTCTTGTGCTCCAGACACTGCAACATCTTCACTATCCTTCTCTGGACATGTTATGGTTTCATAACATGTTATGGCACATGGACATGTTCTGGACATGTTATGGCACCACAATGTCTTTCTTATAGATCTACAGTAGCCCCATAAAACATTATTGCTATAAGTCTCAGAACCTCACACTCCTGCTGTCTTCTTAAAAGACAGACTTTCAGTTGTAATGTTCACTGCTGCTATGTAATATGTGCCCATAATTTTAGATTTCCTGCCAATAACACTTTGGGTGATAACTCTTAATTCTAAAAAAGCATGACAACTCCAGTAAATCAAGATGAAATTTCTAGCAGTTCAATTTACTCAACATCCATGGGGGAATCTAGTGACCTTGGGATTTTCTGTGTTTTGAATGGTTGAAATCGGGTCTGTGGATGTAATAATGAACTGTTTTTCAGAAGAGAAAGGGAAAATAATAACTTTTTCTCAGCACCTTTCTCTAATCTTGGTCTGGAGATGCCATTAATGAGAGTCAGATGACTGTGTGTTCCACTCTGCTTGTTTTCTCATCAGCTTTCCTGATTTACTCAAGTCTCTCCTGATTGCAGTCTCTCAAGAAACTTGAAGTTAGTAAGCATTCTAGAGATCTAAATATGTACTGATTTGTGACCTAAATATGTGCTTGTTTGTTTGCCTTTAATGTGGGAGTTCTGGGGCAGGGCTGCCCTACACCCAAGAATTGAGTAGACAGAGCCTGTCTGCATGACCTCAGCCCTAAACCAGAACGTGCATTTACAATACAGATTAACATTCCTGTGCTCAGCACTGAGAAATAGTCAGGTAGCTCCACCTCTCCCACAATTAAGATAGTTCCCATCTAGCTGTGTACATTTTAATGGTGTTTATGTTCAGCTGCCATTGGTGAACAAACCTTCAAGGGAATTCTGGACAGGTACTGAATTGAAAATTTAAGTTTTTAAGGGACTGATCTGCCTAAGGACTAAATCTTCAAGGTATGAGCTAAGGCAAAGAAAATGCAAGGTGATTAAGATCTCTAGATATCCAAGGCTGCCTTCTGAAATCATACACTTCTAAAGGAACTTCACATGGGCACTTGAAATGTCCACTATAACGATTATATTTAATATCTTTGCTTTGCTACTGAGCATTCAGAAGCCAGAACTGTGAACATGAACACTGACAAAAATGATTTTGTTCCAGCATACCCACTGGCTCTAGAGGCATCACTGTTTGATTAAGCACTCAGCCCAAGAGCAGGAAATTGCCAGCTCAGTCCAAAATGGTGGCAGGAATAAAAAAATGTTTGCAACAAATACTGATTATTAGAACAGGAGCCATAAGATCAGAATCTCTTCTTATTGTTTCATAGGTAGAAATTTATGCTTTTAGGCGATTTGTATATTTTCTCAGAAGACTGATGTATAAAATCGGAACATTTCCTGCTGTTTCAGAACAGTGTGCAGTTTCAAGCATCAGTTAGTTTTTCTCAGCTGTTTTAGTAGTTATGTGCATCCACAAAATAATCTGATTGTGCTGTAAAAGGTGAATAGTACATAACATATAACATGCTAACTGCATCTAATATAATCTCTATTTTATGATTAATAAATGTATTTCTTTTCTCATAAACAAAAATAGACAACTAAAAGAAAATTCGAATAATCTGCTCTTCATATTGAGTAGTCACACGTGGATTTTATTTGCACTGTTCTTCACTAGCTAGAAATCAATTAAATTCAAAATCCTCTGTATAAATATATATATATTTATATATATATATATAAAAAAATCCAATACTTTCACACATATGGACAAAACTTGATCTCTATGATATTTCCTGGAAAATGTCTTTTTTTTCAGCAGAGTGAGCATTTGAACATTAACATGCATAATTCTTATTAAAGATCTGGACCTGTGTATCAAAAAATGATCAGAATTCTTATTCTTAGTGGGTTTTTTCACCTCAATAATAAAATCTTAATACCATTATTGATATTAAGGGACTGATAATAGATATGAGTGGCCAGTTTACCAAGTGGTCTTCAGGAACAGATAAATTTGTTATAAGCCCAGAGAATTGCTGTAGAAGTAGCTTTTTCACAGAGGCTAATGAAGACAAAGAACGTTTAATTACAGCATAAATAGGATACCATCACATATTTCTCAGCATATGTTCTCACAGAAGATAAAGGTTACTTTTGTGTTAATTTCCAAACTTGTTTCATGCATAAATTATTATTGGATGGAATCAATTTATCATTTTCTTTCAGGAGAAAAGATCTTCAAAGGACCACATGCAGCAGGTAGACTTTATTTAGGCTGAAATGCAGAATTACTCCAGCAGTCTTCCTAGGAAACTTTCTTATTCTGTGCCCAGTCCAGAATGCAGAAACACAGGGAGGGTCCTGGTGAAGGTGGAGATGGTGGATGAAGGGCAGACAGGTACAGATTTACTGTGCATGAGGTGGGGGTTTCTTTCTTTGCCATAGATAAAAGGCATTAAGTGGATAATGTTTTTGTCACATTCATCAGAGGTGCCTATTGCCACCAGGAGCTGGCAGCCTCCCAAGTGTAATTGTTTAGACACAGGAAAGACAGAGTTATGCAGATGTTGAGCAATTGTCAATAAAGATCAGGGGAACTTTAGAGGGAAAAATCCCAGTAGCCTAGCACAGTATCTCCATAACACAAGACTAATTTTAACCTAGTAAGTTAAACATTGCCAGAGAAGACAAACAGTGCAGAAACACAAAATGAGGTCAGAAGATTAAAATAACAATGCCAAACGCAAGTGCATGAAAGCCAGGACTTCAATGAATGGCTTGCTTCTGATTTTATTTTTTTTATAGTACAAGCTTCAGAGCAGATACAAGTACCTTTGAGTTCAGTTTATCCTTTGGGCTACTATATCCTTTTTACTTTTATGATCAGCTGAAATACAAGCAGCAATACCATTTTCCTCTCTCAGTGGGACACTCTCTGTTGTGGGCACAAACTGTTATTCTGATATTCACCCTACCTGCCCCCCAGAGCTACAGGGTGAGCAGGCAGGCAGACACACTCTCCTCATCTCTGAGACATCTCTGGTACCTTGTGTCTGCTGAGGAAAGGCAGGGGCATCATGTAGAAAGGCAGTGGAAATAGCGAGCCAGCCTACTCACCTGCATTGCTTCAGGTCAGGAGGCATGTGTCCCTCTGGCTTATTCAGGTGGAAAAGGCTAATTAAGAAGGGCCCTGTACTACCCAAAAACACAGGAGGGAAAACAGAGGGATGGAAGGAAAGGAGTCACCAGCTCAGCACTGACAGAGTTGATACAGACCAACACTTAAAGATGTACAGTGTACAGAATGAGGTGTGCAGGTGTGGGGAGGCAATGTTGGATGGGCTGCAGGTAATTAATACCGAGAATAGGAAGGTGAATTTAAAATTTCATTCAGCCAAGAAATGTGATTTCTGATATTCTTCTTCACGCATCTCCAGTCTGTCCTTCACAGAAGGGAAAGCACTGCAGGGGAATCCCTGTAATATATCCTAGAGGATCTGACAGACGGCAGTTTACTCGGCATTCCTCCTCCATACAGGAAAGGGAAAAACATCTAGAAGCCATATGTGTTGGGTATTCATATACTAATATATCAAGAACTTCTAACACTCACAGGCACCCTCACTGCTCAAAAGGGCTCTTAAAAACTAGCAGTATAGTCTCTACAGTATGTTTCTATAGGATACTATTCCTTCAACCTAAGAGTTTCAATTTCCCTCCCTCAAACAATTCATTAGTCCACATCTACTTCAAAATTAGCTGGTTGTTATGCAGCAGCAGATTAATTGTTATTGCTACCAATGTTAACCAAACAATTAGTGTGGTCCAAAGGAGAACCCATCCTATCACTTGTACCTAAGTTGAAGAGTAGACTTCTACATTTAACAAACAGCAACTCCACCTAGCCTGCTTTTTCCTCAAGACTGTTTTAGTGGAATTTATTTTAACTGTATTTCATTACTGAATATCATAAAAAAGTAATAAAAAGATACATATTTGTTTCCCTCAAAGTGATGTGAAAATACATCTTATTGTATTTATAATCTTTTTAGGCTATAACTTTATGATCAAACAGCTGTTGAAACAGTGAATTTTATCTTCATAATCTCATCTAGTGATCTCTCTTAAAAATTGATACTATCCTTTGTAATATTAATAATTTAATCTACAAATAGCTACACAATATAGATGTACTATTAAAACTAAAGGACAGTGCTGGCACAAGGACAAATGAATATAAACTGATTATGAATAAATTTAGTCTGGAAATCAGAAGATTTTTAACCATCTGGGGACTGTGGTTCAAAAATAACCTTCCAAGAAAAAAAAAGAAAGAAAAAAAATGAAACAAACCTGTAGTGAGGGCAGGGAAGCATTTAATTTCTGGAAGAATTTGATTCCTGCTGTCTCAGCAAATGTTTCTTTTGAAGGCATATGTTCTTTGGTGTTCTTGCTCAGTTTGGAAGGGTTTTTGAATTAACTAATGTTTTAAAAATTTTTCTCCACATTTTTTCTGTCCTTGACACTGCAATTACGAACAGAATCCTTTAATGTCTGTTTTAACACTTTCAGAAGACTTTTGAGTTTTGAACATTTTATGAACATTCTTCCGAAAACCCTGCAACCTGTTCTTGGGATCTCCACAGGAGGGAAATTATATGTTCAGGCTTGAGATAGATTTGTTCTTAGAGTTTTGCTCTTCCCTACCTGTTCTAGACTATTACCAGTATTTTATATGTGTTTTCATACCAGTGAGAACTCCTTTATTTATAAGAGGGGATTTTTTTTCAGAGTAGAAGATTTAATTAATGTCTTTGACTTTTCTCAGACTCTCCTGTGTGGACTAGTCTCGCCAAAGACACAAATAGTGACACAGAATGTTGTAGTTATTTCCATATACTTTTGCTAGCTACTATTTCAAATGTGCAAGTTCTTCCTGAATGTAAGCAAGTCTTTCCTTCAGCACATTGTTTCGCCATGTCAGCCTGTACCCACAAAGCATTCGAATTTCTTACATCTTCCTGTTTGCCCTAATAACAGAAAAAGCCTGTACTCATGCTACTTGTCAGATCATTGACATTTCTTCTCACTTCACTTGCCTTTTTTTTTTAATTTTAGCTTCTCTTTTCTGTATTTTTCCTTGTTTAGTTGTGCTCTATGTCTCCTTCAAGGACCACAGCATGTTTTCCTGGTTGCTATTCAGTATAAGTGTCAGGTCTCTGAATGCATTTCCTATTTACCTTCTATTCCTGCACCAAAAGTTATTTAATTTTTAATGAGAAAGACTTTGAACAAGACTTTTTATCATTATGAAAAATGACTGTATTGCTTTCTGTTCTTATTCAGTCTGAACATTTTGGAATATATACTTCTAGAAAATTTATTAAGCTTTTCTGACTTGAGGTCTGCCTGCCTGTGCCCCACCAGAGACTCAGAAAAATCAAACAGCTCACACTTTGACAAGATAGCTGATTGTGAGAGGCTGTAACTCCCTCTTTTAGGAGAGACTTCAGACCTCCTGAAGGTTTACTAACACTCTTTGTGGCCAAGTGCTATGTTAAAGCTCCTTTGAAGCCACTCAGCTCAGCCTTCTCTGGGTAGACTTGAAAATATTGTAAGCACTTGGAGTTTGTATTTTCCCCTCATGTCTCTCTACTCGAGGCACACCACAGCCTCCTCCTGTACAGGCTCACATGTGTGCATGTACAAGTTCTCAGGAGAACAATACAGGCACATATCTGTTACTGGAGCTTTGTCACCTTGTTCATTTTGATCAAGGAATACTTTCAGGAATAATGAGATACTGTGAGCAAGAGTTTCATACGTAGAATTGCAGATTCCTGGTGATGATTTATAAATATCAGCAAAACTCATTTTTCCTCTCTGTTCTGCTACAGACTTTGCTGTGACCCAATCAAGTCAGCACTCCAGTTCTCCCAATGGATGGTCCTTCACAAAGGTATGAGAGCAGTAAGTTCCCCACTGATCGGTCAACGCTCAGGTGTTGTGCAGGCAAAGAAATACAGCTTCTTTCTCTGAATCAAAAGGTTGAATCTGGTTAGAGCATGTAGTGACAGGCAAAGTGGGATGGCTTTGAACTGAAAGAGTGTAGGTTTAGAGTAGGTGTAAGGAAGTAATTCTTTACTGTGAGGGTGATGAGGCAGTGGAACACGTTGCCCAGAAAAGTTGTGGATACCCCATCCCTGGAAATGTTAAGGAAAGGTTTGATGGATTTCTGAGCAAACTGGTCTATTGAAAGGTATCCCTGTCCATGACAGAAAAACTGAAAGTAAATGATCTTTAAAGTCCCTTCCAACCCAGATGATCCTATGATTCTTTGATTTTCATTGATAGTACCTATCTTAGATTGTTATTAGACAATTAGCAGAAGGTTCTGAATGCGCTAAGATTGTTTGAATGTTTCTTCTTTCCTAATTATACCCTGACTGATGTTGTGGGTAAAGCAGCATAATTTTTCTTTCTTTTTTTTTCTGTCTGAAAATTGCACTTTTTGTAGAGACAAAAAATACATTGGAAGTTGTTCCTATCTTAGTTGTTATTCTGAATGCAAACTTCCTATAGTCTAGGGAATCCAAGGCCATGTATTGGATTATATCTATTTGAATATTTTTGGCTCTAATTTAGAGAGTTTTGTCCTTCCCTCAAACAAGAAAAACCTTCATTTGTAAATAGAAGCACTTGCAGGTCTTTTGTATATGACAAAGCTGAGGAAAACATCTTTGGGGATTTGTGGAAAAGTTATTTATTGTAAAAATAAATGCTCTTCACACATACTGGAGAATATATCTTAATTCCATATCAAAATAATACTGTTGCGCTCATGAGCAGTTCAACACCAGTACTCAAAAGCTTTGTAGACTCTACGATAGCATACCTAGTTCAGAATTATCAGAGCACCACCAGATGCAATGCATAGTAATCTTATTACACATTGACAGCTCACACCCTAATGGCTCTGATGGAGCTGTTATGATGTATTGTGTCATATCCTAATAGGGATATAGCACTAAAAACAGCTGTATCTTGACAAGCTCCACACAAACTAGATCTGAAGGGTCTATGGCTCTGTATGCTGACAGTGCATATAAGCCAAAAAAGTTTATATAAAATGAAAAATTAAGTGCTCAGGAGAGGTCTGCTCTAGTAACAATAATACTTTGTTCTTATCTAGACCCTTCTGTGTGAAGATATTGAAAGACTTTGATTAATTGAGCCTTACCAACACTCATGTGAGCTAGGAAATGTTTTAATATCCTACATCTCACAGTGAGGCACAGATATGTTCTGTGACTTGTCAAGGTCACCCTGCAAGTCTGTGACTGGGAACTCAATGTTCCTTGCTTCAGCCCTTACCCTTAGGCAGAGTTCATCTTCTGCTATTGTTTAGAAATATTAACAAACTTGAATTTCACCCAATTAGCATGTCCTTCAAAGACCATTTAGTAATGTAAATTCATATTAATTCCAGAACTAATCCTTCAGCACTGGTAGATAATAAAACTGATGGCTTTACCCTTGCCTTTCTTTAATTCCATTCATTAGATGGGTGATATTATTTGTATATAATTTTTGGAATTTGATTTTGAGTCAGGCTGAAAGCAAAAGAAAGATTTTGTATTCTCTTGCAGGTTGGTTCAGAGGTGTCACAAGCCTGTGCTTCTACATAATTTAATGCAGTCAGTGTGACTGAAGAAAGAACTGCAGGACCATAAAATATAAAAACAGAGAGACAGTTCAGGTGCAGTATAAAATGAGATTCTTGTACGGTATTATCCTTTGCTTTTGCCATGGGGAGGAGTTGAAGTTTTGAGCCTTTAAGCTCAAAATAAAAGAAAATCAGAACACAATATTTTAGTATAAATGAATATTTTAATATTAAACCTTGGGGGATGCTTCTGGTAGGAGACATTTAAGCCAAAGTGAATAGGAGATGCACCATACTCGTTCTCTATTGCTGCTGCTATACAAGAACAGGGTACAAAAAAGGCAAAATATTTTTAAGTATAATTGGTGGAGAATGCAACCAAGAGATTTGTGCAATAGAGTTAATTTCCTTCTCACCATGCTACCTCTCATGCTATCTTTCAGCAAATAATTTGCACTAACTCAAATAATCAATGTGCCAGCATTATTGAGAAGTGTACATGGGCATGAATTGCGCTCCTAATTTTCCCATTCAAAGCCTGAGCTGCCAAATACAGCCTTCCACCAACAAAGATGAACCTGAGTAAAAAGATACTATGTGGCTTCCTCCAGAGGTCTAGGTAGACAGTTTTACTTTGTTGTAAATCATACATATTTACAACAGAAAGAGTGAAAAACATACCAAGAGATGAGAAATAATATATTAAAAGACACCTGCACCTCTTTAGAGCAAAGAACCAATAGCCTATCACTTTCATGTCATTGCGCTAAAGCATAATAGATATTAAAACTTATATGAGGCTTACAAAGTCACGAAATATCAAAATGCAATGAGTAGTTTAAGACATGTGCTTGAGAAGATATAAATACAACAATTTCCACATCACATCCACTCGAGCTGCTTAATGGTCAGTACAGTAGGAGGAAAAAAGCCACGGCCTAAGGGGATGAGAGACTTATTGTCAGTTAATAACATTTCATGCAGCATATACATGTACACTTCCCCAAGAGAATTGCAAGAGGATAAAAGGATGAAGAAATAATAGATATCCCAGTGGCTCTTTTATACTGGCTTCTCAATTTAATCTAGTCAGCTTATTATGAAAGAGGAAATAATTCAGAATATATATTTTATTCAACAAATTTCTTCTCTAATCCAAAGGACAATTTTCTCTAATTTTTTTAGTATTCCAAATGATTTATGAAATGCTTCTTGCACACAATCATGGGTCTGAAATGACTTCTGAGATTTGCTGTGTAAGTATGCAAACCACATTGATTGGTGAGAGAGATAGAGAGAGAGCTCTGTACTTCAGTGAGTGTCAATTGAAAAATCAGGTACCCTATTTAAATTTAGTAATCCGTTCAGTCATTCTGTAGTTTAATATTACTATCTACTGATTATTCAAGGGAGTGAGATAACACAGTAAATTTACCTGCATATTGCTATTAATATAGTGAGTGCTTTGTGTCTGTAAGCCTAATTATTGCTAGGTGTTTTATGTCAGCATTATTTTCTATTAAATCTAAAACAAATAAATACATAATACATTTTATAAAACTATCAATTTATCTTATAGGAATGTTTTTCCTAGGACAATGCAGGACACTATTTTAACATGTTCCTAATTTTATTTCTAATCCAAACAGCACAGAAGCCCTTGTTTATCTTTGAGAATGTAAATAAAATCCATTGAGTTCATTGCATTATATAGGTGTTCTAAATGAAAATTATTTTCTCAGGAAAACAAAAATTATATTTAGCCAGCTTTTCACATAAAATTGCACTATAAATCAGAATGATTAACTACTTTTAAATCTTCATGCAGAATCCCTTTCACAGGTTACCAGATGAGTGTTATCATAGGCACCGAATAACTTTGAAATCCTCATTATCAAAAGTATTTATTAAAGGTATTATTAAAATAATGCAAGAATCTTTATTTAAACACACTGATCCTAAGCAACCCAAATTACCTGTAAGGCCATTTCTAAATGGAAAAACCTTACCTGGATTTCTGCAAACAAGATCTACTGGAAACCGCTTGTCTTTCATAATTCTTGAATGGTTCAGAATAACAGCGTTGCACTTTATCATTTGTTGCAATGTTTACTTGAAAGATCTATAGTATGCAACTTAATGATTTAAATGTTTCCTCTTTGCAACACAGACTTCCTGTGACCTGACAGCTAAAAACTTGGTATGGTGCATGATCCTTGGACCGTTCAAAATGAAGGAGGGATTGCTATGCCTCGCAGGTAGAAGAAATGCCAACATATTCCTTTTATTTGCCATCTGTTCATTATTTTCACATACAGTCTCTTCAAAATAAGAAGTTTAAAGTCTGCTATGCCCTGGTATTTGTTCTCTAACTCAATTGTATATGTGTTTCTTACCCTGGAAAGAAATGTCAACATATTTTGAATTATTTAACCCATGGCTCATAATCAGGTGGCTCTTCCTTACCACAAGCCTGTGGCAATATTACTTACCAGTTAGGTAAATAACATAAAATGTACACTGGACTTCATTTATTGCACTTCTATTTGCCTATGATATTTATTCTTGTGCACCCAGAAACCTATTGACTTGTTACCTTCTCCTTAATTTGCTGTACATGGCTGTGACATTAATCTGTATTTGTTACTTGTTTTACTGTCTAGGAAAACAAAATGACATAAGAAACTTCTTTCTCCTTTCTGCCAAGAAATCACTGGTTTTGCCCTTTTTGTATACTCAATTTTGAGCATTGCCAAACTTTTTCAGACTTGCAACTTGTTGATTTACCAGATTTAGCAGAACATATTGACTATCTTGATCTCTGCATAGAAATCATTATCTAATAGCAATACTTTCATAGTGGCTGAGACAGCCTGGGTACTGCAGAGGTATATGCAGCCTTCATCTGTGAGACCATAAAAAAGTCAGTCTTGTTTAAAATATAGATTTGGCATTAGTTGAAGAAAACACATATAGAATCCTTTGACTGAATAAGGGAAAAGGATAAGCAAGAAATGCCCCTGGGGTGCAGGTTAATCGTCATACAGCCCAGTACACTGCCTCCAGTAACAACAGAGACACAAGAAGCTTGATCACCTTCTGCTGTCTATTCCCCACATGGCTGTTCCCAGTGTGGGAAATGCTTTAATTAATATTGTCAGTGGGTACAATCCTGCCCAGTATTAAATAAACTAAAAGACATCTTTGTGAGAGAGTTATTTATGACTAACCCAATTCCAAACCTGCCAATAGTGGTTTCCTCCAACCTCTCTAGTGAGTCTCAGTTCAAGAAATTCACTATGTTAAGGACTACATTCACTGGCTTTAAACAAAAACCTTACTGGTTTCAAGTTTCCATAGATGTAGGATTGCATATTCAGTTTATCTATTGCCTGTATGATTTCAGGAACCTCAGTCATAACCTTCCTCAGCCTTCTCTTCTTCAAATGAAGTGTTCTAGCCTTTAAGTGTGTCTGCACAAGGCAGCTGTTCCACCATCTTGAGCATTTTGCTTGTTTTTCTCCATGTTTCTGTGGATTCAGCTTCTCCCTTCCTCCTATGTGAGGACAAAACTGCACACGATACTCAGGATATGGGCACATAAATTTTCAGATGCCCTTCTGTCCTCTTATTTCAGGCACTCTCTGTTCCCAAGGATAATCTCATTAACTTTTCTAAACTTGCCTAACATTTTTTGTTTGACACTGAGACTTCTGAAAAATGTCAGAGGTCCCTTTCTGAGTTTTAAGTGCCACTTCTTGGTTCAGCATCATGTCAGCATGGTTCATGTTATTTTTTTCTAGATGCATTTCTTCAGACTGAACTTGACCTGCTGACTTTGGGTCTGCTCAGTTTTATTTTGGACATTCTTGCCATTGAAGCCATTGGTATTGAAGGCAAATGGCATTAATTGTCAACAGAGAATTTATCCACAAGCTTGCAGAGTTCACCGTTTATTGCCCTTGCCAGAGCAGAGATGTTGATTGAAAGTGGTCCCAATATCAATTCCATTCTGAAATTTTGCCATTATTAAATCCTATCATGGATTCCTCTTCTTTAAAACCTTTCCTCCAATTCCATGGCAACACAATTTTGTAATGAGCCTTTGGTATGGAACCTGATCAAAGACATTTTTAAAAGCAATGTGTGCTATGTCCATTTGATCCCATTTATCCTTATTATTATTGAAAACACCCTTGAAATCCAGAAGCCATGTAAATTCTTCTAAACAGGTTTTTTTCATTCATACACATATATAAAGTCTTAACAGAAGTGGAAATCAGGCTCACTGGTTTGTTATCCCCAAGATCATCTCTAAAGCCCTTCTGACAGATGGCAGATTCAACAGCTGTCCTAGTCCTTTAGTTCAGTGCCCATTTGTAATGACATTTTACATTTCTTAGCCAGAAGTTTAGGAATTTCATATTCAGAGCTCTTGGTTTTATGCCATCTGGTCCCAATGACCTTCCTAACCTGCCTGACTGGTCTAATATTTCCTGTTCATTTACTTCAAATTGATCTATATCTTATTGACAATCTGCTACAGAAATGCATCAGGTGTGAGAGTCAGAGCACTAAATGCCTATGCAAAGATTTCACTGAGTTTCTTTACTGTGTCTTTGTTAGCCCTGCATGTCCCTTCTATGCCCTTGCCATGAAGCAGTAAAGATTAAGTCCTTGATGATCCTCACCTTATTAATTACCCATCTTTTTCAAGGATAAAAATTGTTTGCCCTGATTGCTGAGTGGAGTAAATTTTGTAGTTTGTGAACATAACCATAATGTATAAGCATGATGTGATCTTAAATAGAAATTCTGAAGAATATTGTTCTAAGGAACATTAGAACATAGAACGTAAAACATAATTTGCTGTTACGTACTATTTTCACAATCTACATAATATGCAAATAAAGACTTTGATATCCTTCAGAAAGGCATTGGGCTGAGATCATATGCTGCAAAACACACAGAGTTCACTTCCACAAAAGGTTTATCCAGGAGAATGAAAAGCTGTAAGAGAAAAATTAGATTCCACTTCAACCAAGTCTACAGCAGCTTCATCCCCTTCTTAATGGCTTTGGAAAAATTAAGTTCATACTTTTGGAAAGTAAGACTTCCAAAAAGATTAACAACAGTATCATCAAAGTCTGTGTGCTGCTATGTGTGTGTTGTTTCTATGAAGCAAAAAAAATTTTCAGCTTCAATATTTCATGCAGACTAGATTTTAGGGAAACAACGGAACATACAAGAGTGTAAATCAAAAGCACTCACCAACCAAAGGAGAAAGAGATATTATCAATTGCCTTTGGTAATTAAAGTGATGAGAGGAAATCTTTGTTATTTCCCTAGAACTACTTAAGCTATTGAAAGAAGATATAGTTCTCACACAATGCTTTTCAGTTTTAAAACATTTACAAACACAAAGCCGTAAAAATTCCGAATGATATCTAAACCGGCACAGGGAATAGTATAAGGTTTATATGCCTCTTATTGTGTACTTCAAACTATATTTTGGAGGCATGAGAGTGTTTGGGGAGTGATGAGAGAGTCAGAAATTCTTCACCTCAAATGGGTGTTTGAATTAGAATTTGGGAGCCCTAACTCCCACAGCTGTGCTCTGCTCATAACAACATTTTATAAGTTTGGCTCAAAAGTCCACAGGTCTGAGTTATTTTGTTCATGGAATAACATATTTCTCTCTGAGAAAAACCACCTTTTTCAAACCAAAAAATAAGTTGTTATTATTGGTTTATTTATTGTGAAGGCACATCAGACTTATTAAACTTTAACATGCATTATTTAAGGTAATTTTAGAACAGAATTTTCAGTTTAATGTTTAAATTTGGGACATATACCCAGGAAAAAATTTTCATGAACTCATGACACACAGTGAGAGTGAGATCAACCCTCAGAAATATGTCATAAAAACAGATGACTAGTCCCAAACAGCAGTTTGAAATATTTTTTTCAGCAAAATATTTTTGTTAAACCTCAAGTAGAGCAGAATGTACTAGAAAATGCTTATACACAAACAACTGAATGTTTCCAACTTCATGTATGGCATTAGTTCTAGTAGCCTCAACATTTCCACCTGATGTAAGCAGTTTTAAATGGATTCAGTCGATGTTTGAAGACCAAATACTGCTCTTCTCAAAGGGCATAAATTTCCACTATTCTTAATATTTCTTAAGAAGTTCCTTCATAAAAGATATGCAAAGATTTTTTATTAGCACATTGATTTTACTTAATGGTAGCACACAAAACAAAACTTTGGCCATCATCACTCCTTAAGTGAAAAGACAGAAATCACACTACCTTTATAACAGTCCATTAATTCACATCTGCACAAACAACTGACTGGAGTGGAATACTGAGGTAATATTTTGCATAGCTCTCTTAAACTCCTTTCTCAAAATCTGGGTTAACTCTTTGCTGAAGCAGAGAGCACTCTTGTCTTTTCTGAGACATTAAGCATAATTAAGCTGCATTCAGTAACTTAAAACCTGAAACTAGGTACTGACTACAGTTCACACATCAAAGTGCAATTTCTATACTCAAAATATCATAAAACATTTTGCCTAAATATCATAAAACAAAATGTCTATATATTTCCTGAAAAACTACAGAAAGCTTGAACAGAAATATAAACACTAAATCTAAAATTAATTGATAATGCCTCCTCAGCTTAACAGTATATGTTGCACATATATTCCCATGTGAGGTTTTTACACAACAACTTCATGTCTTATCTTTGGCAAACATATCAATACATTTACCTTTGAAGTCTATTCAAAGACAACTTCATGTTCTTTGTAATATACCCAAACTCTAAGGATTTGAGAAGACTGTAGTGGTGTCTGCTCTAGACATGAACTCTGCAAACAAAACAACTTGCAGTCTTCTCCCCGTCAGTCTTTGAACACACAGGTCCCATCCCAACAGGGTGTAGATGAGGGGTTTTGGTGAGATATGACCACCACTGCCTTCTTCCAAGAGTCATACAGACAGAGTTTCCGCGTATGAAGTAATCATGTCTGGAACTCCCTAAAACTATGACTCTGCATGTCATAAAAAAAACTAAAAACCTACTATATATAAGTTTACCTCACTGACTTCTCATTCTTTCTGCTCTCCATGTCTGAAAAAAACCAAAAAAAGCCACCAGCTTGAATTTCATTAGTAAGTCTGTTAAGCTCTTTAATCTCTGGAACTAGTGGAAGTTTCCCCCCTGACCTGCCAATTGAATCCACAAAATATACTGAGGAAAGTTTCCCTGAAAAATAAAGTTGAAATAACATACAAAACTGAGGAGTTTGTGCAAAAAATCTTATTAATGGACGGGACTCGGCTCTTGCTCATCTTTCAGACATCCTTGACTTTAACTCCAGCATCTGAACTACTCCCAGCTTAACTCTTGACTTCTCAGACTATGAGAACTATAATGTGAGTAATGTCAATATACTGCACATGACGTGTTGCAACGAAAACTGTAGTTGTACATGGAGTGAATCATATCCTATATCATGCAAACCAAAACTGGTGGATCAAAGATGAATCCCACTTGAATGGAAAGACTCTAGTACAGGGCGTTCACATTACTAAAAAGAAATTAGTTTTGTTTAAATTGTCTTTGTGAATGAGTAGGAGAAAAATGACATTTGGGGAATGGGAAATAGAGAGAACAGAGTAAAATCAGTTAATCCTGGATTTAGAACAGTTGCAGTAATTTAAGCAGAATTCAAAGGAATGCCCATAAAAACTGGGAACACAGCAGGAGAGCAGAACAAAAAGAAATACAAATTGTTTTCCACTTGAGAAAATTGAGGAAAAAAAGAACTGACTTCACAGTGTACAAAGAGACTATCCATGCTTCAGGAGAGAAACCAGAGGGACAGAGAAGGCTCTGGGACACACACTGGCCATTTTGGTGCAAACAAAATATCCATGCAACCCAGAACATCATCAACAGCAATGACCATAAACAAAGTGAAATGCAACAACATAATAAATTATACCCTCCCAGCTATTTCTAGCTATGGGGACTTCCTGATTCTGATGTTAATGACACTCAATACATCTCTCTTTTAATTAATTGTCCAGTTTCTCCCGTGACACATGTAAAATTACTGTATCTCAAACATATTTTGGAAAGGAAAATTCCATAGTGCTGTTTGTGACCCTGTCCTCTTGCAGTTCCATTTTAATGTCTTTTCTTATTAAACTGGAAGAAATGGAGATGCAGAGGTTCAGACCTTAACAATTGTGTCTCTTCTACTCTGCTTTTTTCACCAACCTTAAACAAAACAATGCTGCTAGAGAATCTGCACAAGATAACTACAGAACTGAAAAGTTAGCACAGCATTAATATTTCTCTTATAGATGGGGAAAGCACAATGTCAGATTTGAACCCAAATTATTTATAAGTGGCGTATGTCCTGTACAACCCTGACTATGTGGATTCCAACCAAAGTCCTACTACATTTGCTGCACCAGCTGACAAAAAGGCAACCTAGAAAGTGGTCAGTATTAGAAAGTTTTCATTCTAACAACCACCAGTTAGAGGTCAACTAATAGTAATGTGGCAAGAGATGTCAGGTAGTCATCTTCAACATTTTCAGTGACGGTGTGAAATTAATTTACAAATTAATAACTTTATAAAGTTAAAAAGTAGAAAGAAGTTATGTGGACCTAAAAGCTAACAGTGTTTTCTCAGAATACACAGGACAGGCAGAGAATGGCAAGATATTTACCATTCTCATCATTGCTATTATTATTATACCATCCGACCCATAATTCAGTCTGAAAGTGTCCTTGTTAAAGCAGATGTGGCCTGAAGGATAAACAACAGTACAAGTAGTCACCATTAGGGAAAGAAGGAGCTCAGCAAAGCCTCATGATTTGCTATCAAGGTTGTCTTGTTTTCATATGACCTCCCTTCTTCTGAATTCCCCTTGGTAAAGGTTACTTGCAAATGCCTATTAAATGCTGCTTCTTAACATTCTCTCTGTGCCTTGTCATTGTAAGACAAAACAAATGAATAAACCTTCAAGCTGACTGCTTTATTTCATCTTTTTTCCAGATTTCATGGGGATATCAGAAAAACTTGACACTGTCTTGAACCCTTCACCTCAGAATCCATGTGTTGTATTCCATATACCCCCTTGGGATTCATGCCCTCTAGTTAATCTTCTGCATGCAAGAAAACTAAATGCAAAGAGACCTTTCAGCTAAGAAACATATATGAAGACAAAATTTTATGTTTTCTACCCTTCTTAGTTTATATATATCAATTTTTGTTTTCTGTAGCTCATTCAGTTATAATACTCATTACGTTATTGTTCAGATCCCTAATTAAGCATGCTGTACATGGTGCCCTATCTGATGATACACTACAAAATACCCAGTCCAATAACAAATATTTGTGAACTGAAATTCAACCATAAAAGAAATATGAATAACACTTGTGCAAAACATGATATAAATGGCATATAACAACAACAAAAAAAATTAACTGGTAAGTAAACCTGAAAAACACCATGTGATGAAGTAACTGCTGGATAGAGATGTCAAGAAAAGGCCTAACAGAACAGAGGGAAATAGCATGGGATCATTCTGGATAAGAAATTCCAGCTGGAATCATCACAAGAATCCAACAAAGGGCACCTCAAAATATGGAAATAAACAATGGAAATTTCAAAACACACCAGATATTTTTGTGATGCATATCCTGCCTTCTCTACATTCACCCTATTTTCATATTGCTCTTCTTGCTAAAATAAAGGAAATTAGAGGGGAATAAATAGTTCTATACCTCAGGTGTTCTATATGGACTCTTGCATTCACTGCACATCCTTCAAAAAGACTTGAAGTTCAGTGCTTATAATTACCTACATTTCCATTGTCAGGTAAGATTTCTGCTGTACAAAACTTTCTCTCTGTTATGAATTGAATGCTTTGCTTGCACTACACCTTTTGCACATTTGATCAACAAATGTAAGACTTCATTAAATCTCAAAGAGCTTAAGCTAATACAGAAGGAGTTTATTTTTCTAGGCATGGTTTGCATTATAACTACCTGCAGTTCATTTTAGACCTGAAGTTTTATTTGCCAGGAAAAGAAAGGAATGTGCTTATCTTTAATATATGAATGTTAAATAAACATCTTTCATGAAAGAGATTTGTTATATTAAAGAGTATTAAAATTATATCAGCCAGCTCTTTTATTTTGAATGACTGCATATAAGTGAGGAAATACAGTAATACTGATGTAGAGAGGTATAAATAATAAGAATAGCTTCTCTCTCTCTCTCTGCAAAGAAAAACTCTATTATTTTACATGCTATCCTGACAGTCCTCCCTGGGATATAAAATTACTCCAATTCATAGCTTACTTTGGGTAAGATAATTTGAGTTTCTACCATGAGTATGCAACCCCATCTAATTTTCCGTGAGACCCGAGAATCAACCTCTCTTTTCAATCCTAGATCAATCAGGGAGCCCCAAATGTCCCATTTTCCCAGTGATTCTCACATTGTTAATGAAGGGAGAAAATGTAACTAAGCTTCTCTAACTGCCAGAAACAACCAGTTGCATGAACAGGATTTATCAGCTAACAAATCTATGGTTCACTAAGGACTATTAAAATTCTCCTTGGGCCCAACAGTGCTTAAATTTTGTAAAAATGCAAAGTATTTTTCTCGTACCTTCAGAATAAATCTTCCAGAAAAGCGTGTCATATGGGTGCTGGATGTTTAGAACTAATAATTTCAAGCAAACTGGACACACAAATTAAGTGTATTCGCCACCTACCCTACATCATGCCCTGACCTGACCATCATTGAGTCTAACTCTTCCCATTCAGAAACAGGAAAGCAATAAACTCTTGGGATGAGCTGTTATGTCAGTGAAGGCAGGCAGGGAAGAACTTCTGTATAAAACTTTTCCTCACAAATAGCAAAAAAGATAAGGCAACCACATAAAGGTACAACCTCAGAAAAGCAGAATTATTAAAAGATCCAGAGCGAAACCATTGAAAGCACTGGTCCCCCACACCAGATCTAGCAACACTCTGTTATACACTGGATTTTTAATCTTCTTAGGAGTTGCTAAGGCTCTTGATCACTGCTAATGGAGCATTTGTACTACATCAATATTATGTGCAGTTATTATCAAACAAGTATTGCTGTAGATCTAATGCTAGGAACTATCTGAAGAGTCAGGGTTCATCTGAGTTCAAAAGAATGTGCTACAGGTAATATGTTTTTCATATTCAGAACTCTGATAAGGTATTACTTCCATTTTTCATGGGGTTTTGTGGGTTTAGTTGTAGTTATTGTTTATTCAAAAAAAGTTTAAAAACATGAGTTCATCTGAGTTGTATGAAATCTGTTGCATACCGTTCTCACAGTTTTGTTAAAAAACAAGCAAGATTTAGCATAAAATTTTTTTCATGCACAGTTTCTCCCTTTGCATGGGTTTTGTTCCATGGAAGCTCTTATTTCTACTGGTTGCAGTCAAGCAACTCTAGATTACTCAGACGGAGAAACAGGTTTTCCAACAGTTCTATAAATCTCTGATGCTCCTCTGAAACTTCTGCCAACAGGTGGTAAACTGCTACCATTCACTGCAAACAATTTTGCAGCATGGGCATCAGGATGCTACACTAACATTTAGTGCAAAACAAATGGACTTGCAAAATTCCTGGGACCGCACAGTAGGCTTATTCCAGCCATGAAGCAGCCATCAGATGGCAACAGTTTTGTCACCACTAGTACAGAACGTAGTGGAATATGTGTCTTGGAGCTGAAAAGCTCCATAACACATTAACTATCCCCTGAGTCATGCCTGTCACCACTAGCTTTAAGTTTTAATTTCCTTGCTTTCACTGGTTGTCAGGGCTATTTGACTATATCTCTTTCATGTTTAATCAGCAGTACCAATGCTTTTGATGAGATTACGTTGCTAACCTGGTGCTCCAGGAAGCCACAAACATAGATGTGTTTATACAGGAACAAATTAAGTACAGCTCTTTACTCTGAGACAGAAAAAATAACTAGTCTTATGAAACATAACATCTTTAGCAGAAATGCTTTGGAGAGCTAGATTATCAAATGTAACAGTTCAGTGGTTCAATTCATACCTGACAGGCTTCAAAGAATATATATGCAAATTGATCTCCCAGCTGCAAGGGTAATTAACATGGGCTGCTGCAGGGGGCTCTTCTTCCACCCATTCTGTTTCATTATTATTTTAGTGACTTTACATTTTTCTCAACCCACTGTCTTTTGGTATGGAAATAAATTTAACTTCCTCCTTTATGTAAACTTCATTACACCACAATCAGCAGGGAGTCTAGCCTGCTGGAGGTGAGTGCGTTTGAAAACCAATATAGCCTGACATAAAGCTTAGCTCTGTACAAATACTTTCATTGTTGATATTCTTATGTGTATTTTTGTGGTTTTTCCCAGTACACTTCTTGTACTGTTAAAAGGGACTACAGTAAGCCCGATTAGTCTCTTGCACTTAAACCAGTTCAACAACACTGAGACAGAGCTAGCAAAGGATGAGGAAAGACAAAGGATCTTGGAACATGCTGCTTAATCCATCTTTTCCTAGGGCATTAAAATTGTAGTTGCACTCAAGCCAGCACACTTCTTGCCCCTCCCAAAGCAGGAAGGATATACAGCCTTAAGGATAGTAAGGATAGTAAAGATACAGTAAAGACAGTAAGGATACAGAGCACTTCAAGCAGTATTGGACCTGCTGGCCATGTACTGGGTCATGAACAGAGGAATGTGAGATGTGCCCTTTGAATTATACATTGTTAAATGTCCTCCATATGGTTGTGGAGAAGCACCAAAACTATTTTCCCATTATACAGTAAGAGTGAAACTTACAGGGAAACAATCACATTACACATGTCTGGGAAAACTATAGACATAAAAACATTACTGCCTTTGGATACCTTTCATTACTAAAAACTTCAGTTATGAAGCCATTTCTACAAATTATGAAGGAAAATCATATGTTAAATCATTTTAAGCAAATGTTTATGAGTAGATATAAAGCAACAGGTATATCTATAATTCAGAAGTGGCTAAACTTTCCTTTACAGAGGGCCACTTGAGTAAATTGATTTACTACAAAGATAAATATAATCCAGCCCACAGCATGTTTCCATGGTTCCATCTTGATATCAAAGTTTGATAATCCTTTTTTTCCACAGAAGCCTTTACAAGCTTGAAAGAACAGTGTTTATGTGAATTCGTGCATGTGCATAAACACACATCTATGTTAAATAAGGTTGGGGAAATCCTGTCAGCGGTTGTACTATTATGTTAAGCATTCAGGCAGTTTCCTCATCAAATCAGTGTCAGCTACAGAGAAAAACTTCAGTCTGGATGTTACTAGATCTAGGCCAGTGCCCTGAAGGGACAGGTCATGCCCTGTATTTATTCTCATCTGATGCCAGAGTGCTAAACAACTAGAGGAGCTCTTCTGCTGCCTACACACAATTGCATACCCAATACTTAACCGAGGTTAATTGTATGTATGCCAAGAGGGCTCTGGTGGGAGTGGGAACAGAATCACCACTGCATGGCTGGATGAGGCCAGCCCCAACCCTGGCTATCAATCCCACATCTTTCCAGAAAGTAAGTAAATGAACTATGAGATGGAAAACAGGAAAATATGAAACAAGAAAAGAGACAGAGAGCATGCACAGGCTAGCTGTTTGAATCAATTTAATATTTATGAAGATATATTGTTTTAAGCATTAACAGATGGGATTTTTCAGAAGTGCTTTATAGAATTAGGCATCCATTTTCCCTTGAATTTTATTGCTGGTTGTGAGTTTATCTTTTTTAACCTCTTTGGAATAGGCCAACCTTATTTTGGTCTGAAAAAGGAGACTTCATAAATTACATGTTGCCAATATGGCGAATTGCACCTTTATGAGGCAATTTCTGGCAGATTAGTTGATGTGCATCACCACAGATTCACATTCAAGTGATTTGGACATGGCCCATAATGAATAAGGCATTCCCAGCAACAGAACACTGATTTTGCATTATTATAAACCAGGGGTTGACAGCAGAATACCGATTTAGCATTATTATAAACTGAGGACTGAAAGTTACTGCTGCCTGGCAAGTGTTCAGCAATCATTTGTTGGCAGTCTCAGTTGAAAGGCCAAGGACTGGGAGAGCAGAGAATCTGAAAACATGTCTTTCTATATGAAAGTCTCTGCAGTCAATGTTGAGAAATACTTCAGTGCCCAGAGAAGAGGCTGAGGTTTAGGCTTCCCATCATCACTCCTGCATCACAGAAGAACAAAATTTGAATTTTCAGAGTGGACAAACCTTCACATCCCACAAAACTCAGGCTTTAAAATAATTACAGAGAAAATGGCAGACCTGTAATAAAAGCCTGAAATGCTGACAGGACAAGGAAACAGTCACAAGCAGAGAGCAGGAATTGGCTTTTTTTTTTTTTACCTCTTTCCAGTACTACTGTAGAGCTGAAAAGGATGAAGTGGCCAACAAAAATTCCGCTTCTGTAATTTTCCACTGCGTCTGCAGAATGGTTCTTTAAATGCCACTTGACCTTGAATGCAAAAATAATCTGTCCTTTATCTGTCATGTCTTTTCATGGCCTGGCTTAGAGCATCAAATTTACATCCTGCCTTACTGTGGAGCTTCTTGTGATAATGAATTCAAGCAAGTAGGAACCTGTGCTGCAGAAATGCATTCCTCTGTATGAAATGAGGAATGCAGATGCCTTTTGTCTGTCACTTGCCATTTGACTCTGACCTATGGGCACCACCACCCTGTATCAGATCTGGCCCAGAAACCCACCCCTCCCTTCCACTCAAGGCCTACATGTTTTACAGGAGTGGAGTACACAGGCTTCTGAAAACTGAAAACTCAAGTCATTCTTATGCAATAACAAACGTTTCTCCATTGTGGGTCTGTGGAAAACAGAACTGCCCTTCTACATCCCCACCAGCAGTGTAGTTTAAATGAAATTGCCCCAGAACAGCTGAGGCCACCGTAATTCTTATGCGCATTTTCAAAATCTCTGAAGCATCATGTGGAGTGTACTGACTCTCCCTGTTGAACACTGAGTTGTGAAAAACTGATGATGGCATCCATCCTATGTCCTCTCAGCAGCATCTAGTCTGCAAGCAACATTGCTGGGCAGCAGAAGCCACTGGGCTTTTTTCTGTGCAAGAGCTACTATTCTGAGATTCTTTTCATCAACTCATTAAGGCAGAAGAAACAAAGGTCCTCAACACCTACAAGAGGCCCCCAAACTGCAGATCTGAAACAAAACCTCTGATTAGACACTCTCCAGCTGATGTTGGGTCAGTGTCAGCAGAAAAAATAGCAAACTGCGTTATGCCCAGCATGCGCAGAATGGAGACAAATATATTGGAGAAATTGCAACTCACCGAGGGAGCAAAAGTGATGAACTCCACTTTCTTATTTTGATTCATAGCCTCAGGACCTGGTGAAGATATCAAGACATTAGAGACACATCCCTATTGTACCTCTGAATGGACTTTCTGGAAGGAATCATTCTATAGTAAGGAAACTGCTGCCAGGGTCATCCCAACTCTTATGGTCAATAACAATTAAATTGCAGACCAGCCATTAAGCTCCACATCCCCTTGTGCAGACCTATCCTCAGTTTAGCCTCCTCTTCAAGCTGAAAGTTTATTTATGCCTTATCAAAGCCACCTTTTTAAGCAGATGTGTACTTCTTCATATACTGTGCTATGAAGTATGTCTGGGCATGACTAAGTGCCCCAATCAACTGGCATTCTTCTGGCCAATATGAAGCTCTAGGGAATTTCTTGTAATGCCTTCCCTGACTTGGAAAGTATCAGATATGGGTCATTACAGATTAGCATTTCACTGACTCATTTCACATGTTTTTAATGAAAAAGTTCTCAGCAAGACCCAGCACCTGGACACTTTCAGGTTTGTCTGCTTCCTGAAAGATAGGAATGTGTCTTAAATAATGTTTTCAAGTTGTCAGATAAGGGGGAAAATAAAGCACAAACATTTGGGATGCATACATTATCATTGTATCAAGCTTTTTTATAAAATAAAAAGAAACATCTCCCTAACCTAGAAATATGTTGGGAATTTAATTAGTTTCATCAAATAGATGATTCTGCCCCTGGAAAGTGATGATGCATGATGGTGTTTCAGAATCTGGTTGATCTAACCACGATACAAAGTGCCAAGGAAAATTATTACTACTCTTGTGACTCTACTTCCTCCAGGTAGCTCAAAAATTCCTGCAGCAGGAGAAAGAGGCTGTTGATCTCATCCACCAGCCCAGTGCCTGCAACAAAGCCAAGTAGGAACATCACAGACATAATGACCTCCATGGGGGAGATCCTGTTAATCCAACAGAGAGCTGACAGCTTAAAAAGACCTGAGTACCCTTCACCTAAATGTTTCCAAGGGCTGATATAAAATGTGAAAGGAATTCTGTATCATTAGAAATGTTCTAGACCTCTTGGCACACAGTCACATGTGCTGGGAGTGGTAAGTGAGGGAGTTTGCAGTGTGATGCCTGCAGGTTGAAAAGTCTGGCAATTCCTCATGAGAGTCCTGCCCCTCCCCAAATAAGGACCTCTTCACTGCACTCACTATTATGGACAAGTACAGGTTAGACAGGTCTATAAAAGTGTTCTTAATCCTTGACACATGGAGCAGCCAGTGAAACACTAAATATAGGACACACCTTTGGTTTTTCTCAGATCACCCATCCCCAGCTGTTGCCAACAGCTGTACATTGACACACCGATAGCCATTTATCACCTGGTGGATGGCACGGGAGATGATGTGGCAACCCCACAGCAGGTGAGTTGGTCCAGTGTTTTCTGGGCTCCCTGGCAGCTGGGTGAAGTTAAAGCTCCTACACTGACTACTCCAAACTGTGTCACCTGCTGAGGATCAAAGCATTGGAGGATCTACCCTTTTCCAAAACAACAA
Organism: Cyanistes caeruleus; assembly: GCF_971803275.1. NCBI lineage: Eukaryota > Metazoa > Chordata > Aves > Passeriformes > Paridae > Cyanistes > Cyanistes caeruleus. Next base: position 62,831,638 of record NC_141702.1, read on the forward strand.
AATTAGAGTTCCTTTGAGTCTTAATCTTCTTCCTGTAAAGCACAACTGGGAAACCTGAGCACTGAAACTGCATTAAAAGGCAAGAACCAAGAAAAAAGACAGGTGATAATGAGAGTTATGATATCCTGTGAAAAGAAATATATTTGCAGGACCAGGCCATAAGAATAGCTTGGAAAAACTCTGGGGAGCAGGGAAGGGAAAATGGAGGTGAAGGCAAGAGTGTGTTAGAACAATAAGTCTAACTATCATTTATTTGCTTTACTTGGTGTTTCAGTTCCCTGGATAGAAGGTTACGAACAAGTAGAAATAGCAGCTGTGGCATCATTTTCAAGACAATTCCTGGGAAGCTGCCCAAAACATATATGTCTAAGCAATGTTAGGGGATGAAAAAGCATCATCCTTCTCACAAGGTCCTGATTTTTTGCAATCATAAAACAGACCCTGCATTTCTCAGGTAGCTTGGGGCAAATTCCAGACTCCTGGTATTCTGCTTTTCAGGTATTTCTTATCAAGTTCAGATATGCATGCTATTTCTTCCTTACGTCTCACTTTTTGTCTGGAGATGACTGCAGTTCAGTCACAGGAGTTATGAAGCTCAGTGATTCAGCTTTCAAATACAAAGTTTTCTCATGAAGGATTAGGTCCTGTAAGTATCCATAGTGTGACATAGAAAAATACTGCAGAAAAAAGTGTCTAAATGATGTGATCACTTAAACTTTGGATGGATATTTTTACTCTTAATTTTTAGTACTTGAACTCTTAAAATAAAGCCCACATTGACATCTTCTACAGCCTTTCTTTATGAATCCTATTTCTCTTTCCTACACCAGCTTTTCGACCTTGACACCACATTTGTTTGCCTCTGCTCACTCACTTAGTGAGAACCAGAGTCAGTAGTTTTAAGCAGAGGGCTCACACCGAGATCCAGTGCCAGGTGACTTCCAGCCACAGGGCCAAAGTCAGAATGGTTTGGGCTGGGTTACCAAGTCCTGCTGGCAGCACCCCACTGCCCACATTAGCCACCTAATGTCTGCTGCTGGTGCTCATGCTTTTTGCCACTTCAAACAAAATGGCATCTCTTATCTTAGCACAAATACTGATTCTTCAGTAACCTTGTTCTTCTCGACCAAGGCAGGTGAATTCAGCTGGCAGATCAATGGGCAGTCTCTTTTGGGAGAGGAAGGGGCTGAAGGTGATAATTTCTTGATCCAACACAGCTAGATGAGGCATGAGAATGAAACTGCCGCTATTAACTGTGGTGACAAAATCCAAAATTCAAATAAGCAAAAATTTTCCCTTTTCCTGAAAATAGCTGCTTCATCTAAGTGTTAAAACAGTAGCTAAGAGCACAAAGATCTTTGCATATTTGTATAAATGGCTTTTTAAATGACAATATTATGATAAATTGAAAGCAAAAGCTTTATTATATACATCTATATTTCTATATAACTCAATTAGTCAGTTTCTATTAATATTTTACAGTATCTGTCTTCTGGGATTATCATATTACTTACATGTACATTCATACCCATTTAAAGATAATTGAAAGTTGTGATTAATACAAGGTTATTTTTTTCTCTTTATGAAGAGGAGAATTTTTAAACACTTTTATATCAGGATTTTATTTTTAAAAAAATTTGGGAGGGTTGTATCAGAAGGCTAATTTCCAAAAAACTTTTTCTGCAAGGTGTAACTAGCTTTTTCAAAACAGTTCCACTAAAGAGGCAGAAAAACTAGCCCTACCCTTCTGTTTTTATTGCTTATAAAACATTGCAGGTGCTTCTGGATATGACAGGGAAGCATTAAAAGCTTCTGTCAAGCCTAAATTTTGTCACCTCCCTGCCATTTTCCAGTAGCAGGAAGCTGTGGACTTAATGTTAGACATTGTCTGGTTTTCAAGAATAAAAATTTCTCCTCAAACCCTTTACAAAAAAATGTTATATAAAGTTGTGCCTTTCCATGCAGTGACAGAATATGCTTCCAGAACCACAAGAGTCTCCAGGATATTCTTCCCACCAAAAAAGGTAATTTTCTCCTATAAATTCTGTGCTAGGAGGATCTTGCACAAATCTCTGAGGTTCTTGTGCTAGTGAATGCTATCTGCTGCAGAACTACTAGGTGCAGAGAATGTTTGTAGACATGGATCCTACATCCCAAGATGCAAAATCTTGATTTAACTGGAAGAACTACATTTAAAAATAACACCTACTTAAAGCAAAGGCCGAGTGGCTACATGGATAAATTATATCTGAGAGCACAGCAGATTCCTGTGTGAGAGGAGGAGGAGGAGGAGTATTTTCAGGACCTGCAATTTAGCCACCACCAATTCCTGCTACTGTTTCCCAATTAGCCAAAAGAGGGGGCTAGTTCATTCCTTTTTTCCACTATTTTAAAAAACATGTTACTGCTTCCTGACCTTGGGTTATTGGAATATTTCTGACAGAAAATGAGCTGGAATCTTCTCCGGAGGCACCTTTATTACCAGCAGATTGACCCACAGTGGGGACCTTTGCTTTCCATTTTGCTCACAACACTTCCACCTGCATGACTGTGCTTCATAATAAAAGGCCTCCGCCTAACCACAGTACCCCACCTCTCTGCTAGACCATTTAATGGCATCAAATTAACTGCATCCAGCAAAGAGGACCTGTTGGACTGTGCATCTTCAGCAATGGGAATGTGCATTATACTGTTCTTTGCCTATAGCCCAGCAGAGAACCAGGAGCAGAAAAGTTGTTACGCAAGTTTCAGCATTAAACATCTTTGACTTATTGCTGTGATTATACTAATTGCTCATCTTCCTGGTGGGAGGTTGCAGGAAGCTGTTTTGAAGTAATCAAGCTGAGATGCAGTCTTCTATTTATAAGAGGCCTGGAAATTTTACTCTCCCAAAAAGAGCATCTAATTGAATCTCTAAAAAGGAGCAGATACAATTTCTCTTTCTCTTCCTTGGAATCTCACACGAGAGTTTGTGACTTCATTCTTCCTCGCTGTGAATGTCTGTGAGTGACGCTGCCTGACAGTGCTACAGGCAGTGCTTGTCCTCCCCTTTTCCCAGGCTTTGACCACACAGCAAAACCTCTGCTCCTCTGTAGGAAGTGCAAGGTCATCTCATAGAGCTACGTGGTTCCATATGAACGTACATATCACCCAACTCCTGAGTGCAAAAATAAAGTTTCTTATTTACATCAAGGTTTTTTGGCCCAAAGCAGTTTGTTTTTAATGTGATATACGAGTACAGCACCATTTAAAAAGAGTAGGTCCTGGCTGCCATACAACCACAGCCTCAAGGAAGCTCCTGCCTCAACTGATGGGAAAGGGTAACTTGGGTCAAGAACACTTTGATCTATGCTGATCACAATAAGGACCACTGAACATTTTTTCTCACACGAGTCCTTTCATAGCAAAAAAGAAAAAAGAAAAAAAAAAAAAGGCCAAAAGTCTTGTAGTTACCTCAGGAAAATGAAGGCAGAGCCCAGCACAAGCAGGATTTTGAGCAACATTTCTAACTGAACTATTGATAATATTTGTATGATAAAGCCAGGGTAGCCTTCCTCAGAGCAGCAAAATCATTCTGCTGAGATGAGGTTAAATTTCATCATAGATTTCTGGCAGGACTTTGCTGTTGTAGATAATGTTGTTCTGTTTGGGGTTTTTTTCCTAGTTTATGACTACAGTTTCTTGGTAAAACTGGGCACGTATTCTTAATAAGTTGTTCCAGGAAAGTCAAAACTACTTGATAGCAAAGGTTATGTTTTGCCCAATGCCTTCAACCAAAGAAAAAGAAAGTGGAAAATCTAAGTGAACTGTTCTGACATTTCTGAAGCACTTCATTTACAGGCACATGCAATAAACACGAAGGAAATAAAGAGATAAATCCACACTGGTACTGAAGGAAGCAGCAGAAGTGACTTTTTTTCACAGTAGGTTCGCTAGCAGGGATTTTACGGAGGCTGAACAAAACTCTGGTTAAAATCCCTCCTCAGCACAAGGGGATTTGAAGGCATGTGTTTCATCTCCCAAGGAAACATCTTACCCAGTGACTGTTCTGTAAGGTACCCTGGGGTAGAGAAAATGCAAGAAAGACAATATGCCTCTTCAGTCTATATTTGCCTTGAATATGAATATGTATTTATAGGAGGGGTTTAAATATTTATTAATTAATATGACTTAAGGACTTGGTTCTTTAAATTCTGTCTAAGAGCTTTTTTACCTAAAGACTGAAATATTTCTGGATGTAACCCCATCTCAACAAATACCTCCCAAAAATTGTACAATCTCAACAGGGCTGTTGATAGAAACACATCCCAGCTAGCACACATGGCAAGGCACTTTCCTGGCAGATGAGATATCATCTCAGATCACCTTTGGCAAAAGGATCTCAGCTGAGGTGTCCTACACCGTGAATGAATGCCCCACAGCTGAACTTTTCAGGGAGACGGAGTCATGCCTGTGTAAAGCCTATTTTTAGATATCCAGAGATACCGGATGCTGAGACACAAGAAAAGAAGGGTTTAGAGAGCAGAACTTAACATGGGAAACTGGCAGGATTAGGGACTACCATTTGATTGTTTTATTAGACAGACTCATAGGAGTCAGAGGCCAGGGAGAAAAGATTGGTCTTGAAATGGGATTTGAAGACAGTCAGGAGGTCACCAAAGCGAACAGCAGGGTATCTGTTACAGAAGCTGGTATTCATGGGAGAAAGACTAGGAGAAAAAGATTCAAAATTAAAAGTCCTCATCTCCTTCTATACATCATCACAAATCAATACAAAACAAGTAATTCACAGAAAGAGGCAATTCTGTGTGTTTGTTTGCAAGGCCTGATAGATCTATTGGCTGGAATGCCTATTGTTCCTATCCTTGACATGACACGCACAGCACAGGTATCATGATGTATATAAACCATGAAAAACTCCAGTGTGTTTCATTACCATGAGAAATGAAGGGACTGGCTGCTTTTGACAGCCAGTGATGCTATTAGCTAGCCTTTTGCGTTGGTAGCTGAAGAAAATTCAGTCAACATATTTTAACCTTCTGAGCAATCCCAGCACACTGTGATCTTACCAAAGCAGCTGATAACAACAGAAGTACAAGCTCTGCGTCAGACAAACAGCAGCTGGGGGAAGGGAGCTCTGCTCTCATTCCTCCCCCACGCCAGCCCAGCTTGTAGATCAAGCTTGTCATCCCTTTCAAGGCAAAAGGCATTGACAACATCTTTCTTCCTCAAATAACAGGGAAGGAAGGGAGCTTACCACTGCCCTGGGTTATAGAGTGGCAAAAATACACTAAAGCACTGGATGGCTGTGGGACAGCCCAAGCCTACCTGATGCTGGGACTCCAGCATAGACCTCGTATTACAAACTGAATTAGGCTCTGCTCCAAGACAAATCGTGAACTCTGCTGGCTTAATTTCAGCTCTTCTCTGCAGCCTTTCATTAGGAGTTGTAAAGGTTCCTTCTGAGCTCTTTCAAAGTAAGGAAACCCAAGTGGTCTCCAATTTCAGTTGTGCACTGTGATGAAAGTAGGCTGTCTGGGAGGAAAAGGGGGGTAAACTGGCCAGCCCTTTGAGTTCAGTCTGGGACTCACATATGTAGGAGTGCAGGAATTCCTCAGCTTCACATTTGGAAATGGGCCCGGGTCGGAAAGTAAAAATAGAAAAGTGTGTATGCGATTCTAAGAAGCTCAGCTGCAAGGAAGGGGGGAAAAGGTTTCCTGTAGACCTTGATTCCGACTTTTTTAGAAGTTTCAAGGACAAAGATGTAGCAGCTCCAGGGCTCCATTTCATTTTGGAAGTCATAATTCATTTTCCTGCACAGTGGAAAACTATTGAAAACTATGGAAAACCAAATGAAACTTTTCTCTTTTAATCTTTTTTTATCATTTACTTTAAAAAAAGCAAACACTTAGGCAAAATATCCATATGTAGTTTACATCGTTATTTTAAGTCAGGAATGCATTTTACCTCTTAGCCTTTCAACACAAGAAAATGAGAAAATATTTGGTAAATGAAGAGAATTATCAATTGATAGCACACTTTTTGTTTCTTTAAGCTCTAGCCTTAGCAGAGACCAGCTGTACCATTTCCCTCAGGGAATACAGTTCTGCTTCCTCGCTCAGATCCCAAAATGGGTGAAACAGGTTTGCATGAGTACATGTATCAAAGAGAACGGAGCTTAGGGCTGGATGCAGAAATTATGTCTATATGTAAAGCTCATGCAAATTCCCTGTAAAGACCCTCCACCTTGAGAAGGTAAGTACAGAGCAAACCAAGGAGTAGCAACATGGGATTAAAATATCCATCTCTTGATCCTGTCTGATTGGTGATGGATTGTGCAGGAGTTAGCCAGCAATGCCTGGCTGTACACACAACTCTGTGGAGTGCGTGTATGCAGATACAGCTACACACAAAGGAGGCAGCTCCAGGTGGAGACACAAGGTCCAGGACACCACTACCCACTTTTTTTTTTTTTCTTCCCAATAAATAGACTGTCTCTACTGCTATTGCTAATGAAAAAAGCACTAAATGAGGCCTTGCTGCTCCTTCTTTCCCATTTCCCCATGAAGCTGGACTTTTAAACCTTTCCCTGCCACTCCTTGTCTCTGGGCATGTCCTTACTCCTCCCACGACAGAGTACACCAGGGCATGCCCTGGAATAGCACCCTGGGTAGAGTAACTTAATTTTGCCTACCAAAAACAGCCCTGAGGTAGCTCTGCAGCAAGGTCCCCATGGCCTTCCCATGCCAGTCACCAGAGGCCAGCCTGGTTTGTCCCTTTGGCTTCTGGGGCTTCTCTGCACCACAGCCCCCAGGCTGGCACTACCTGTCCCACAGCACGGGACCAGCATGGGGACAGGGAAACTGCGGGTGAGGGGGACACAGAAGATCCAGGCTCCCTCCCATCACTGGCAAAATCTACAGCATCCCTGGACAGCCAAGGAAAAGCTAGGACTTACTAGACCAAATAGGATAAGGTCATCTTCTTGGACCTTTTCTCTTTAGCTGTATTTTTATATCAACACACAGATGAGGAACAAACATAACTGCAGAACCCCAGAGGAAGGATACATGCGTGGGAAAATGCATGCACTTTCAAAAAAGTTAACAGCAGTGTCAATTCACTGATGTCCATTTTGATCCAAGATTCCATTCTGTTCTTATTTCACAGTTTTTTTGGGGGGTGGGGGGAGTAACAGTAATAAACTAATTTTATATTAAACAAGAACACTCAGAATTTCAAACAGATCACACATGAAGCAGCAGAAATGTAAGTGCAGCTTTTCAGCAGTTCTACTTGCAGAATCAGAGCAATTATAGCTTATATTCATAAATAAAAATACCAGTAATTTTATTGAATTATATTGTTCACTTTCAGTTTTGTCTCCCAACTGAAACAGCCTGGTGATTGATGTGTTATTGTGAATTTGTGTATTGTGTCTGTAATTAATGTGTTTCGGAATGACCCTTGGAGAGTAAATCAATACTGGAAATAAGAGCCCTCCAGTATTCAAATAGTAAAAATTTCTATTGAGAACAAAAGTCATCCAAAAATATTAATAATGACAGTTTCCACAACTCCTCCCACCCTTAAAAGTTCTTACAAAGTACATCATGACTTACAGACTCCTCGGACCAAAGGCAGATAGGGGGAGGAATCAGGTACACATTTTCCAAAACAAATTTCCAACCTTGATTGTCTAAAAGCCACAGGCTAAATGGCACACAAAGAAAATCTATGAAGAACAAACTGGCTGTGAATACTCTTGATTTGGGAGGGAGTCCACAGGTCAAAACAGATCAAAACTTATGAATCTGTTCTTTTACAATACAGTAAGGCAAGATCTGTGAAGTTCATTTTTCAGCGTTCAATCAGCAGTAAGCAGAGGCAGTCCTGTCCTTTCTCCTCACTTTCAGAGCGGCCCCTTCTCCTCACTTTCCAGGAAGCCAAGTCCTTTCATTTGAGGGTATGGTTGGATGGCAAATCTCTTTGTCTGATACTGTACTTTTGAAAGTTTCACCATTTCAAGCACTGCTGAGGCTTGTGCTGCCAAAGTGCTGCAGGTGCTGGAGGTATCCCTGAATATCCCCATCCCCATCAGGTTTATGTCCCAGAGAAGCAGCATGACCATTGTCTTGCCCTTGGTATTCACATTGCTTATCAAATCCAAACAGAAACCCAAAAGTAGATCTCTTCAGTTCTAGTGGAGAATTTTCTAGCTATGAAGACAAAGTTATCTAATCACTCTGTCATTATTTTATTACTTTAGAAGTCTCAGGCTGGCACTAGTTCATTCACTTCCCTCATCTGTGCTGCAACAAAAGTGACAGGGTTTAAATTTGCACAAGCATTTAGTGTTGCTGAGTCACAGTTACTGAGCTCCAGTTTGGTTTTGCTGCTTCCAAACATCTTTTATGTTTGTAATGAAATGGATATTGCTCTGCTGTGAGGCTAAATGGGGCAGGGCAGCATAAGTTTTGCTGATGAGCAACTTCAGTACTTTGGGGGTAAAGAAGAACAAATTATTTCAGCTGCAAAAAATGAATACACATACTGTAAAGAGAAATTACTCAAATAGCGAGTATGTATAGGGCAGATGACAGTAAAAGTCATAAGTGTCACTGTGACAGAGCTGCTAAAGTAGAATAATATTTATACTCTGCAGATATTTATACTCTGTTGAGAAAAAATGTCTGCTTTTGGGAGTAAAGCTCAGAAATGTGTTCCTATGCAGTCAGCACAGTGGACAAACAAACACTTTGGTGTCAAATAAAACAAAATATAAAACAATATAGAAGGGCCCAAATGGGAAATCAAGAGGTGGATATTCTGTATCATCACTTCTCAAGCCCCTTGTTTGAGAAAGGGTGACTAGGAAGAATATTTACTACTCTTTGTTCCTATTTATTATAACCTTGGTGCCCCAGAAGAGGGAAAGTGGGTACACCAAACGTAAGGAAGTTGGTAAGAGGAAAGATTACAGTCACAGTCATGTCCTCCTCTGACTGCTAGTCATCAGCACCCAGTTCCAAAAGCATACCCCTTTTCTCTTTCCAGTACCAAGCCTGCATTAACAGCAGCCTAACTGTGACAGGAGGTGTCGGCGTTCTGGGTACAGTGTTCAGCTCTCAACAGCAATGCAAATGTTTTTGATCCACACTTTTGATCCAAAGTGTGGATCAAAAACAAGCAATGGCTCAAGCCAATGGTTCAGCCAATCCTGTGTTCCATTCTGGGGAGAATGTGGTGTTTAGTCACACAGGAAAACAGGCAGCACGTAAAATACGCTAAAAACAGCACACATATGGCTGTTTGTTATTTATTGAGTTCCAATGGTATGTTCAGCAACTTGCATGGGAATCTTCCAATGAAATTATTTAAGTCATTCCAAGTTATAGCATCTCATTTTTCCACCCCAATATTTACAGATTGGCCTGATTCCTTAAGCAGGCTCCAGCTCTTACAGACTGTGTGGAAATTTTACCAGCAGGATGTATGGGATTGTTCATCCTCAGTATTTGTAGCCAAATGTTCACGACCTGTCTCATGGATATGTAGATTGCCCCATTCTTCTGAACTTGCAAGGCCAAATTGTTCTGCTTCATACTAGTTCAGACTCACCTGATTCCAATGGTTTTATTACCAAGATCACTAGGTGGTTAAAGGGAATAATAAATAGGACAAATGCATTCCTGATGTAAGCAGATGAAACCTTATAACCTCATTTTTCCTCTGCCCCCATTTTAGAACTTGTCAGTTGAGCAGCAGCTGTTTACACCAATTATGAATTTGGCCCAAGATATAGAAATAAAGCAGCAGATTATATTCCACTGAGAGCACATTAAAAATAAACAATGCATTTGTGTGTGTGTGGCAGAACTGAGTCTTGAGTCCTTAATTATAGGAAACAGGAAATACTTTGGTTGCTCTCCTTCCCAAGATCAAAATTCGTTAATAATTACAGCACTTCTTAAAGGTTCCTTCTCCCTTTAGCTTTACTGCCAGTGGGAGGGGGAGGGGGGAGGGAAGGGTGGAGGAGGGGAGAGGAAACCAGGGATCACCATAACAATATGAAGGTGGAAAAAAGAGACATTACACGTTCTAAGATAAGAGCAAGGAAAGCCTTTGCATGATAAAATCAGGCCGCCCTTCCCTTTCACGGCACACTAGGTCATTCAGGAGCATCCAGGAGAATTCTTTTGCTTCATTATGTTTTTTTTTTTTTCACAGCCATATTTCAGAAGCTGCTGAGGACTATCAAAAGACATTGAGGAGCTAGGGTGGGGGCAGCCTTAGCAAAGATTTCAACAATCTTTAAACCACATGGCAATTTCTGCAGAGAGATCCAGCTGGAGGTGAAGATGAAGAGACAGGAGTTTTTCTTAAATAAGAATAACCTGACACTCATCTATTTTAAGGCATTGTCTCCTCTGTATTTGCATTTCTTTCTTTTTAAACTAAACAAATTTAAAATTAACAGCTCTTTAGTTAATCTGAGCCAGACTGCCAAAAATGTTGCATGAGAGAACCCTGTGGCAGCATTTAGTCTGCTGCAGGCAATGTGCAAAGGCTCAAACCCCATTAAAACACCTTTATTAACATTTTCTTAGACCAGTATAATGACACACATTGTACGATACCATAGGTAGACAGTGAAAATCCAGGCTGCAGTTTCATTGTAGAAAGAAAATTCACATCCTGTCAATATTGGGGAAAAAAGGCTGCAAATGAAGATGTAAAATCAGGTTCATGTTTAAAACATCTAAATGATATTGCTTTAGGAAAGAAGCAACACATTAAGAACAATGTGTGAATATCCACTGACAGCCCTGAGTGCAGAATATTGTTTCAATAGTGCAGTTTGCTCATATACATAAAATAAGTAGGATTCAGTTGGTTAATAATTTATCTGGTGACTTCTTAATCTTGAACCAAAAATATCCTTGAATGTTTCCAGAGAAGCTGATATCAGGCATCCACAGCAACTGTAAAATCAGCCCTTTTTCTGCTTTATACTCTCTGACAGTTCATCATAGTATTGGCTCTGTGAAAGACGTGGTTAATTTGATGCGAAGCAAGTGGTGCCATTAACATCATGTGCCTGTGCCTTCCAAACTCAAAGGCTCCGATTTTCCCAGTCCCCTCTCAACACAGACAGACTTCTTGGGGGGGGGGGGCTTTGAGCACATCTGATTTCACAGAATGAAGGAGAGGGGGGAAGAAATCTTTTTCTCCATTAAGGAAACATCTGCAAGTGAAAGCCATGGGGCTTGCAGGATTCCTTCTCACGTCTGGCAGCACCAGGGCACTACCCACCCAGCCTCAGTGGCCACCACCGACCCTCCAGTTGTTAGCCTGAACGCTCAGCAGCAGGATCGAGAGGGTTGGAATCTGAATAAAAGCTCCCCAAACAATGCAAATAGATATACAGTTGTTTTTCCCACGGTGGCAAAAGAAACCTTTGCCATTTGTACCTTTTGGCTTCCCTCAAAGTGTCCTGGCCTTGTTTTCATGAAATCCCTCAGAGACAGCCCCGGGGCTAAGGCGGCGTGCATTCAACTCTGCCGCTCTTCCAGCAGATACCATTAACCCTTTGGCTACTAATTCCCCTCTGCTGAAAAAAATGGATGTCTGCTCTTGGGCTCCTCCGCATTTATCTGCTGTCCTCCTGTCCCTGAAAGTTCAGGGTTCAACAGCAGCTGAGCACTTAAGCAAGTACTTACTGCAGTTTGGTGGTCAGATAGATAAGAGCAATTACCTCAGAGGGCTCCTTGAGCGTTTTCAGCCCTGCTGCTGGCTCACTGGCTGTCCCCAAGCAGCTCCCTCCAACTTGGCTGTGTGATGTGCATTAATACTGAATCTGTGAAGCTTACTTACCCACTGGTGTAAAAGGCTCGGCATCTCCTGCATCAGAGGCAGCAATGTGAGGGAAAACACCTCATGCTATAGTGGATTTTAAACTGTATAGCCAGTCAGAGATTTTGGAGGGCAGCTACACTGAGCACACTCATCATCACACTGTTCATCTGCAGTGAGCGTTGATCACCGCCGGACAACCGCAGAGAGAATTTCTTATTCCAACCTAGCAAAGAGCAGGCTCCCTTGCTGCAACAAAACAAAGCAAAACACATTCACACAGCCTGGTGCAGCTCCCCTTAGTCCATGTGCTTACACATACAGTGGGCATACAATAGGTATTTGGAATTTAAATAGATTTGTGATACAATGATGTAAAAAATAGTATCACTTGGTGTTAAGCGGTAATTTCAGAACATTGAGGAGAGGCTCTTAATGAGTTTACTGTTGGCTTCCATGGAGAAGATGATAGGACTGGGATGCTGGATCATTAAATGCTTGAAATTATTATTCCTTTAATATTGCAGTGACCATAAAGGCCAGCTCAGTCTTTGCTACAAAGGATCTTACACGTGAGTCTTCATTTTTTCCTACAGTTTATTTTTTACTTTTGTTTTTCTAAGTTTGAGAACATCCAGCTATATTTCTGCCCTCTCACACTCTATAAAAAGCTTTCAAGGCTATATTTAGTGAGAATATAGTGTGGATATTAAAGACACTGAATAGGCACCCACCTCATTGTATTATCTTTCACTGCAAACCACCACAAAAGTAATTACTGCGATAGAAATTCAGCTTGGTGTTTCTGACTGGTTATCTGACTCGTCTAGCATAATTCTCACAGAGGCAAAAAAAGGTTTATGATAAAAAGAATAGATTGCTATCTGAAATATGCCCTTTTCTACCCCTTTCCCCCCTACCTTCCCATTACTCTGGAAGAACCCTAAGTATTATCCGTGTACTACAAGCCATAGAAATAAAAGCTGAATTTCTGCTTCATGAGTTGTCACACGCTTCCTTAGTAATTTTCTTTTAAACAAGAACTTTCTTAAAATGTAATCATTAATAACATGCTCTTTGGGTGCCTCAGATGAGTCTCAGGTTTCTACAATAAGCATACTTGCTTGTGATTGCCTCTGGAATAAGAGGGTTTGAGTACTAGTGCCCTGCTTTTCCACTGACGGGTAGCACTGAAGATCCAACCCCCAGCAAGCTGTTCTACAGCCTGACCTGCTTTGAACAAGGATGGCTAATGCAAGCACAGTTTCACTCACACACAGACAGCACTGACTCCTGGCAAACTGTCTCTGAAGTGTTGTACTGCTCTGAATTGTTTTAATACCAAGTCATGATTTTCTATAAACAATTTTTCACTGCTCAGGAGGCTATAAAAAAAACCCAAACCCGGTGGTTTTGACAGAAATTACTCCAAGTGGCCTAATGGTTTGGGACATGAAACAAGAGTGCCAGGATGATGCTATGATCTTGAGGTCCAAAAACCACTTTCCACAGAGTTTTGGACTGACCTAAAACTCCTTGCCTCTAAGACATTTATTTTAACATATCAGGAACACAAGAAATTTACCCTGGTTTACGTAAGCAAGACACAAATGGATAAGGGAAAAGCATCAGAAAAAGAAGGAGTTAAATTGCTTTGGAATACAGTGGATTTTATCAGAGGAGAAAAAGAAAAAATGACGTGGTTCCACCTAGCATGCAATATATTGATTATTTCATTAGTTGTTAAAATATGTAATGCAATATTCTTCTATATTATTGGATTGTTTTGCTGCATTGTTGCCTTGGGCAAGCCTTATAAATTGTGAAATCAGAACAAGCATAAAAATAGCATAAAAATCTCCAGGCAGATACATCATCACATACACAGGTTTAATCTGCTAGCATCTCCTGTGGTCACATCAGGTGTTGGCTAAGAGTTCAATTTCTGCTTTTTCCAACAATGACAAAACTGCTAGCTCCTGCATGAAATATAGGTCATTTGGAGAGACAGATAACAGGTATAAAAATGTATACTTACCTATAGAAGAGAAAAAGAAAAGAAAAAGAAAAATAACAAGAAGAAAAAGAAGATAATCATAATATATATGTTCTTATCTAGAAAATAAATTGTGTTTGCATTTATATGTAGTATTCTTTATTCCCATGAGGCAATTATTAGAAGTTTCCTGCTCATATTTAGTCATGTTTGGAATTGTTTTCAGGATGTTTAGACTCTTTTCTTCAAGTTGTCACCAGCTCATTACCACAGAATTACATTTTACAAACAAGAGCTGGCTAGAGCCAACTTGGCTTGGTTACTGCTGCCTGAGGGAATTTGAAAAAATTATAATTTCCTTGCCTTTGGAAATAGACAGGCATGGACTCAACTGCAGGCAATCTCACCTATTTACTGCCTTTCTGAGCTCAAACAGCTTTTTTATTCTCAAAGTTCTCCTTTTATTTGAAAAGAGAACACACGTACAGATTTTTGTGCCCAAAACACAGCACATCTGAGCAGACATTAATTTTCATCTTAATGAATCTCAAAATGCAGTGCTGAACAATAAGGTCTCCATTGCAACCCCTAGTAACAAATATTGAAATTCTTCCACTCTAGCAGTGAATCATGCCATTGCAAGCAGTGCTCCGAGTGGGGACTGCACTGAAGGTTCACAGCAGCCCAACTCCTTGTCTTTTCCAAAACAGGCAGAGTTGATGAGGGCATGGCTGAACCCACAGCATTTTTCCATAAAGGTCCCTGAGACCTAAGTCTTATGATTTCTCCCTCGAGTGACAATTTACACACCGCTACCCTTTACACACACACACACCTGTACTGTACTAATTTTGTAATTAGAAATTGATCTTTTTGTCTAACAAACACTGTCTTCTGCTGCCTGTGATCCTTCTGAAAGGGTCCTGCCTCTATTTCAGCTTCATAAATCACCTTCAAAACTTCAGCCTCCACTTCCCTGTAATGCTCTTTTTGCAGAAAAGGAAATGCTACCGTTACAGAAAATTAGAGGCAAACTTTAAAGGATGGTCTGCCCACATGATTGCTCAGAGGTCAAAATGATGTGAGTTTCTTTAATAGCTACAGTTAGATAGTAGCTGCTGGTTAGCGATAAATTAAGTTAGCACATCTTAAGTTGACTTGGCATAAAAACAGGATATTAATCACCAAATAGCCATCATTTACCTTCAGTTAAAGCATAAATTGCAATTCTGAATAGATCAAGCTTATATGCTTATTCCAAAAGCAATCTATAGGACAGATTCTCAGGCAGTAAGAGCTTCCAAAATTTAATTAAATTCAGAGCCACATCAATTAACACTAGCTGAGATATTGGTCCAAAGAATGATCTGTGGAGTAATTCGAAAGCCATGTGCCTTAATATCAGTAAGATTATCCACATTTTTTGTTCTGATGGAATAGCAAATCTGTCTTGAGTGCACAGAACCATTTTATGATGTTTTTCCCAGGTGGAACTGTACAAGGAGTTCCTCTGCAGAATAAAAAATCCCTCCTTATCATGCTCTAAGTGTAATTGGCTACCTGTACTTTTTAGGAACATCAGGATAATTTCAAGTTAGTGATTCTCAGAGCTAAGACCTGCAACAGAAAGACAAATTATTTAAAAGGTATGACTTGACCCAGAGCGAACAAAACCAATGTAGCCGTCAACTTCAAGTGTTCAGGTTTTCAGACTGAGTAACTACATTGCCTGACTGCTAGCCCAAGCTTGTGAAAGCCAGAAAAGAACAAGTGTGCCCTTGAATAATCCTCAAAACACAATGCAGAATTCCATGTTTGGTGAATCTTTCTTGAAAGACAGAGCAACAATTAAGAAGAAAAGAGGATGAATGATTTAGGAGCTCTATTTGTTATTTCCTGGCTCATAATCATTCTTTTGGGGATGATTTGAGATAGTGTAGTGCCTGTGAAAGCAAGAAATCCCACTTTTCAATTTTTGCTGTCATTTTCTTATAAGGTTCTGGTCAGAAAATGAGACTAACATTTTACAAAAATGCTTGCAACGTTTTTGTCACTGTCTCAAAATGGATAAAAATGTGTCAGAAAATTTGACAAACATCAAGAATGTGCCTCTATGCTGTCAAGAGCATCCCCCTTCTTTATGAGCCAAGACATGTAATACTCCCAATTTCACACTTCTGCCTAAAGCTCTGTAACTTTTCCCTGCGGGAAGTCCTAAACTTTGAGCTGGGACATTTTCCCTCCATTTGTATTAGGTAGAGCACAGCCTTTTGCCACGTTAACAGAAAGGCTACTTATCTTGGAAACTGGCTGGGCATCTGAACACTACATCATCTGAGTACTTTTAGATGTTCAGCAGCTGAAGTGTCCTATTGTGGCTCATTCCCTTGCAGAACAAATGTTGCTGTCTGAGACTGCTCCAAACATTTGTTTGGCACACGAGAATTCCCTCTCCTTTTGAAGCAGTATTAAAAGCACTGTCAGCTCATTAATGGATTTTTTTTTTTAACTTTTCTTTTGGCAGAAGTGAAACTATCACTGAAGGAAATATCTTGTAAACATTGAAACAACCACAACAGCATTCCATGCGTACACGCTGGAAAACAAAAACAAAATAAAAGCAGCCTTTTGCAATGAAACACGTCTTTCCTGAATCAGCAAAGACTCCCATGACCTTGCAGACATTCTTTGGAATAGCCACTGAGAGCTGCATGAATCTCATAACAAAATAAAAGCACCATAGTGCAAAGGACAAATCGTCCAGGGTTAGAGGAGAGCCATTGCCCTGAAAACACCAAGCACTGAAATCTTACCCATAGATTGACTTGTGTACAAATGTCACCATGCCTACGTCAAAGGCCAGATTTCCCAGAGGACTCAGCTTCCCTTAAAGTACTATGAGAGTAACTATCAAAGTTTTAAATACCTCAACAAGCCAGAGATTCGGTAGGACTTATTCCAGAGGGCACACAGTACTGATATTTAGATGAGACCACCTGGGTACCATAAAAATGTTATATTTAAAAAAGTCCTCCTCATAGATAGCATAATGAGAATTCTATGTAGAAACATAGGAATGCGGTTGCTACCCTTATTCTCCTTCCTCCTCTTCTTTTTCCCTTTTATTTTTATTTTTTTTTATTTCAGAAAGAAAAGACATTTTAATTCAGCTGATATGCTCTTGGTATGAAAGTAAGAAATTTATAGCTGAACTCTTGAAGCCTCTATTTAGGCAGCCTCTGTAAATAATTCTGTATTTTTCCTTCCATTACTGGTTTTCTCTGAATGATTTTCTTCTCCTAGATATTTTTTATGGAAGATGTGTTAGGAAAATTCAAGGGTTTTTTTGGAATGTGACTGATTTTGATTAAATATTTTAAAATTAACAAAAAAAACCTCAAAAAAACCTCACATCTTCCAAAATAAACACAGCAAAAGGCCTTTCTCAAATGTGTTCCAGTTTAAGGTGCCTGTTCTTTACAGGACACGGCAGAAGCAGAGAAAGGTTGAAGTCCTCTCTGCCTTTAAAAGACCAATATGTTTTTTTACATTGTATCTGTTTGTTCTAAATGTGACTAAAACTCAAATTACCCTACTTAGATTATACTTAGATGTATGTACATGACTAGGCGAGCATGACACTTTTATCAAAATTAATCTCTGTGCTTTGAAAAATAATTTGTTAAGATTTGCATCTTGCTAATTTCAAAAACTCCTAATCATTTGTTAGATCCATGCAAAATCAGACACTTCCAGGCTTGCAAGGAGGATAGATAAAAATTATTTTAATGAGAAGTTTGGTCCTGTTTAAAAGGGACAGCAATAGTCTGATGAGATTAGATAGTAGGTAGATAGACAAGTAGATAGATACATAGACACAAGAGGTGCTGGGTTCTCAGAGTGAAATTCCCTGAAATGGCCTAGCCTCAGGTGCTCTCACTCTCAAAACAGATTTGTGATATGGACTTTGCCATCAGTCAAGAAGAAAACTTAATCTAGGACTGCCATGTAATGTATGGGACAGTTTCTCCTAAGGTGCAAGGTTTATGTAAGATAACCATCTGTCTCACTCATGCTTATATCAGTTTGGGCAAAATAACTGTGGTCCTCGTCCTCTCTCATAGCTGTCAAAATCACTGAGCAGTCAATGATTCAGACACTCTGAGCAATTACCTAGAGCAGACCAAATTCTATGCATCTTACCAAAAATGACAGGAAAGCTGGGGTTTGTTCTGCTATCCCTGCAAGAAAGCCTGCAACAATAAATTAGCTTGCACTGCATTGGCAAGAACTTAAATCACTGAAAGGAATGTGTATGGAAACGGAAAAATAATCAGGTCATCATGGCACCAGTATTTTGAGCACTTCATCTTAAAATATGATTTAAAATATAGAAGATTACATAGAACTTCTAGAAAACAAGTCTAGACAATTATTACCGTTTTTACACACCTGTGTTTTGAAGCTTACCCCTCTCTTTTTGGACCATACTTCCTTGTGACTTACATAATAATATTAATTTACTACTGATGTAATTAGTTCACAAAGAGGCAAAAGGGAATATGCCCACTCCTTTGTATATTTACCCTACCTATTTAGCCATTAAGTTGCCCAAATCTTGTATAGGTGCCTGAAGGCACTGGTAAAGTTTCCAATTTTACATTGGGAATTGGGAATATACACCCCACTATATACAAAAAATGTTCTTTGAAAAAAGCTTGACATCCCTGATGTAAGTCAATATTTTATGAGTTTGGCTCTGAGTTAATGTGTTTCAGTTGCAGAACAGTAGTACAGTTAAGAATAACCTAAAGCACTTGAGTGGCTAGTCCCATTTCAACAGGAGAACAGGGAAACCATCCATCACAGACCACGTTTATTTCTTCCCAGGCCTTAAGACGACAAGGAAAGTATTTTTTTAAATGATGCCTTTCAGGTAAGGGAAGGGATAAAACTCCATGACATTACAGAAGTCTTACAAGGTTGAGCCTCACAGCAAACCTCAACAAAGGCCTGGAGAAATGATGATCTCTCTGCTCATAGGACTGAGACCTCTGACATCCCAAAGTGAGATACCTGTCTCAACTTTTTTGCCAGTCTCAGCAGGTTTCATTCTCCCAGTTCTGAAGAAAGCAGTTCAGGATGTAGATTTTTTCAGGTTATAGGTTTGGTGCATTTTACTGTATTGCTGTGTCTCTCTGATCTAATGAACCTAGGAATTTTTATAATTTCTACCACTGTATTCATCTAAGTACTTTTCTGTTGTAAAAGAAAAGGATTCATTTCCACAGAAACGAGCTGTGATCTGGAACAGAATTTTCCAGAATTTTACTGGGGAAGAAAATCCAGAATGTGTTTTTCTGTAATCTTTAGAAGTCGTTTTCAAAGAACTGACAGTAGCTAATCTAGTGTACACTACAATCACTGAACTCAGCCTTCTTTCCTCCAGAATGACATCATTATCAAGACAGGTTCTGTTATTATGGAGTCTAAGTATTTCCATTTGAAATACTATGAGAAATAGTTAGGACATTGGAAAATATGTTTTCTCTGAAGAAAGGAGGACTGAAATTTGACGAAGTCAATGACGAACTAAAAGTTCCTTTCAACATCACTTACATTTTCATTCTACCTTGGGAGAATTAGCTTTATCAAATGTGGATGAGTACCCAAGTCTGAAAAAGGGGCAGTTTGAGCCACTGGAAAACGAGCAACATGAGAAGAAAAAACGCCTTGACTTTGTAATGGTACATGCCAAATTGTAATGGAACAGGGAGACAACAGACCTATCCAGCTTTGTTTTCACACAGTTTAGTTAATTCATGCTTTTCTTGGATGATTTATATAAATAAATACACAGTGACTGACACAAAAGAAGGTTGCATGGTCACATATCAGCAATTCTTGAAGCTGGTGAAGGTCTCAGTTATATCTCTTGGATATCATCATGGATCCAGTGAAGGCAACAAGGAAATTTACACTTTCATCTGCTCCTTTCTTTTTCCAGGGCAAATACAGTGCATCACACCCGTCCCTCTCTCCATCGACCCTTCTATCCCCTATCACTGTCTTGAAAGGACAGTGGGAGAGCTGCAGCAGGAGAGCCATTGCAGTTAGCTGCATCCTGAACAGGAGCGCTGCTGACAGCCCCTGGACCAGCGGCTGCCTACACAGGGCACCGCGTCACTGCACCTCGCACTCCTCACCCACGTGCTGCCAGGAGCAAGGAGCTGAGAGAAGCTAAGGGATAAATCATGGTTACAAACCACATGTGTAACGTCTTTCAGTCCATTTGTGGCCTTTCCGTAGCTCTGTTTAGTATTCTGTACGTCTGCTTGGGGGGTTGACTTTTTTTTTTCCCGTAGCATTTCCTATCATATCAGCTACAGAATTCCCTACATGGAGGTATCCATAAATTATACTGCAGCCTAGGAGTTTGTAGCGTGTGAACAAAAGGCACAAATGCAAATGCAAGATGTTTAATTCACTGTTTATGTGTGATGTTACCCAGGTGCCAGTGACATCCTTCTGACCAGCACAGAGGCACAAGGGACTAACCCAACATACATTTTTAATGTGATCAGCTGTGACAGCACATACACAGAATAGACCTTGTGGCCTTAAAGCCATCCTTTTGGAACACTTCTAGGGGCCCAGAAGAAATGGTTTAATTAATCTTCTTTTTTTCAGGATTGCAGCTTTTTTTTTTTTTTAATATAAATTATGTACACTGAAAACCTGCCAATTATAGCAAATTAAGGGACTTGGCAAGTGCATCCCTTGGAGACAGATGGTAAATAACATTCAGATTCTGAGTTGAAATAGGGCTAGCGATTAACTGGTACAGGATAGAAAAGCAGTCCAAATAAATTAAATAAAAAGGGTTGATATGAATGCAAGTACTGTAGGTTGCATTTTTTTTGTGTGTGATAATGATGGTACCAAAAATATTGATGATTCATAATTAATATGCAGCACCCTCTGAGTGGCAGCAGAATTTTAGATCTTTAGCAGTACTTTAAAACCAGTGCCAGTTGTTTATTTTGCATTCACAAGACTGCAAACAACTGTCATTTCATCCTTTCTGGAGGATCTGCCAGTTAAAAAGACAAGAGTGCAGCCTCACAACAAAGAAAAGGTGTCCCTACAAGTAGGAGGGGACCTCAGGAAAAAAATTCAGAGGAAACAGGGCCTCCTAAGATGCAGACTGCTACAGCCAGAGTGGAAGTACCTGAGGAGAGTATATTTGTTTCCAACTTGAGCTGCAAATGAAACAGGAGTGATGACCTCAGCCTCATCCCCTACTGACCATTTCTCCATTTCAAAAATTCACTGCTCCTACTGTTCAAAATAAACCTGCCATCCCTGGCACAGCAGAGGTGGTGCTGATCAGAAATGCACTGGCAGAGCTGCAAGATGGTAGGAAGAACCTGCAGCACCTGCGCACGCTCTGTCTGGGAACAAGGATTATTGCTAACCTGTCAGTCTCAGCAGCACTAAAATACACCAAATCTAATTTGGTTTAAAAATGCAAAAGCACAAAGAGATCTTTTTAAGAATCCAGCCAGAGATAAAAAAGATGACAAAGTCAAGAGTGTGTTAGTCATTTAATATGTACTCTGCTTAGAATACTAAATTCAGGAAATGACTCAATCACGCACACAATTACAGCTATTTTCAGATCATAAATGATGCAGTACGCCAATACTGATGCAAAAACATACCACAATTAGTTCCTGCAAATGTTCTTGCAACAAGGCATCATTTCCAAGGGAGCCTTCAACCTAATTATGGCAACAGAGTGTGCCTCAGGGCACACCTCTCTATATGAATTCATTATTCTTGTACAGTGACCTGACAGTGATGTCACCAGAGTGCTACTTCACCTTGCGTGCTCCCAAGCACACGATAAGAAGGTTAATTGCTGGGATATACATGTAAGGGGTCCACTTTGCTTCAGATGTTAGATACACACAGAGCAGTCCAGTCACTGGTCTTTTCAAAGTAATATTTTCACCCAGGAAGAATTAACATGGAATAATGTTTATATGTAACTGAAAAACTGAAGACAGGTGGTAGCTGATGGGATCACTTCTGAGAGCTGGTTTGTTTATTCAAGAATAATTCACATGGCAGTTAGTGACTTTTTTTTTACAAACAAGAAGCCAAAGATTTAAAGAAACACATGAAAAATAAATCAAGAAAAATCTCTATTCCACAGGTTCAGATTATGAAAAATCAAGATCTGGAAAAACTCAGAGTGAAGTTTAAGATCAAAAAGAAGTGCCAGAGCTAGATGCATTAGGACTAAGATGACAGGAAGAATCATCACCTTTATTTCAGCTGCCATGTCAAAGTTATTTGTAACCCACTGCTAAAAAGGGAAGTCATTCCTCATAAATCCCTCCAATATCCACTCAAATGCAGTAAGTTAAAGTAATAGCAGTCATATCTTCAAATGAGGGACTCCAGTTTTCCCTTGAGAATTATTTCATTCATAGTCTTTGATACCTTTGCCTACTCAGTTTTAAATCCGGACTGCTGTATGTTAGTGGCATAAGATATTCCTTATGTTGAAAAAACAAATTTTATCATTACATAGCAATACCAGATTGGCAGATATTTTTCATACAATTACAAAAATTCTCAAGGTTTACACTATATTGTTTATATTTTGTTCTATTTTAAATTTTGTGCATTTCCAAAATTCTGATTTACATTGTGCACTTAGGATCTTTCCAATTGCAAAAGTTATTTTGCTCGCAAAGACTACTTCACAGAAGCTAGGAAGAAAACTGGCTCAACTAAGAATTACAACATTTTAGTCAGATTTGTGAATATGTCATGAAATTTCAAGAAGAGCATGGTAAACTTCAAGTTTCCCTGATACTTTTCAATTGCAATAAAAACCTTGATAAATGTAAATTTTTGTTTCTGACATGCCTTTATATAACATATACATTTTATATGTTCAGACTAGTTTTACTTTGCACATACAATAAAAGGAAAGACCGAAATGTTTGTGAAATATGAACAAGTCTATTCTGCAGAAACTCCCAGTCTCCAACACACAGCTTTATTCCTCTTCAAATTCTACTCTGTTTTAACCAATTTGATCAAAGCATGCTCAAGAGAAAAGTAGGCTCTTCAGTGTCGTTCACAGAAATCAGTGAAACGAGGAAAGTTAATCTGAACAATAATAATATTACTAAAATTTCCACAGGCAACATTAAGACAATTCTAAATAATGTGTAGGGGTTTTTTTTATATGTGGGCAGGATCTTTGAGAAATATTGTTAACTGATTTTTTATTTTCACGGTTGGCTGGGTTTTTTTGCTTGTTAGAGGAAAATATTTTACGAGATCAAGAAAAAACACAGGGAACCATTGATGGCAAGGTGGAAGGGGAGAGTGTTCTTCCAAGGGAGAGAACAAGATCATATTTGCTAAAGGCAACAAAAGGAATTCTGGAGTTATAATAACAGCTTTGTTTATGCTGTTGTGTTTGGGGTGTTTATATATATATCTCCCTGGCTGTTCTGTCAAGAACTGGACAAACACTGCAAAGCAACAGTTCACAAACTTTATTTTTTAGTTCTGAAGGATTGTTTGTTTTAACCGTTAATTATTTTACAGGAACAGGATTCATTTCTTTGTTTATTTATTCATCTGTTTATTTATTTTGGCATGTGCATGACTGCCTGGAAAATGGCTGCTCTCCACATGAATGCCAGTGTTCTCATATAACAAAAGACTGAGTATGGCTTTTCTAGGCCAAATGGTATGGCTTGTTCTGTAAAGGGCAGCAAAAATACTGCACAACTTCAGCAGTCAGTCACAGATTAGGGAGAGTAAGTTAATTGAGTAAAACACGTTTATATTAATTGCATGGAAGACATATTTTTATTGAAACATGCATTATTAGATGATGGTTAGGGACATTTTCTGAATTCCAAGAAGGGTAGGACTTAAGAATTTGATCTTCTCAATAATTCTTGGTCCAGTCCTAATTAAGATTTAAATACATAAAGCCTAGAAAAGATAATGTGGCCAAACCTGTGTTTTACTACACACTGTTTTATTACTGTGTTTTATTACACACTGTGATTATTTGAGCTGTGACAGTGCTACCCCCGCATCAGAGTTTCAGTGCTCTTGCTTCTCTCCTTGCTCACCACATAAAGATGGTCACTGCCCTGAATAACTGGTAGTTCAACAGGAAGATAAAGGAAAACAGCTGGCTTCAAAAAGCAGATGGGTGGATCACATGGTAATAGTGAAAGCATAATTAACACAAGCATCATCAGTCACAGCACACCAGCTGCCAGCAAACCTGCACACACTGCTTTTGTGTTGTTTTGGCTTCTTCAGAAGAAAAAACCTCTTTAAACAAAGTTGGGATTCTCAAAAAGGCTTTTTCTCCTTAACATGGGACTGTTGCCGAGCACCTCTCCAGCTGTGTGAACCCTGGCCCTGCCACGGCATTATGTAAACTATTGATGAGCTCTCTGAAAAGATACAAATCTCAGCCAGGTCTGATGATTCCCCTGAGCTGTAAGAATTAGATTAAAGCAGGAAGCCAAACACACCAAAGGGGGAAAAAATATGAGACTATAATTCCTTTGAGAGAATAATGGAAGGAACTATATCACAGCAGTGCAGAAAACAATTTCACAAGGCATAAATGAATGCAGAAAAGAAAACCTGCAGCGCTCCTTTTGTGCTTGGACGTATGTGTTGCTTCTTGACTCAAGTTTTAAGTGGTTTCCTTAAAAGTAATTTAAGAGTTTCATTACGGATCTAGATGGCTCTTTTATGAACATTGTCATCTAGAGGTCAGGGACCTGGGAATGCTTCTCCTCTGCACAAGTCCAAGTTACTTCTTTGGCCAAGATCCCTGCTGGAATGAGACCTAATTATGCTGTATTCTGCTTCTCCACTGTATCACTGTTTCCTTTGCAAATGAAAACTCAGTTTGGTGGCCTTAAGAGCCTACCATGGTACAGTGCTGGCCACACATCTGGATGATGAGAGGAATAGGACACACTGGAGCATGCACTTACCACACAATTCCCAAATATCCATAATAAAACTCTGTAATACAAGTGACTGATTTTATGACTGAACAGATGATAACAACCTATTCCATTGCAATGTGTAAGCACATTGGTTTCTCAATATTGCATTATTTCTACCCTCTTTTTCTGTCTTAAATAGCTATGTGTGTGTGCATATGTTGCATGATCTACTGCGGACAGACGAGAAAGTATTGTGGTAGCACCAAGCCAGTAATCAGGGAATATGACGTACTGCAATTTAAAATTCCACCCAGCTGAAGAATTAACTATAAACATTGATGAAAATAATAAGGTAATTCAAGCCTTCTTAGATATTTAAAAATACTATTTTTCCTCTGTTCTCTATTTTCACATTTTTATTTCTTATAATCCTGATTTAGCAGAGGTTTTTAAAGAGATGTGTCAAAATGTCACCAGATAGGCTATTTTGGTATCAAAGTGGAAATGAGAACTTCCAGTTGATTATTTTAACTTCCTGTAATTAACACTTATGTTTGTGAAATTTGCTTCTCATTTATCTAACAAATAGAACAACTGTGAAATAAATACTAATAAAATACTACTAAAACTAAAAATTGAGAATTTTTTTGTTATTTGCTTCCTATTGAAAACAGACTGGCAAAAGCCGAAGTTGTTCCCAGGAACAGATCAGGTTCATTTTTTCGCATGGAAAAATTGTTGACATATTTCTGAATATCTCAACTTTTTTTTTTAAATATCTACATAAAGAAAATAATTCCAGTTGCAATTTACTTCCTGTTCTGATTTTTTTTTAATTTGTAGCAGTCATCAAAAATTAAAAACCATGATTAGCCAGATGATATATTTCAGGTTTTTTAATGTTTTACACTGACAATTGTTTCCTTCTCAGCTTTAACTGGAATTTTCCAACACTTCTAGAAGGCTGATGATAGCCGTTGCTAAAGGTATCTTTCTTAAGAAATAGATGATGTAAAAGTGTAAAGGCCGAGCAAGCAATAATATATCCCAGAACAAAACAAAATTTGCACTTACTGGATTAATTTTCATGAAGAAGTGACCTATCCTATTCACTCCATTTGTGTAGTAAATGAGCCATGAGAGTTCAAGAGCTAAGCAAAATTACTCTCTAAAAAGTTTCAAATTAGGTTCCCAACATTTCTGAAAACCAGTTTTTCAATTGCTGCTATTCAAGGAATAGAATAATTTCTAAATTACTCCCCAAAGCATATGACAATATGTTTTTGATTAATATGTTCTTTGTACTCTTCGAGGGGATATTCTGACTGAAGATGTTGATACAGTTAATCAGTAATTAGTCAGTAATCCATGCTCTTATGATTCAATGCTTGAATGAATCAACTTGCAGGCAAGAACTATTACTCATTTTTTCTAATAGACATGGTGAAATACAAATAATTAAGTGAAGTCATCATGGTCACACAGAATCAGCAATAAAAGCTGTTCATCTTGAACACAGTGGGTCAAATATACCAAATAGTTGTACATTCCAGCAAGTCAAATTGCTCGTAACTGCTTAGAAGCTTTGAAACCATCTAGCCAGGCTTGCAAATGAATTCCAGAAATGAATGCCAGTACTCTGGCTATATTTGAAATCGGTTTTTGTTCACTATTTCTCTCTACCAAGGAATTTCATGGAACATCTGAACAGTCAACCACAGGGAGCAAATTTTTATTGAAGGAAAAAACTAAAATTTTCCATTAGAGGTACTTTACTATTTCTCCTTCCCCTATCCAGCTGATTGTAAACACAGCACAAATAATCTTGGTTTTAAAGTACAAAGGCATTTACTTTTTCAAGCATATTCATTTACAAAAGTTCACTTTTATTTCCTGAGATTATACAGACACCTTTGGATGATACGCTCTATTCTCATTTTCCTAGATTTTCTGGTTTTTTTCTAGAAATTCTGTTGTCATACTTTACTAGAATGAGTTAAGAAGCATTAAAATTTTACACTGTGAAGTAAAAGGAATAAGGAGGCTGCAATACCAACTTTTCCAGGTATCCCACCTTAATGTTAATTCATACTGTACTTATGAATAGCACTGGCAAACACAGAAATGTTTTCTTCATTAGAACATATGCATATTACATATCTTCTGTAATATCATGTTACAAATAGGCTTGCATTGAGTTGGTTTCAAATATTTCAATTTTATTCAAATTTATTATATTAGGAATTCTGGTTATATAGTAGCTTGTCAGCATTGTGTAATTTCAGAGGACTGGAATAAATCTTTCAAGAGGGAATAAATATGTTCCTTCCAAGGAATTTTTTTTTTTTTTAGTTCTCCACACTGTGTGCTGTACACTCCATTGGAACAAGCAGAAATTACTTCTCTGCAACATTTTTAATGAGACATAATGATAAACACTCTTTCTGGTAAAGCAGGGGGAACAAAAATTTGTCAAAGTAAGAAAATTGCAACCTTCTTTCCACCTCAGGAAGACTTAAAAGAGCACTCCTTAGGCTTTGTAGATATTGCAGACTTAAAAAAAGAATATACACATATATATTATTTTAGATGTTGGCATGCAGTACTACCCAAAAACCTAGGCCAATTCATATATGTACCCTGATATGCCAGAAGCATACTTGACTGATATTAAATAGTAGCAAATAAAATATTATTTAGCCCTGAATGGGATCTAAAACCAGAGAACAATCCCCAGGGCTTTCTGAGCTTGCATTTTGCAATTTTTTCAGAAGCACATTCGGAAAATAAGAGTGGTACATCCTAAAGGTGAACGAGGAACACAGCTTATTTTTTGCCCTTCACCTTCACTGCAAGTTAACAGGAAGACTTTGGTTGATGCTTCAACTTAGTCCAAGGCATTTCTTCATTGTCTTTCACTCCCTGTTTCCCCACATTAGCATTCACTGTGCCACTGGCCTATTAATAGCTTGTATAAGCATGCACTGCAGACATATTCACCAGCACAGTTGCACATATGGCTGTCACTCCACGTTCTGCACTGAAGGATGGATCCTTGTGGAAAACATTTCTGCCCTCAGACTTCCACTAGCCAATTTGACATCTTCCCCAGATCAGAGACCCTTGCTGGCACCTCCAGGGGCACGCTTGGGCCTATGCACATGCTGGCTCCATGAATATTTAACAGTGAAATTGAGAAGAGGCTTGCTAGTGATCCATCTGTTAAGTTGCTGGAGCTATACCAGGGACGAGTTGGCTGCGGACTTCTTCCATAATAATGCCAAGGTTCAACAGAGAATTTAAGGTATTCAGTTGATCCTCTGCCCAAAGCTGACTACTGGCAGGGAGAGTGGCCACAGTGCATAGCTGGTGACAGCGGATTTACCACTGAATAAAGCCAAAGCTATCCCTGAAATAATCAGCTGTGACTAATAATAAATAGTAACCTTACGCTCTCCCTTTTTAGGATAAATTTAGGGTGTTTCTGCCCTATTTAAAGTAGCTAAGGTATGCTGCATCACACCTGATTTCAGCAAAGCCTAGTATTACGCTACCATGCCAAATAATATCCCTTGGACTTTTTGGCTTCCAGAACTCGCATCCCTACCCTACCCTATATGCTGCATAATAATAACTGTATTTTGGGAAGAGAGAATGTGATAAAAGGAGAATAACACAACAGATAGTCCATTATGCCATCTTGTGCTGCCTAATGAAATATGTTTGTTGCTTGGGGAACAACATCAGGATTTCTATTAAATCATTGATGGGTCATAAAAAAGTTGAGTCAGACTCCTGCAGGGTATATCTCTCCTGCATGAACATGGAAGCAGTGGAATAACAGCTAAATTTTCTCTCTCCCTTTCATAAATTTTAGATTTTGGGATTGTCCTTTAAAATTGAAATAACCTTGTGGTTTAAAAATCAAGTAAGCCACTTTATTACTTTTCAAACAAGTTCAACTATTTTAAAAGAAAGGTTAGAAGAGAACAGTTGGTCGTTTTTTCTCAGCATGAAGCAACAGTTTTGACTTTAGGTTGGATCTGCCTGCATTTTCTTTTTTTCTCTTTGTCACTTCCTCCCAACTCACAGTCACCATGGGGAGTCATGCTAGGGTGGAACAAAACTCTAAAGGTTTTCTCCATTCTAAATTTTTTAGCTTTTCTAAGTAAATTCTTAACTAATTAGCTTAGCTGACACCATATGAACTGGATGTCAGCAAATAAAGGGAGAAGCTGTGTTCAACATAATGGTCTCTAGTCATTCTTAAACCCTGAAAGACAAAAAAGTAACCCTGCCTACTAGGTTATGGTCGTGAAAAAAGACTTCTGTCTCTCCACATTGACAGCAATTGGCAGCATCATGAGAGCTAACTAAGTTGTTAAAACCATGTCTAAACACAGTAAAAATGCCCAAATGTAGTAAAGCCCTTAAGTAACATTAAAAAGGCAGAGTATTTTGTACAGCTATGGTTCAGGGTTGATGGCACTATAAATCTGCCTTGAGTTCGCCAGCTTAATGGTGTAGCAATACAGCACGCAGTCCAGCTCTGCCTGAAACTCATGGGCTTGCAAAAAAATTACCCATTTTTCTCTGACAAGCTGCTTCCATGCAGACATGTTCATTCATGAACATCTGGTCCGTGAGAGTTTTTCTGGACTTCCCCATTTGGTCTAGTCCTGCCATTCTTGCTCTTTATATTCAGAGTACTCAGCATGTCACCAGCCTTCTCTAAATATGATCTCAGAACTTCTATTTTTGCTGTATTTCCATTTTTGTTTAATGTGGTTGAACATTTCTTGATCATGGACTCCTGTGCCAGGTCTAAGCCAGCCCTTGGCATCCAGCAGCTGGCGTGAACAATGTCTGAGCTTGTCCATTTCATGACTTTGCTTTTGTCTGTTTGGTGGCTTTGCTTATCCTGAAGGTCTGTCTACTGCTATCCAAACCAGAGCTGTTGGCTTGACCAGAACCCTGGCAGTGCGCATTAGGAAATTGTCTGCCATTCTCTTCTGCACAGATGCTTCAGTGTAGGTTCCAAAGCAACCTGGAACAAGACAGACCAAGACAGGCCAAGACAGGCCAAGAGACTATGAACAAAGTCAAAGAACAGACAATCTGGTGCTGCAAGATTAGCATGCCTTTAGTAGGAAGCACCCCAGAGCACCCAAGGATGCCCTTTAATGTTAGTTGAAAAGGGACATCCCCAAAAAAACCATGACAGGGCTATCCAGAGAGTGGAACCTTGCCATTACCCAGTAACCAGAATCAAGCAATTGATCAGTTTGTCACCGACTAGAAAATGTAGCCTTTTTTTTTGGTCATTTAGAGAGGAAGCCTTAATGTCATTTTCTGGGGATGCAGTTAAGCCCTGGATTCTTGGCCAAAAAGCTGACAGTTCTGTGCTGACAATCACCCACCTGTACCATCCCCATATTTGTCTAAGCCTATCTCACACCAAGGGTTTTCAACAAAAAGATCCCACACTCCTGGTCTGGGAGCTACCCCAGCTGGAGTCATACTCATTCCACACACAGTCTCCACTCTTGACTGGGCTGGAACAAAAAGGACAGAATTTTTTAACTAATCTCTGAGGACATCTACACATGTACAAAAATCCCAGTGACAGTTCATTATAGACAGGAAAGCATTTGGTGAAGTAAGGCCAGCCTGTATTCACATTTCCCCTCCCGAATAATTACCAATCATATGTTACATCTCAGAAATGTGGTATAAGACTGAACTGTAGTTCGAAACACTGATACAGCATCCACCAGATGGTCCTCAATATATGAAGTCTCTTCCTTGATCCTGTGTGGGTTGCTTTTCCTGACCAAGATTTCAGCATTCCCCTCAGTCACCACGCACGATAGCAGTATCATTCTGCATTTGGCTAGACTTCTATCGATCATGGAGAAAATAAGTTTCATCACTATGTCTCATCACAGTCACTAAAGACACTAGCACAAGCCATAGCAGAGAGCGTCACCAACATTTTCAGTTATTTTACACTCATTGGCTTCAGTTGGATTTATACTACTTTCTAATTTCAGATGGATTTGGCATGGTAGAGGTAGCAGGCAACACACAGGTAACCCTGTATATCTTAGGACGTGTGCCTAAGACACGCAAGATGAGTCAGGTGCTGGATGTGAATCAGACGCTTTTTCATCAACTGCAGAATAATGGACTATATTCTTAGGTTTTAGGTTGCCTCAGTTAAAATAAAATTAATGCCACTTATTGCACAGGTTCAGGGTGTATTAAGTCCTCTAGACAAGATTGTGGGAGCAAACTAGCAAATCAGGATTTGGCTATAGGTGGCTGGCAAAAGAAAAGCCTGCATGCCTCTTCTGATGTGATTCAGTTCTAATGGAGCTCCAGCTCTTTCCTACCACTGCCTTCCTAACAATTGGCCGGGTGATGTTCTGCTAATCCGAGTGACCCTCTGGATGCAGGTGGTGTTGGTGTGAGTGACTGGCACAGGAATTCCAGCCCATTTCAGAGTGGAGCTGCTATACAGAAACTGCCTTTGAAAAAAATTCAACCCTGAGGCCACAGTGGGGATGTGGCCACCAGCCACCACTGGTCTTCAAGTTCTTCCCCTTTCTCCAGGCTGTCCAAGACCGCTGAGAGTCACTGCTTCATGTTAGATTTGCCCTCATTCCTAACTGCAGTGGTGTGCTAGTTAACTAGCAATAATTCCAGTCGCAACCCAGAGCTCAGAAACTCCCCAAGGGACATAACAGGAAGACATCCTTCATCTCAATAGCAAAATCTGCAAGCTGCAGGAGACTGACAGCAGCTTGAAGAACTCCATTGCCAGTATGCAGCGTGAACAAGTGCCTCCAGAAGCCTGCCACTGCATGCAGCAGACACAGTCTTAGCCACACCAGATACATGGGAGTTAATTGTTCTGCAGCAATTGTCAGACCAGATCACGCTGCTTGACATCTTCTGTGCAGTCTAGGTTGCCTACACACACATGGTTAGTTGGGCATTTTGAATGCTTACACATCTGAGATAAGGCTTGAGAGGTGAACTGCTCCTCAGAGACCTTCCTGCTCTGAGACACTGTGTTCTGTCAGCAACAATTTTCCCGATAAGCTCCTCAGACCAGTTGTCCTTCCAGACACTATATAACTATCACTATAACTATATAACTTTCACTATAGTTCCCTTAAATCACAAAGAAGTAGTCACAGAAATTTTATCTTCAGAGTCTCCCTACAAGACTGTGGGAAAATGTTAATCAACTACAGACACGCCTCCCCAGAATTTTAAAAAGCAGTTGTAGGAGCTGACTACCATGGGCAACTCGCTTTCTGAGCAGCTTATGAAGGAAGATTCATTACCACAGTAAATCTCTGATAACGCCTGATGCTCAAAACTTGCAATGAGTTTTGTCCCAACACTCTGTTGAGCAAAGCAAATTACTAGGCAGGCTCTGTAGACTCTTAGAAATTTCTCCATCTGAAGGCCCAATTAGACAAGCAGAATTTGTAAACCACGTAAGATATTTAATGGTGGGAGGCATCTGAAGTCAAGGCTGGAGTTAATATTGACAGTACAGAGATATTCCAGTCACCATTACATAAGTCTGTATGGCTTTGATCCCATGAAAAAAGTCAGTTCTTGTAATACTGAATTAGAGGGCAATTAGTTTTATGCACACAAAAAAAGAGCTCTTGGGAAGAGATATTACTGTTTATATCCTTAGTTAAAAAGAAAGAATTTATGCATTCACATACAAAATGTTTAACATTTCTGCTGAAAATGGAAACAAGCAGGACAGTTTTGACCTGCACTGTAGAGTGGTGCAGTGGAATCTGATCCCTGTAATCTAAATATACCCTGCAAGTAGCCATTCCTGTGGGAGGGCTGCGTGCAACAGCAGCAACGATAAACAGGATGATGCACAACACACGCTTTTTTTGCTTCTTCAAAAACATGTTGTTCTTTTCATAATGAAAGTTGAAGTCTGTGTGTCTCTAATTCTCTCTTTTAATAACTCTGGTGCCTTCCCTTTCCCAAAAAAATAATCTTTCACATACCGCTCTCCTCATTTCTCCTGCCACACACAAAGCATTATGCAGCAGTCTGGCTTAGAGCTATGCTGCAGTGCTCTGCCAGTCAGTGCACATACATTGACTGGACACTTAGATGCCCCCTCTCAGAATGGGTAAGGGACTGAATCCTAGCAAGACTTCTCTCCAGAACATTCACTGTGGTTTCTACCTAGCCATTTCATGCCATCTATCCAGGATGATATTTTTTATCCCTCTGCTACCAATATTTCCTAAGCTGATGAATGGGTTTCACACCTACTGGGCATGAAAGGTGTGGGCTGTTGGGAGGAAGCTAAAGGGAAAGTGACAGACAGAGCAGACAACATGATTTGATAAGCTAATTTACTCAGGAAGCTGGGCTAAATATGTAAGCCAGTACAGGATCTTGTTTCTTCTTCCAAATGAAGATCCCTTTCTAAGGACGCAGGCACTCAAAGGAAGCCGATTTCTTTATTACATTTTAAAGACATTCTTCAGCAGTTAATGTGGGTGTACACCTATACCACCAAAAGAAACCATGCCTCTCACTGAGTCTGAGTGGCTGGGTTTGACTGCAGCCACACTGTACACAGAGTGGCCCTGTTTCTTTCTTGGTTTGGATACATACCAACTTCCACTTAACTCAGATTCCAGTAGAAATGGCTAGTGTCAGATAGCCTGTCTGAGGAGCCAGCTGTGGCCCTTTAGGCAAAAACTCTGGATAAAATACCACAGACAATTTCTACTCCCACTGAAGTGAGGATTCCTAGTGGAAAGGTCAAGGTCTCTCTTCCATGTGGTCTATAAGACAAAGCTACACAGTGATGACAAATGTGTCGGTTCTGTGATGAAAAACTTCAGCAAGTAGGGACCTTCAGGTTTTTTGCACAGCATGTAGGAACAATGAATTCACAAAGTTCCACTGGGAAGACTTTCACCTCCCCCACGTCACCACTTCCACACACATGGACACACACAGAGAACACCTCCTCTCAAAATTCAGCCTCCTGAAGTTACAAGGAATATTTCAGAGCTCTTCAGCAGAATCAGCCCTCAGGAAACAGAACTCTGTTTTCTGAAACTGAGCTTATTTCCTTAGATTCTGTCAAGCTTCTCTTAAGTGCTGGTGTCCTACAACCCATACTTTGCCTGACCCATGCCCACAGGCAGATGAGATGCATAATTTTCCTGAGTCTCTTGGTTGTATTATCACAATACTGTAACATATAACTACTGTAACTACAAATTTATAATGGAGTTAAATTGATTCTTCATTTCCACCAGCATCACCAATGGTTCTTGAAGTCATAAATAAACTTCTGTTTAAAACTGTGGTGTTTTTAGAAGGAAGTACTGCAATGAAAGATAAAAAGTTCTGGTCTTTGCCCTTGCTTCTTATTTCCTCATATTCCAAAACTTTGTGAAAAAACACTGAAGCGATGACAAGGAAAATATTTATTCCTCTAGCTGCATTGTGGGGGGAGAGATGGGGAACATGCAGGAGGAAAACAGGACTATAAGTAATGGAAGGTTCTTTGTAAGGCAAACCTGTAAGCTAGATATGAGTGGATGTTGCAGAAATTTATCAACAATGTTTGTTTGACAAATGTTTTCTTTGACAAGTATCACATTTTATGAGCAGCCTAAAACGTTGATTGAATACCAGACTAACTGATTTATCAAACACATTATTTGATGAAAGATGACAATTTATTGACTAATGGTTGGCCTTTGCTAATCAGACCTCAAAGTTCTCAGTCAAGAAAAACTCTCCTGAGGCCAAATCCTGAAATTTTTAATTTGAACAAGACATTGCTCCACACTAGAGTACACAGCTGTTCACTGCAGTCAAGATGGTGCTATTCACCTAGTAAGAAATGCACAGAAGATGAATCTATGCACTTGAGATTCTGATTTGTTTTGGGTTTTTGGGGTTTTTTGGTCTGAAGAATGCATTTCAATGGCTGATATTAATAAATGGCATTTTTCTCCCAAATATCTCCAACATTTTCTCTCCCTATCCAATTGCAGATATTTGTATGAAGCATTGTTAAACTCCATGAAAGTACCAATCTTGAGAAGAGTGACCATCATCAAACACTTGGTCTCCGCTGGCACACAGGAGCAGCTTACACCAGGAAAAAGACTCTGGAGAGCAGCAGATCCACCCAGAACCATAACAGCTGTAGCTAGAGTTATCATCAAAGCAATTCATCGTTTTAAATATGCCTTTAATCAACAGCATATTATACTCATCTCTGATAAGTATAATATACAGTCCGGCTTCTCATGCTCCTGGTATTACCACTGACCTTTGCAGACAATCAACCAGGACATACTAGTTCTGGTCAGCATTCCATGGTAGTCATGTAGACTTTGCAGCATGAAACAGAAATTTCCTTCTGTTGCTGATTTTCACTTGATATGGTCAAGTAAAAGGGCATGAGGGTTGTGTGTGCCCATATGAATCTAGGAAGGTGGGAATTGGATGGGATGCTGGGAACTGAAATCCCAATGTAATATTTCATAAACTCAAAGCGTAGGAGATATTTTATAATTCATTTTGGCTTGTATTTTGCCACTGCACCACCCCATCACTCTACTGCCCTCTCTACCCTCATTTTATTTTAATGAACAATGCTAATTTTCAATAGCTGTAAGGAAAATGTTCTGTATGAAAGCAAGGGTGTTATCATGTGAAAATATGACCAAATTAGGAATTATTGTAATAGCTGCCACTGCCTAATGTTCAGAAGAAATCTTGCTTTGATGTATAAACCAGAAATAATATAACGTTTTACTGACTACTTCTATCTAAACAGAATCATACACTGAATGTATTTGCATTTAGAGTTGAACCCTTCTTCACTCAAATTACTGCTGAGAAACAGGATTTATATTGTATATATTTGATTGCATATGTACACTAGCACTTTAGATTGCTTGCTTCTGTCAGGACTGCATTTCTCCTGTGTGTGAATGACTCAGTTTAGCTTTCCTGTATCACTACTACGTGGTGATATACTGTTGCCAGAGATGTGTGCAAGGAGAACAGACATTCTATACAACTAGATTTTCACTGAGGATTACTCACTTCTCATGTGTGACTGCTTTCTTCCCTGCCTAAACTTTATAACCATTGCAGGAGGCCAGATGAAGAAGCCAGACCTAGAACTACTGATGTTAATTGCCGTTAACAAGAGTGGTCTACCTAAAACAACTCCTGCTTTAAAACACACCATCAGAAACATCTAATTAAATGTCAATCAGAGAATAGGAGCAAAAGAAGTGCCCAGCTGGAGATATTTTGGACTTGATGGAATCTGGAAGAAGGTCCCTCTAGCTTGAACAGTGCACCCAAACTGACCAGAATGAAAGTTCGGTATGGACTATATTAAAAGCAAGGCTAAGTGAGATTTTAGTTCTTAGGCTAGGATATCCTCTTTTCTCACATTTTCTGTCCAATCCTCATTCTTTTCTCCTTTCTATGATTCTGTCTTTAAACTCTCCACCATATGACATTTGCAGGAAGGGAACAATGCAAACCTGGCAGAGTCTCTCTGTGCTTCTGCACTGGTTGATGTCTACTAGATGAGACAAGGTGAGATAAGCACCAGGAATTTCTAGAAACATCTGAAATTTCTCTTATTAGGCTTCCTGCTCAGAGGGACACCTAACTCACATACCTGCACTGTGATTGATATAATTGTACATTTAAAAAACAATTGTATATTAAGAAAAACCCAAACATTGAGTAAAAATAAGTCAAATTCACTGTAGGTGGTTATGTTGTAAAATGAATATGCAAGTAAAACAGATTGGATATAGGTATAGATAGAGATACAGTATTTTTAATAACAAATTTAACTTTCAGTCTCAACTTCACTCACTTGTGCAAATGTCCAAACAAAGACATCTAATACAGTAATGGAAACTACCAGAACTTTTCTGATAGCCAAAAATGTCCAGAATACACCCTACATTCTTTGGGACTTCTATGTAAATGCTGCACTATTCCAGCCATGGGCTGAATTTCTCTGTGTATGCATTTGTGTCACGTTTTCTTATTTTTATTAAGTTTGAATTAATCCTTCACCAGAAAAAAATATGACATATTTTGACAATGAAAGCAGAGTGGATGAAAAGAAGAGAAAAAATATGAATATCAGGGAATAAGACCAAGTTAAAACACCGGTTTTTGAAGTCTGCGATCGTGACCAAAATTTTTACTGGAAATTAAGGCATGCTATTAATATGATTCCTCATAACACTACAAAAGGAATCTTCCAGTATGACAATTCAGGTAAAGAAGCTAACTTTAGCACTCTTCAAGAAGTAGTAAAGCAGTGAAAACAGAATCTGTATATAAGCATTAAAGCTTTTCCAAGTTTCAAAAGGATTCAATGGGGTAAAAGGAAAATAGGTAGTCCACAAAACTGAGAGCATTCTAAACTTTGAATATTATCAAATAAAAGCATCCATTTTTAATGCTAAATAGCTAAAATACTCATGACAAAGTATTGGCATTGCCAACATTTTTCCATTTCAATAAATTTTTGTTTAATACTTGTGATTCTAATCATAAAGGAGAGATTAAAAACATTATGTGGGTTGTCTTGTTTACCAATACTTTGAAAATCAGAATACTGTTACTAGTACATCTTACATTAGAATGCTAATTAAAAATATCATAAGCATGGGCTGCCAAGAAAATCTTGAAAGAAAAATTGAGCTCTTTTCCATGGGAACAACTTTGAAATTTTTTAAGGTTTTGCTGAACTGTTTTGTTGATCTGTTAATAACATCACAATTATGGAACATAAAAAATGTCAAGAATGAACGATTCACTGGACTCATTCTGTTGTAATGAACCATCACATTCTAAGCATTTTTTGCTATGTAGTATAGTATAGAAGGCTGCAATCTGAGTGTTTTAAAGCAAGTACTTGGATAGTATGTAAAGTGTGTCTTAATGGACATATTATTTTATTACCTTGTATTGGGGCATTACCATTACACATTAGAACCTGGCCATTGCTCAAGAAGCCTCTTGAGCAGTCAAGAGAATTTTTATACTTCTGAACATGCGCCCTGTGTCCAGCTGCACATAGCAGGAAAGGTGACATGGTCACTTCAGGTTGGTCACTGGCCAGTAAATGGGGATGCTGAGCTCCTTCTCTGTTGCAGTGACCATTAACTTGGGCCCAGATTAAAATTCACATCCTCTCCCATATGAAAAATGAGAACACCTAACTTCTCACAATTTAGTCAGTGCTCAGTTTGTTGCACTACATAATCAAGGAGCAAGTGGCTCCTGATTATTTGCCCTGTCACACTGGCAAGCCCTCCTTAGTCTGTCTGCTCTTTGCAAGCTTGCGCTCACTGATCCTGGACTAGCCCTGCACAAAACGTGGTTTCCAGAGCACTGTGTGCTTTGGGTGACATTTTCAGAAGTACAAGAGGAGCTTTTGTGTTGCGTTGTGTACATATCAGAAGGTCAACACCAAACGCAGCAAAGCTGTATTGCCTCCCTGAATAGATAAACCCCAGCCCCATTATCAAATAAAGAAATCTTGGCTCTGAAGTGCCTAAGTCACTTTTAAAAAATCAGATTCTTTTGTAAAATGTAACTTGTTTGACCACTAAGCTCCTGAGAGAAGTCAGCTGCCTCATATACACAGAAACTTTGACAGAATCAGTAACACAGAGAAAGTATGCCTTCAGCCAGTTGTCTCCTTCCTTCTGTATTTAAAATGCAGCTTCCTACAGGAGCAGGGAAAGATCAGGAATCTGCATCTCACTTCATTTACCCTCAGACACGGAAATACAAGGCGATATTTTGAGAAGCAGCATGAAAAAAATCCATCACAAAAGATAAAAGACTATGGTTTCAAAACCCGCCTGTTTCCTCAGAGAGAGAGGGGGGCTTTGTGATGGAAGCTCTCAGTTGTTGAGGAGAAAGTACACAGCACGTATGTGTAAACATATCCCACATAGCCTGTGACGCACTGGTTCCCTTCTAAACATAGAGCATGTTATCAGCGCTGCTGTGCGTATCGGCAGCTGAGAGGCTGCTCAGCACCCTGTTTATCTAATGGGCCATAATAGACAGAGCGACCCAGCACAATAGACAGTGAGATGTGCAAGTATGTTCTGAGCTAGTACAAGTCCTTTTTTCTCTTTTCCAAACTGGGAAAGGAGGGGGTGAGCGCATTACACAAGACAGATCACACGGCTGTCCAGCAGCCACTGAACCATAGCATAAAGGCCTTGTTTAGATAAATAATGACTCCTTTACTTTATTCTTAGAACTGGAAGTCTCTAGAACTGAAACATAATGTCCCATAACTGCTTCTGGCATCTGTTTTTCAGGGAGAGGATTGGCCCATTTATAAGGGGATCCATTTTCACAAAGGTTTGCACTGTTGCGGAGAGAATTCATCTCTTCCCTTCAATAGATCCCATCCACTTAAAAAGGGCAGCAAGGCAATGAACTAACAGTTTCAACACAGTGTTTTGGAAATTAACCAGGAAATCAAATCATGTGCATTCCTCAAGCCTCTTCTAATCATCCTACAAAGCATCCCAGGAAGAATATACCAAGCAAAGGAAAAACTAGCATCATCTGAACAGTTTGGATGTGAAGGTATTTCCTTCCCCATTGTTTTGGGAAGGGGGATGAGTATGGGGGGAATGAGTGTTATTACTATTTTGCTGGTTTTAACTTTATAATCAAGAACTCTTTCAGAATTCAGCTTAATGGTTTGCTCAGTTCTGGAAATTAGAATAATGAAGCTGACATACTTCCATGTACATGCAAAGGTTTAAGATTTCATTATAAACTATCTGAAGCTGTTCAGAGAAGATTTCACTACTCCTAAGACAACCACAGCAGCCTGAAAGGAGATGCTTTCCCTCATCTCAGGAGGTGAACACAAGAAAGAAAGACCAGAGTAAATAATGATGGTTTACTCCTGAATCCTATCTCATTTTCTGCTGAGAAACTGCTTTAGTGAAACACCTGCACTGTGAATAGTTTATTCATCAATTTATTCCTTTTTCTGTAGTTGTGACTTACTAGAAAATGGCTTATGAACTCTCTTAAATCTATTATATATTTGACATTTATTCTAGTTCAAAAACCATGTTAGTCTGCGGTTAGTTGATAACATGATCATGACAGGCCTTACTATTCATTTCAGAGAGCATGCAAGTGCTGACTACATCCCGGAGGTACCTAACTTCACAACCAAGTGAAGCTCACTTCAGTGTTTGACAAAGTCACTCCATTGGTAAGGAGGCAGTGGATCCTACTCAAACACACATGCAACAGATGTGGGAGTGTGGAAGAGGGAGCCAGAGCAGGTGGAGAAGCAGGGAGAGCCTCCATGTGAGGTAACAACCAAGTAACAACTTGATGGCTGGAGGATTCTTTTGGAGAGTGGAGGAGAAGCCCAGGAAGCATGATTAAAAGCCTGGTTATGTGGGAATATGTCCAGATGAAGAGATAAGGATCAGTAGGATGACCTATTTTGAGTGTCTGGCTTTCTTTGCACTTCTGGGAAATTTATGACTGCAGAAAGTATGGAGGCAAAGAGTAGATTAATTGACAGGCTAGCACTGATGGATCTGATATTCCAGGGACACCTCTGCCTAGGCAGGAGAGTGAGCAAATCTTTAAACTGACTGCACAAGTGCTTCTATAATTTTTGGCTTGTTTTTCATCTTTATAATGCTGTAAATTTTAGAATGAACTTTAAAGGGTAACCACTAGACATTACTTGATCTACCTGCTTCACAGACAATTTAACTAAGACTCAGGAAAGCAAGAGGGTCTACTCCTGTTGTGAGAGGAAAGATTGGCAGGAGCATAACAAAGTGAAGGTCACATAGGAATTCTATTTCAAGTATTTTAGAAACAAAACCGCATAGTGACACCAAGCCATTCAGGAGAATGTAATTATCGACTCTGTTTTGGAGAATACTTGTGACAAACCAGTCAGTGTTGCAAGTGGTGGCCTCAGATAAGGAAAGAAGTCTGTAAAATTCAAGCTTCAGCAGAAACCCTAAGATGAGTCACATCTAGGGTTAAAACTGAAACAAAAGCCTACATTACATTAAGATTCTTCATTAAGATAAACAACAAAGACACACACAAACATACATGCACACTAACAGAGTCACAGTTGCTATTGCCTCCTACTAGGAACAGTTCAGTCTTTTCCTGATGATTTTATATACCCACCCTCTGGGGATACAGCTGACTGCTAGCAATTACCCTTGATACACCAGCAGGTATTTCCTGAGGGGAAATGACTATCCTAATAGCTAGTGGCTGGTAAGCCTCCAGCTGACTGAGGCAGTTTTAACTCCTGACAAACTGGGTCCTGTCCATTCACCTTGTCACAAGTACTTTATTGCCTTCTTTGCAGAGAACTCAATGTTCCTAGAAAAATTTTAAATTTTTTAATTTACACCCATAATATTTTATGGGAGCAAAACTTTGCATCTCTCATTTCCACTTGCTTCTGGTTGCCAGGCAGTAGAGCAGAAATCTGGAACAGATCACAGCATGCCTCAGGTTCCCCAGATATCTCCACTACTTAGCAAACACAAGGGTGTGTAGGTCTCTGAGGATGAAGCATCACAACTGGTGCGCAAGACTTTCCACAAGAGTGAGAGCAAGTAACAGAATCCACAATCCTTCCCAGGGCTGCATTTTCAAAGGCAGAGTCTTTGCCTTGCCTTTCTGCCACCCTGAGGTGCACGTAGCTGCCCCACTGCCAGCTTTGCCATGCTCCTGTGGCACAGCCTCCTCAGCACACACTGTACACCTACCTCGGGAGCTTGCTATGCCCAGGAACAGCAGGAAAGATAAGGCTGGCCACGCTGTGTAGCTGTTCTCCTTCGTCCTGGCAGCAAGGGGCAGATCCCACATGAATTGAGGTTCCCAGTGAAACCCAAAGTTAGCCTCTCACCCAGGAATTTAAATTACAAGATTGGTGCTCAGTGACATTACTATCCACAATTGCAAATTTTAATCAATGGCAACAACAATATTTTAATAAAGGGAGAAGGGGAAAGTTTTACCAAGTAAAACAATATCCACTCCCTAAGCCATGAAGTATGACAATCTCACAGCCAGCTTTGCAAAGCTGCACCAGCCAGTTTCTTCCCCATTCCTGTGGTAACATTTCCTTCCCATTTTGAGACTTTCAAGTTTTCCCACATAATAAGATCAGTTCAAGCTAGTACTACTCTTCTGTCTTCCTCTTTCCCACCGGCTCTCTGGTTGTTGTGTCAGTTAACTGCTGAAGTTTCTGGTTTTTCTCCTCTAAATAAAAATACATCTAGCACTAAGAGATCTATCAATCATCTTGCCTAAGCAAGACTCTTAAACAGGTTTTCATATTTCATAAATTAGCAGGAGCCACTTTAATAGTATTTTCACTTCTAGCTCTCACATACTTACAGACTAAGCCGCTGCCTTACTCTAGTATCCTTACTCTGCCTAGGAATATTGAACACTAACAGTCTAATGCACACTTTCTGACATTATTCCCAAAACAAACTATTTTCCAACACATAACATGCCTTTCCTTTTCTCAGAAGTGGTTCTCAGGCAGAGCAAACTACATATATAAAGCTAAAGCAGCCACCTCTCACACCAGCCCTTTTGATCCCATCTATTCTCCTTGGCAGACACTGGCAGGAAGCCCCTCCAGTGGGTACATATTCCTGGTGGGAGGGAGTGCATCACTTTTTAAGTCAGTCTTCTAGTTTTTCCAAGGTGTTGTCTGTGAAACAGTCAGATGTAAAACATCACTCATCTTAGTAGGGTATTGATAAATCCCATTGAGTTCAGTAAGTCTTCTGCTACTCAAGTGCTTTGGCAGTTCTGGAAATTCCACTGCTAAACTTCTCAGGGTGAATGTGAATCTAAAGAAAAGCTGCTCATCAGCTCAAACCCTGCTTTGGCATGTCTGGGTCAGCTTTAGAATTTGTAAAAATTAGATCCAACTCATTAACAAAAAAAAAACAAAATAAAAACTTCTTCCATTTAGTCCTCTCTTGACGAGATAAACAAGCCCTTAAGTCTCCTACTTAAATACTTTTTCTCACTATAATAT
This sequence comes from Cyanistes caeruleus, assembly GCF_971803275.1. Lineage (NCBI taxonomy): Eukaryota > Metazoa > Chordata > Aves > Passeriformes > Paridae > Cyanistes > Cyanistes caeruleus. Next base: position 62,874,686 of record NC_141702.1, read on the forward strand.
GCATACAGACATAAGTGAGCATACATATATGTATACACATATATAATGCACACACGCATATATAATAGGAGCATATATAGAAAGCATGAATAAAACAAACCAAGTTCAAAGATTTTGAAAATTCACATCCACCTAGATACAGTATGCAAACCCAAGGCATTATGTATATGGCTTTTGGTACCCACTATTAGTTAGTAATAGTAGAATAAATTATTTAACAATAACTAGGGACTAACTATATTTTGTAGGATTTTGTTGGATTTTGCTTTTTACTTTAGATCAACTTTAGTCTGCTGCTAGCTGGATTTGTTTACTTTAAAATGTTTCTGAATGCTTTGATAGGGACAAGTGTTCTAATATTATTGCCAAATTTTTGCCAGATTGAAAATGTGCATGGCTTATTTTTCTTCTAAGACTGCAGAAGAACACTATGTTTCAGGTCTCAGTTTCCAAATCCTTCAAGTTCTCCCTGATATCTTTTTTTGAAAATTTTAGTTCCTATATGGACAAAGCACAGATCATGACCTTACTGTGCAAAATTTCCCTAGTTTGCACAACCTCCTTAGTATGTGTCTCTGAATAAATTGGTACTATATCCCTGCCTCCAACACAGTTTAGAACTGCAACTCTAATAAAGACATAGGCGCATACCAGAGTTTCCAAATATTTGCTCAAAAGGGAGCCAGAGAAGCAAAGTCTACAGCTAGGAAGTGCAATGCATTTTACAATTAGCCATCCTTATTTGGGAAAAGACTACCAGCTACTAAAAAAGAGCAGTCTTCAATGGGCTGCATGACTTGAGTGTACCATAAGGTTTCTACATGACTCAAACTGTCCATGTTTGTATTTCTGTGTCGACATTAGAAGCACAGTTCAGCCCTCAGAACCTCACAAGCCAGAGCATAGAGGTGACCCAAGGGAGTGCATGACAGGAAAGGGAACCAAAGAAAGTGGCTGACACCAATAGGCAAAGCTGTGGCAACTTTTTGAGTTGCTTTAAGTAGAAGAATATAGATACAGAAAAACATTTGACTTTGGAGAGAGTAGGATGAAAACCAAGGTACGCTTTTGTACTTACTGTAGTTTTGACCACACTGGTCATTCCCTTTGGGCCATTTCTTGCTGAAAAAGGAGATTCCTGTGACTAGGCAAGTTTTTGAGGAGAACAATTTCAATTCCCAAGTCATATCTCCACACTCCTTGATTTGGCTTGACAGCAGTGTAGATCTTCCCTGGCCACCAAGGAAGAATTTTTCTTCATTATTCCAGGTAATCAGTTTTTTGCTCTCTTCTTGCAGCATCAACCCAGTGCTGTGTTGGCAAGTACTGAGCCAGTCTAACATTTTTTCTAAAGTTCTGTGCAAAGGCTGTGGAATGCACACCAAGCTTACCAGATTGATTTAACATGAATATTTATAGGACATTTAGATTATACTCAGCTTAATGTCTGGAAGTAGACCCCAGCTGTATTTTCTAAAAGTGCCAGCAAACATTTCTCATTGGTCTCCAAGAGTAATCTGAAGAGAGGAAAAGAAAAAACAACACCAACAAAAAAACCCAACCAAGAACTAAGGCAACCTCTGCACTTTTCATTCATAATTAAAGTCTTCCTGATTTTAACTCTAGACTGGATTTATGTTGTCCGCCCCTAAGACCTGCACTGAAGGAAACCTCTTTGGACTGTTGTAGTGCCTCTAACCACCACTAATAAAACTTTAGACTTCAGAAAAATTATTCCTCATAGAATTCAATTGCTAGTATCCATGAGGCATGTGTTAGCCTTTTACATGAAGCTAAGCAGAAATATGATGATACTTTTGCAAAGGGGAGGAATTGCACTCTCAGGAAAAAGCAGCTGATGTCTGACCATGGTAATTTAAACATCGTTCTGGTGTTTTGGGCAACCATCTATCAAAACACAACTAACATATACCATAATTAGAAACAAGACAATGAGAGAGAGAAGGTAATACTTAATGAAAATGAAAACATATGATGGAGATTGATCTCTGAAGAGAGAAGGAAGGGATTTTAAATAATCTGTGTTTGTGTACACAGAAAACAAAATAATTAAAAACACGATTACTGGCAGCAGAAAGAGGAAAAACCAAAAAATCTGTGACAGACAGGCTTGGTCAGAAGAAAAGTGGCTAATGTCCACATGCAGCTGGCATTCAGCAGTGAGTGCAAGTGATACATCTATTATAATCGGCAGACAACCAAATGAATATAAATTGTAGAGGGGGAGAGGAAATAAAGAGGAAAAAGAAGAAAAGTGGTTTGCTTTTGTTGCAAACCCTGACACTGGGCAAATAATGGAAAGGGAAGATAATTTCTTAAGAGACAGAGCGAAGACTGAGAGAAAGCTCAGTAACATGAATTAAAAGTTTAAAAAGACACAAATGTAAAATTAAGTCTGCACAGTTATTCCTTGAAAATAAGGAATTCACAATTCCTTTCAGAATCCACAACTCCTTTCAACTTTATCCCTCTCTGTGAGGTTAGAGTTTTTAAGCTGCAATGCATTTCTTAATGACTGGATCATATTCTAAAGTTCAGAGTTACACATAGCACAGGAAATATTTATTTCTCCAACAGTCTAAGGTTCACTGCCTCTTAGTGAAGACTTTTTATGTCAAATGACACCTTTCAAATCTCCTTCTAAATGAAATGCAAAAACAGCAAAAGGGAAACAAAAGAGAATGGAATTTTTCTCTGACTTGTTCAGAAATGGTCCATCTTTTATGTTCAAGTTTTAAATAATAACATAAAAATCATACTGGGACAGAAACTACACCAAAAGAATTCAAGGTAAGACTCATTTCAGAAAGGTATGACTATTTTATAATAGTGGTGAGACAATAATAACAAGAACTACAACTGGAAATAGTTATTACTGAGTACTTTGTCTGAAAAAATAAAGATGTGAATTTCCTAAGTACAGGCAAAAGTAGTATCTATTTCTGGACATGGCAAAAGATAACAATTTCCCAATACCATTGGAAAGAAAAGACCAATGGAGAAACCATGTTGAATTTAACCTTGTTTTGAACACAGCCTGGCTCTGATATGATAGATTGTTAAGTCAAACCTGCCCCCCAGGATGGAAAATCTCATTTATTTCTGCCCAAGCATAAGTCAGGACAAGGATCCCCAACCAGTTACAGGCTTTAGGCTGCTCTGAGTAGTGGTTCCATACTATTTCTTCCCTCCCACTGCATCCTCCAACCCCCACCCCAAGGATGCTCATGTGATGAGGTAACTTCATCCTTCACCTTGTTTTCTTCATTCAGAGAAAATATCATTTTCTCAGATAGAAAAATTCTCACTTTCCTTTATTTTTCTTCTCTTTTTCCTTCTCTTACTCTCTTTTTTCCTCCCCCCCCCCCACCTTTTTTCATATCCTTTGTTGCTGCTGTGGCGTTTTGCTAACTGACCTTAAATAAACTTCTGATTCCCATGACCCACTACATGACCAAAAATGCAAGGAATATTAAATTATTTTCCACAATATAAGCATATTATAAATAATATTTTCTTTTCATAGGATCTATCACCACAAAAAGAAAAAAAGAAAAAGAAAAAAAAAAAAAAAAGAAAAAAAAAGACAGGAAATCTAGCAGGAGATCTAGAAATGCCAGTAGGGACTCTTGGGAAAGGACAAAGCTGTTGGCCCAAATTGAAAAGAGTGGTCTATAGATCCATAGATCAGACACTTGTAGCCAGGCTTTGTCCCCTCCAGACAGTCATCCTAGCTACAATCATCCAAGAATTTCAAGAGCCCATTCCACAGTACTCAGTTCTACAAAGTCCCAAGGGTCCAGAAACGCTAAGGAATGAACATGAATGCATGGCGTAATTAGAGGAGGAAAATGTGTTACTCTTCCTCTGCACCGGAATGAAAGAGGTCATTCATTACAGAGGAAAGATTTACAAAGTGTAACAGCACAAAGCCACATCCAACAACTTCATCTCTCCTTATGAACAGTAGTTGAATGATTTTCTAAACATTTTTCAAACCATCACATTCCTTTTTCAATTGTTATCTCCTATTAATATCATTATCTTTGGCTTCATTCTTTCCCCATTCATTTTAAAATTATCTTTCCTTCTCTTTTTTTTTTTTTTTAATATATAACCAACCTTCCTGCAAGAACTATCAGGGATTTTCATCCTTTAGCCAGCTGAAGCTCTGAGAATACCATTCAAATATTTTGCTTTCCCAGAACTAAAAGCTTGAGAATTCAATGATATTGTGATAGACAAATCATTTAAAATGAAAATAATAGTGCACCCAGAGCTTTTTGTTATGCCTAAATGAATCAGAACCAAGCTTTCACTGTTGAAACTGTGCAGGGAGTAATTCCTTCTTTATACATGTTCACATTACCTCTTAACATGCTTAGTGACACAAGACAAATGCTCCACAGGAACATCTAGAGTCAAGGGCTGTATCTTTCCAAGAAAAGGGGTAAAATATGAGAGAATTCTCATTAAATACTCTTGAATTTGTCTCAGGATATTTGTAGCTTTCCATACATATGAACAGCCAATATTTGGATACATTTCAGCTGTAAACCCAAACCTTTGATTAGATAATTGAGTATATCAAATTGGTTTAAGTCCACCCATGACCAAACCAGAATTCTCCTTATTCTACTCAATTTGTAAATCTTGTCCATCATTAAAGATGGCACATTAACATGCTTCATGAAGCATATCAGAAATCTTACATCTGCAACATCAGAGCAGAGAGAAGCACAGTGCAACATTATCACAGCTACACCTGATAAATAAGACACACATAAGAGATGGATTTATTTTTTAAAAAAAAAAGTAGTGATAAACTAATGCATGAAATCAAACACAACATTTTATCTTTTTTATTAAAGGATATTTGAACTAGGTAAATTTGGTATACTAAGAAAATAAATCTGTCACAGTGCACACTGCTGTTTTTTGAAATTTACGTAATTGATACACGATATGAAAAGAAAAGTGCAAGTGAAATTATGTATGCAGGTAGTATACCTGGTGCAAGTTGTACTGTATCATAATATATTAATATAATAAAACATCCAGATCATAATGAATAAACAATTTTCAGATGGTTGCATTAAGTGTCTGGATCCACCATGTTTCCAGTTCACTCTGCTAAGCCCATGTGTGCTCTGACTGAAATTGCAAGTTGTCTTGGAAAATAATTGAAACTCATGCTATTATTTCAGTTGCAAGTGTGAATTTTAGAGCAAGGAAATTCATGGAGATAGAAAGAATCGCTGTTGAAATAATTAATAAGAATTTGAACAATTCAGATTCTCAGCATAAGTATGATGATATTGGAATGTGGTTAATTTTTTTCGTAGGGAAGCCATCTAATTTAATTAGGTCTTGTTGTCCTTGGACTGCTCTTTTAGATGTGAAAAGGAGCACCCTGTGTTGGTATTTTCTGCTGTTTATAAAATTGATTTCAGTGCAGAAAGAACCTCCCAAACACCTGGGCCAAACTGGAAACAAGAGCAATTACATTTTAAAACTAGCAAAGAAGCCAAAGGAATAGTTTCCCCAGTTATGTACTTCAGTGCACAGAGCTAGATGGGGGAGCATGTGCCTTCATATGTGTATCTGTCACTGACACAATTCAATCAAGGAAGCAGTAAACTTGTCCCATGTGTTTTCTCTGTTAATTGCTTTCTTCCATTGTTCAGATTCCAGAGGACACTGGTCTTTACTCCCAGTAAATACAAGGTATGTCAGAGGGCTTACCAAAACAAGTCTTTTTTTAAACGGTCCTTTCAGCAACTTGTGAAATTCCTCACCTTCATCTTTCATTCCCCAGGGAGCAGGCTCTGAGGAAGTGGACTGGCACCAACAAATCAGCACCAACAAATCGGCTGCTTTGAAATTACAGACCATTTAACCCAGAAAACTTGAAAGACGTAATCTTTTCTTCTACTGACCTTGCGGTTCCCCCACATGAGCCTACCACCATTGTATCTGCAGTTACAGATTTTGGCTGTCACTTCCTCCTATATTTTTAACAGATGGGTTCATTCCCTAGTATGCCTTTTTTTCATGCCTGCTTTTAATTTTCCTCTTTCCCCGTCCTCAAAGCACCAACTTTATATGAAATGTTTTTCCTCTCAGACACGTCACCCTCCATAGCCCTGCAGAGGCCGAGGAGGCTGAGACCTCACTCTACCACCATGAGCAGCGTGTCAGCTGCTCTGCACCAGGGAAGGAAGAGCCTTCTGTGAAATACAAAAAATCCTTCCCAGGGGACAGTTACAAGAACAATCCATTGATTTGGTTTTATATTCACAAAAGTGTCAGCTGTTATTTTTTAAGATTTAAATATCTTTCCAAATGATTGACAAATTAAATGCGCCTAGCTGAATAGGAGGGCCCCCCTAACATTCAAAGTACAGGATTTTACTTGCAGGTAGAGAAAAACAAATATCGAGGGTTATAAAATCTTCATTAACTAAGTACTTTCAGGAGAGCCAAAGAAGTAAAACTTGGGCAGCTATTAGCAATCTGACAAGATGCTGTTTATTTAGGTCAGGTCTTCAGAGTGTCTGTTAGCCCTGTAATGATTTGTTAATATCTGTAATTTTCCTTAAGGCTAAACAAATGAGGAAGCCATCTTGTTTTCCACCTCATTGGACCTAGCGTGCTCCAGCAGATTGCCATGGCAACCAGAGCGAGTGTGCCCGATGTGAAGGGAACGGTCTAGGCCTCATTTCCTAAAAGCATGTTCCTACTGAGGTTGACTCACCAATTAAAAGACTTTTCTGTCCTCTGGGGTTTCAGGGATGTAAATAGAGACGTGAAGCCTGGCTGATCAGCTGCTTTACCTGAGCTAGCTACTCTTACCAATTGCCTAAATATAGAACAAATATCCAGCAGATAGGGAAAGAAGTATTTCTGGAATTTCATCAAGGACTGTATTAATCCTAAAAATAAATAAACAAATAAATAATTTTAAAAAAACACGAACAACAAAACAAAACAAAAAAAAAATGGTTGTTTTGAAGAGTGCATTGAGACAGTTCTTGTGATTTTGTGATTACTGAGTAAACAGCTTGAACAAGGGGGTGTTCTCCAAACCTTGGAAGATGCTCATAGTGCATCTTTTACAACATCAACAATAACATGTTTTGTCATCAGCCCTCTGTCAGTGTGTCTGAGTCACACACATTTGGTATAAGTGAGGATTAATTATAGATCTAATAAAAAAAAAAAAAAAGATGTGAGACTGTGGGATGACTGTTCCAACATAGCTTTTAGGCGTCATTCATTTTCTTATGATCAGCTGCTCACAAGTAGCTTTTATTAAACAGAAGAAAATTTTATAAAGAATGGAAAGCTTTATAGTACCATCAATTAATGAATTCTCTCATCATGATATCAGTTTGTTTAGAACAAAATTGTGGCTGCCGCTGATTCAAACAAAAAAAAATTCTATAACAGTTTTTCCTATTTTGCTATATTGAGACTGATTTAGAAAAGAAGATAGAATAAATTGAGAAATATGATAGAACTGCAAATATTAACAATAAAATAACACTTTGGTCAAAGTGAAATAATTGATTTAGTAGGTTGTCATTGTCAAAATGTAGATCAAGTACTGAAAGAAAGAGTAACACTACACATTGGACTCAGTATAAGATCTGACTTAACACATTTACAGTTGATCATGTAATCATCTTACTGGATAACATCCATCACAAAACTCCAAAGGCCTTCAAACCCTTCAAAGATGTGGCTAGAACAGCCATCAGAGGCAGAACACTAAAGAAAAACATCTCTATATAGTGCTATCCTGTTTGGATAAACACTGAACACATAATAGTTTTCAGTCAAGAATTTCTGAACAGCAGTAAATCCAAATCACCTTTGTAGTACCCTGTTCTCACTGAGCAAAGAAAAACCCATCATTATGCATATTTAGTACATGCAGGGCATGTCCTTCTGTGTGAGATCAGTATAAGACATTGGGTGAAGTAGACAACATACAGACCTACATTTTCTACTGTACTCCAAATGAGAGACACACAGGACAAAGGTAGAGCTGTCTACAGCACCAAGCCCTTATATATAAAAGTCCCTGTTAAATTATTTTTTCAAACGTATCAACTGCTGATTTCCTTTAGACTCTCAGATGTTTTTGAGTCCTGTTTAAATACCTAGATATTTTACTGACTTGGTTCCACATCGCAGTAAGTATACTCAGAACCCCAATTCAGAAAAATAACTGCTTCTAAACTAACAATGTTAACACCCACTCTATTACCCTCCCTAGACCATATTTCAAAATATAATTCTGTGCACTCCATTGAATAAATGTAATTCCCTGTTATTGAATCTAACTAGCTAAATATATTTTGTTTAAGAGTTATCTTATAGATAAACTCAGTAACCGCCTGCCTTGGACAATCAACAGAAAACTGTGGCTATGGTTTTAGCTCACTAACTAATCGGCATTACCTCTAACAGTTTCCTAGACACAGCGTTGTCCAATTTGACAGAGCTCGTTTGTTTTCAATTCTTGAGGAAAAAAAGTGTTGATATAAAAAAATTTCTTGAAAAGACAAAATAAAAATTCAGTTTGCGTGTACCTCTGCATACTGAAACTTCTAAGAAGACTTCTTGCCTTAAAGAAAAATGCCACATTTTAAGGATTATTTTAAAATACTGCATTTTAAAATGGATAGAAACAATATAGGAAATACATAGCACCACATAAAAATGATCAATTCTGACTGGTAATATTAAGCTCAGTTTTGGTTGACTCACTCTCAAGAAAGATAAAGCAGAGACTGATGAATTTCAGAGTAGAAATCAAGGTAAAGTGGGATTTATATTGAATGAGAGATTTACCCAGACAGAACAAGAGTAACAGGAGACTTGATGGAGGTATACAAAATTGCTACTAGTATAGTAATAAACTGATCAATCTCTCCTTTTATTAAACTTGTCCCATCATATAACAACATAGGATTGCAAATTAAAAGGCAATAAATTCTGATTAGAAAGAGAAGTATTTACTTACGAGAGACATAGCCCTGCACAAGGTCATTAAGTGAAATACTATGGATAGAGTTGAAAAAGAAGGCTAATGTTACAACCATTAATACCTTTTGTGGACATGAAAGTCATCATAAATTTGTATTAAACCTTATGTCATGAGCTTTATAGAAAATGCAATTTTTCCTTACATAGTTCTACTTGTCTACTGCCTTGGTTCTCTGACAAGGATTTTACCTCTCCGTAGCATCTACTGTCAGCTACTGCCAGCTTATTCTTTATAGATTTTAATTTTGTTTCACTGCCTACTGGTTGTAATTATCTCAGATGTATGAAAATAACATTTTATCAACTGCTTTTTATCCTTTTCCATTTGGCAAACACTGGTTTCTTGTGTGTGTTTTGAGCCAAACTGAAATCAACACATCTGTTTCAGTTTAATATCTACAGTTTATATAACAAGACCTATGCAGTAATATGCTGTCTTTACAGTGGTGTTTCCTAACCAGTGAAACCAGGCCAAAACACCTATGGCACTTTAGAATTTTCCTGATTATAGGAAATCAAGGCCTTTATGATATATCTCTGCTCAAAGATACCTTTAGTCATGCCAAACAACCTTTTTGTTCCTGCCAGCATTATCAATTGCTCAGGAAATAGTGTGCTTAGTTAATTATTGCTTTGGAGTCAGCAGATGGGGTACAAATAATCTCAGTTCAAGAGTTGCAGAAGTAATGGGAATTGTTTTCTTTTACAAATTCCCAGTGGTGAAGTATGCAATTTAAATAAGAAGGATTGGGTACTGCTTTTGGCACGCTGTGATATCATGAATAGTTGCCACTGAAACCAAGAATCCTTCAAGTGACATCCATTTGCAAACCTGCCTGAGGACACATGTGTTGAATTTGCTTTGAAGAGATGCAACAAAGCACAAAATTCCAGTCTGTTTTCAAATAATCAGCCCATAGTGATAAGAGTATTTGGATCCAAATACAAATTGTTATCAGTATTTAGATGTTTCATCACTGGCTTGAAGTTAAAGTAATACCACAATAAATAAACACAAAGCAAAACTTCAGATTATAGTACCCTTATGTCAGAAGCCCAGGGGTATCCACAGGTTTTGTCCTGGTGAAGCCTGCCACTATCACCAGCCTGATCTTGTTCAGACCTTGTGGGACAGTACCTACTGATGTCCAGCCTGCCTCTGTGAAGGTTACTTTTGACTCCTGACTTGTCCTCCCCCTTGAAGGGAACATGTTCTTGCTGCTCCCTTACATGTCTTTCTAAAAATTTAAACATAGGGTTTATTACAGCAGTGATTTTTACTTGAGTGAAAATTTCTCTAGCCTTCACTTCTGTGTTTTTACTTTGAGGCCAAACATCCACCTGACATCTTCCAGTGTGGTTTTAATCTTTGCACCAGTTTGTGCTGTTCTGAGTAGTGGTACCCACCAACAGAAAGCATTTATGACAATGGTGAGTTGAAAAATAGTCCCCGCAGTAAATTTCCAAAGACAATCCAAAAGTACAGATCTTTTTCTACAACCAACCCAAAATTACTCTTTCTGAAAACCCTTTTCAATTGGTTCCTGAGACCGTGACAGGCAGCACAGAAAACAAAGTGAGAACGCTTTAACTTTAAATAGGTTCTTCGCTCAAACTCTATATTCGCCCTTCCATGCAGCTCCAGAGGAGTTTAAATTGTTTTTGTATTAACTGGATAAAAATATAGCTTCTACTTTTTCTGCTGAACCTGTCTCGCTGTTGTGAAAAAAACTTCAAAACAAATAGTTTGGAAAGAAAATACAGAAGAAAAAGGTTTTATTCTACAGCTTAGCAACCAGAAATCTCAGTCAAACAGTTCTGGCTTTTGGACTATTCTTCAATAATAGTTTATGATGTCTATCAAGTAACTGTTTAACACAAAATATTCAAAAAATATTTGAAAATAAGACCGGTTTCCTTCTTATGTCTCTTAGAACAAAAAAAAAACATTCTAATGATACATTCAATGGATCAAAAACCAGTTGTTTAGTGGTTTCACCTCTTATTGGATTTCTTTGTCAGAGAAGTGTTAATCTCTCATTGTGGTCATACCACAAAGATGGTACAGCTATAACTTAAGGAGATACAAAGCAATGGTAAGGTATCTACATTCACTTCATGATAATTATATCCTCTGGGCCTGCTCAAGGCAAAAGGTTACCTCACTATAGCTAAAGGTCTTCAGATTCATCGGGCTCAGATCAAACTCTCAGTTGTCCACTTATGTGATCAAGAATAATTCAGATTTTAGTTGTGGAATTGTAAAGAGAAAACTTAAGACCACTACCTTTCTAAATTCCTAGAGCTGGATTGCTACACTTAGCTGTCAGAGGTCATTATTCACTCAGAAATTTTATGCTGTGTTCAGTCTGCATAACTTCAGCTGTACCTTTCCCAGTCCTATATTAGGAGTTGCAAGTTCAAAGGACTCTGAGTCAACAGCATGTTGCCTCCTATTTCACCACAACACTTTGAAAAACTTACCCTTTCAATTCAATATAAAGATGGCATTTTTCCACAATCAATTTCCAAAGTAATGGATTTCCAGAATTAATGCTATGAACTATAGCAAATTTTTGAGCTATTTAATATTGTCTCTGTACAGTACAGAAACCTACATCTCCCTGTTTTACCAAGTTTCTCATTCTCTACCGAGGCAGCAAGTACTGTTCTCATGTTTTAGAATTGTGAGAGGTAAAATTGGACAATAAATCCTCACATGCTGATATCTTATGTTTTAGCAGAGGAACAATTTATATTGAATAATAAGCAAAACAATTTTCAGTTGGATGACTGACAAAAGAAATCATTGTTCATTCTTGCACAATGAACCATGAAAACCAAGTCGAGGTAAGAATGAAAATAGAGTTGGTAATTTCATGCTGCAGGCAAAGCACTGGGGACTTGGAAACTATCTGAGCTCATTGTCACTAGATTTCATTGAAACTCAAGAGGTTGCTCTCATGGGGAGTTTATCTGTACGTTTTTTCTTTATTTGAGTCCACACAGTTTCAACTTTACCCTTTTCAGTCTCACTGAGAGCTTCAGATCCAAATTATTTCAAAATCTCAGAGCAAACTTCACTTGAAATCATTCTTCTTATGGAACTCACCTAGAATTAGGAGTTTTTTCCACCCAAGATCATGGAGAAAATCATACAGAAAACTGATCTTAAAAGGTACAATGTGTTAAAATGAGGCATGTCTCAACAATCATATATTAATCTAGTTTTACTTTTATAGAAGATAAATGTGGGAATTGGGCAAATAGCAAGAAGTCTTTTCTATTTCATACAGTTAGTACTCCTGACAAAGCAATTGTCATTTTAAACAGGATATGATTGAGAAGCTCTTACCACTTGCATAATGTCCTAGAGGTTGCTCATGGGAAATATGAAATTGTGATCGATTCTGTTTGAGGTTCTACATAAATCATTGATGCTTAAGGTCTTAGATACAGCTAGTTAAATAATGGCGAGGAAAAAGTGTCAATTTGCTAATCAGGAAGACTTGTAAAAGTACATTACTTGTTAGATCTACTAAAAAGGACAAGAAGAACAAAGTGCAAGTTGTGCTTATTCCATTATTAAATATAAACACCTGCTGACAGATAGCTTGAATGCTGTGTACCATGTTGGGCCCCTTGTCCAAATACAAGAACTGGAAAATTTCAAGGAAGAACAACATGGGAGATTAAATGTGTGGAATAGTTTTTTATGCAGAACAGATAATCAGACTGAGGTTTTCAGCTTGAAAAAAACCTATGCCCAAGGAAGGATGTGACAGAAGTCTATGAAATCAATAGCATAAAAGAGTGAATAGGAACAGATTGTATTTTGGTTTTCTCTCAATGCAAGAACTCTTGCTAGAAAAAAACAAGCCATATAAACAACACAAACAATTCCATGTAATCCCAGTTCAACTACCTACATTAATATTCTGCAGTACCGCTGTTTCTTTTCAAAAGTACACAATTATCTGAAAATCTATCCAGTCAGTTCAGCTACACAAATATTGTCAGGTCCTTTCTGAACCTTAGGACAGCTTGAATTAGGTGAACGCCCACACCATGGAAGTGGGAAATGCATACAATTCATTTGGAATGGGGTTCAGCTTCAGTTCTCAGTTATGGCTTTAATTGCATGCATTTCCTACTTCCATGATGTTTCTGTAGTGCGGAAGTCAAAACTGTTTTCCAGACCACCTTAAAACTGGGGTTTTTCCAGCATTTCTTTTGGCAGACCTCCTACCTATTATGACCTTCTGGTAAAATTGGGTACTAAATTAGAAATAAGCATTTTAGGAAGTTTTTTGTGTCCACTTGGGATCTGAAATTGACCCTTTAGAAATCTACCCTTGTCCTGTGCTGCTCATCAGTGGGATGCAGTCCTGTTGACACTGTCTGATGACAATTAATATGCATCCCTGTATATTTGACCAAAGACTCTACTCTGTTACCAGTACCATGAAAAATATTATGCTGACAAGCTTTGCAGTAGAGCTTGATAGTCAAGCCACAGCATAGTTGAAAACACATAACAAAGATACAACTGGAGGTGATACAACTGCAACGGATATGTCTGTTTAGAATTAGGGAACATCAAATGATAAGCTGTGGTGGTACATTGAAAATTAATGAAAGGAGATAATCTTCTCCAGAAGTACAGTTAAATCACTTATTGACACAGCCATGGATGCCAAAATGGTTTTCCAAAAGTATTTAATAGAGTAATCAAAGGACAAGATATCGATACCCATTAAGAACAGAGAAAATTTCCATCACCAGGGAAATACATGAACTGCAGATGCTAGAAATTCATTAACTATTACTTCTATGATTTAATTTACTATAGTATTGTCATTCACTTATCCAAAATTGTTACCCATTTTTGGCCACCTTCAGACAGCATCTTAGGTGGTTCTTTGGTTCAACCCACTGTGGCTATACTTATGCTCTGCCCTGATACCTTCAACATTAAATTGAGCTGTCACATGCAGACATGTCCTCAGCTTCTATCTTTTCCAATCAGTAATTTGTTGACAGAAAGACCAACAAATGTGTAGCTATTTGCTTGTTGAAACCTGTTATGTCCCACAGTGTCCCACTACTATTTCCAAATTAGAGCACTTCCAGAACACAGCTGGAATTCTGTGCTTTGCAATAACTCTGAAATCTCTTTGCACACTTGGTCAGGCAGTCGATTCATTACAGACAACTAATCCCTCTGAGTAGACTGGTTTGCCTATCTAAGTTTTTGTGATGCTGTGGTTTGTCTTAGCCAATATGTTAACAAGAATATTATTAATAATTTCTATTGTTATTACTATTGTCTAAAGTTTGTGTGGTCCTCTGGCCTCCATGTATATGCTCTGTCATCTGCTCTTTTATTCATCCCATGACACTTCTATGAATGGTCTGGCTCCCTGCCTGTAATCTTGTAATATTTAATGTATTAGCCAAATAGCTTTGTTTCATCATTTTCTGACAACCCATGACCCAGTGCAGGGACAGCAGGTACCTATTTCTCTTTCCATGGTTTAAGGGAGTGCTACTGCAACATCACTATTTTACCTGGACACAGGGAATCACTCGGATCACATCTTGCTGCAAGCCCATGCCAAGCTGAAAAGCAGAGGTTCGTGTAATCAAGGTTTTGAAGTTTTGAACACTATGTTGAAAATAACTTGCAGGTTTGGGTTACATTTACAATACTATGTGAAATATGCATACAATACAAACGTTGCTGGGATACAAAGAGGAAAATGGAGAGCAGAGGTGGGTAAGCAAACCAATAATACTAACACAAAGAAATATCATTCCAAGCAAATTCAGAAATTCTTGTAAAAAATGTGGCATCCTGCTTCCATGATAAACTTAAAGGCTAGCCTCCATATTGGTTTTGACAAACAATCTTCTCTGGTATCTGCCTTCCATTAATTCCTGTCAGGAAGAAGGTTAGTGGAATGACTTGTTTCAGCACATTATATTCATCTCCTAAGCTTCAGTTGCTATATCTTATTCTATGCAGTTTGTCAAAATGTGATGATTCATTACACTAGGTCTATATGTCAATATCTGTATTTGAATAATACAGAGATAAACTTTCAGGACAGTGCAGCTGGCTTACTATTATACATATTTATTATTTGCATTAGTCTAGCTCATCATATTTATGGACAAAAATAGATACGAGTTATTGTGCAATACAGAATAAAATTAAGATCCCACCAACAACAGTTTCAGGGTACAGGAGTTACTGAAAGTGGCAGTTAGCTAAAAAGTCAAAGTTCACCAGTGGTCCACCAGTGGATATTTAGGATGGGAGAGAAGAAGGATTTTAAAAAGCACTTTGAAGGGAAACCGGAGCATGTCGAGTAGCGAGACTGCAAATGTCTTGCAACCAGAGAGGACAGGAGAGGGTCATTGCTCTTGAACTGTAAAGCATGTAATTGCTACAAAATCCTAAGACCTTAATTAGAAAAAAAAAAAAAAAAAAAAGAAAGATCTGTGGTTTTCATTCCACTCATTTCATATTTCAGCTTGGAGAACTTTTCCTTCACCAATAACAGCCTGGCCAAACCACTTTACCATGTCACTGTTAGTGACTTCTGTGGGGAAAGGCCATTTATGTCCTCTGTGGCAATGAGTTAACAATGATCCACCACCTGATGCAATCAGTCTGCTCTCCACACATGGCAAACCAAGCTTGAACTGTGAAATTGCATCCTATAAAACTGTAGATGTCCCTGCAGAATAACACTTCATTGAAAGTTTGCAGGCGTTTTTTGCTGACTTGGAGCATGTTTGTATATTTTCCCCTCTGTAACAGTTTTCATACAGTTATTTTTTTCCCCCTCAAAGCCCACTTTAGAAGATATGAATGGTAATTATGTAAAACATGTGAGGTTGGTGCTGAATCCCTCATTTTGGTAACTTCCTGTAGAAAGTCACTGTAGCAGAGATCCAATTGAATCTTGAAAATAAAACAGAGCGCCTCTCCCCAAAATCAGTTTCACTAAAGACATCCCACATGCAAATTAAATGAGTTCATTAATTTCTCTTAGTACTTCCATTTGCTAGAAAGAATTAAGCCCTAAAAGATGAATAAGTAGATCTAACAGGTCCTTGTGCTAAAAGGGGAAGGTCCAGCCACTTCACAGAACCACACAAATGTGGAATGGGTCAGGATGCAAGGTACCACTGGAGATCATCTGGTCCAACCTCCTTGCTCAAGCAGAGGCATCCTAGAGCACATGGATTGGATGTCCAATTGGCACAGGATGGTCCAGATGGTTCCTGGATATCTCCAGTGAGGGAGACTCCTCAACCTCTCAGGGCAATCTGTTCCAATGCTCGGTCACCCACACCATAAAGTTCTTCATATTCAGGTGGAACTCCTTGTGTTCCTCTTCCTGCCTATTTCTTCTCCTCTTATTGCTCAGCAGTGCTGATAAAAGCCTATCTCCATCCTCTTGACTCCCACCCTTCAGATATACATCTCCCATACATTCATCCATTCACTTCATCCATACATTTCCACCCCAGCACCAGCTCTGCTGTTTGTCAGACTCCTGATGTAAAGCAGCTCTCAAATGTGGCAAAAACAAATAATCTAAAAAATTATATTTTTTTTCTTCTTGGTTAATAAATTGAATTGTCCCAAAAGAGGGTCTAGTGAGCGTCAGAGACAAATCAGAATAAAGTGATGTCCTGGGTTGCAGTATATTCTATCACCATCCTCATGTACTGTTGAAACCAGGTGAGGCAGTGCTCCCTGCCTCCCCCCCCCCCCCCCGGGCTACCTTCTGTTAATGGGCCCATCAATGCCCTGCCCCATGACTCATAGATAACTTCCCCCTGTATTGTCCCCTGTTAATGGGCCCACCACTGCCTTGCTGCATGACTCAGAGATAACTTCCTCCTGGACTGTTTTCTGTTAATGGCTCATCAAGGCCTTATCTCATGACTCACCATCCCATTGTGAGATGCTCCTCCCCGAGGGAGGAGCCAAGCATTCCATACTAGATATAAGCTGAGAATTCGAACACCACAACAGCCCTTACCTACGGGACTTCCAGAAGACAGGAGCTACTGCTGGACTTTCAACTGAAGACCAGACCCCCTTTCTTCCAGAGGATCACGCTTCAACAAGACCACCTCATCTGGACGACTACCATCACCCTAACAGGGTTCCAGGCTGTATTCTGACTCTGTCAGTGTTTTTGATATTATTGCATTTATTCTTTTTATCATTTTCCTATTAAATTATAATTCTGACTTGCGATCTCTCACTGGTTTGATTTCAAACTAGTACATATTTTGGCGCCCAACGTGGGGCATTAACCTGAGAGAAAGTCAGAATTGCAATTTCATATTAACAGAAACCTATCCACCATGGTGGTTGGCTTATCTATATGAGTACTGTATCTTGCTCTCTATATTTTCCCTCACATGAGGAACTACTTGCCTGTTGTATTGCTCCTGTTGAGACCAGGGAATGGTATGAGAATTGCTTTATTGGTTTATTATGCTTATGGCATGATAACCTGTGAGGCAATGAATACCATTCGGAATATATATTCAATTTTGTTTGCTTGTCCTAGTCTGGGCTGCTACATCTGGGACCTTCTCAACAATCGCACCCTGCCCTTGGTGGGAAGAGTGGAGAGTGGTTTCTTCCAGCCTTTCAGGTCAGGCACAGCAGTTTTTAAAAATATTGAGTTCTCTCTGGATGCCAAGGACAGCCTAGTCTTGCTGTTTTGTTTTCTCTGCATGGCCTGCACCATGTACACCATGCTTAGAAACAAAGCACTGTTTGGTGTGGTACAGCGTCTTCTTGAGGAGGAAGAGAAAAGAACCAAGAGCAGAGCAACAGCATCCATGACCACACAGACTGCCACAGAGGAGAAAGGAACCAAGAGCAAAGCCACAGCGTCCGTGTCTACGCAGACTGCCACAGAGGAGAAAGAAACCAAGAGCAAAGCAACAGCATCCGTGTCCACTCAGACTGCCACAGAGGAGAAAGGAACCAAGAGCAAAACAACAGCGTCCATGTCTACGCAGACTACCACAGAGGAGAAAGGAACCAAAAGGGCCATGAGCACCTCCACACAAACAGTCATCGAACCAGAGCAGCCTAAACCGGTAGAAGTTGCCCCCATTCAGAAAAAGAAATCAAAAAGCAAATCAGTCCGCATAGTGACTGATGAGGGTGAGGCAGGACCTTCACACGCAGCGGAGGAGACAGAACCAGAGATTATCACTCGCTCTCTATCCCTAGGTGAGCTGCGTGACCTGCGGAGGGAATTCACCCGCCAGACGAACGAGTCCATCCTAACCTGGCTGCTCCGCATCTGGGACGCTGCAGCAAACGACACCATCCTGGATGGAAGTGAGGCCAGGCAACTGGGATCGCTGTCCCGGGATGTGGTCATTGACCAGGGGATTGGGAGAACCCAAGAAACTCTCAGCCTCTGGAGGCGACTGCTGACAAGTGTAAGGAACAGATACCTCTGCAAAGAAGACCTCCAGATGCACCAGAGAAAATGGAGCACAATGGAACAGGGTATCCGATGCCTGAGGGAGTTGGCTGTGCTGGAGATCATTTTTGCAGAAGATGAGAGATTTCCTAAGAGCCCAGATGGTGTCCAGTGCACGTCACAGATGTGGCTGAGATTTGCACGGCTTGGACCAGAGATGTACTCCCGTTACCTGGCAACACTGCAATGGAGGGAAAGTGAGGACAGGGTGGGTGTCCTGGCCAATAAACTAAGAATCTACGAGGACACTGTCACTGCCCCGTTTCGCACCCATGTCTCATCTGTGGAAACAAGGCTGGCTGAGCAAGTCCGGAGCTTGATTGAAGAGGGCCATCAGAAACTAAAAAAAAGAACTTAAGGAAGAAATTTACCACGTCTCCCCAGAACCAACAAGAGTCTCTGCTATTAAGAGTAGGCATTCCCCAGCCAGGGAGAAAGGATACACTCCACGAGGTAACCTCTGGTTTTTTCTCCAGGAGCATGGAGAAGACATGAGGAAGTGGGATGGAAAACCCACCTCCTCCTTAGCAGCCCGGGTACGTAAACTAAAAAGAGGGACAACTACCACAAGGAGCTCATCTAGAGCCAGCGCCGCTCCGGTCTCTCGTGGCCAGAACATCAGAAGGTATAAAAATGATGATATGAGTGATCCTCTTGAAGGGACATCAAGAGCATATTCACCGGAGGAGAGCAACGTGCACCATGACCAGGATTAGAGGGTCCCTGCCTCTAGCCAGGTAGAGGAGAGGGACAACCGGATCTATTAGACAGTGTGGATCCGATGGCCTGGCACATCTGACCCACAAAGATATACGGCTTTGGTTGATACCGGCGCTCAATGCACTCTAATGCCATCAAGGTATGTGGGAGCGGAACCCATTTCTATTTCTGGGGTGACAGAGGGATCCCAGGAGCTCACGGTACTAGAAGCTGAAGTGAGTCTAACTGGGAATGAGTGGCAGAAACACCCCATCGTGACTGGTCCAGAGGCCCCATGCATCCTCGGCATAGATTACCTCAGGAACGGGTACTTCAAAGACCCAAAAGGTTATCGCTGGGCTTTTGGGATAGCTGCTCTAGAGACAGAAAGCATCAGACAACTGAGTACCTTGCCTGGTCTCTCAGACAACCCTTCTGCTGTGGGACTACTGAGAGTTGAAGAACAACAGGTACCAATTGCCAGAGCAACAGTGCACCGTCGGCAATACCGCACCGACAGAGACTCTGTGGTCCCCATCCATACGATGATTCGTGAGCTGGAGAGCCAAAGGGTGGTCAGCAAGGCTCGTTCACCCTTTAACAGCCCCATATGGCCAGTGCGTAAGTCCAGTGAAGAATGAAGACTGACGGTAGATTACCGTGGACTGAATGAAGTCACGCCACCACTGAGTGCAGCCGTACCAGACATGCTGGAGCTTCAGTATGAGCTGGAATCCAAGGCAGCAAAGTGGTACGCGACCATTGATATTGCAAATGCGTTTTTCTCCATTCCTCTGGCAGCAGAGTGCAAGCCTCAGTTTGCCTTCACCTGGAGGGGTGTGCAGTATACCTGGAACCGATTGCCCCAGGGGTGGAAGCACAGTCCTACTATCTGCCATAGACTGATCCAGACTGTGCTAGAAAAGGGTGAAGCTCCAGAACACCTGCAGTACATTGATGACATCATTGTGTGGGGGAACACGGCAGCAGAAGTATTTGAGAAGGGACAGAAGATCATCCAGATTCTCCTGAAGGCTGGTTTTGCCATCAAGAAGAGCAAAGTCAAGGGACCTGCCCGGGAGATCCAGTTCCTGAGAGTAAAGTAGCAAGATGGACGGCGTCAGATTCCCACTGAAGTCATCAATAAGATCACTGCGATGTCTCCACCGACCAACAAGAAAGAAACACAAGCTTTCCTAGGTGCCATAGGCTTTTGGAGAATGCACATTCCTGAATATAGCCAGATTGTGAGCCCTCTCTACCTGGTTACCCGCAAGAAGAACAATTTCCATTGGGGCCCTGAACAACAACAAGCTTTCGCCCAGATCAAGCAGGAAATCGCTCATGCGGTAGCCCTTGGTCCAGTCAGAACGGAGCCAGAAGTGAAAAACGTGCTCTACTCTGCAGCCGAGAACAATGGTCTGTCCTGGAGCCTTTGGCAGAAGGTGCCTGGTGAGACTCGGGGTCGACCACTGAGATTCTGGAGCCGAAGCTACAGAGGATCCGAGGCCAACTACACCCCAACAGAGAAGGAAATTTTGGCCGCCTATGAAGGAGTCCAAGCTGCCTCAGAGGTCACTGGTACTGAAGCGCAGCTGCTTCTGGCACCCCGACTGCCGGTGCTGGAGTAGATGTTCAAGAGAAAGATTCCTTCCACGCATCATGCCACCGATGCTACTTGGAGCAAATGGATTGCCCTCATTACACAGCGTGCCCGTATTAGAAACCTGAACCGCCCTGGGATTCTGGAAATTATAACAAACTAGCCTGAAAGTGAGACTTTTAGATTATCTTCTGAAGAAGAGGAGCAAGTGACACGTGCTGAGGAAGCCCCACCATATAATGAGCTACCGGAGAGTGAAAGACGATATGCCCTCTTCACCGATGGTTCCTGCCGAATTGTAAGCACTAACCGGAAATGGAAAGCTGCTGTATGGAGCCCCACACGACGAGTTGCACAAGCTACCGAGGGAGAGGGTGGATCGAGTCAGGTCGCAGAACTTAAAGCTGTCCAGCTGGCTTTAGATATTGCTGAAAGAGAGAAGTGGCCGAGGCTCTATCTCTACACTGACTCCTGGATGGTAGCTAATGCTCTGTGGGGATGGCTGGATCGATGGAGAAAAGCCAACTGGCAGCGCAGAGAGAAACCCATCTGGGCCGCTGAGATTTGGCAGGACATCGCCGCTCGGGTGGAGAAGCTGATCGTGAAGGTTCGACACGTAGATGCTCATGTACCCAAAAGTCGGGCTAATGAAGAGCACCGTAACAATGAGCAGGTGGATCAAGCTGCCAAAGTGAAAATATCACAGGTAGATCTGGACTGGCAGCACAAGGGAGAATTATTTTTAGCTCGTTGGGCCCATGATGCCTCTGGTCATCAGGGACGAGATGCAACGTACCGATGAGCTCGTGAGCGAGGAGTGGACCTTACTATAGACAGCATCTCACAGGTTATCCACAACTGCGAGACCTGCGCTGCAATCAAACAGACCAAGCGGGTGAAGCCTCTGTGGTACGGTGGAAGATGGTCCAAGTACAGGTATGGGGAAGCCTGGCAAATTGACTACATCACCCTTCCCCAAACCCGCCAAGGCAAGCGCTACGTGTTGACCATGGTGAAAGCAACCACTAGATGGCTGGAGACATACCCTGTGCCTCATGCTACTGCCCGGAACACCATCTTGGGCCTGGAAAAGCAAGTCCTTTAGAGACATGGCACCCCTGAGAGAATCGAGTCAGACAACGAGACGCATTTCAAGAACAGCCTCGTAAGTACTTGGACCAGAGAACATGGAATTGAATGGATCTATCATATCCCTTATCATGCACCAGCTGCTGGGAAAGTTGAACGGTGCAATAGACTACTCAAGACTACCCTAAAAACACTTAGTAGAAGAACCTTCAAAAATTAGGAAGTGAACTTAGCAAAGGCCACCTGGATGGTTAACACCAGAAGATCCATCAATCGAGCTGGTCCTGCCCAGTCTGAACCCTTGCACACGGTAGATAGAGATAAAGTCCCTGTAGTACACATGAGAGGTATATTAAGAAAGACTGTTTAGATTAATCCCACCTCAAGCAAGAGCAAACCTATCCGTGAGATTGTCTTCGCTCAAGGACCTGGTTGCACTTAGTGAGTAATGCAGAAAGATGAGGAAACCCGATGTGTGCCACAAGGAGACCTCATTTTAAGTAAGAACTGTGTGTAAAGTTCCATTGTATATATATATATATATATGTGTGTGTGTGTGTGTGGAGTTTAAGGAAGGTACTGATTTGGAATTATGTAGATGGTAATAGAATAAGGGGTGGATTATGTCCTGAGTTGCAGTATATTCTATCACCATCCTCATGTACTGTTGAAACCAGGTGAGGCAGTGCTCCCTGCCTCCCCCCCCCCCCCCGGGCTACCTTCTGTTAATGGGCCCATCAATGCCCTGCCCCATGACTCATAGATAACTTCCCCCTGTATTGTCCCCTGTTAATGGGCCCACCACTGCCTTGCTGCATGACTCAGAGATAACTTCCTCCTGGACTCTTTTCTGTTAATGGCTCATCAAGGCCTTATCTCATGACTCACCATCCCATTGTGAGATGCTCCTCCCCGAGGGAGGAGCCAAGCATTCCATACTAGATATAAGCTGAGAATTCGAACACCACAACAGCCCTTACCTACGGGACTTCCAGAAGACAGGAGCTACTGCTGGACTTTCAACTGAAGACCAGACCCCCTTTCTTCCAGAAGATCACGCTTCAACAAGACCACCTCATCTGGACGACTACCATCACCCTAACAGGGTTCCAGGCTGTATTCTGACTCTGTCAGTGTTTTTGATATTATTGCATTTATTCTTTTTATCATTTTCCTATTAAATTATAATTCTGACTTGCGATCTCTCACTGGTTTGATTTCAAACTAGTACAAGTGAGAAGTCCGGGAGTGGAAAAGATGAGACCTCCCCATTCCAGCAGAGTTGATTTGAAAGAAGGGGGTGAGTGACTTGAGTAGGAGAGCCTTTTTGGAGGACCTTTCCAGTGGGTTGTGAATTTTTTGAGCAGTTCATCTCATGCAATTTTACCTCAAGAGCAGCACATGCAGCATTCTTCCTGTCAAGGTACAGACAGTACTGTCTTCTTCAACTCAAATTTCTCTGCCTTTAACTTCTGCTTGGGAAAAAAAAAACAACAAAAAACCATAATTTTGTCATTTTTGATACTAAAGTTTGCCCGCTTTCAATAATACATCATGTTTTTAAAAGAAGAGATCATCAGGCCTACCAGGATACCTAGGAAAATTACACTCTTTTGGGTATGTTTTATGTTACTCTTGATAGATGTTGAACTTGAAGCTTTCATCTGGAATTATTATACAGAACAGTCCTGATCTTGTGGTTATTCCCTATTGTCCCTTCAGCTTTTAGCAATCCCAAATCAAAATGGAATACGATTAGCTCATCCTACTCTTCCAAACTTTTACAGAAGTAATGAGGATTCCAGCACTGAAGCATGTGGTTTTGAAGGCATTATGCAAAGCAGAAGCAGGAGCAGAAATAATGACAGTCAGAAATGTTGTAAACTGCTCTAACATTATGCCCATTTCTTTATTTTTGAGCCATAATCTGAGGCTTGGCTTATGTCTGCAGGGAAGCTTCAATTTCTGACAGCTTGCAGTGAGACTGAGAAATACGGTGAAGAAAGCCACTCATCCAGTGGCAAAGAATTCACACACACAAAAGTGGTGTTGAAGCTAATGAAGCTGCTATAGTTTTCAGCAAGAGGTTACATCTTGGGGGTCTCAGTCTGTAAGATCTCCATGACATACCCCTCTGGCACCTATCACAAAGATTTTGCCAGCAGATACCACAGTTCTGTGCAGCACTGGATCTCATCTCTGAAACAGCCTGGGCTGCAGGGAAAGACCTCTGTTCTTTGTATGTACTCCAATATCACCTATACAGATTTTGTCTATGCATTTGCAGAGGATGGGGAGCTAATAATGCTGTTTCAAATGTCCAAATAACCTGATTTGTTATCTTTGTTCTTATTGTCTCATTCCCCAAAGTAATTCAGTTACCAGAGAAGCAAAATTAAAATACTTACAAACACAGTTCTTCTCACAGTTGGAACAGATTCTACCTGTGTTAAAACTGAGATGGAATCAATGCTCTGACTGCCTAAAGGGGATGTTAAAAATCCTGTCCCTAATTCTAATTTTCTATTCTTATGCAAACCATCAGAGTACATCTCTGGGGTAAAAGGTAAAGCCATCTACTCTTCTCTGGAGGCTTGCTCATATTGTCTTGCTTATTAGCCCCCTTGGAGTGAGCTGACTATAATACCTATCCAACTTTGCACCAACTTTATTTAAATCTGAAAATTTCGCTGTAGCGACAGTGAAGAATAAACACGGAGCCCCAGAAATATTTACTCTACATAAATTTTGGAACTTAAAATGTCAGTAAATATCCAGGTATGAGGAAATACTCCCTGTAATGTTTGCCATAAACTAATTCTTTGAAATACAGGGGAGCAAGAGGAGAATTTCCTGGATTTTCTGGACTTAAGTCATAAACAAAACAGACTGCACGTATTTGGCAGGAAGCCTCCTTTATGAGGGTAAAATTAATCCCCTCACAGAGCATCAACATCAGCCTGAGCAACACTGATGTACCAGTTAAATCCTATTTCAAGAGTTTTGTTAGGACTTCAGAGGGTTTTGTTTTGGCCTCTTTGAGTTGGAGAGATTTTCATTCTCAGTGATTTCTTTTTTTGCTAAGGTTAATTAGATCCAAGCTCTGGTTTGTTTTGTTTTTCTGAGTTGAAAGGTAATTTTCACTTCTTTTCATCTCATTGTAATGTTAAGGTATTCATCTGAAATTTGAATTGTAAAGAAAACCATTAAAAATCATGGGACTTGTAACAGTTTTATGTATTTTGGCAATACTGAGAACAGATTGCTGCCAATAAACGGTTTGAGATAAATAGGAATTAATTGGAGTCATGTGGGTTTAAGCTGGTGTTGAGGGGAAAGAAAGGACAGATATTAAACACAATTCAGACAGATATTCTTTATAAAAAGGTGCTTCAAATGTGGAATTTGCCATATGTTCCATGTATGTCAACATGTTTCATCATGATCTACAGCACAAATAGCTAATGATGTGGACCAACAAATGAAAGATA
Organism: Cyanistes caeruleus; assembly: GCF_971803275.1. Taxonomy (NCBI): domain Eukaryota; kingdom Metazoa; phylum Chordata; class Aves; order Passeriformes; family Paridae; genus Cyanistes; species Cyanistes caeruleus. The sequence continues at coordinate 62,900,185 of NC_141702.1, forward strand.
GATTCTGCATGCTTGAGGAGGTCAGTGGCATTACAGTGAGCAAATTTGGTGAGAATAAAGCAGAAATTATGTTTATACAGTGTCACTACCTGAATGGGCTGACTGCTATACTACTCTACTATACTAACCAAGTAAAGTCACAATGCCTACCTACCACAGAGGTCAGAGTCTTGTTCAGACACTTGAGGTTTGAAAGGATTACTGTCCGACAGCTGAGGGTGAACAAGTGTCTTGGTGGCTTCTGTTTTTAGGTCCATACAGGCCTATAAAACCTACATAACCTCCAGCCACTGGACATACCTCTTATTGACACCAGCTAAAAAAGTTCTAAAAAATTATAATTGAAGCATAGATATACAATAAAGTTATTGCTGCCCAAGTTACCTCCCACCAGCTGAGCAGCAGTATGCATGGTCAACTCAAAGCAAGGAGCTAAGGAATTTATTACTTCACAGATGAGCAGACTCAGAGCAGGTGCCTAAATTCTACCAACAGTTAGCACAATTAAATTGACGCCTGACAAGTTGTTAAGCTACCATAGCAAATTCATATGTATGACCTTTGATTTTTACTAATGCTAGTGTAGAGAGCTGTGATTTTGTCAAAACACACTGATATGTTGGTATGACTGGGACCCAGCCTTAAAGAGAAAGACTTTCTTCCTAAAAGGCTTTCATCAAGTGGATGCACACTTGGGGCTTGTGAGTAAAATTTCATACTAAGACAAATTTCAGACTTTTCTAGAACTGGAAAAAAGGTCCCTATGTGGGGAAGAGATCACTGTTACTTAAACTAACATCTTATTTTATTAAAGTCAGGATTACAACCAGTTTGCAACTAAGCCTTCTTACCAAATGAATACCAGATTGCATTTGCAGGGCTTTATAAACAATGATTCATTCACATGCAGAAAGCATGCATTACTACCTCACCTACAGAAGCAGAGTTCATTCCCTAGGACAGTTAAATGAACAGCTTCCATCAACACATCGTTTTTAAAAGACAGGCAATGCAAGAAAACATCATTTGGAGATCAAGAGGAAAAACATGCAAGAGATATGCTACTGTATATTTCTTCATTGTCTTCTTGAATGTTTATTTTTAGATGTGATTGGTGTTGACTTGTCCTGGAACATTTTAACTGAATAAAGCTGCCTGGTCTCATAACAGAATTTCTTTTAGACAAGGACAACAATAATTAACAATTAGGACAGGAGATTTGACTCAACAACTTCTTCCCCACAGCAAAATCTATTACTAATAACATTAGGCAGCAATAATTTACAATCTTTTATTTATACCATAGTACCATAGTGTTCCAGCAGAGAAAACACTATTTCCAACACAAGTACCTTTCAAGTACTGGAAAGCCACATTTAAGGCAGTGTTCCAAAATGTTTTCATTCCACCTAAAACTCTGCATCTGATATTTTCCAAAGAGAAAACTGGTCCCATTTTTGGATAAGGGGGTGTGTGAATGGGTGGGTAGGTGTGGGTGTGTGGGTGTGTGTGTGTGTGGGTGGGTGGGTGTGTGTGTATGTGTGTAAAAGACAATTTAACCTTGTCTTCAAAGGAAAAAAATTTTAACAAAGTCTTCAGTTTTGCCTGCACCGGGTGCATTGCTAGAATATGCTAGGGTCTCTCTTTTTCTGGATGTATAGAAGGCAGCAACATAAAAGGTGATTAGCTAGTTAAGCTACACTGCTTAGAGTTTGTAGTTCAAACTTCCCACCCTGTATAAAAGACCCACTGTCATTTTCTTTGTGAAATTCTGGAAAGTGTATGCTAGGTTGAATTAATCAACATTGACTTTAACACTGCATAATGACAAAGCAATGGTGCCTTTAAAAGCCAGTGTGATTGTAAATGTAATAATGGCTTGGGAAAAGAAGAGTTCTGCACCGTGGACTAGTAATTGGTGAACCCACACAATAGTGATGGAGCTAGAATTGAAGATAAGGCAAACAGTTTTAAAGAAAGAAAAGGATAAATCTTTAAAACCATCTAACTCTCCACACAAAGCTAATCCTAAATCCTACTCAGCTGCTGCTTAACCTCTGAGATGCCTCATCCTGGAGACATGCTTTGCAGAAGTATCTAAACTAGTTCCTAATACCTAGGTGATAAGGAATTGTCTCAGGAGGGGAGCAATACGGCTATAAGCCTCGTCAGTGGAGGTCTCCTGCTAGTGCCTGGTGCTGATGACAGTATTCTAAGAGGGGAAACAGATTGACTCAAGTCTTCTTAAGGAAGAAACAAAGACAAGCCTGGACATCCTGCATCCTAGGGAAGTATTTGTATTCACTGGAGCATTAGACAAAGACAAAAGCTGTCCCATGCCTTACATTACAACAGTTTGGGCACACAGCTCTCAGCAAACCCATTCAGAAGAGCTGAGCACCACTTTTTCCAAAGGCACAGCAGGGAATGTAGCACACTCCTAAGCTTTTCCTCAGAGCTATACATAACAGCTATATTTCTGACCTCTAGCCTGTTTGAACCCTGCCCACAGCCAGGTCTAGAGGGACCAGGTCATTCATGGCATGAAGGCACAGCCTGGGCTGTAGCATCACAGGGAGGTCACAGTGTCTTCCACAAGATACCTAAGTCATTTTGTGAATCTAGCTTGAAGTCCACAAATTGGCTGAGGAAGAATGTGATGTAGAAATTAAATAAAAAGGTGTAAAATAGGAAAGGGAAACTGGGAAAAAGAAAGGCTGAATCAAGATCAAAGTATCAAAGTATCAAGGTCATTTTCCCATTTTAAAATTGTAGCTTGGACATGACTTGTGGCATGGAAGAGTTTACAGGCAGATAAGTTATATTATTTTTGCTGTGCTTTCTTAGATTAAAATTGGTACAATTGAAAAAGAAAGGAGGAATCACAGTAACAAGCTGAAGACCAAAAAAAAGTAACTCTTCATTTTGAATAGACAAAAATGAGTAAAAGGTAGGTGTCATTTTAAATAAAGGAGCATGGAACAGGCAATGTACAGGCAGAACACTCAGGTTTGCAAAACTCTAGGTGTTAACAAAGAACAGGAAAAGTCTTAGCCATAGAAAAACACAGTTCTGGGACAATTTATCTCATCCGTCCCACAGTCAGTGGCACTTTAAAATTCTCTATTTCAGTGAAACCTCACAACCTTCTTTTTCAGCAGGAAAGTGGCTTCTCCTCTACATGCAGCCACATAGCTTCTTAAAGTATTTCAAATACACCTCATTATGAACTTTTTCTTGGTGCATAGCCTCTCAGCAATATCTGTCCAATAGATATTGTATACCAGTTTGCTTCTCCCAGCTGGGGGGTGGTATGGAACCATGGATAGGCCACTTCCCCTCTCCATTTGTCATCTATAAAATGAAGATTATGACAGTCTTCCTGTTAAATAGACAAGGCAAGAGTAGCAATGTTATTATTCAAACTAATTATCACAGTGATTCCTTGACACACTGTTTGCTTTCTGAACCTTCCTTCAAATATTTAAACTCCTCTGGATTGCTCAGTTTGAAATCTTAAACAAACCATAGGAATAAATCTACTTGCACATACACTGTAAGAAGGACTTTCCGATTATCCTGAAGTTTTATTATTCCACCTCAAGGAGCAGCATCATTTCCTGCATTGGTGCATGGAAGTGATGGACTTCATTCAATGAGGGCACACATTTTTAACCTGGTTTTCTAGTCCAGTGAGATGATAGACAACAAAATAATGGAAATGGTTATAGATGTGATTGTATATGAGCATCCAAAACTGAGGGGAATGTATCACTTTGTCTCCTCTGGTATCATTAATGCAGAACAGCATTTTGCAGAGACAGGCCTAAGTGTATGATATTGTTTCCCAGAGGAAACTCAAAGCTTGTTAACTGAAATCCGGAGAAGTATGAAAAAAACCGTGTTAGATACTGACACATCAGCAATAGACTGGAGTAAATCTGTGTCAGTGACAGGTGCCTTACAGCTGTGGATGACAGTGCCATAGGGGCAGAGAGTGAGCTATTGTCACGTAAGCAATTTAGCAGAGCTAAACTGCAGAGCAGGACACAGGCTCAGATGAATCAGGGGACTGAAAAGTGCAAAGACTCTTCATATGAAATGGGAATAGGCGCCACACAAGCCAATGCTAGTAGGGGGTCTCTCTCTGGGGACAAGGTTTGAACTAGATAGATTAAATCAACTAAAAGCTATGACTACAATTTACATTCCCTATTTTGTATTGCACTGTGGTACTAGCAACAGTAGCACACAGAGACTTTAGACAAAAACAATCCTTTCTTTTGCTGAGGCTTGTCTACACAGAGAAATTCAGTAGCATCTTTATATCAGCATAAGTCCCCATGTGGACACTCTTCCTTCAGAATAATTCCAGGATAATTACAATTATGCTGTATAATTATGCTGCATAATTATAACAGTGAATTTCTCGGTGTAAACAAGCCCTTACTCTTTAGCTGAATCTACTTGAACCTTCAGAATTATGTTGCTGTCTTTGCTGTTTACAGCCTCCTCAAACTTGTCAGTTTTATGCTATGCATTCTCAACCCACTAGCTGCTGTTTATCCAAAGTAAACATATTTGATTGCTCTAATTTGTTCTCCTATCAGTCCCTCATACCCTTATCTGACATACAGAGCATCACAGTATTTGGTAGGTCTCTCTTAGCTTCAGAAGCAGGACTTTGAAGCATAGCACATGTGCCCAGATGCCTTTAAGTGGCTGTAAATCTGATTTGTAGGACCTATAGAAGGAATTTCCTTCTTATTGTTTAGGAAGAAGAACTCCAGCTTGCACAAACAAGTGACAGATAAATTCTCCTTACAATTTCTTAGGAGTCTAACCGTCTTCTTCATTCACCCAGCTCTGCTACAGCTAGGTGAGGAAACAGAGGCCACATCAAATGAGGTGTTTTAACCTTGTGAGCCACACTGAAGATAAAAGCATCCATCAGTGCTCCACATTAGCATTCTTGTCCTCATCAGCAAACATCAGCTTCAGTGAGAGAGAAAGATAGGCGATCTGGCTTGGGTGGCAGTGCAAAGTCACCAGCATTTTCTGTCTTGTTTTCTTAGAGGTCTGAGAAGCAAGGAATACTGTTAGCCAGGTCACCAGTCCAGCATTTAGGGAATGCTTCTCTACCACGCTGTTTGGAATTGTGGAATGACACTGAAGAACTCCTCACTTTTGCCTCTAAACAGTCTGCAAATTATTTACTGTACAGGACATTCACACCTAAAACAGATTGTCAATAATATCCCTAATACCAATAGTACGGACATTAATAATACCAGAGCTAATAAACTGTCATTTATCATTTGATTGGTCTTGTCATTTTAAAGCATTTCTGGAGCATTTATTGTGACCCTGGCACTCCAGTAGTTGCTCACCAACCAGGGAAACAGGTTCCCCCTGGACTCGAGTGCAAAAAGCTGGTAGGTGCACATCAAAGCTACTCCAGAATTTAAGCCAGGAAATATAGAAAATTATTCAGCTATGTTAATGGCAAAAGTTTAGGACCTTAATAAATGATAAGGAGTAGACTATAAAATTATTTGTATTTCATCTTCAAACTCTTGCTCAGTTTCATTTTGCATTCACAAATGTACTGCTGAATTACGTTTTTTTCCTCCCCTCCAGCCACTTTGTTTTCCATCCAAGTAGAAGAAAACTTATTTCTTCCCTTGATTACAAGGAGCATACTAAAGCTGCTCTTTGCTGGTGCAGTCAGAGGTTGAACTGTGTCAGTTGGGAAAGATCATGATAAGGCAAGTCACCAGGGAGTTCTGCTGTGTCCCTAATTAGCTGAGCTACCCAAATAATGTAGAAGGTCATCAGAAGCCAGTTTGGCTCTGTTTCTCAGATAGAGAGAGAGGCTGTGTTCATCTGAGTACTCTGATCTCATTTTAAAAAAAAAAAAACAAAAAAAAAACAGAAGGAAAGGAAAATTTTTATCCATTCTGATAATTTATCACAATGCAGTGCAGCTGTTTATATCAGAAGGAGGAAGTGGAAGGCCTTTGTTTCTCTTTGGCAAATTTTCCACGACACTCTCAGTAGAAGAGAACTATTTTATTCAGTGGGGTGCAACCCTGACATGGGAACACAACAGCAGCAAAAAAAGGTCAGCTTGGCAGCAGGTTAGTATTCTTGATTCAGTTATTTAACTTTAGTATTCCTCTAGCTTTTTCCAGTTGCAGGAATAAAACTTGGAAATTATAGAGACTCCTACTCTTCCTTTGCGCAAGTGTGAGCACAGGTCATATCGATGTTTTACCGTCTCAAGCATTTGAATTATATGTAAAAAATATTAGAATCCTGTTGTATTAAAATGCCTACTCCTGGAATTGACACGGCTGCAAAGACCATTTATATCACTATTGGTTAACTGAGCTATCGCTGTGCTTGGAGCTGTACAGGAGAAAAAAGGTAACACTGGATCAAGGACAGGGCAGGTGGATGATGCTCTGGTTCACAGGGTGCTTGGGCAGGTTCTGTCCCTCAGACAGGATTGCAGAGCACTCACTGCAGGCACAACACAGGGCACAAGCAGAAGTCACACAGGGGAACAAAAGAAAGATGGCTTTTTAGACATTGTAAAACAGAACAGAAACAAACAGAGGAAAAAAGTCCCTGTTTCCACCAAACATGCTTGTAGATTTCAATTGGTGAGAATATAGTTCAGGAAAAATCACACATATCTTTTATGTAAAAAAATACTGGAATTTTTCAAAGGTTCAGGTTAGGATAATACCACAAGTGTAGCCAGAAATTTTTGCCTTAACAAACATCTATGTACCACATTCAGAGGAGTTCACTAAGAATTGAACTCAGTAAAGGAGCTTTGTTCAATTAGTCTCAAGGGTCTGTTAACACAAAAATCCACACAAATTATATATATGAAAAGCTAGTTGTGATCATGGCACCAACTTCTTCATGAACTGAATTGTGTTGGGGAAATAAGATAATAAAAACTTGCCAAGTGGGACTAAATAATTAAATTTTAAATAAACTATAATTTGCAGTTGTGTTGTAACTCTAATAGTTGAAGGAAAACATTGAGAAGCAGGAAAGCACACGTTAATATAGGAATTTAAGGATAATAGCAGAAAGCACTAATACTGATTAGGATGATTATGATGATTATAACTTCCAGTATGTAACATCATAATGAAAATGATCCAGCCTAGTATGCTCTCAGAAGTTATATATTTAGTTAGGCACTAGGAAAAATCTTTTCATGCTCAGATGGTTTATGCAGTTACAGTAGAATTTATAAAGAAATAAGGAATGGAGTAAAGTAAGACGACAGGAATAATGATGCTCTATGCAGAGAAAAGGTTTCCTCATTCAAAAAGATCCTCCAACCCCATCAAATATGAACACGGGAAAGTAAAATATATACTGAGGAGAGCGGAAAATATATTGATATAAATCATTCAGAGGTAACACTGGGAAGCATGGTGACTTCAGTTGCAGTCAATATTGAGATTTATTGATCTGAGATATAAATATTGACCAAGGTGATGCCAAAGTCAATATTTAACTTCAGGGACCATAAATCTTAATAGCAACTGTAAAGAGTAGTCAGTATCATCTATGTTTGATATATATTTTTTATTGCCTTTTACAAGGATATAAAAGGTTTCTTTAAAGAGAAGCTGTTTCATTCATTTCAAAAAGTCTTTGCCTTGCCAGAGCAATCCAAATGTATATGCTTGTCTTTTCAAAGATCACCTAAGTATTGGTGTGGCCTAAAAATTGTGAGAATCATTTGCAGGATTAATAAATTGCCTATTAAACAAAAAACCCAAACAAAAAACAAACAAAAAAAACCCAATCCCAAATAGTTGTAGGCAGCATCTTTTGAGATTAAGTTACCTGTGAAATGCTATCAAACATCTTGCTAGATACAGCTATTTAACAACTTAGGGGAAAATCAGCTATAAATTATGTAAGCTATCTGCAATTCTCCTGAGGTTTCTTAATTTTTTACTGCTGCACCTCAGCACATCAACTGGATCCACAAAATGTTCATGTATGTAACAGTTCTTAATATATTTACACATATTATAGTATACATACTACTGTGTTCTCTTGTATGTTGTATTTTTCTGATTTTGGTATTAAAATTTCTATTAGATCTGTTTCTAATATGTGAAGCATTCTTTAACCCATTATCTAAGGCTCATAGTACTAAACAGATCTTTTTCTCATTTACTGTCTCATTCCTCTTTGCTTATGTTAAAGAGATGACACTGACAACCTATATAGCTAAGGTAAATGCAAGTTAAAAACTACCCATGAGGTACCAAATGGTGATTTAGTTAATAATGTCAGAACAATCCTAACTGTCTCAGTGTTCTCTCTGATGTCCAGAGAAGATTTCTCTCATTACATTAGAAGATATTGCTTTTCAAAAGCCACTGCATATTTGACATGCACTTTTCTGACACATGAAAAAACACGTATTAAAAGATTACTTGGATACTACTGCAGTGAGTGAGTCCAACTCTTCCTGATAAACCAGGTGGTTTAGACCAGTTTGTATGATCTAACACAGCACAAGGAAATGTTTTGACACAATTTTGTGCAATAAAGCTTTAATTCTGTGAAAAGAAGGCTTTATGACATTAAGGAGCAAGACAGTTAACCTCAAATGGTTTATTCATGTCAGCAGAGTCCAAAGATGTAATTAGTTGTAATGTCCTTACACTCAGTCAGGGGTTTAGAGAGGGAAGAGACACCACTGGCATTGCCCAGCTCCTGCTGCTCACTCCCCAGGGGACTGGGCTGTCTAATTTTACATCTCAGAGTCCTAACAGACAGTGGCCTTCCTTTCAAAAAGTGTCAGTACATTGCCAGGACAACTTACAGCGAGACTTTTCGTGCCTGAGAAACAGTGAACCTACACAGGTACATCCGAACCGATGCTGAGTTTGGTGCTTAGGCTGTAGCATTGCCACATTTTAGACACTTGTTAGCAGGCACTTGTTAGAGGTAATAGATATTTGGCAGTTTTAGTCTGATCACTTGCATGACTCATTAAAATTTTGACTGTCAGAAGAAAACAGAGTTGTCTGGAAAGGGATTCCCTTGTCAGGCTATTTCTCCTGACTTTCCCAGTCTTCAGAACTCTGCAATTAAGGGATTGCGTTTTATTGATATCATTTCTCTTGTTTTAGGAGGTGGCAAGGCTAGAAAATATGGTAATTAGGTAACACAGAAAAAAACCATACCCACTTCCCCCATTACCAGTGCTAGCGACTGAGCAAACACTGATACTGGAAGCACTCACAAAGTTTACACTTGCCTGAGGGAGTATCTTCCAAACCTTCCTATAAGGGTAAGTCAAGTATTTTGCTCATTTTAAGTATCTGCAATTGTAAACTGTGGTGATAATACTGGGAAAGAATGCAGTTTACAAAAGAGATGACTCTAGACATGATAACACTCCGAGATAACATTTTAAGAGAAGCAAACTGGGGGGGAGGGGGTCCTTTTATCTGTTACATCACAGCAATCTGGCTTTTGAAATGTTCTGTAGGTAGCTGTATTTGCAAACTGTAACTTGTGATGACTCCAGTGACAAAGGGAGGGAGAGTCATCCCAGTGTGTGTTGGGGAGGGGGGGAGGGAAATCATTCCATAGTTTGTTTCCACTCCGTGTAGTCATCATCTGGCGTTGGGCTTGGGTGTAATAACTCGGTGTCTCTTTGTTCCCCCATACGGGATGAAGGCTCTAATCAGTTTTGTCAGAACGTTTGCTCAGTTAATCTCCTAGCAATGTGTGATGAATAATCTGCTATTGACTGTCTCAGCAGTTGGTGGGTTCTCCACCCTCACCCCATGGTGAGACGCATCTCGTTTCTGCTGGCTGCTCATTTTCCTTGAAAAGAGGAGCACTGTCTCTCTTCCCAGCCCCCGGTAGGCACATCCCACCCCTTTTAGCCTCGCAGCCCTCTTCTCCCCTTCCCCTCTGGAATCTGGAAAATGCTGCCCGCCCACTCTGGGTTTTGTCCTTGGATAACTACCTTCCTGCCAGTCACCTTGAGGTCTCATACCACAGAGTGTTCCCTCTCTGCTGAGCTTAGGATCTTTATTTTCATACCAAGAAAAACAGATTTAGGGTGAACGGGAAAGTTTTGGCAACAACTGTCATCACATTATCAACACAGTGTTAGTGATGAATAGCTCTGGAGGAAAGAAAATACCACAGAAAGCTCTACTTCACTGGGACAAAAATACAAGGGAGGATCTGAGAGCTTCCTTCATCATTGACTCAGAAGAAGAAAAAATAAGGAAAAACTCTAATCAAAATACCAATTCTCAATTGCCTGCAACTGCGAATTGACTTGACAAGAAAAACCCAGGCCTCTATTCTGCATGTGACCGCACAAAACTGTGGGGTCTGCCTGTGCCAGCCCTTTGCAGAGCAAAGAACTGTAGGGAAGGTTTTTGCAGCAGCTGTGATTTTAACATGATTGATAAAAACAAGCATAACAGAACAGCTGTGTGAGGTGAAGGGTTTCGGCTCCTGTCTCAGGGCAATACTTCTGTAAGTTCCTAAATTAGGCCAGAAATAAAACCCAATATAAAAAAAGCAGTGTTGTAAGTTTTTGGGATAGCAATATACTTTTGGTTATAAAGGCTGACAGAGGTACATTGTGCACTGGGAAGAATACAGAAAACATTACATAGGACATGGGATTGAGGAAATATAAATTAAAAGCTTCATGACTGCCAGCTGTGGGGTCTTTTCATACCTATCTCAAATTCTCAACTGCACTAATTTTGAATAAATATAGATGTACTGATAATGTATTATTGCACTTGATACAGAACTTCCTTCATGGACAGGTAAATTTGCCTTAGACCAAGCTCCAGCTCTGACAGACAGATTTCACTGGAGTGACATACATGAAGGCACTATTCTTATAATTGTTACATACTTTGGACTCAGTGCCTCTCCTTTCAAGGATGCTCCGTTTTTCAAATTAATCATTCCCACCTAAATAGAAGTGGCTACAGCTCCTCTTTGTATGCTTCTGATTTATTGTCTGCATTGTCCCACAATGACACAGCCAGATAGTTTTAGATGATATAGATATAGATAAATATAGAAATAGATAATATAGATATAGATGATATAGATATAGGTACAGATATGGACATGTTTTTGTCTCAGGCAAGTTGTACCAAAAGCCACCTGCTTTCTGTGTGCTCTTGAACCGCTCTTGCTCCTGCAGGCAACCTAAACTAAGTCAGATGTAGTATTGTCTACGTTTCACAGCCATCCTTGCTGTTAGGTGGTCCCACCACTCCCACTTTGGTGATGGATCTCAGAGCCATCTAGGCTGCACAACCAGAAGCCAGGTATGGCATGACAGATCCAGCACTCAGGAGTTAGCCTGTCCCCAAAGGTGTCCTTTCACATTTACATGCAGGTCTTACCCCATGCCTTCCCCAAAGGCATAGCAACTGAATCATTTCAGAGCTCACAGGAAGCAAACAGATGGTCAGCAAGAATATGATACATGATTATATCTGTGCATAAAAGTATGCATATTTGAAAGCATGTTCAAGCCTCCTTGCAGTGAGTATGCAGAGTTTCACTGCTTTTTCTAGAGTTCTGGGAAGTTGTTTTCAGCTTGAACTTAGTGTCAAATAAATCTGGTTTATAGGTCACTTGTGATAGTTTGCAACCATGTTGCATAGCACTGTGAAGCAGATACCATCACATATTATATCATCAAGAATTCCTGATGTTAAAACAGGGAAAACATTTTAGATCTCTTGGTTTTGTGTTCTGAAGCTTCTCTTGCAACAGAGAAACTTGCTGAAATAAATTAAATAAATTAAATGCTGCACAAAGCACCTGACACAAGTGAATTATGCTAATAGAATGGGTGTGTGTAGTTCACCATAGATGTATATCTCATGGTCCCTGTTCACACCTCAGCATCTCATTCACACATTCTTGAGAGAAAAATCAATCAAAAGCGAGGTGCTAAATAGCATGCCTTTAGTTAACTAGATTTCAGAAGCTTCTAGGAGTTTCTATGAGTCCAAGAAACAGGGGAGATGCACATTGTATGGATTTTCCATTTAAACATGAAAAAGGTCCTGCCCTCCAAGTTTATATTCTCTTTCCTCAGACTTTGCCATGTATTTTTCAAATATCTCTCTTTCCCACTGTCTCCTTTCAATGAACACTATGCCTTCAAACTTCTTACTCACTGGGTGACTTGCCATTTCATCAGCTCCTCCACCACCAGCTCATCGTCTTCTCAGAGAAGTTTTGAAGAGCTCTGTACAATCTACTTGATGAATTTTCATGTCAAAAAGTATCACCTTGCTACCTAAACATGAACAGAAATGTTTTGGCATGGGAAAGTGTTGCAAGAGAATGGGGATAAGAGAAAAAGCAGCAAGCTCCTCCTTTCAGCAGAACACCTGTGACAATCTAACAGCCCCTGTCTCCAGAAGCATCCTGTCTTCACAGCCTAAGTCTTTTCCCTGTATTGCAGACCAGATATCACACTCAGGCTCACAGACCTCTCTCAGAGCTGCTCCCACCAGGCTGGGCCTGGCAAATAGATGCAGAGAAAAGGAAATTCTGGGGGGCTGCAAAGTCTATGCCTAAGACCCTACTCTTCACCTCAACTTCCCAATGCCTAAACCCGACCTTCCCTACTTCTTCACACTGTAGCTTGTTCACTAAAGCCTGGTGAAAAGAGCCAGAGTTTTTGCTGAAGTCTTTATGTGGGTAGTCAGGACTCATTTTCATGGACATGTGACAACCTTTTCCAAACAGACCATAATGTAACATTTTAGGATCTGACACCTGAATTTGAAAAGCAAATCTTCTGTACTTTTCTGACCAAACTCTTCCACCGTACTCTACATCAGAGACTTCAGTGGCAGTTCTGCATTTGTTCTCCCCCTGTACTTGGCACTGGTGAAGCCACACCCTGAATACTGTATCCAGCTCTGAACCACTCACTTCAAGGAGGACATTGAAGCGCTGGAGAGAGTCTTTTCCAGCCTAATTGATTCTGTGATTCATATCTCCTGCCAATTTTTGTAAGTCAACAACATTAATGACTAGTCATCGGTTACCCTTGTATCCCAAAGTAATACCCTCTTAAAGCAACCGTTTCACAGGAATCGTTCAATGCTGACTCCAGTGTTAACAACTGACCCTGATTTCAATCCCTGATTTCAAGTAGAAAACTTGCTCCTCCAGTCTTAAAAGTTCACTGTTCTATAGCATATAAGCTATATTGTCATATAGGAAAAAAATTAAAAAGCAGAAATGTTCTCCGTATTTTCTGCAGATTCTCTGGACTCATCTCCTCCCTTTTCTGTTTTCATTCTACAGGCTTCTCTAGACTTTTTATCTGAGGTAAGTGGTTTTCAGTTTATTCAAAGCACTTACCATATTTGCAAGAACTAGCACAGACCTCTCACATTTTTGGTCTAGGTGTGATAAGAACATTTGCTCTTTATACATTAGCCCCACTTAAAACCTGTCAAAGACACCAAGTGGTCCTGCAGTATATCATCTATTCTGCACTGCAAGTGAAGCTAGCTGATTTGCTTCATCAGCCCTTTAAGACCAGATTATTATAGAATATATTTAAGACTATTGCTGCCTCAAAACAGCCACAGTTCAGAGGGACTGGCAAGATGCACATGCTTGTGACGTGATCTGTGACATGATCTGTAGGAAAGCAGATTTGTACTCTTCCATCAGTGGAAGGTGCCCTGAACACAACAAAGGGTAGTGCTCTAATTGAGGCTACAGCCCCTCAAGCTACATCTGCACTGGTGGAATAAACAGGGTTGGGCTGGCTTTGGCACTGAGCCTCAACCATTTCCACTGTTAAATTTCTAGAATGATTTTGACTTGGAGCTGACTTGCACTAACCCAAGCAATCTGCAGGAAGACTTCTTGACCCAGCACAGACCAGGGATTCTCCCCACAAGAGCACCTGGCTGCAACCACCTTGCTTTCAAAGGGTAAAGGTGTTTAATTGTGTGGATGCGGGCAATCCAGTGCCAGGTGACTTCAACAGCAAAGAGACAGACATGTTTGATTTTCTAATAGACATGTAGCCTCACTGACTAACAACTTCCTGTGAAATTGAAAGTGGAAGCTTCTGAAAGGGCCCACTGCGTTCCCATGCCCTGGATTGCCCCTCTGCTAGCTCCGAAAAGCCAGATCCCAAATTCTCTGCTAAAGTCTTCAACAGTATAGAATGAAAAAGGGGATGAGAAGCTATAAAGCAGGCACAATTCTCCAGCCTCCAGATAATCATCCCCGGGTCCATATGCAGAAGGAAAAATGTATATGCCTGGGTTTTTTTAATAGATTATGCAGTCTACTCACTCACATTTATCACATGGGCTAATGTAAGATTTACTGTCCATAATTAATCAACCTTAGGCAAGAATATTTAGCACTTCTACTCCATTTTTCATTTTCAAAGTGCTTTTCAAACACTACCTAATTAAACATCAGGACCAATTATTTCTGTGGTACTTTACAGACACTTTTAAAAAATGAAATAAGTACATTTTAGCATGTACATGAGGAATCTTTTTAAGTCAAAACAGCTCTATTTTCAACCTGCTGAAGGAATGAAAGCAGTAATAGGACTGAGATTTCCAAACAGACCACAGCAGCAGCCAGTTATGTCTGCTCCTATGCACACAAAAGCCTGTAATCCAGCCTCCTTCTTAAAACTTCTATCTCACACTCTCATTTTGCTTGTGAGAGGACACTTTATTACTGAAGAACTGGAGAACTGGATGAGAAAGAATTACTTCTTTGCAAGGGACATATGCCACCACTGGGCTGGGGCTCTGATTCATGTGCCCAGCAGGAACTTCACCTGTAAGTCTCACCTCATTTCTTTCACAGGGGTAGCGGAACAAGCTGTATGTTCACACAACAGTGGTGTCTTCACCAGCAAGGTCAATCCAAGGCATGGTATTTACTCACTGAAAACTGCTCCAATATCCTTCCCTCATGACCAGAAATAGCATTGACAATGTTTTGACCACCTCTAAGGCAAAAACTGAGTGTGGTGGGCCATGCCTGTCATCCCAGCTTCTCCAGAGGTGGGTGGGTGCCCATGAGCCTGGGGCTTCAGTGTGCTCAGCCAGGTTTCCACATCACATTTGGCATCAGTCTGATGATCCCTGAACTCAGGCCAGCAGGTTGCCTAAGGAAGGGAGAACCCACCTGGTCCAGAAACAGAACATCTCAGTTTCTGGCAGCACAGTCCAGTTTACCCAGGGACATGTACTGAGACTGTGGTGGTTCAAATCCACAGGCCAGCTGACAGTAGATTTTGATTGTACACACAGCCCCTCCAGTGGTCTCTGCTACAGAGACAATGCAGAGGTAAGGCACAGACTGCAGTGAGCCAGGGCTGTTAGGGCTTCACAGCAAGTTCTTATTCGTGCCAGAATCCTTCTCACCTCAATAGTGAAGAAAGGATTAACACTGCATAAATCGGCAAACAAGGGCAGGAAGTGTGACATTTCCCTGACAAGATAAATAAAATCAAGAAGTAAAATATTCTTCATGAAACATTAAAAGTTTATGGATCTGCCAACATGGCCTGGTGCAGCTCTGGTCAGAGAGCACTACATAAGCCAGCTGCCTTATTGGAAGCAGCCTAGCCAGGCAAACGTGGCATTCTGTACCACGTCATTAAGCCCCGCTGCAAAGTCAGCTGTATTGACTCAGCACGTCACACTAATGTTGCTTCACTTCTTCTGGGGCCTGGACAGGTTTATGTAGCACAAATAAGTCAGTGCAGCACTTAGATGAGCTCTCCAGGTACACATCAAGGAGGGGGACAGCAAACTTTCAAGGATGGTGTGTACCAGATGGTATTTTTCTTTCCCAGATTAGAGGTTAAACATGCTGGTAAGAACGCTGTGGGATCCATGAGAGACTGCCTCTTACAGAAACAATATGCTACCATTTTCTATCATCATTAAATTGCATCTGTACAAGGCAGAAGCTCCTGCTGCTCTCAGAATGAGCCAGAAGGTGGGAGCCACCAACGTCTCTCTCCAGATGGCACAGCCCCAAAACCAGCTCTGTGCTAGCCCTACTGGTGTTTTTAGAAATTGACCTCCATGATGCTACTGGTTTCAGCACCCCACACTGTGAATAGGCTGGAAGAGTCCCAGGGGTGCTACAAAAAAGTTCTGCAAAACTGAAATTCATGGCTAAGGTTTTCCTGCCTTATCCTTAAGTGCTATGCTTGGGCACAGCTGCATTACGAACAAATTACAGAATTATATTCTGGCTTAGATGTGAGAAAACTTACCTTCAGTTCACAATTAAATAAGCCAAGTGTCTTTCATAAGAGTGCTAAAAATTGGGCTTCGGGTTAGGTTGTTGACCTACATGCCTCAGCTCCCTGGCTGTGAAATGGGAACAGTCTTTCCAGCAGGGACATTGCTGAATTTAATTCCTGCTTATAAAACACTACCATAGTGAAGTGATAATAAGATATTTAGATGTGTTAGCTTTACTAAACTATTTAAAATATCCAGAGTATAAAAATGGTCCCAGCCTTTCTTTTGCTTGTACAAGTGTAAATGGAAGCAACTGTATTGAACACAGCTCACTGTATATGAAACTTAATTGAAATCAGTCCTTACATCTTTCTGTGTAATTAAAATGGATAACGGGAACTTTTCTGATCCCACTCTCAGCTAAGTTACATCAGCTTTTTATCCCAGGACCCATTTATGGAGCTTTTTTGTTCTAAATGTTAGTCAGTTTCAAGGCTTACACAAAGACCATGGATGTTTTAATTTATTTATTTCAGTATTGTCCCTTGGGAAGAGCAACTTGGAGGATGCAGAAGCCTGAGTTTGAAAATAAGGCCATAAAATAATTTTTGAAACTGTATGAGAAGCCAAAGCAGAAGCTCTTTAATACTTAGTCATAATAATGCAAAACTAGGGAAAAATGAATTGCATCTACCTGTGTGCAGGAAATGTTTTTGATTTAAGTTTTGCTGTGTATCCCCAAATGCATTTTTACCCTCCTTACTAACCTAACTGTTCCAGGAACACTGCATGCTGTAGACACAGCTAAAGGCTACACTTCATTGATCACAGCTGATTCTGTTATGAAGCCCTTCCCTCTAAGGTGGAAGCTGCTCAGTTCAGCTCCACCTGGATGGGACATGATGACTGACAGTCTGTTCCCAGTCCACTGCAAACATCAGGTTAAGCATCAGTTAAGCCACCAGACTACATCAGGCTTCAGTGATGACTGAATCCCAGCTTTGAAAGCAGTATTATTTCAGACAGAAATAAAAAGAAAAAAATAAAATTGAAAGGACAAACAATTCTAACTTTTCCATTCCTAATACCTTCTTTTCCAAGAATATTTGGCAAAATAATTTTCCTGGATTTGTTTATAAATGAGCCTGAGGAAATGAAGGGGCTCATTTCATACCACCTTGTGAAAGCTGGATGAAGAGGGCCCCAGCACGAATGCTGCAGTATCAGCCCAGTGGCTATGCCTCTAATCACTCCAGAAATGTGCTTTCCCACAAGTAAACCTGTCAGCATCCCTCCACCTACGGGTCTATGTCAAAAAACATACAATAGTATGAGGAGATCAGGCTAGATCCATATGGCAACTGTTATGTCCTCATTGCAAGTGGTCAGAAAGGTCAAATTCCCCTTTTCTTCTGATTTGATGAGTTAGATGATACCTGAGGCACAAAACAAAACTGAACTGACCATTTTTCCTACATTCACTTCCATTGCAGGATGGGTTTTACAGGCAATATTCTCACAGGTAAGCCAGTCAGACGTAATCACTTTGTACAGTGTCACTTTCCAAACAAGCTTCAGATCTAATACTGTGTAATCCTGATCCTCACCTGATATCTCCCACTCACAGTGTGACTGAAAGAGGCTACCATAAGCAGATGTGAGAGCAAATGGAAAAAAGGTATCTGTGATGGTACCATTCCCTGTTAGATGCCTGATGAAGCACCGAAGGCAGTGGGCCAAGCAAAGACATGCTTTACTAACCAAGCCCCCCATTCTTACCCATGAATCATAGCACAGGTTTTTATTTCTGGTAATTTACAAGCTATGATAATATAGATGGCCACCAGTCAAATACACAATTCAAAAATGCAACACCCACATCAAGGAGACTAGGGTACATTTCATCTACCACAAATTGTGGACTAGTCAGTATTTGCTTTGAAGCTAGTTAATAGCTGTCCATTATTGCATGCCACATTTTGTTACTCCCCACCTAAAGAATTAATGATACTCTGATTGAGAAAGATAGGAAAATAAGTTGTTACTACAAGATCCAAAGGAACCTCGGTTTTTCATTTTTTATTTTTATTTTTATTTTAAACAACTCTCTGTTTATTTCTTTTCCAAAGACAAAGTCTCAGGAAAATTATACATACTAAACCACTAACACTTACAGAAATGCAGCCAACTTCCCAAATTCACACAAGTTTCTTGGTCTACAGCTTTGAATAGGTTCCTGTAGGCCAGTTGTTGGGAAGGGGTGGTGGGAAGGGGGAGAGAGGGGAAAAAAAGGGGGAGGTGGAAAGAAAAAATGGGGAAAAAAAAAAAGGAGAGATACATAAACTTAAAAAAAAAACCCTCTAGTAGAGGCTGCTGCAGCAGTATGGCATAGAAAAACTAATGGGGACAGCTGAACCAGTGCATAAGATTGTTCTGAAATTAAAAACAATGTGTATTTTGTTTAACACATTCTATGTTATTTAAAGAAAAGTAAGAAGAAGAATTCCAGCTGGGATGGAACCTACAGAGCCCCTTGAGCAATTTGAATAATTATAGACTTGTATAAATTGCAGTTAAACCATTTTTTCAAATGTGCTACAACCAATAACTAAACCAGCAACAGCTTTTCAGTGTAAGAGATCTGTTGCTGGCTTCAGATAAAGTAGAGTGAGCTGCAGATAGTTACTGGCCAGCCATATTCTATGTAGCAAAAAAACCCCAACTTTTCTTCCATAAAGCCTGTGATTTCTGAACTTCAAATATCAGCAAAAATAGCTGTATGCATTTGCTTGCCACAAGGACTCAGAAAACAGTAAAGGTATTTTTCTGGAGTAACAAAGTCAGATTTGGGGTTTCGCTGTTACATTCCATAATTTCCAGAATAAGAGATTCTCAGTAATAAACTAATCCTCATTCTTGACAGACCATAAAAACAGAGGCAGAAACAAAGTTTATTTTCATGTTTACAATGGCCAGAACACACTTCACATTCTTTTAAAATATTTGCCTCCCACCCTGTTCTTACTGAATTTGCACCAGTTGGTGATGGCAGGTACCAGCTACCATTCCAATGTTAGAGCCCTGCCCTATTTCACAGATGTAAGTAAGGGGCAGATTCATGTTGAGAGTAGCACGGGAATTACTCTGAAACTTGTTTTATCATTCTTACATGAACATAAGTCCTGTATAAATTCATGATTTTATGGATATCCTCAGTGCCATGAGACTTTTCTGTCCAGCTGGGCCCTACAGGGCTCAGTGCAGCTTGGTTTTACCACAGGGTCTGCCAAATATGCCCCTCAAGGAAATATGGGGAAAGAAGACATGAGGATTTGATGCACCTGAGGACAGGAAAGGGGCTTGCATTTGCCAAACGTGCTAAGAACACCAAATTGCTTAAATCTACTGAGTTTAAGGAGCCTGGGGCAAAAGAGTGGTGCTTCAGTCAAGCTCGTACAACATGTAATGGCTCCGTGTGGTACAAACACAGGCACGTTGTAGAAATCACATTGCCACAGCTGCAAGATGAGCCAGAAGCTCTCCTCCTCCAGTAGTCCCACTTACCCTTGCCACTCAGAAGGACAGCCATTCATTTTCTTTCTGCAACTCCTCTGCATACACAAACAGAAATATGGAGACATCGAAAGCACCTCACCAGCACGTTCAACCCTTTCTCCCTGCACATGGAGTTGATTCAGTGTTTGCTTGTGGCTGCCAGGATCATCACTGAAGTTTGGCTGCCCTCCCTGAAGTCCTGCTGCTTTGGACGCCTCCACCCGTAGCATTTAAGACAGTTGGGGCAAGAGAACAGATGCTTCTGCAAGGTCCTTTTATCTAGTGAAATGGAAGTGCTGCACGAGGAAATAGGTACCTGTGAGAGCACACTGAAATGGGCATGAAGGTAAATGCAATTATTTTGCATTTCACAGTGAAATCTCTTCCTCTTAGGGAATTTAAATAACAACAACAACAACAACAACAACAACAACAACAACAATAATAATAATAATAATAATAAATGGTTACAAACTAAAAAATAAAATTTAGCAACTGGGAAGCATGATGGAGGATCTAGTCCAACAGAAATAGAGTGTGCCAGTGCAGGAAAAATATGAACTCAGTGCATATGTTGATGGCTTTTACTGTCACCTCAAATTGGGTATTTTTTTAACCAACTCAGTGAAGAAGTCTGATGTGTTTTCAGCAGTGACCAGAACAGCAAAATCAACTGCATGGACTTCTTGACTGTGAAAGGTGGCTGCTGGAGAAGTCTTGTGAGACTACAGAAGAGCAGCATGGCCCCAATTCAGGGTCTAGGGAGAGGGAGCCTGGCCAATCATCCTGACATTCCTGAGCATTCCTATTAGGTGCACCAGACAGGATAAAGCAAAATAATACCGACAAAAATCATGTACCGTAGAGACCTTAGAAATCTCTTTGGGAAGGGAGAAAAAAGTAATAACTGAGACACAACTGATTATTAACTCCATTTTAGGCATCAAACCAATGCACATTTCTCAGCACAAAATGGACAGTAGAGGCAGAAAGGGAAATAGAAAATAAAGTTAGTGAAATAAGAAAAAGATGGACCACTACCGCATTTCTGTGTAAGTGAAATTGTGTTCTGTAAAAGGAGCATCATCATAGTGATGAATGAGACATTAAGATAGAGATTTGATAGTTTTCCAATGTTTTGTCCAGTACACTTTTAATTATTGACCTACTTTTATTTTTGTGAGCCTGTTCTTCTGTATCATTATAGATCACTTCTACTCATACCCAGTCAGTATCATCTACTGCTTACTTTCATCCTGATTTTTCCAGTGTCTCTAAAAACCCCTGAATAATGTGTCTGTCCTTGCTGTTCACAGTCTCAGTGTTTATTCATCGTGATTTGATATTTAATTGGACAAGCTAGATAAATATGATTATTTTAATCTTTTGTCATAAACCAATTCTTCTTGTCTTTTCATGATGTTCCACCTATGATTTATCTGCATGTTCACTGATGTTATGAGGTTTCCAGAAAATAATGCATGATGCTATGTATGCCCTTTTCCATGCCAAAATTTTTACAGGATATCTGAATAAAGCTCAACACCAAAGAACACTGCTTTTCAACAGCGCACTACTTCTCCTCCAAAAGTCAAAATTTCAACTATTTCACATGTTTCCATAGTATAAAAAATATTTCAATCCAATCTAATCATTTCTGAGACTTTTGAGCTTCACTGATGGCACCAACTGGTTTCCCAAGTGTTGGATTTGATATCTGCTATCCAGACACCACCAACCATCCTGCAGGGAGCTGCTGTATAAGGACAGCTTAGTGATGAGGGGTAAATCTTTGTAAAATCCCCAGAGTCTTGCTAGAAACTGAGCCACTTCCCCACTGAGCACATTGAGTTTTTGGGCAGACCCTTTTTTGAAAATCTTTCTCTGTATCATCTACCTAGAAATAATTCTATAACACCTGCTTGGCTTTAAATATGTGAGTAGAATAGTGACTTTGATGGGAAAACCCAGATGCTTATATTTGAGTATGCTTTAAAGTGGTTAGCTAAATAAAAGCCTAAGGACAAAGGAAGCAGTTTAGAAAGTGCATCAGCAATAGAAAGTCATTGCCTATAACCTGAAATGAACTCAAAACTTTTTAGCTTGGCATTTATTTACTTTAATATTCACACATAACTGCAAGTCCTGTAGTGAGAATTACTGCAATGATATGATATGCAAGAACAGTCTTGTGATATTTTCTGCACTTATAAAAGTGGAAATCTCACAAGGGAATTTGATCTTGAAAGATTTTTACTCTGATTTCTGAAAGAAAATACATTGTTGTGATTTTGGATTAGCTACAAAAGATTTTGATACCTCCTTCTGAGGTTCAGAAACCAGTGCTAATGCAATGATCACAGTTTAATTTTTAAGCATTTACTAAAAAAAAAAAAAGAAGACTTTCCTTGGCGGGAGAGGGAACAAATCCACTGATTCACCAGGATCCATTTGTTTACATCAAAAAGCCCAAATATTTTTCATGGTACCCTTAATTTCATAGCCACCACTGCCATTTCCCTAACAACCCCCCATCAGTTTCACACTGAGGATGTGTTATGAGACTGAGTGGGGACATGCAAATCATGCACACATCCCTGGAAAAATGCTTGGCAAATCTGGCTTTTCAGTTTTGCATTCACTTGCCAAAAAATATTCCCTCATCCCCCAAGCCCTCCCTCTGCCATGTCTAATTTAATTTCAAAAGTCAGAAGCTTAACAGGGACATAAGCTTCCTAAACATTCTGTCATCTAACAAGGAATGTGAATTCAAAGCTTATCATTACGATTTTCTTTAAGTGCATAAAAGACAGTGCAATCCTGTGGATGTTCTTGTCCACAAGTGCTAATACAACAGAGTTCACATGGCTGCTGGAGACTTTAGCCCCCCCTCCTCGCTCCTAAAAAAATAAATCAAAACACCAGATATAAGAGGTTTTTTTGTCAATCCTGCCTTGCCAACAAGACATGAGGCTTTTGTTGCTGATGCCAGAGGTTCTGAGTTGTATATTCTGCATTTCACTGTAACAAGAAGCTGAATGAGTCTGTAGAGAGCTCAGGGCAAATGAGACTTACTGACCTGCTATTTCTATAACTCTGTTATTTTATCTCTTCAAAGGGACTTTGCGTACACTGAATTTTCAGTTTCTAAGTAAAAATAAGTCGCTCATTTTCAAAGACTTCCCCTCTGCACCTTCCTTTTCTTCAAGTCCCTAGGACCTTGAGGACACACATTTTACGAGTGTGAATACATCTGTGTATGTTTGGGAGTGAAAAAGGGAAATCATAGAGATATCATTCATTTTAATCACTAATTTTGAAACAGCTGGTGAGCCTGGACTCTCTTGTTCAGGCACAATCATTTTGTGCCTTCTTTTTATCTCCGGTGAGGAATTACTGCTTAAAGTGAGACTTAAGTATTTGCCAATAACCCACAGTAAATACTTTTTTTTGTCTTTTTGTAGTCCTATGATGACTGGCCTTCTTTCCCCTTCAGTAATCACTGTCTAAAAAAAGAAAACCTCCAGGCGCACTTCACTTTTGTCCCTTCCCCCTGGCAGAATGCCCAGCCTCAGTATGATGCTTTTAAACCCTTCCCCCCACAGACACAAGGTTTCCAGCACATTATTATCCTGTACAGCAGAGGGGGGGAGGCACGGCTGTGGGATATGATACCATTCAGTCAGAGATACAGGGAGATAGAGCTCTTTAGAGCTTTAGTTTTGCATTCTGTGTGTGCGCACGGATCCCCACACACAGGAGAAACCTTTCGGTGTCAGGCATTTCAGAGTCGTCTTGGTGAAGAAGATCTGCCACAAGGAAAACACGATGAATATACAATGAGTTCAGATTGCCAGGCAGCCTAAAGTGCATGTGTGTGTGTGTGTCATGTGTGTGCTGGTTTAATGAAAATCCAGCAGTAGTTTCACCAGGCGGTGAATAGCAGCCAAAAAAGGAAACAATGAAGAGCCTCCCTATTGTTGTGCAATGGACAAGTTCTCAGATAATCACTCTAGATGTGATGCAACACTCTTCTAACAAGGAAGCTCCTGGGAATTGTGATAGTGCAGGACAATTCAGGATCCTATCCTGGATAAACAGTGCTATCATCCTCTTCAACAGCACTGCAGACAGGTGACCAGCAGATGAAGGCTGCATTATTCAAGGCATTTGAATGGAAAAATTAAACTCGGATTTACTGCAAAGAATCCTTTCAGTGCTGCAGCTTTATCAGTCATCCAGAGAATCAATATGTTTTTTCTGTATCACTTTTGCTGCTGCAGTAAGGCAAAGATCTTTTGTGATAAACTCTGGTTTATTTTTTTCATTCTTGTTCCCAAGTGAGCAGTCCACCCAGGTCATTCAAAGCTAAGTGTCTTGCTTGCTTCCTTGCAGTTCTAGTTTTCTGGGTATTAACTCAAAGAAATTGCCCAGAAAAGCTAAAAAATACTGTTCTCCTTGAGCTGATGGCAATACCATAAAACAATTGAGTCTCATATCTTTATTTTAACTTGCTCATAGCACAGTTTCAATAGAGAAAAAAAATATAGAGGCAAGTGTATCTAACCAGAACCAAGATAACCTGTGAAATGTCATTAGATGAGAAGATACCATTCTACTGTTTATCCAGGGAAATGCTGTGGCTGTGGTCAATGACACCAAATGTCAGTTTAAGCTGTCCCTCCTCCCTGCTCCCAGCTGCTCGTTCCTGTTTCCACCACCACAACCATTTGCAGGGTTCCACCAAATCAGGAAACGGATACAATTAAAAAAAGAACAAAAACCACCAAAACACACAAACCAGAAATCTAAAAATGAAACAATAGAGAACAGGGAGACTGAGGTCAGAACTGACACTACTTATTTTTTATCATCAAAGCATGGTCTTATGCTACATTTTCAGATTTTGTGATGCTGTTTAAGATACTGTCATGCTACACAATATGCTTCCTTCCATAAACATCTACAACTCTTTATTTTTGTGCCACCTTATTTGTTTTGTACCATAAGCTGCATCCAAGAAAAGACTGAAAGTTTGTTTTGTTTTGTTTTGCTTTCCTGGAAAGAAGGCAAGGAGTTTTTTAAAGTAGATTATTTGGGAGGGCTGGTTGAATGCAGCTACACCAATGCAAAGAGTATCTGCTAACAGTGGAGAAGGAAAGTAAGCAGGACACTGGGGCCAGGGTGGGAGGAAGAGCTGCCACCAGTGGAAGCTTCTTGAGCAGCTTTAGGCCCAACATGTGGTTTTGCACACACAAATTCAGCTGCAGGCATCATGCTCACCCAGAAGTTCAACACACACTACCATGTGACTGCTCAGGCAAGATAAGCCTGTATACAGGCAAATCTGCTGCTGAGTTCAATTCCTATCTATATTAAGACAAGATCAATAGCAAAACTAAGGCTTGAACCTCAGCAGAGCTGGGACACCGTTTGACAGAGAATATGGACAGTGCTTCCCAAACCATCCACCACAGCCTTGAGCTGAGCCAATTCACAAACCAAGTGAAAAACCTGACCACACCTTTTACATTTGGAGCCACCTGTATTCAGATGATTAGCTTGTGTGATGTGGGGATAGAAAGCTAAATGTTGACACTGCACTCAGTCAATCAAATCTTGCTGCTAAATAAAAAGGATGCCTTGAGCAAGACCCAGCCGACCCAGATTTCAAGACTGTGTAAATACTCTAATCCTGTTTATCTGCTATCTCTCAGGGAAAAGCAAATTCTCAGTGGATTCTCAAAGCCCTCTCCTGTATGTTAGCTGTGTTTGGCCATTGAAGCAATAGACAGGGAGTCAATCCTGTGGCTGGTTACCAACAGCTTGAGTTCCAAATATCAAGCCCTCGAAGCAAGCTGCTTGCTAAAGGGGAATGAGAGGAGGCTGTGGTAGGTGATTTTAATAATGAATGCATTTGTGGGACCAAAGTAACTAAACAGGAGAGTCTGCTCTCACACATCCTGGGCACAAAGATAAAAAACAAGTTCCCTGTGTTAGTAACCAAAGACCATCTCAAAAAGCATTTAACATGAGTTGGGGAAATCCCATTCCCTTTAAAGCAGACTACAAATGACGATTACAGGGACTCAAGGAGCACAAGCAGCATCCATGACCCTAACTGTAAATCTAGTGTTATTTATTTATTTAAATGTGAAGGGTTTCATTGTAATTACTAGTGCTATTGCAGATCTTAAGGAACTGTGTGGAGCAGCATTTACTTCAGAGAGAAAGGGAAGTACAACCAGCAACAAAAAGACCGATATATTATTAAAATGCAAAAGGCTGGGTCCTTTAGTAAGAAAATTGCATTTAGAATGTGAAATACAGGTCGTCTCTCATCTGCAATAAAATGTCCCTCTTGCAGCCTGCCTGTCGTAGAGTATCCACTCCCTTCCAGTGGGAAGCAGGGCAGGCTTAGTGCCCTTCAGGCAAGGAAGGAAGGGACACAGGAGGCCCAAAAATCCAGGCTAGCTCCTTTTAGTACAAAATCCTGAGCCTTGTCTCTCTCCCTCTCTTCCATAACAGACAGTGCTTGTAGCTACTCCTGTAAATTGCAGAGGTCAACTAGCTTTTTATATTTTTTTTCCCCTTTCAGGGCTCTCAAAAGGTCCAGCAAAGTAGTGTAACACTACCCTGGTTTAGATTGTGCAATGTTTACCAAGGGTGAAAGGAATTTAGTACATACTCCCTCTGCCAGGATCTGCAGGACTTGAGAAGGACTGAATGAGGCAGGGAAAGATCTGAAGAGTTAAAAAAAAAAAGAACTACAAAGCAGGCAATTTTGTTCAACACACATCCTTTTAGTTTATTCTTTAATGCCTGGACGAAAGCACATAAGACACAGCAAAAGCACATTTTTTATTTAAATTAGTTCCCTGGATAGATTGCCTTTGCTGTTTTAAAAACACTTGATTTTCATAAAATTCTACACCAACACACAGTAAGGTAGAGGCAGGGAATAGACTTCCTTTTAGCTGGTAGTATGGGGACAAGTGCTTGGAGTTTTGTTTTTGTTTTTTTTAACCCAAACAATTTAAGCTACTTGATGAATGCCACAAACAAAAAGAGAGGCATCAGTGCAACTGCAAGGTGCCACAAAGTGAGTCGGGGTGCCAAGAAATAACCCCGGGCAAGAGGTAGGCAACGTGATTCACAATCTCCATAGAACAGCTGAATCTCCCCTCAGAGGTGCTTGTCTCCATCAATTATAGATCGAGCTTGGCCAATCAGCCACACTTAGACACCTGACTCATTCTGTCTGGCATCTGGAAGCAGTAGTGGAGGGTAAGTGATAGTTTTGCAGGGCATTTCAAAATGTTACACATCTAAGGAGCACTGCAGTTCAGATACAGGCATTCTGCATGGTGTGAGGACTGGATCTCATGAGGCACCCTGTCCTCCTCTTCCAAGTATTCAGGGGAATTTGCATACAGATAATGCCCTGCATCTTTGCAAAATCAAATCCAAATCCAACTCAATTATTCAGGGAAATAAAAAAGAAATCTGAATTTATAGCCACACCAGAATTGTTCTTCCTTAATACAAACTTCAAAAATGCAAACTGAAACTTTTCTGCATGGTGGGGGTTAATTCCTGATAGATTAGAATGCCATGTTTTGTGTTGTGTAAATTTGACTATACATTAAAGCACAACTGACTGATTCATCAGATATTTCTGCTGCAGCTGAAAATGAATTTGTTGTACAGACAGGCACTATCTCTTTGTATCTGACCATACTGGTGGCAGGGTGCTGAGACAGGATCTCTGTCTGCAGGTGGTCATATTCTTTATGCAGTGGGCCTGCTTGTTAGAATGCAATTCAGACTAAAAGTTCATCTGTGGAGAGAGATAGACTGTTCCATCTGCCTTATTTTAGATGTCTAAAACTGAGATGAATCACTTCCTTAAAGTGTCTGTATCTCTCCATGGAGTGTACAGAGTGTCTTGGACAACGGTTACATACATAAGTGAGATGGAAAAAAACACTTCCTCTACCACTGCTTTTTCCTGTTGTGGCAAACTACTGTGAACACTCCATCTAAATATTTGCATTTATGCAATAACTACAAATTGATATAACTCATATTACAAACTCCTCACAATTCCCCTAAGTGAATCATCATCATCATCACAAGATTAACTTCTGCACCTAAGTCTACTGGTAATTTGTGCTTCAGCCAAGCAAGACCTTTATCATATTCTCACCAGATTTCTTTCTGCAGGTGCACATTTCCCTGCCATAGCTGATGAGCATCATATATTTAACTATGGAGGAATAACTAATGCATAAAAAGCCTTTTTGTGAATACTCATGCCACATTCTCAACAGATTTACATAAAGTCACATTCATCCTGTCCTTCTTTCTTCAGTTTCAATGTAACCCATATGAAATACTCATGGGAAGCAGAATTGGAGGTGATATATTTAAATTCCCTCGGATCTTAATTTTGCTGCCTGCTGCAGTTACAGGAATAACATTGTTGTGAGTTCCCTCCATCCAACCTAGAAAACAGAGACGATACCACATATACGAGGAAGTACAGCTGACAGACCCAAATGAAACACAACACAATTCACAGGCCTCAAAATATTATTATAAATTATCAAATTATTACAATATATTATTAAAATATTATTATATTAAAACATAGTTTGATTTCTTTCAGGCCAGCAGACCCATAAAGTACAAAAAGTTCTTAGTGCAGCAGAACAATGATGTTAGTTGGAATCCTAAGGTCGTCTAACCATCTACAAAATACAAACATTGACAGCCAGAAGGATGAAAAATATTGCTCTCAGGTATTCTGTTAATGAAAACCGAAGTATATTATCCATGCAAATTATTTTCTCAGTGGAATTTATAGAGTAACACTTTGAAGACTTCCAAAGCTCTCTCATTTTTTGAAAATAAAATTCCATTCAGGTGAGTGAGTGTTTTCTAGCTCTTTACCTTGACTTTTAATCTGAAAACTTATTTTGCCCCAGCCATCACAACCCAAATGTGCAAAGACAGAAAATAAGTGACTCTTTTGCACTCCTCTTAGAACAACAAACAAAAAAAGTGAACCAGGGGAGGTTGGCACCTCAGTAATAACCACGTGCAACCTTTTGTTCTGCTAATAATAGTCATACATGCAAAACCTGTCAGAAAGACCTAAAGATCCCTTCTCTGACACACTCTGAGGTCTTGCAGGTTTGTATTCTATCTGTTTCAGCATGACATGCGTTGTCTTTTTAGCACTGTGATTGTCTTTACCTCATTCTCTGCCTCAGAAAAAAATACTATTCATGGTGCCACCTTTGTGACTCTTTTAGGTTTCAGATAACCTACTTTATGCTGGCTATCCATATGTTGAGAAATTTGGACTTCACTGCCATGTGGGACTTTCGTGGCAATTCATCCTCTGTCAGAAAGGATTTTTGTTTTCCCTTGCCCTCTCATAGTACATAAGCTTTGTGGAAAAACATGACAGTAAGACACGAGGCAAGCAAAAGTAGCACAACCCCTCTTGCACTGTTGCTGTTCTTTTTTCCTCTCCCTGTCTCCAGAGTTCCCCTGCCTTAGTTTTTCTCCATCATTGCACTAGATTTATTGCTTCAGTAAATTTCTGCAAGAGGAGAAAAAGAAGGCACTCGAAGACCCTAGGGACTACCAGCATGGATCCCCTGACCACTCAGTTCTGTGTAGCAACAAAAGCATTCCAGAGGGCTCGGTTTTTTCACCAGTGCTAAACCAGAGCAACTGGAATGAGCAGGGAAGGGGGTGGGGTCAGATGGGAAGGAAGAGGATGCCTGTTTGGAAGATGAAGAAGGAAGGAATGTCTGGAAAGAGAGGGGAAGCAGGGCTGGGCATATTCATGGCCCCAAGGGACATGGGTAACAGGAGGAGCAAAGGAGGAGTGGACAAAGGCTCACCATTCACTGCAAAGAACAGTGTGCTCATCAGGGGCCTGGTTATCTTTGGGGAATGAAGTGATGCTGCCCTGTCTGTTACACCTTTTATCTGACTTTGAATTCACAAGAAACATTTTCTCTTTTCAGATAATATTTTACTTGGCAGTTTGCTGTTCTAGAATTCAGTATATGACTGTTTTACCTCTTTCTCTACAATAATTTGCACAATGAAAGAAGAGGTGAAGAGAGCCTGTAAGACGGTCCATGGAATTGTCATACCATGCTTAAAGCTTTAGTTAGCACCACTGTGTGCTTCATTTAAAATCTGACAATCCACATTCTCGCATCGCACTTCATTTAAATCTGACATTCCAGTTACCTGCAGCAAGCGCTTTGATGAAGAGGAACTTGGAGGGTAATCCACCAGGACACATTAAACTGTTACAAGTCATAAAACATCTGCACCCAATGGCAAGCTATAAAGCTGAATGGATAAAGCTATTAAATGCATAGCATTGCTGGGCTGAATTCTTCCCCCTGTGAGCACACTCAGCTGGTTCACACACAGACGGTTTTCTCATGATTGTACCATGAGCAGCTCACATGATTATGGTTTCCAGTACGGAAGTTTGCTAGCAAGAGCTGAGTTAGGACAAATTTGCATGCTTCTAGTGAGCACAAAACAGGGAGCATATAAGATTCCTCCAGTATTTACTCAGCATATGATTTGAGATGTCTTTTCTCATCACATCTGCTGTACAACTTTATATAATGATGAAAACACCAAGAATTAGCTAAAATGAAATAATACTCAAGTAGGATGGAAAAAGCCACCAATGCAAGAAAATTGTATATTTTAGAAAGCTGCGGTACGTCTGCCTATCAACCATGTTTATTCCATTTCTTCTTCTGGGTAGGGAAATTAACAGGGGACAAGTGGTGATTCCCAGTTCCAGTTCTGCTCTGAAGTTCAGCAGAGCTACCAGAAACCCACGTGGACTCAAGAAAGGCTCCTACACACACCCTGCTTAGCAAAGAACAGGTAGAACCCAGAATGAAAGGGTTCTGATTTCTTTCTATCCAAACACTGCCTTCGCTGGCTGAGATTAAATAGAGATCAACATAGGTTTCATGAAGTCACCCACCCAAATAGGATTCCAAGGGACCATATTTAATTTTTTAAGGGGCAGCTGAAAGCAGTACTCAAAGGGATTGAAGCAGCAACATTGTCTGTATGGTCTCACAGAGTCCTACTGATCTTATCTGAGAGAGATGCCCTTGTTTTCAATCCACTCATCTCTTTCTAGCACTGACATGCAACAGAGAATCCATTCAGTGGAAATCACTCAGTAAAATCTGCAATAATCTCTTCCTTGTCCAACAGCCACTTCTTCTTATTTTCCATGTATGGAGTGACATTTTCAATATAGGATACAGTTTAATGCCACCACAGGGTCCACAGAGTCCAGCCTAGATAAGAATCAAGATTTTTGCTTTCCTGAGATTTTTTTCACTCAGAAGTAGAATAGCAAAAAGTATATTTCTTGCCAGATATTCTCTAAATACAATCCTGGTAAATCAACCGAAATTCTGTTTTCATAAGTCAAAATTCCTGTAATCTTTACCAGTCAGATTCTTGACACTGAAGAATAATTTCCCCTACAAAATGTTTCACTTCATAGAGGGTAGCATTTTCCAAAATTAAAATGTTAAACTGGAAAATGGCCATCCCACTACACCTACCATATTTCGGGGCAATCTCCTCTGCAAACATTAACTCAGCTACCACCTATAGCCTGGGTAATCACTTAAGCAAACATTCTTTCAGTTGCTATTTCTGAGCAAGCACCTCACAAAGCTGTCCTTTTGCTGTATGTCTATCTTCTTTAGATCAAACAGAAGTCCCAGGCTGATTCTCTGCTCATGCAAGCACAGTTTCCTTCAAGCATTCTGCCTGTGTAAGGTATCTGTAACTCATATCACTCCCTAGGTCTTCATTTGCAGGGTATATTTAAATTTTTCAGATTGCAGCATCTCCAGGGCCAGTCTCACATTGCAGATATCTGCTTACACAGATAAAGCAAGTGCATGAGATTGCATGATGGTAGTTCTGTAATGAAAGCAGCATAGGAATTTAGACAGTATAACACTGTCTAAAGACAGTATTCCTATATCAATATCTTTTACTCTTTCTCATTCTAATTACACTGCCCTTATAAATTCACTAAAATCTTCGTGTTTGCTCCTATGGTTTTCTTTATGAGAAGTTTTGAGCTAAAAAATACATTTCATTATACAGTTTTAATTCTTTCTTAGTAATCACTCTTGCCAATCAGTTTCCAGAAAGAATTGTAAAGTGTTTAGGCACCAGTAAGATGAAGCTGTTGTATGGTCTGCCTTACTGCTTCTGTAGATTCCTATATCACTAGCAATTGTCTTTCACTTACTTACAGTGCAGGCTCTTCACAGACTTTCCCTTGGAGTCTTAGGCACATTGTAAGGCTACTGCTACTGCTTCTGAAAAATTATTATTATTATTACTATTATTATTATTATTATTATTATTATTATTATTATTATTATTATTATTATTATTATTATTATTATTATTTTCTGAATAAAGATAATTATTTGAATCACAGCCATTGTTTTTGTATATTCCAACACAGAATCACTCTTTTAATAAAGACCTGTGAACCTAAGCAGTATTTCGTACACTCCTGTAGTTCCATGCAAGCATGATGAAACATTTGTCCTTTGAGCATGGCACAAACCAACTATTCACTTATGAAAGCCCACTCTTTTGGAATAAACATGTTTTGGAGAGACACAGATAATGTCATTCACTGTTAACTCGCCAAGAAAGGAATGCATAGTATGTGTTGCAATGAAAACATGCACTTCAGTTACTCTGGGAGCCACAGCAAGAAAATTCTTCATATAAAAATAACTTCAATATGCAAACCATAAATCTAAGCAACAGCATGTCTGCGAAAAATACCTGCATTTTTACTAAGGGAAAAAGAACAACATATTATTAAAAGTATAAGAACTTTTGTTATTGCCATGTCCATGTGAATTCTAGACTAGACAGATATAATTTCATGTGTTACAAACAGTTACCCAGGCCTAAAGGAGAACAGTGCACATGAATCACCCATCAAAAATCTAAAGCTAAGGAACCTGCAGCAAAAAAAATTGCTGGCTTTTGGAATACTTCCTTAATGATAACATTGTTTTCCTGAGACTTCCCTGTTTTATGTACCCCTGTCAGACATTTGGTGTATGGTTTATTCTTTTTCACAAACAGGGTGGCATCTCTGCAAGAGATCTCACTGTAACTTCTAGTTTAAACTTTCTCAGCTGGTTGCAATAATGTATCCTTTATAGCATCATGCCTAAAAATTGCCTATGTATATAGTTATATCATTTTAAGGAATAAAATGATTCTGGCAATCTGGAAATAACTTCCAAAATTCCTATTTGAATGTCTGCCAGCCAGGGCTACTTTTGGTATAGCGCAATCTAGAAAGATGCATTAGACTCTATTTTACCTGACCACTGTGTGCTGTCTCAATATGTCTCCTTCATATTGGTTGGATTCAGTGACAGTGGATAGAAGTCACAGTTGTTAAATTTACTCTTTTCTTCTGGTTGGACACAGGACAGAGCTTCGTATCCATTGACACCTAGAACCCTGAAACCCAACACCTAGAGCCCCCAGACATGATACTTAGAACCCCGAAATCCAATACCTAGAACCCCGAAACCCGACACCTGGAACCCCCCAACCCGACACCTAGAACCCCCAGATGTGACACCCCGAAACCCGACACCTAGAACCCTGATACTCGACACCTGGAACCCCGAAACCCGGCATATAGAACACCGGAACCTGACACCTAGAACCCCCAGACAAGACACCTGGAACCCCCCAATACCCCGAGACACAACACCTGGAACCCCAAGACACAACACCTAGAACCCCCAGACACGATAACTAGAACCCCGAAACCCAATACCTAGAACCCCAGGACAGTGTTCCTAGAGCCCCAAGTCATGAAACCTAGAACCCTGATACTTGACACCTGGAACCGCCAGACACGATACCTAGAACCCCAAGTCACGACACCTAGAACCCCGAAACCCAACACCTAGAACCCCAAGTCACGACACCTAGAACCCCAAGTCGGGTTACCTAGAACCCCAAGTCAGGTTACCTAGAACCCCGAAACCCGACACCTAGAACCCCAAGTCAGGTTACCTAGAACCCCAAGTCAAATTACCTAGAACCCCAAGTCGGGTTACCTAGAACCCCAAAACCCGACACCTAGAACCCCAAGTCACGACACCTAGAACCCCGAAACCCGACACCTAGAACCCCAAGTCAGGTTACCTAGAACCCCAAGTCACGACACCTAGAACCCCAAGTCAGGTTACCTAGAACCCTAAGTCACGACACCTAGAACCCCAAGTCAGGTTACCTAGAACCCCGAAACCCGACACCTAGAACCCCAAAGTCAGGTTACCTAGAACCCCAAGTCACGACACCTAGAACCCCAAGTCAGGTTACCTAGAACCCTAAGTCACGACACCTAGAACCCCAAGTCAGGTTACCTAGAACCCCGAAACCCGACACCTAGAACCCCAAGTCAGGTTACCTAGAACCCAAAGTCACGACACCTAGAACCCCGAAACCCGACACCTAGAACCCCAAGTCAGGTTACCTAGAACCCCAAGTCACGACACCTAGAACCCCAAGTCAGGTTACCTAGAACCCAAAGTCACGACACCTAGAACCCCAAGTCACGACACCTAGAACCCCAAGTCAGGTTACCTAGAACCCTAAGTCACGACACCTAGAACCCCAAGTCAGGTTACCTAGAACCCTAAGTCACGACACCTAGAACCCCAAGTCAGGTTACCTAGAACCCAAAGTCACGACACCTAGAACCCCGAAACCCGACACCTAGAACCCCAAGTCAGGTTACCTAGAACCCCAAAACCCGACACCTAGAACCCCAAGTCAGGTTACCTAGAACCCCAAGTCAGGTTACCTAGAACCCCAAGTCACGACACCTAGAACCCCAAGTCAGGTTACCTAGAACCCAAAGTCACGACACCTAGAACCCCAAGTCACGACACCTAGAACCCCAAGTCAGGTTACCTAGAACCCTAAGTCACGGCACCTAGAACCCCAAGTCACGACACCTAGAACCCCGAAACCCGACACCTAGAACCCCAAGTCAGGTTACCTAGAACCCCAAAACCCGACACCTAGAACCCCAAGTCAGGTTACCTAGAACCCCAAGTCAGGTTACCTAGAACCCCAAGTCACGACACCTAGAACCCCAAGTCAGGTTACCTAGAACCCTAAGTCACGACACCTAGAACCCTGAAACCCGACACCTAGAACCCCAAGTCACGACACCTATAACCCCAAGTCAGGTTACCTAGAACCCCAAAACCCGACACCTAGAACCCCAAGTCAGGTTACCTAGAACCCAAAGTCACGACACCTAGAACCTCGAAACCCGACACCTAGAACCCCAAGTCGGGTTACCTAGAACCCCAAGTCACGACACCTAGAACCCCAAGTCACGACACCTAGAACCCCAAGTCACGACACCTAGAACCCTGAAACCCGACACCTAGAACCCCAAGTCACGACACCTAGAACCCCAAGTCAGGTTACCTAGAACCCCAAAACCCGACACCTAGAACCCCAAGTCAGGTTACCTAGCACCCAAAGTCACGACACCTAGAACCCCGAAACCCGACACCTAGAACCCCAAGTCGGGTTACCTAGAACCCCAGGTTACCTAGAACCCCAAGTCACGACACCTAGAACCCCAAGTCAGGTTACCTAGAACCCCAAGTCACGACACCTAGAACCCTGAAACCCGACACCTAGAACCCCAAGTCACGACACCTATAACCCCAAGTCAGGTTACCTAGAACCCCAAGTCAGGTTACCTAGAACCCAAAGTCACGACACCTAGAACCCCGAAACCCGACACCTAGAACCCCAAGTCGGGTTACCTAGAACCCCAAGTCACGACACCTAGAACCCCCAAGTCACGACACCTAGAACCCCGAAACCCAACACCTAGAACCCCAAGTCGGGTTACCTAGAACCCCAAGTCAGGTTACCTAGAACCCCAAAACCCGACACCTAGAACCCCAAGTCAGGTTACCTAGAACCCAAAGTCATGACACCTAGAACCCCGAAACCCGACACCTAGAATCCCAAGTCAGGTTACCTAGAACCCCGAAACCCGACACCTAGAACCCCAAGTCGGGTTACCTAGAACCCCGAAACCCGACACCTAGAACCCCAAGTCAGATTACCTAGAACCCAAAGTCACGACACCTAGAACCCCAAGTCAAGTTACCTAGAACCCCAAGTCACGACACCTAGAACCCCAAGTCAGGTTACCTAGAACCCCAAAACCCGACACCTAGGACCCCAAGTCAGGTTACCTAGAACCCCGAAACCCGACACCAGAACCCCAAGTCAGGTTACCTAGAACCCCAAGTCAGGTTACCTAGAACCCCAAGTCACGACACCTAGAACCCCAAGTCACGACACCTAGAACCCCAAGTCAGGTTACTTAGAACCCCAAGTCACGACACCTAGAACCCCAAAACCCGACACCTAGAACCCCAAAACCCGACACCTAGAACCCCAAGTCAGGTTACCTAGAACCCCGAAACCCGACACCTAGAACCCCATGTCACGACACCTAGAACCCCATGTCACAGCACCTAGAACCCCAAGTCACAGCACCTAGAACCCCATGTCACGACACCTAGAACCCCAAGTCACAGCACCTAGAACCCCAAGTCACAGCCCCTAGAACCCCGAAAGCTGACACCTAGAACCCCCAATCATGACACCTGGAACCCCCAGACACG
The DNA here is from genome assembly GCF_971803275.1 of Cyanistes caeruleus. NCBI lineage: Eukaryota > Metazoa > Chordata > Aves > Passeriformes > Paridae > Cyanistes > Cyanistes caeruleus. Next base: position 62,936,882 of record NC_141702.1, read on the forward strand.
CTCCCTAGAACCTCCAGACACGGTCCCTAGAACCCCGAAACCCGACACCTAGATCCCCCAGACATGACACCAATAACCCCAAAACCTGACACTTAGAACCCCAAGACAGGGTACCTAGAACCCCCAGACACGACACCTAGAACCCCTAGACACGACACCTAGAACCCCGAAACCCGATTCCTAGAACCCCGAAACCCAGCACCTAGAACCCCCAGACAACCTCTACACAAACCTTACAGTAAGGACCTGCTGCTTTATTTGTGGCAGCCCCTCTTGTGGCCCTTCACATTGCCTGCCAGATTCAGCTTCAGATGGCCTTTGGTTTCCCTAAGCATTCCCCTCTGAATTTACCTTGAGTGTCTGTATTTCTCCTGGGTAACCTGCCCTGCTCCCTCCTCGAGGACCCTTCCTTTCTATGGCTGAGTTTGGCCAGAAGTAACTTGTTCTTTCTTTAATTTTCTTGCCACCCACTGCAGGAAACCAGGGTCAGACAGTGCTTCAGAAGTAAAAATTCTTCACTTTAACACTTTTTTCTACTTCTTTTTCAGACAAAGTAACTTTACACACTTAGCAAACCATGTGAATTTTGTCAGCCATATCTGTATTATATGCCAAAAAATTTGCCCATCTATACGAATTTTTTTTATCTATTACCTGTTTGAAACTAACTTGATGTATCTTACCCTTTTCAACCCTGATTCTGATACTGCCAAAATAAATTTGCCTGTTCCAGAGTGGAAATTTACTCTATTTTGAATTCTAAATTGTAATGTACTTTTTAAAAAAATCAAAGGTATTAATAACAATACTTTGATATGGATTTTTTTAAAATATATGATCCTGGCAAAGCCCATAGAAACCCTTTTAAATAAGCTCAAATACTAATCAGTGTATACAGTCTGTAAATCTCATGAACTTGCACTTTAAATTGTTGTAAATCTTTTTGTTTTCCAACATACATTCTACAAAAAGGTAATACATCAAGAACCAACTCTTTTTTTTTAAAAAAAATGGCTAAATACATACCTCAAACTGAGTCTAACCTGGATTGCTTCAATTCTGTCAAAGCCATGGATTTCAGAGAGGCTTTGTCAGAAATAAAATGGGGATTGAGAATGTGGATAAAGCAGCTTTCAGATGAAGAGCCATACACTTAGCTTCATTTTTAGCTTTACTTTAACTTAGCTTTATATGTATCTCTGATCTCTCCCTCTGAGAAAAAAAAGGTCCTGTGTGCATTTCATCACACAATCAGTAACAGAATTATTACTTCTGTTAAAATATAGGTACATCTGAATGGTAATTGCAATGCTTATGAGGATTTCCTATTCAAATTAATACAATGGAGTTAGCCTGAAAGTTCTGTGGAGAGGACCAGTTGCACATTCTGGATTACATATGGAAGAATGGGACAAAATAGAAATTACCCAAATGATCTCATCTTGACATCAAATCTTTGTGTAGGTTATCTTTTTTACCTAGCCCCATTTTCCATGCCATAGTCCAGAATACAGAGTGAAAAAACTAAAAGCTCATATAGATAATTGGAAGACCCAGTGAAAAGGCTATTACTCAGATTTGAGGGCTTATATTTCCAGACCAGAGGTGAAAATGGTGGACTTTGTTTTCCCATTTAGCACAATGGAGTTGGTGATAGAAACTGTGGGACCATGCCTTCCCCCCAACTTTTTAGCTTACATTTAGGTCACACCTGGCACATAGTTTGTCCAGATGTTTAATAGACATTTAAAAGAAACAAATCAGTTTTTCTTGCTGCAATAACCCACAGAAAAAATTAGGTCCCTAGGGAGTAATCTCCTGGTTTTCCAATTTATATTATCCTTTGGCCACTTCATTGTATAGTGCTATATATTTTCCTTGGTGGTAATGAGAGATGTGTTCCTTTTTCTCTTAATCTAACTTCAAAAAATAATGCAAATTAGGTCATGACCCTGAAGTCAGGAAATTTCTCCAGTCAGTGATTGAGCAGGCTGATTATTCAGTATGGTTTCTTTAAAGCCTTTGCAATGGAATAAGATTTTGCTTAGACCACAATTCACTGCCATGGATATTTGTGTCAAGGCCTTCTGTAGGACATCTAAGCTTCCCAGTTTTACATGCAAGACGGACCAGAGCTGTTTCAGTACACAGCAGCTCACTGCAAATTGTTACTGGAAAACTCAGAGCTGTGCACTTGCTAGTTTACACCAGTTATCAGTCTTAACTTAAGCAACTCAGCAGAGTTGGTTTTTTTTCTCCCAACCATTTAAGCTTTAGAACTTCATTACTCTGGAAGTGTCATAACATCACTGAAAGCAGAGGCCTTCCAAAAAGACTGTAAAGCCTACACTGGATAAGTAACTCAGCATGAATCCCAGAGCTCCTGCAAAGAAGTTAATTTAGCTGTTGCATGTATAACCAGAAGACTAATGCAGAAAAGCAGAGCAGAAATGAGTGGCTAAGCTCAGTACAGGATACCAGTAGAAATAATACCTAATTTTCAATTCTGGTGTTCACATTTTGCAGCATTGATGAACTGGCAAAGGTAAGAGTCACAGAAACTGAATAGTGAAGGAAATGTTTTACAGCGAGAGTTAAAGAGCTCATTCTATTTAGTTCATCAAAAAGCATGCCAAGAGATTAATTAATTAATCATAGTGTATAAGTACTTTCACAAGAAGGACTCAGCAGTTACTGAAGGCCTTTAAATGTAGTAAAGAAAGAATAAAAACATCAGAAGCCAAAAACTGTTCTTGAGAAAAATCAGGTGACAGATTAAACACAGATATTTGCTAGTGAAGGTGATTAACCATATGAATAACCTGCCAAGGGAAGGAAAAGACTCAGTCTCCTGATGTCTTCATATCAGGATACCTTCTGGAAAAAGTTGCTATCTCTTTGGAAGATACAAACAAAAAAACTAAAAAAACCCAAAAAAAACAAACACATACAAAAAAAGAGATAAATTATTAGAACAAATATGCTAACTCTTTCTTAGATAGTTTTTTGTTGGCTTAATGACATCTGTGAATTATTATGTGTCTGAAATGTAGGTGGAAAAAAAAATGGACTAAAAGAGCAGCAGCCAAAGCCAGAACACAAACTGGGAACACAGCCCACTGCCAAGCCAAGAGAGAGCTGTATGGGATAAGTGCTGATTAGAAAAGAGCTCAGAGCTTCAAGGAAAGATAGCATCTCACCACATTTGATATTTGTTGTACAGAAGAAAAGAAAGAAGCTTTTGTAATTTTTTTTTTTTTTTTTTTTTTTTTTTTTTATAAATAGGATTTTAGCATCAACTTCTCTTTCTTTCAGACTTAAACTACTCAATGGAATCTGGATTTCTGGCTAACTGCTCAGGTCAGAGAAAGATAACATTGAGTTTTATAGGCTCAGTACAAGGAGTAAGAGGTGCAATTCAGAGGCCTGTGATCTGACTAGAAACTTCCATGATCTCAGTCTTTTAGTCCTTTAGTCAGTCTATGGGTTCTCTGAGTATTTATTGATATGTCTTTCCTGTTTAATATAACATATTTGAGTTAGCGGCTCTTAGCATACACCTTTTGCATTCCTAGTGCTCTTCAGTGCAACTTAGCATTGAGGGTATATTAAAAGTAATTGGAAGGTGTCCATGCAGTTAAAGCTCATACAATGAAAGGTCTCCAAAGTTCCTTTATTTTCCCTTAATCTTTAATTATGCATCTTCGTTTCTCAGGCTACTGAATATTTTTTTTTCTTTTTACCATATTGATGGCTCCAGAGAGTTTTGCGTTACATTTGACTGGGATTGTATTGGTTATAGGATTCTTGTTCTTCTATTGGAACTGGTCCCAGTTGAGATGTACTCTCAGACTGGGCAGATAACCATTCTGTGTTCCCACTGAACTCATCTCACTTCTAGTCTCTTTAAATAGTTAGTGAAGCTTGGCTGTTTTGAAACATAACAGAATGACACTAATTCATACAGGCAGAGTTCATTGGATAATATTTCTGTGATTTATTTGATTATTTGTTTGGGTTTGTGCCCTAAAGTATTTGACAAATCACTCATGACAAGATTTGACAAACTCTGTAAAGCTCACCAAACTTTGGTGTTTGCTTTGCAAAACATTGGTTTAGGTATTAATTTAGTACCTGTATTAAAATGCACAGCCAGGGATTTCCATGGACCAAGCAGTGCACATCAAAATATTCCTGTTACTACTTCTCACCCACGATGACGATACAGGAAAAATTTGACTGACATGCCAGTGCTAGTTTTCTAAACTTAGAAGAGGATTTTTGCAGCACTTTCCAGTACTTATGGTAACAGCTGCACAGGACAGGATCAGTCTTTTTCCTGTATTTCACATTCAGCTTCCATAAAAATAAGGTATATTAGTCAATTCTGCATGCTGCTCTAGCCAGATGACTGTACATATTCTGCTGCTGTGTCACCAAAGCCTCTGAACTTCCAAGTCACATTTATTCGCTCACATTCCAAAAAGACACATTTTTAAACAGGCAGCTCTTCCAACTTAACCTTGGTTCTGACTGTCAGGTGTCTCTTTTGGGACTCCTGGCTCACAGTCCACTGTAAGAGTTTACAGCCAAATGTTAGTGTCTTACAGCTGTGAAGAGCCAAAAGCCAAAATAATCCATGTCAGCTATTCTGTTCATGGGATTAACAGGAAAAGTTTGGGTCTCTCAGTAACAGTTGTAGTGGCTCTTCAAGGCTAGAGAGAGGAGATAGAGATACAGATTTATTTCTATGCCAATAATGTGAATAAATAGAATGGGCTAAATTCAAGGCTGAAACGGATTGAATAAGAAAATACCATTTAAATTGTAAAACAGCTCTTGAAATTCTCCAGAATGGAATGTTCCCATGATTTTTAACCAAAAATACAGAAGTAATGAGCGTGATAATAATATGGTTTCCCACTTCTATCCTTCTGCCGTGATGACTTTCACATCAATGATAGGGATGCTAGTAAAGGAGTTGCATGACTGAAGCCTGCAATTACATCATTTAAGCAGCGTTAACTTTTATAATATTTTCCTCCCATAATCTTTAATGGAATATAGATTATAGTTAACTCATGCAAATCTATGACTATCAAGAGGTAGTCTGGCACAGTAGATATCTATTTCAGTTATGCTTTACACTGCATTGCATAACAGTATCTGCAGTCTTTTGTTACTTGTATCATCCTTGCTGTTACGTGACATCTCTCACACTATTCATATTCACATCTTGTACAATCTGAAATGCATCAGAGTCCTGTATATCTTCCACAGCCAACATGCAGCTTAGCATTATTAAACTGATTTGCTGGGGTGTTTTATTCATGCATATAGAAAGCAGTCTGCAAGCTCTCTGGAGATGGGGATTTCCAGTCCTTAGAGAATTTTGAATTTGTTTTCAATGAATTCAGATAATTCACTGGGATTATCTAAATATTCTGTAGCTTTCAGACAAATCAGAACTTAAACTACTGAAAATAAAATAATTTAACGATTTAATTCAATAATTTCAATTTGGTTTAATAATATAAAAAATGCACATGTAAAGTGTTTTAGAGTGAAGACATTGGTCTACATTTTGACACTATCAAAAACAAGACAGTTTGAGTCCATCACAACTTTGCTGTTTCCCTTTTCTTCAAAATGGAAATTCAAAATTTTCAAGAAAATTGACTTACGACTGAATTGTGGTAAGTGGTTGACATTTTCTGGTTATTCAACGAGAGCTCTTCCAGCCATCCCTAGTTAATATCCTCAGAGAGCAGCCAAAAGAACAGGAAGACAGTTACTGATTTATCATGAGGCATAACATACTAAATGGATTTATCACAAGCAGAAACAAATATTCCTGAGTACCATATCATATTGATTTAAAGACTGATTGAAAGGTGATTGATCTATCAGTATGTTAGGGCCTGCAAATATAGACAGATATCTCTTGATGGTACCATATTGGTCTAGTTTGCTTAAGAGAATTGCATAGCAGCTGCTGCAGTTCAAGGGGGGATTTTTGGTTTGGTGGGGGGGGTGTTTTGTTTTGTTTTTTGTTAATTTTGGGCTAAGCACTTGAAGTTCTGCTTTGAACACTCAATAGGTAAACAGGAACCTCCTGAGGCTGTATGCATCCAACCCCTCTTCTCAAGCAGGGTGACTCAGAGCAGGTTGCCTGGGATCATGCAGTTGAATTTTGAGTATCTCCACAGATGGAAACTCCACAACCTCTCTGCACAGCCTGCTCCTGCACTTTCACAGTAACAGCATTGTGTTCAGTTGTGCTCAGATGGAATTCCGTGCTTTCATTTCTGCACATTGCCTCTTGCCATGAGCACTGATGTAAAGGGCCTAGATCCCTCATCTTCAGTGTCTCCCTTGAGGCATTTATACACCTTGGTAAGACCCCTTCAGCCTCCCCTTCTCCTGAGAGGAGAGAGTCCCAGCTCTTTCAGATGTTTGTTATTGAACTGATGCTCCAGGCCCATAGTCATCTTTGTGGCTCTTCACTGCTTCTACAACTGGTAAAACTGCACTTTGGTTTTACATGTTAGTGCTACAGCAATCAGTTAAGTTTTGACTGCATGTGTTACGTTCTAATGTGTTATAAGTACTTTTTTTAGTGACTTCTTGGAAGCAAATTACCAGTTAAAGGTAATCTGTGGGAAAAGCACTCTGCTGACTCATGTTACTTTAGTTTTTTTAAGTGCCTAATAGGTCTGCAATTGTGAACATGGTACATGTAAAAAATTTCAAGGATTTTCACTGGGGTCTTACTGATTTCAAACTACAGCTACTCATCGATCAAGTGAAAGGCTGCGTAGTGGCATATGTTATTTGAAGGTGAGAATGATCCACATTATTCTAAGGGGCTCTTCCTTTGTGCTTTTTGTGTGTTTGTTTTGCTTTCATCATTATTACCCAGCATTATCCAAGAATCAGTAGATACATTTCCTGAACACGGGGTTTGTTTTTGTTTTTTTTTAGTCTATTACCATGTAACATTCTTAAAAATTAAGTAAACAGGAGACTGGCCAATAACCATAGTGTATGAAGTTATCATAAGTAACAGCACATGATATATCACATTTGTGACTAACATGCACATTGGTTAAACACTACCTAAACTGACCAGAGAAATACTGTCGGTGGCATCTTTCAAAAAAGAAATACATACAAGTCTGAATGGTTTTCAGAGGAAAAAAACCCAAAAATCTCTCCCTGAAGATGAACAATCTTCAGTAAACAACCAGCCTGTATTTACATTATTCACCATTTTCACCCAAGCATTTTTTCATGTAAGATATACAAGATCTGACACTGGATAAATAACTGTGGGGAACAGAAACCCCATTTACAGTGAGATTTGGAGCCATTTGATGATCTCAGTAAAAGATAATTTTTGGACATGCCTTGCATAGGAAACTAGCACCACTGTTTCCATGGCTTGATACAAATTCTGCCTGCATTTCATTTAGGAAATAAACATGTGTTTCTTTACCACCCAAACTTTAATACGTTTCAGGGGAGAATGGCTCTTTTTTTAACTGTGACTCATTCTTTGCTAATTCAATCAAGATGGAGCTGACAAAATAATGAAGATTTTGGAGGTATTTTTACCATGTTTCTCACTCCACCAAATGACAGTGCAAAGTTCCCTTGTCTGAATTTTGATCAAATACTTACCAGGAATGCTAAGCCTTTCAGAATCCCATAGTACCTGTTTCATGGCATGTGAGTTATTTGCTTTCATCTCCCCTTTACTGTATAAAAGAGGATCTGAGGCTGTAAAAACTTCAATCCAGAGATTCATGCAGCTGTACATAACAGATCCTTCCTCTCTCGTCATTGCAGCACAACATCAAACCAAACAAAATGTCTCAGAAAGCTACAGTATTTGCAATGAGGCTGTCACAGATCTCCCTTTCTGCTTTTGAAAGAAGTGGCTGAATGCCCAGCACCTGCCTCCATACTGACATTTTCTGAAACACCAAGGTAAAAGAATCAACCTTTGTCAATATCATCTCAGTGATTTTTTAGAAACAATGAAATGAAAAGCCTCAGTCTCTATCCTTGGTTCTTGAATACAGGATTAAAATAAAGGACACATGATTTTATTGATTTAATGAGGGATGGAGGCTTCAGTGGAGCATTCCTTATGATTAGAGAACAAGCCATGTTTGCAGGTCTCACAACCAGTTCTTCCCCATTTGCTTGGCTTTCCCCATTTCTTGAGAACTTGTTTATGTATTTGGCTGTTAAAATGACCCGCAGAGTTCACTCCTGTGCTCCACGAAGCATTCAAATGCCTGCAGTGATTTCAGTCTGTCTCTCTCAACAGGGAAAGGAAGAAAGACTGAAGGGATTGCAGCACAGTTCTGTAAACTAAAGAGATGAAGAAGAGCAGATAGGCAGAGAAAGAGAAAAAAACCCCAACTTTTAAAATGTTAGATAAAACACAGCAACAGCAACAGGAATAACACCTCCTACCTATGAAGTAGGCTGTGTGCAGAATGCATTAATCTTTGAGTATATTTTATCAGATAGGAATCCCTCCCCCCAGCTATGAAATGAGATGTAAGCTAAAGGAGTTCACTCATAGTGTTTTGTGGTAGATTGATTCATGAACAGTGAATTTATCTTCTTCCTTAGACCTTTTACCTTTGGGTTGCAGGGTTGTTTTTTTCTTTCAGTATTCATATGATACAAAATGACATTTTCATATGGTAATCTCTCTTCCTTGTAGCATTGCTCTTCAAGATTAGCCAGAGGGATGAAACACAAAAAACAGTGACTTCCCAGGAAATCAAAAAAAAAACAAAACCAAAAACCAACAAAAGGCAAAACCAAACTGAAAACTAAAATTCATTCCTTATTGTTGATTTGGCTGTGTGATAGCAGTAACAATGTTACTGAGGCTTGGTGTATGTAAATTTAACACAAAGGATGTAGGGTTCTGCCATAAACACCTACAATTATACTTCTATGCACATAAATACATATAAATAAACCAGACATACAGCATTTACTTTGCCTGCACACAAACATTCTCCATTCCCTTTAGTGTTACTGACTCTGGACTTGAAAAGTTAGAAAGAGCCAGTGCCTGAGCACACAGTTTCCAAATCCAACCCTTCCCCTCTCGCCATTCTGGTTTCCCCAAACTGAGCTACTGTCCCTCTGCCCATCTCTATTACTCTCAGTAGGCAAGTGAGCCTGAAACCAGGGGGCAAAACAATTTCTTCCCAATTATCTTAAGCCATGCAAGATAACCTCTCGCTCAAGGGCGGATGCTAAAATATGCACAGAGTTCTGATGTCTAGACAGTTATGAAATATAGGTGTAGGGCTCTGCACAAGCAGAAGAGAAATGCATCCCAAATGAAGTGCTTTTATTAAAGAAGTATAATCACTAGGATAACTAATTACGTCAATACCACATAGTTAATTAAACCCATTATAGTTACTATTCCCATGGAGAGGAGGTCAGACAAAGCAGCCGTCCCCCTGACTCTCCTGTGCTAACAAAAGAGAGAGAAACTAAATACATTAAACAATGCTTCTCGTTCAGGAGTTAGCAGGACTCATGGAAAGGGCTTGAAACTAGATTTGAAGGGGGAAAAGGATAAAACCAGGGTCACTAGAGATAAGCCTGGGGTCAGCACACCAGTGTTTGAGGGACACTGTGCTATCAAGGTCCTACAGTCTGACCTCAGTGGAGGTAAGAGATGGAGGCACATGTACTGCAAAGACACAAGAGTTATTGATGTGTTAAGAACCAGAGAAGTCCCTGAGAATGGTCATGTGGAAGTGAGGTTCAATAACATGAAGTGCCAAGTTCTGCACTTGGGCCACAACTCCATGCAACACTGAGAGTTTGGAGTGGCTGGAAAGCTGCCACACCTTCAATGCTGTGCTCAGTTTTGGGCCCCCCACTAAAAGAAAAAGCATTGAGGGTGTCAAATGAGGGCAACAAAGGTGGTGAAAGGACTGGAGCAGAAGTCTTATGAAAAGCTGGGGCTGTTTAGCCTGATAAAAGGAATGCTCAGGGTAGACCTTATCACCCTCTACAACTAGCCCTACACCTATATTCATATTGGAGGTTGTAGCCAGGTGGGGTCTCTTCTCCCAAATAACAAGAGAAAGGACAAGAGGAAATTACTTCATTTGTTGTTGTGACAGGTGAGGTTCAGGTTGTACATTAGGTAAAATTTCCTCACAGAAAAGGTTGATAAGCATTGGAACAGGATCCCAAGAGAAGTAGTTGAGTCCCCATCCCTGGAGTTATTTAAAAGATACATTGATCTGGTCTTTACAGATACAGTGTACAGTAGTGGACTTGGAGTGTTGGGTTAATAGTTAGACCCAAAGGTCTTAGACGTCTTTTCCAACCTAGACAATTCCATGATTCTATGAAGAAAAGAAAGGTTTAACAACTACAGAGTCACTCAGAGAAGAAATTCCACTCCACTCAGAGAAGAATACCTCCAGAGGTATTTATGTCACACATTTGTATGGGACTTCTTCAAATGGAATGCACTGTAGTTCCATTAGATTTGTGCTAAAAAAACAGATGAGGAAAAAACACAAGTCTGGCAGAATTGTTCCAGACTTTTTTCCAATGACATTTGAATACATTTCTTCAGCAGTGGATGTATTTCTTAAGTGACCAGAAAAACATGACATAATTTTGGAAGATAATGAGGTTAGCGCTGACACTCAGTCAAATCTCATCCCATCCCTCCCACCTAAAGGCTGAATAGATAAAGATTACATCACTGGATGTCCAGAACTGCTAGTAAGGAAAGAGTTTTTATTTCTGTTCCCATTCATCCCTCGGAAAAATTTTCATAGATTATTATCACTTGTCTTTTAATGACAGTAATTTTGCTTTGAATCCAGGGACTAGGGTTAAAACTCTGAGCCATAAGGAAGTCTTGAATAAGAACTTTCAACTTCTTATTTATTACCAAGAGGCACTAAGCAATAATATCAAGAGGTATAACATACTCCAACAACACCATAAAGATCCTGCAATTTTTGTGAAGGAAAAGTATGAGTTCATAAGTCTCAGAAATACACTTATACATACATGTACACAGACAAACCTTCACAAAGTTTGAGTGGTGTTTTCATCAAAAAAATAGACATTCCAATCATCAGTGTTTGTGATAATTGTCTAAGTGAATGTTTTTCAACTTTTCAGCCATGGATTCCAAAGAGGTCCATGAGTGGTGCCCAAGAAGTATATTTTCACATTTGCCATATAGCAACCCCAATACAAGAAGGTTCCTCAGGAGTCCTCATCTCCCTGGAGATTTTGGAAATCCACAAATCAAAAAAAAATAGCCTAATCCCACCCTGGAAGGAAAGAGGGAAGGATGAGAAAAGGAGGCAAGAGGGGAGGGAGGAAGGAAGGGATTAGGGAAGAAAAGATGAGGGACAGTAAACACTTAAAACTTTAATTTTTGCCTGAAAGAAAGATAGAATAACCTAATATTTGCAGGGAGTGAAATTTTGCTGCAAAATAATTTACCTATCTGAGACAATTACAACTTCCTAATAATGATTTACCATCCCTCATAATCAGTCAGTCATCATAATGGTATAAATAATTGTATGATTTTATATTATTGGCTTATGTAGTGCTAGAAACTGAATGTCTGTACAGATTTTTTTAAAAAGGGCCACATTTTCTTGAAAAGCTTAATACCCAAATAGATAATACAATCAATGAATAAAAGAAATTAAGTATTATTAATCCTATTTTAAAACAGGCAAATGAGACACAACAATCAAAGATTTGCTAATATTGTACATAACAATGTACAATAAAAATTCCAGACTAGTTCCAGGTGACCTGGTTTGCCCAGAAAGCCCAGAAAGAACAGCTCCCTGAAGAAACTCACCTCAGAAATGATACTACTTCATCATTATGACACAGCACCCAGGTCAGGATGAGTGCAGATGTACCACATGTGACAAACTCGGTGTCACACAGAAAACTTGTGGCAGACACGGTGATGCATGAGCTGGGAACGTGCTGGAAGGGAGGCTCACCTGTCTCATGATGTTTCCCCAGAGAGGGAGTGCATTGTGTTAGTGGGGTACAAGACACCATGGGCACCTGGTCATTCTCCAGTATTCAAGCTTTTATCAGGGTCTTTACTTTGTTGTGTTTGCTGAGTCAGCCTCAGTCATGAGGTTCATCCTGAGACCAACTCAAGCCATGATTCATTAGGGACTGGCCACACTTCCGATACTAGAAAGATCCCCAAAAGGAAAAACCATCCTGTTTATTTTGTGGGTGCCATTTTATATGCCCAAAGATAGTGTGATTTTTGTCAGTTCAAGCGAGGTGAGACAGGACACTGCTTCTGATTGTCCATGCAACCAAGTCTCAGTGAGAGCTCTTCACACCCGCACTGTTATGCTGTAATAGGGAAGACATGGAGAAAACATGAGTCCAAAAACTATTCTGTCATCTCTGAAACATTCTGACAATGCCTTACCTTTGATAAAACCTTGATAATACCTCTCCTCTACCTTAGCACACCCATTGCACTCCACCATACCACTCTAGCAAGTAACCACATCAAATATCGAGTCTGCTGGGGAAAGTGAAGCCCAGGAGGGCCCACAGTCAAGTAGCTGCTGGACTGAGAATAACCACACAGAGAGAATAACCAGAACTGGAGTGAATAGCTACCTGATCATTTAGGTGGCTGGAACCTCTTTTCCCCACTGTTTCCCCACTGAACTTAGCTTAGAGCAATCCAAATCTTGAGCTGTCTTTACAGCAGGAAATACTTTTCAAAGTTCAGATTCTCTGAGCTCACTCCCTATTCCAAGTGATGAAAAGAGTCCCTGGCATGCTTTTTGCTCAGATCAACCAAAACTCTCCCAATCAATTCCCAGGTGTGAATCAGAAATTAACTCATAATCTTTTCCAGTTACACAGTTAGACTACCCAAATTATTTCCTAATCTTTTTTGTAAATCAGCAAAATTAAATCATATGGGGAGAGCTGGACCATGGCAACAAGACAAAAGTCAAAGAAATTGTAATGATACTATTTATTTTACTGTGGAGAAGTAATTTGGTTTCAATATGACCATTGATCCCTAGACAGTCAGACATCATGTCTTCCTACTTTACTAATTCAGCACTTAAATTGCTGAAGTTCTGCTATTAATACTTGCAAATAAACCATTTCTAAACTGTCAAAATGTTTCAGAGATATCAGAACAGTTTTTGAACTCACATTTCATCCAATTTCTTCGTGTTTTTGCTTAAGGTTTGCTGCCATAAATTCATACCTGTCAGCAAGAATACTGTGTGATCAAGGAAATAATATGCAAGTCCTATATGGTTTGCTTGAGTTTTTAATTGGCAGTCAGTCAGAACGGGCATTTAAGAAGTAAGCTCTTCACTGAAGTGAATAGGCTAACTTTAAGGATCAAGATATTGTTTTTATTCTTCTATGAAGTCTAATCATACACTGTCAGAAAATAAAAAAAGACTCTCTGAATGATATTTTTACTGTTGTCACATAACAGTTTTCTAATCCCAAATAGGACAGCTGTACTTGTCAAATGTTTTCACTGATACAAATGTTCAGTTCCAATTCAAATCAAAGGCAGACCTGTGTGCTCTCCCTGTCAGAGTGCTAAGACCAATTAGAGAAAGCACCAGACACCTATCGAAATAAGAACTCATTCTGGAATTAGTGGCAGTTACTGGTGTTTTTAAAATGCTCTTTTGACAACCCAAGTACACTAAAATTAAGAAATCTGACATAAAGACCCTTATTATAAAATTGTGAGGCATCAGAGAGTAGCCTTTGCTAAAAAAAAACCTCATCCCACTGTGTACACTCACAATGCTGAGTATCTTCTTCTAGCTTCCTGCCTTGAGGCACCAAGTAAAAACCTGCCAAGTCTGTCTCTTTGGAAAAAACTGACTATCTGACTCATTTGCCCCAGAAGGACTTTACTTGTCGCAGAGAAGACTTCTGGCATATGAAGCAGGAAGGCACTAGCACTGAATCCTGTCTGCCTGTTGCAGAAGCTAGGAGAGTGAAATGATATATACACAAAGGCTGTGTTAATTATTATAGGCCCTGGGGTTTTTGCTGTTTAGGAATGATCACTCAGCCCTCCACTTGATCACCCTTCAAGAGTAAGAGGAAATTATGTGCTGCTATTCTCTCTGGAATGTTCACCTATACACGTCAAGGAAAGGTGTGGATCAGTGCTTTTCATTTGCTGGGAATTATTTATGTGAAGAAAACACTACTAACTTTCTAAGCAGTTGGTTGAAATCATTGTCATCACCACTGAGCATAAAAAATAGCCCAAAAGTCCAGTTATTCCTATAGCTCCTTTCAGTTAACAAGACAAAAGAATGCAGGCAGAGCAGAAGGCATCTTCACACCTTGCTATAAAGAAACACTAAAGGGGGTCTGTCTGAAGCAGTAGCACAAAGAGCCAAGCCTTCTTTCTTCAGCTTGTGGGTTTTATTCAGACTGCATTTTCTCACTGCTGGAAAACACTAGTGAGGAAGCCCCAATGCTACAAGTATAAAACAAACTGACATCCCTAAAGGTGGACGTGGAGACAACCTGTCCAGAGTCTTCCATGTGCACCATCCTTCCTCCTTCAGACACAGACGATAGTTCTGACAGCTTAAGTGGTGAATGGGCTGGATCTTGACAGCTGAAGATGAGGGGCTCAGACAGAAGGAGAAATCACTGAGACTGATCAAGTCCTGTGACACTGGCTTTACACTGGGAATAGGCAAAAGACTAAAATGCAGCTAAACACATTGTCTGTGGCTTTAAAATTCATTCAAAGTAGTCATTCAATTTTCCAAGAGGTTGATGGTCAACTTGCACATAGGCAGGAGCATAACCACACCATTGCAGTGCTACCATTAAAATGCAAACAAGATGTTTCCAGCTGTAATCAGTAAATAAATTCACCAGCAATATAGAAAAAAAAAAAAAGAGAAAAAGAAACTAACAAAAAAATCAGCTTTCTTATTCTCATCTTTGTTACATTTAGCAAGGTAGTTAAGGTCCATTTTCATGTGGTAAAACTATCAGATGTGTCTAATTAACATTCTTACTGAAAGTATGATTCAATATATCTTGAAAACAACGTCTTAAGTTGATAGAACACCTATTGGTAAATCAAAAAATTACAGGCGTGTAAATGAGCACTGAAGCTGTTCCTTTTGCTACACTTCCAATACAATCAGCTATATCTGTGTCATTTCTTTAAAAGGTCTATGTAATAGATACACCAACTGCAATGCCATAAACCTCTGTGAGTGACCCATTTTAGCTCTTTGCTGTCCTTACTATTACAAGGTTTTCATAGTTGCCTTCCACATCATTGTCTTCCACATCTGTCATTTATTTGCAAATTACTATACTACGTCCTCCCCAGTCTTCAAAAATTTCTTAATAGACTGAAAAGAGACAATTTACTAAAACCTCCTCACAGTCATGTTTTGTGGCTCACTGATCATGGTGTTTTCCCTCTTCCAGGCTCTCTGACTAGTCCATGCCTTTCTTAAAGCTCAGGTGTGGAAACTGTGCTCAATTTGCAGCCCCACCAACACCAAGGAGGATCATTTCAAACCTGCTGCACACCAGGGATCTGGTTAATGAAAACAAGGTAGCAGTAGGGCATGTAGGCTCATATTCACATGTGATACTCCTCACAGCCTTTCAGAGGAAACTGCTACCCAACCAGATAGTCCTACTTTATATTTGGGCACCTGATTATTCCTAACCAGGATTTCTCCCTTATGGGGTAAAGGGAATTTCTTTCTGGAGAAAGCATCAGGGCCAAAGTCTGTCAGTTTGCCACGAGTTGTCCACATGGAATGGGCACAGAAAACAGAACAAAAACAGGTGGAGTCATGTATAAGGTTTACTCTGTTCTTTGTGAACTTTTCATTGGGATCTACTGCCAATATCATCAAAAATGAGAAGCTATAAACTACCACAGACATGTATCAGGGATTAGGCAGGCACATAATGAGGTAGGATTTGGCCAAAAAGTCTAAATTAAAATGCAAAGTTGTTCATCAAAAATTAAGAAACCTAGTCTTTCCACATTCCAAGAGTTAACCAGAGACTATTTATGGATCATTTATAAAATGATATTTGCCTTGGTAAATTCACTCTTATTGGGGATCACATGCACAACTTGAAGTCAAGACTTACACAAGAGGTAATGGCAAAGTAGCTCCTTTATATGAACTTCATATGCTAACGATTTGCCATAGAAAAGTTAAAATATACCCATTAAACAAGAAACATTTACTTAAAGATGTTTAATGAACATGGCTCTCTGATAACATTTTCAAATGTATCCACACCACAAATACAAAAAAAGGAAGAAAACTATGTTATTTTTAAAAGATCAAACAAAATCAGCATCAGTTTAATTAGACACAAACTATGATAATTTCCACCAAGAAATGCAAGAGCTAATAGTTCTGAGGCACAAACCCATTCATTCTCTATTTCATTTCCTAAGAATGGACCTAGGATGATCTGGCTAAACCTCTCCTGGTCAGTGCTGGGACAGCTTGCCCACAAAAACAGTTTCTTCTTCACCATCACTGTGACGCAGTAGTACTGCTCCCACTGGGTGAAAGGACTTCCTTAAACATAACAGTGTCTAAGGCTTTTCTGAAACCTACTGAACTTTTGGCTTCTCCTGATGCCTCAAGTCTGGAATCACCAAGATGTGGGCACCACACTGAGCATAATTTTTTCCATGGCAATTGCCACAGATTTGTGTGGAAATAACTGCACGAAGCAGTGATTGGCTAGCCCACTAACAGCTGCACCTGCAAAAACCCAATTTGTTTTCATAACCATGGTAACCACATATGCATGGAATCACTTTTATTTTTTTAACAAGGCTTGTAAGGGTGTTTTGTGGAGGGAAGCCCTCCCTATGTAGCGATACATCTAACCAGACTGGCAAACAGGAGATCATCCAAAACCTGCACTATTCATAATGAGTTAGACATTGCCACTCAAAGGCAGTGGTGACCAAGCTTTATCAATCCCAACCAAAAACTTACTTTTGTCAAACATTTCTGTATGCAAGCAAACTTAATAAAAGGTGCCAAAGCAGAGGTGAACAAAACCAGTGTTCCCTGTTTAAAGGGGTGGTACTGCAGCTGTGGAAACTTTCCTTACTTTCCATGCCGATTTGTCTCATCTCCAAGCTCATTGGTAAGCTCGAACAAGTTGCCGATCTAACCAAACCGATGCATGTCCAAGTGATAATTTGCATGTGCAGCTAAGGGTGCACAACCTGCATGGAGTTTCACGTTCACTCATGCACAAACCTAATTTGGAACAAAAATAATTAAAAATTAAACTTTTTATTGCAGTCAGTGGCCACCAAGCTTTTAAGTGGCAATTCATTGAGTTCCTATTTAGTTTTATGGGCCTGCCAACATTTCCTTTGCACTTAGTTATGCTAGGGTTCTGAGCACGATGGCAAACACATGATGGCTTTCTCAGCAAGCCCTGTGCTCTGCAGAGATTTCTACTACCTGTTATTTACTGACTGGTTTCAAAATGCAGTCTCCTGTAACCCAAACTAAGATGTGGTTATTATACCCATCATCCCAAAATATGCAGAAATAAAATATTTTGCCATCAGTTCAGAATCTTTATAAGTTTGATTGCTTAAATAAGTTAAAAAAGTTTAAATAAGTTGTTTAGAAATATTTGTCTGTGTAAAAGCAAAACTGGTTGTCCCAAAGCATCTGCCTGCTATATCCCCTTCATTTGGTTAATACACATACAGCGGTCCTGACATTTCTGGAGCACAATGAGAGAATTTTTAGTAGAAAAAAAACCACTTTATGTCTATGCAATTTCAAAGAACCCTTTTAACCTATCAATTGTAAGGCATTTCACAAGTACATGCTAAACTTCACAACTCTCCTAAGAAGAAGCAGCTCAAAGGAGGAAGAAAATCAATTCATGCAAGCAACACTGATGGACAATTCTTTCTGATGATGGTCGGTGTCTGAAACGATTGATGGCAATTACTGACACTGTTAGCTCAGTGATCTCATAATGAGGAAATTCAGAGAAGTTGTTTCTGGGAAGGAAATGACTGAGCTCTTGTCAAAAGTGTGCATCCAAGCTTTGCACATACAAAAGAACTGCAAGAGGGACAGCTGCCACTAAGCTGGGAAAGAAATCCATGCAAGAAGAGATTTCAGCAAGCATCCCATGTTTGCCCAAAATTTGTTGGTACACTCTACAGTCGCTGGTAGTAACCAGCCCTATGCCTGCCTACAAAGAGGTCTTTGTAGAAGATCTGTTTCCATATTAGAAAAAAAATATTCATCATGCTTTCACTTTATTGGTTACTTAAACATTCATTTAAAACTTCAAGCTAAAACCTATTTTTTAAGTAATTACAATCAGAGCTTCTTTTCAAAAAGGCATTCTAGAAAATGAATGTCCAATATATATGTGCAACAGATGGAATTAAACATTACTGCTTGCTACTCAGGTGCACCTTCTTTGGCCATTCCAAAGAATTGCTTTTAGAATGCTTTAGAATTCTAAAAATCTGATGTAAGTAACTTCTCTGTTGTTCATTTAGTTAAAAAAGACACGTGTATTGACATTTTTCCTTTAAAGAGTCTTATAAAGTAGATATTCTTATAAGAAAAAAAAAATAATATAATTCAATAAATTTATAAATTCCTATTTATAAATAGAACCATATGTATGGTCACCCTTTAAAATTTTGCCAGCTGCCTCAGATAACTAACTTAATCACAGTATTTATAAATTGTAAATAGTCCCTGTAGTAAGTTGGAGCTATTTAAGAAACACTGCAACTAGGCAGAGATCCAAAGCATACTGATTTGTGTGGGATCCTTTCAACTGAATTTCAGAGAGTTTGCATTGGGCCCTTATTGCATTAGCTCTTTTCCCAAGATAAAGTTTTCAAGTTTCAAACATAGCTCCAAAAGCCTCTTTCCCTGTTCTTTTCCTTTTCCTGCCTGTGTTTAAAACCTGACCTCTACTGAAAATCACTGAGTGCACCATATAAAAATCTGTGGTTATCTCAGTGCATTAATTAGTCAAGCTCCCTGAAGGCTTGTGAATGGGCAGGACAAGATTCCTGGCAGCACCTGATACTGCTCCAGGTGCAGACAGTGCAGTAGCTTCACCATTACTGGAAGGTGTTCCCAACAAAAGTTACAGCAAGGTTCTGGTGTGATAGCATGTTCTGATAGGCAATCCCAGTGGGAGCCAAGCTCTGCAGCTTTGTGTCATAGTGAGCCAATTTATTACTTAACACACAGAAGGAAAGCAAAAGGCAGAACAAACTGTGTATTTACTATTTCCCATTTTCAGGGCTGGAGAAGAGGAAGACACAGCCAGTAGCACTTGATGACAAAGGGTAATATTCTGGCCCTGGATATTCTGGGCAAAACCTACTCTGCTCACAGCTCTCACTGCAAAGTGAACTGTTGCAGTTCCCACAAAGTATATTTAATTTGGTCATGGAGCCCGCTGACCTTGCTACCAGTGAGAAAAACAACAGTGCTGTCAGTCATGCTTCAGGCAAGTAAAACAACTAACACATTCCCAGTTCCTCAATATGTCCCAGTTTGGGCACACTTACACATACCCGCACACACTTCAACATAGCCTGAACCAATACCATTAAAAGTTCACAAGTCGGTACGTAGTAAATATGGGTATATAAATATATTTATACACATGCACGCATATGCACATAAAATTTTTTGGATAGTTAACTGTGCTGCTGTAAGTATGGAAATACATATTCATTCCCCCTTTTCACCATTTACACACACACACAAAAAATTGCTTTTAGAGAACAAAAAATCTGAAAAAGTAAATACTGTTTATTTTTATTACCATGTCCCTCCTGACAATCACACTGTTTCAGCTTTTGCCTGTTCTTTTAAGTATCTGGACTAAAATAAAAAAAAAGAAGATTATAAATACTGGATTTATTTGGCCAGAAGAATAAAATGGCTCCTCAAAGCATAAAAATCAAATAATGAAATAGATATTATATTTAAGTTTAACCCTCTATTTAACCCTCTGCAGACTATTAATCTAATGAGTGTTTGTGAGAACCACCAGAGAGAGGGAAATCAATAGTGTGACTTTGCAGGGCTATTACTGGCTAAGCTGCAGCTGCAGGGGACACATCAGAAATCATCATGGAGAAAATTCCCCACGGATGTCCCTTCTCACCAAAAAGTGAAGTCATGGTGCTAGAAGCCTACAATTCCTATAGAAGTCATGGAGAGAACAAACTTGGCCTCATCTGTACACACCAGCCAGAAATGCCCTGCACAGACTGCATTTGGAGTCAACACTTAGAATCCTTTGGAGGCACCCTGAGATTTCAGCAATTGCAGCAGGCCAGGAGGAGGGCAGTCAAATTCTGATCTTTGCTAGATTTCTGTGCCAAATCCATATTTGTTTTGTGAGGATGGGTATGTGTTGATTGTGGTCTTCAGATTCTCCACAAATCACCAAATACCTGAATCTGGAGCTTCACATATCATCTGATCCTCTTATTCGACCTCAGTCAACCCCATTTTTATCTTTCTCCTAATCCCAGAAAAGAGATTATCATATTCCCTGAGACTCTCAAGTATCTCTGAGTCAGAGAAAACACAGATTTCACTACAACAGTCCTGAAACCTAAGACTTGTGAAGTTTTATATGAATTCAAAGTTTGTTCCACAGAGAAATACCAAATAGCACAGAAGCTGAAAATTGCTTCTCTTGGGAAAATGTGGGAAAACACTCATGCTGACATGCTTTGCATACTTCATCCTCAGGCATACCGGTTTCACACAATTTTAATTCATGGTCATCTAGGGAAGGGGAACAAATTGGGATTTACTGCTGCCTGTGGGCTGTGCTCAATTTGTTGGCACTGGTGGTGGTGGCCAGACACACAGTTTAGTTAAAGTTATCAGGTCTCCGCACTTCCTGACCCCAAAAAAAAAAAACCTAATTAAGGAAAACTATTGATTTTTTTTTGTGGTGCCAGCCAATCAGAACCAGACTCCAACACATAGGTAGGAGCAGTTGCCTATGCCCAGCTCCTTTCCAAAAATCTGCTCTTTCAAGGGGCCTCCTAAGCTTTATGGATCTCATATTTCAGATGAGAGCTTTTAAATTCTGCAAATTACTGTTTATTGATGAAAAAGGGTGCAGACTGGGAAAAAAAAAGGAAAGAAAAGAGTGTGTTGTTCCAAAACACGCACCTTGAGAAACTTACATTGCTTAACTGACATCTTATTTTGCACTGTGGTGGCATAACAAATGCTGACACAACATCTGAGAAAGAAGGCAGCACAGTAAGGCAAGCACAAAGATGGACTTAGGGAAGGAAATATACTTCATGTCAGATTAGGCACCTGATGGCAAATTTCATGTTGTGTAGCTGGTCAAGCTGTTTCAGATGGCTTACACAATTGATATAAAGCTATTTATTTATATTTGTATCAATGGATAATTCATGGTAGGTCTCTTGAATAATTTATTTTAAGAGCTCTTTAATATTCTTTAGCATTTTATTTGCCTCCTATAATGGTGTTTAGACATATTAATCATTCAGAAGAAGATGAGGGTAAATTCTAAAAATTTCTTATCTCCCACAGCTTCAAAGTAACACTCTGCTGAAGAAATAAAGGTATATGAATGCCAGAAAAATGCTTTCCCCTTAAAATTTTCCCTTCCAGTACGACTTCTATGGTATTTGTACTCAGCACACAAGACTGGGAACATTTTGGACTCCTTTCAACTCTGCTGAGGCCAATACAGATGTTGAACGCAATATTTTTATTTTTTACTTTCTGTTCACTCAACACTAGGCATTGCCAAAATCTTCCTCTCTCCTTGTGCAATCTTTTTCATTAGTACAGAGAAATATGTAAAACGTTTTCAGCTGAAACATGCAGGAAGAAATGATAGCCAGTTTATGTGAGAATAACTGATGAAACTATTTATTAAATATTGCCAGCAAGGCACCAAGAGTAATTACACCCAGTTGTCTTCAATTCCTCTTTGCAAAGATGACATTTTCTCATTCCTGTTTCCATTTCTCATTCTCTTGTCACAGTCACTAGCAGTAAAAGAGACCAAGCTCCTATTCTTTCCAAAAAAAAAAAATAAATAAAGTGAACATGCATTTTGAGCGAGGATTTAGTAATCTGGAGTGAAGTCTAATTGATGACTTCTAGAGTGAATAAAATATCTGTTAAGGAGTTTCCAATTCAAATAGACATTCTGACTCAAACCACTTCTTTCCCTAGATACTATTCTAAACATGAGGGAGATAAAGGAACAGAGGAGTAGAAGAGGGAAAGAAGTATTTTTGACTACTACAACGTATTTACATATAAGGAGTTGCAAGAAATAGCACCAGTTGAAACCAAAGGACTTGAACTCTGCCACTCCATTACACAGACAGAAGCCTGAAAAATAAGGAGAAGAAAACCTTATTTTCTGAGAAAAAATATTTCAAGAAAGTAAGAAAAGCACACACTATAGTGGGGAATGTTTTTAAAGCCCTCTTTCAAATCTTCTTGGCAAATAAAGTTTTGTTTGGTTTGGTTAAAAGCAGTGTGGCTTATGCCTTTGGCATTCAAATTTACATTCTAATAAAAGTGTGCTTATAAACTTGAATAACCACACTGCACAGTCCCAAACACTGCACCCCTGAATCTAAAAGCTGCTACTGCCAACATACGTATTTTGCCCAGCTCTCTCCATCTGCAATCAATTACTTTCCTTACTAGAACCAACATTCCCAGTCTTTACAGCTTACTCACAATTACTAAACTGTAGTGCTGCTCTCCAATAATTGCAATTTTTTCATCATCTTTCCAAATCTGTATCAAATGCATTCGCTCTAATTATGGCTTTTCCATCAATTTGCAAAACTTTGCAAGATCATGCTGGATTCTGAGAATGAAGCTGAACTTTCTTCATTCCACTGAACATCCTCAACAAAGGGAGTTGCAGGCCAAGGTAACTCCTCATTTATACCTGTGCAGCCCTGTTGGCTTCAAATTATTCTTTCTGATACCCACACATAACTCAAATTCCAGTGCCTTATTATTGGTGAAGTTGACTGGAATGTATTAGACTGTTGACAATGCACAATGCACATGAAGAAATAGATTAATTACCTCTTTCTCCCTCACATCACACTAAAGGACAAGGTTTGTTGAATAAAAAAAGCTGCCACTTTCCATACCAATTTTCACACTCTGCATGCAATTTAAAGAGCTATTACACGTGACTCATGATTTTGTTGGCCCTATTGAAAGCAATAGTGCCGTTTTCCCTACTGCATCCTACTTCATCTGGAAAGCCCTAGGGGGTCCTGGGAAAAGTTGCTTTTACTTAGCCAAATCAGACAGAGAATAGAGAGTGAGCTGGTCATTGCTAACTCTAATTCCTTCAGATTCAGTCCAAGTGCTTCAGAGTGATAGAAGGTTTCTACAGTGTCAGAGCATAGTACAGTGCCTTTCAAAACCCATACAGAGAACAGAGAGAGAAAGAGAAGAAAATTCTGATAACCTTCAAGTAAGTGCCTTCGCACCACTGAGAATTTTTTTCAGGCTTAGATTTCATCATGAGAACTTACAAATGCCTTCCTAAGTGAAGTTCCAGCCGAAGAGACTGAACATCTGAAAGATTTATTTTCTGGTAGGCTCATGGATGGCAGAAAGCCTGCTGGTACCCAGAACTGATTTAATTAATTTCCAAATAAAGTAAAACAGACCCAAAAAATCACCCTGAAGAGATATCAGAACTTGTAACCAAAATAACACATCAGACAAGAATCAGTGGGAAGTGACATGAGCTACACTTGCCTAAGACTTCCTTCAGACTATGACAAATCCCTGAATGCTGGGCATATAAAGAAAGTCAACGGATTAACACTGGCAGAAGAAAATAAGGAATTGGGCCCAATACATAGGAAGGTGCTGGCATTTTTACAACATTTACTACTAATCCTGTAGGATGTCTGACTCTAAGTGACAGCATCTGGCATTATCATAAATGTCAGTTGCGTTATTGTTGCCACTTTCACCCCTAATCTTAGGGAAAGCAGAGCTGTTAAGATGTTGGAAAAGTGATAGAATATTTTATCCTGATGTTACGAACATATGATCACTTGTAGCACTCTGCTATCATGAAGGGGAAAAGAAGTGCTAAAGCTTCTGAGCTGCTCACATAGGATTCAGCAAATTGCCAGGTCGACAGGTATAAGTGGCAGAATGGGGGAAGAGGAGCTGTTGGCTAAACTGCTTTTAGTGCACCTGCTTCACTGGAGGTGGGGGGTGTGTGCACACATGGTAAATGGGGGACTTGGAGGGGCCTTTGAGACATTACACAATGTTGTAATGGGATACCAAGGAGTTATCTGCGTGTGCTGAATGAGTTGTAGGAATCATTCTAAAAATGCCTCACAAAACCTGGCTACCATGCCATTTTGGACTGTACTACATACATATGGATAGAGATAGACAGACAGACAGACAGATAGATAATCTGCACCCCTTTGGTTTAGAAAAAAAATATCTGAAGAATCTCCAAGACCCTGAAATCATAAGTGAGATTCTTTCAGTTATCCTTTTTATCTATGAAAAATAAAAAAATAATAATATCTCTGTAAAAACTACAGAGGAAGAGAGAAAACAATTGTGGCTAGTAGAAGAGTGTGGCAAACCTCAGGAATGGACCAAGATGTCCTACAGTGCTGATGAAACCTTTTAGCCAGACCAGCCATACTGAGGGAAGAACACACCAAACTAGTGACACATCCACCTTTATACCCAATGCCATCGTTCATTGCAGCATTACAAATCCCAGGTTTTTTCTGGGACCAGCATTAAGGATAACATACTCATCACCCCTTCACAGATTAAATGGAAATATTTTATTTATTTTTTTGTGAGTGAAAGACCAGTAATCTTTTATTTCTTTTACTCAGAAAGGCCTTTTCTCATTCTCATGTGCTCACATCCCAGGTAAAAGAGCTTTAACATTAAAAGCATAATGCCAGTAGCACACAGTCTTTAGAAAGAATAGCATTAGTCAGCTTCAGGAATTTCAAACTTCAGTTGATCTTTAAATTAATTTAAGCAAATATAGGAGTTGTAAAGTTAGTAAGAATATGCTCTTGACTGAGACTCTTTTGGATATCGCAGGCATTGGTTGTAAATTAACATTTTTTACATTCACCAAACATCCTGTTAAGGCTTCTTAAGATTAGGCAGTTCATGTTACAATCAACTTTGTTTTAAAAAAATAAAATCCTTCTTTGAACACCAACCTTTGCCCTGAGGCACATCTGCTGAGGAAGAGACAAAAACAGGTTACATCATCTTGTTAGTTTAAGATGAGGCCCTCAAAATATATATTGAAAACAGAATCTTAAGAAATCACTTATTTTTATTATTCCAGGAATACTGAGTTGGCAAGCTTGTCCTTGAACTTACAGTGCCAAAATTAATACAATTATACACAAAAGTCTTGTATTACACAAAATACAGTTTATATTTGCAAAATATTAATACTTGGCAGAAGGTCTTTCACCATGGAAGAATTTCAGCTTGCCTAACAAACAACTACACTTACTGAATAACCCCACAAACAAAAGAGGAGCGGTCCCTATCTGAAGTATTTACTAAGTGAACATGGAAAAAAACCCCTGAAGGTTGCTCTCCCACTTTCACCCAAGAAGAAACAGAGTTGGAAAGGCAGACGCAGCTCTCAGGGACACTTCAGTAATGGTTAGCACATTGTTGAATGCTTGGGTTCAGACAAATGTCTCAGCACCTTGCAGAAGTGCTCTTCTGAGTGCCACATGCTCTCTCTTCTGCCCTCCCAGCCCAACACAGCCATGGCAGAGCTCTCCCCACACAGAAGGTGAAGTGGAGGCTGGGGAACACCTCTGACCAACATACGAACACCTTCCAGTAGCACCCACAGCAGAGCTGCTGGGGATCAAGGGCTGATGTAACCCACCTTTGGTGAAAGTGAGACTTGACCTCTTGCTAGCCACTGCAAGGGACACAAAGGTGCATCTTCCCAGCATTTTGCCCTTCTGAATCCTCTTCCTTGCTCCTCCAGCTGGAAGTGCATGGATGGGCTGCTTCATCTGTCACCTGAGCTTGGGAAGTGTGAGCCTAAGGAAATCAGTGAGCAAGATGAAAGGGAGAGCATGGTCACTCATCTTGAAAGAACTCATTTCCCTTCCCAAATGCATCTTCCTCAGTTCATCCATCTTCCTGCCACTGCCCATTTTGAAGTGAGGTGCCTTTCCTTCCTTTTTCTTTCTCCCTATCACAGTCAAATTGTCTGGCTCTTTCATTCACCCTCTTCAAGCATAACATAGTGCTATGGACAGGCAATATTTCTTCAAGGGTGTAAAACACACTTCATTGTGCTGCAGGGATAAAAACACTCCTGCCAATGCACCTCCAGAGAGAGGGACACTTGCCTGTTGTATAGATTTCAGCTTTGGAGGAAGCTTATGGGAGATAGTAAAATAATTGCAGGTGAGAATTCCAGTATCAAAGACTTCTTCAGACCTGACTGGCTGATGCAAATCTTTGTATGGCATTCTCATGACCTTGGTATTATCTTGAAAAGAGAAACAGCCCATTATTCTTTATTCACCACTTCTTAGGACTCAATACAGAGAAGTGCCCAGGAAGTGTATCTCTGACTCCTCAGTCACCCACAGACAACTGTCAGTGCCCACTTGCACCAGTTTTCAACAACTCAGAATCTTAATGTCATTTTTATTTCCATGAAATCTTCACCATTTTCAGCTGTCCAAATATCATTGTTTCAATAAAATACTGGAACTGCAATGTTCCACAAGAGCCTTTTAAAACAACTGAATTATAAAGTATTACCCAAAGGGCATTTTTTTCCTCATTCAAATGGAATAATAACAAAATTAATCCCAGGAGGAAAAGTACATCTCAAGACAAGAGCTTTTACAGCAAATTTAATATGTCCAGTTGACATCCAGTCTTTAGTGAATTGAGTGAAAGCTGGTTCCTCAAAATAGATTCACTTTTCTTATGATTATGATGAAGAACTTTCTGTGTCATGTTAAATCATTGCCATGTAATGATAGTTAAACATGTAGTCATGATCATTACACGTGCCATGGAGCTTAAAATCTGAAAAATTCACTCATAAAAGCTTCAGAACTAGGTGGAATAAGTTAATTGGATAAATCCAAAAGACTGGAAAAGAAGACAGCCAAAATCATTTGGCTTCTTACCATAGTGTTGGTCGAGTTGGCTCCTTCATTCAGGCTCCTGCTTTCAGAGAAGCAGGGAGTGTTTAGGTTCACAGCCCAGATCTCTTGGCTGCCTGGTTGGTGTCAGTCTAGAGCTCAAACAGTGCAGCTTGCACTTGGGGTAAAGGGCTTTTAAAGATTACAGTGCTACCATACACACCCATAATTCTGATGGAAAATTAAATCTCTCTCTATGTTCCTGGGAGAGCAATCCAAAGGGCACAAAGATGTTATGAAGACACCTTTGTTTTTCCAAGGATCTTCAGACTGAGGTTTTCCATGAGAGTTAGGTGCTTGAAAATACTCATTTGTAAACCCTGGCAGAACCTCCAAAATACCTTCCTTCAACTTTAGGGTCATACACCCTGTGAAACTCCGGCCCTCAGTCACAGAGGTCAAACAGTGAAGCACCAAGTAGCTTGCCCAGATTTCTTAGCTACTTCTTCTAGAATAAGCACTTTATGATAACATCATTCTGCAAGATTGCCAGGTTGCTTTCTTGTATTCTCAGGATGTTTTGTCCAGGATTTCACTCAAACCATCTGCTCCTTCAACCTCATTTATTTTTATTTTGCACTATATGACATGTATTAAAAGAGAGATTAGAAGCCTGAAAACTTAGGGGGAAAGGCTGCTAAGTAAGGAGGTATTAAAATAAGGAATCACATCCCCACAAAAGTGCTCCAAATTAATCAAGGGATAGTTTCAGTAGAGCATGGTACTCAGCACTACCTAATTTCTGGTCCTACTTGATACTGATGGAAGCTTGTTATGCCATGCCTGTGTAATGACCCATGAGAAGTGAATATATTGCCTAAAACCACTTCTTACAGCGTATTTGTAGCTGTTGCTCAGCATGGCTAAGACAATAGCCACGACTTAATACCCTGGTTAGTGGCACATCTACACAGCCAGCTGACTGAATTATTGTTCAGAAATACTCTAACTAGCCTTCATTAAGAAGCAAAATAAAGCAGACTTTGTGGAAGTCAATTCAGTAATGGCTAGGTGCTTTCCATCAATGAGGTTATATTAAGCTGCAACCTGCAATAGAGATACAGTAATGAAAATGCTGGCAAAATGAAGCCACAAAAACTGAATCACCTGCATATCCTCAGAGTCAATTCTCTCCAAGCAAGGTTCAGACCACAGTAGGAAAGTAAATATAAAAGTTCCTGGAGCTTTCCTTCTGGCAGTTTTCCAGGGACGTTTCACCCACACACAGAGCCCCTGTGCAAGGGTTTCATCTAAATCTAGACCCTTTTGGCCTAAACAAGAATATATCAGTGTCTTTCACTCTCAGTCAGGCACTTTTCTCTTACAGCAAGACTCTTATAAGTCAGTAATCTCTCAGTCTGATACCTCAAAAATATCATATAGAGGTGCTTCTAAGAATTCTCTTCATGCTGCTTCACTTCTAGACAAACAGGCCATCCAAATGAGATTATTATACCAGGCATCTCATGCTAAGCAAGGTACTAGAGTTCCAGGTACTCCACTGGCTCCCTGCATGATGGAGCAGCTTGGCACTACTTGGAGTTTCAGAGAGTGGTACAATTCTCAGCTCGTTTCATCCAGGGTTTGCATGGTGATGGACAGTCAGGCTGTAAGCCTGGGAAGCAGGAAGGGAGCTTGTTTGCTCAGCCTGAATCTCTAGGGTATGCTCACTGCTGTTCTAATGTAAATGTTTATGAGGGATGCAATAAAATATTCAACTAAATGAATAATTGATATTTACTTTATAGTAATTCAGAACCTTGCTTGTTTGAATAAAATTCATTATTTACAATATTCTACTTAACTAGGAGTGATTTCTCTTTGTTCATGCCACTTACTAATTACTTGTTCCATCTGACACATTTTCCAGTCATATTGAGATGGTTATTGGATGTCAGTGTTTAAGGGCTAAGTATCCATTTTCCAGATATTCTCTAACTCTCTATGAAGAGAAGAGCTTCACAAACATATTTCTTGCACAGTGGATGATCTTTATCTCCAATCTTTGACATGCACAATCATTACAAAGATGTAGGTATAATAATAATTAAAGCTGAATGATGGGAAAAGATCCCCAAAGTGCTTTATCTAGCACACAGCTTGAATTCAATACACTATATCTGTCCTTATAACACCCATTATGCACAAATATTGAAATGAGAATTTCATTCAAAAAGTATGTGAATCCTCAAAACTGTATACCCAAAGTCCATCTTCCAGGAAAAAAAAATAAATTTGTTAAAGTCTTTAGTCATGCAATTAAAGAACAGAAACTGAACCTCATGATTAATGCAAGCCCTGAAAAGTGAGTAGCTAAAATTGACAGTCTACAAAAAGCACTCAGCTTGAAAATTATCCATCCAAAATACTCACAGCAAATTTACAAATTCCAAATACAGGTAATGCAAACAATTCATTTTTGTTCCAGTTAATTATGTAATCAGTTCAATTAGTACAGTCCAATCTCACACATCAATTCATGTTACATATCAACAGCCCTCTAACATGCCACTAAGCCCAGAGCACACTCATGTTTTGTGCATACTTAGGTAATTATGGAATGTGCAGTGAAGAAATAGAAAGAGATCCTTTCCCTGCTAAAAGCAGGGCTGCTCCAAGCAGCAGCTTTCACCACCTTTCTTTTATCACTGCAATGTGAGAAACACCCAGAAAAGAGGAGGAACACTGTATGTGGGCTGCTGCCAGAAGTTTCTCCATCAAATTACACTGTAAATCTGCAGGAGTAAAGAATGTTATAGCAGTGTTATAACAAACATGACATAACTCAGACAAAAAGCTTTTCACAAATTAAGTGCCAAGTGTCTCCTCCTTGAGACATAATCAATGCAATTGTGGAGTGGCTGAAAGGCAGGCTGCATGCATTTAGCCTCTTGAAGAATAGCTTTGAAGAGGGGTTCCCAATAATCATGTGGCTACCCTGCTTGCTAATTCTTATTGACAGATTAAAAACTGAGTATTTATGCTGGCAAAATATCAGTCACCCTTTCTGGCTGGTGCTTTACAGGTAAGCAGGAGGAGATTCCTATGATTTTGTAGTGTTATGCCAGTAAAATCAGTCAGGAAATACAAAGTGCCAGGTTGCAATTTATAAAGTTACTTCACCTCTGAGTGAACTCTGAAATTTTGCAGGGAGTTACTGGAGAGTTGGCATGCACAAGAAACAGTGGACTGAATTTCTGAGGGAAAAAAAACAACTCACTGATTATTTCAGAGATCATCTAGAGGAGGGACCTCAGATTAGAATCCAGCTTCCCTTCAAGCTGAACTGAATGTAAAAATCATGACAAGCATATCAACATTGAAGAAATTTTTGATTTTGATTCCACTATTGACTTTTCAATTTTCAAACTGCTATTTTTGTGGGTTAGTCTAGGTTACACTTGCATGTTATGTGTTCTCTCCCTGTGCTCTATATTTTTTATATATGGATTTTAATAGATATGTTATATGCAACTACATTTTGTCTACAATTTTGAAAAACAAAATTTCTATCACTAAGACCTACACCTTTTGTAGGCACAGAGGACCTAACACACAATGTTCCTTCTGAATTATTATATTATCCTTAAGACAGACATGGAAAACTTAATCAAATTCAGAAAAAAATAAACTGAAAAAAACCCCACATTAATTCCAATCCTTTACTCCCATCCTGTGCTGTTTTCCCTGCATACAGGGGAGCTTTAGGGTAAGATTGATAAGTATTTAGACATCTATGACTTAGGAGAATGAAGTACTGGTCTAAGTTAGTCATATAGAGTCTTCCACAATCCATTGGAAAAAAAAAAGGAACTTTTAAAGCATGAATCACCACCAAGAGTAATCATCCACACAAGCCAAATGAATTGCCTTCTGGGAATATCTCTTTTTCTCCACAAACTTCAAGAGAGTCAGGGTGTCTGCATTGCAAAAGTCTGTAATGAATACTACTGACTGGATTTCATTTTTAATTTAAAGAAAACAGAAGTCTTCAGGAAAAGTGTGTACCCACATATTTTGAGCTTCTGTCTAGCAGTTTAGCCTAAACAGAAAATCATGATGGACAATCTACGAAATGGTGAGAAATAATGCAAAAAAACAGATAGAATCACAGTGCCATGAATATTTTAATACGTGCGATAATGCGACTTCTTCAGGAGACCTCAGCTTCTGAACCAGGCAGTATCACACATTTTGTTCATATCTGCATTTGAACTTCAGCAAAGTCCAAAGAAAGCATTTCAGATTGAACACAACCCTACCCAAGGCTCTCAGGCAGCAAGGACTCTGCTCCCTGAGCAGAGTTAGGAACGACGTGTGATGTACTGACTGCAACCCCCATTCCCCACCTCCCTGAGCTGCTCAGGGGGAGGAGGTACAGCTGGGAAGGAGGGAGGGCTGGAGAGAAAGGTGTTTTTAGATTTATTTTACTTATTATCCTGTCCTGATTTTGTTAGTAAAAGATTAAATTAATATTCCAAAGCTGAGTCTTTTTTACCTGTGATGGTAAAAAAGTGAGTGATCTCTCTTGGACCTTATTTCAATTCATGAACCCCTTATTATATTTTGTCTCCCATGTCCACTTGTGGAGGGGAGTGGTAAAGTGCCTTTGGTGGGTGCCTGGTATCCAATCAGGGTCAACCCCCTGCAAGTGGGCCAGTAACTGGTGAAATTGGAGTAATTACTTGAAATAAAGTAATTTACTCCAGCCATCAGGGTTCTCATATCAATGCAGGCCCAGAAATGAGGAAAGAGGCATTTCACCATTCTTTTTCAAGGAGGATGTATGTCCTCCTAGGCAGCAGTACAAGGGGAGGCCACAAGGCTCAGAACACATACGAACATTGCTCTCTAGAAACATTAAAGAGCTTTCCACCTGCCAAACATAAAAGACACCAGCTACACTATGCAATGTTCTTTTCAAGTCAAAGTGCCTGAAGCTTCTCTGTGTCTGTTTTCAGACCCATTAGATCAAGGTCCAATTGATTTTGGTTGCTTCTTTAAATCCTTGACTTCTTAAATGTCCAAGTATTGTCTTTTTACTGCTGCATTTTGTAGTGCGGTATCCTTCAGGGAGGCTTGACATGGATTGCTCCAGCCCGCAGTTAAAAGGGGCAGCAGTACCAGGGATTGTGTGACCCTGCTATCTTCAAAAACCACCTTTCCTCAAACTGTAAACAAGAGCTTGCTGAGGATTTATTAGTGCATGCGGAGAGTAAACAAAAGCCTACAAGGATCGTGTCAGATTACACTACCTGCGAGTGGTGGTTTGCAAGGCTCTCTGAAGGAACCTACTGCATTTGTGAATTATTGCAAGCCTGGCAACATCACACAATGATGAGAGCTTAAGAGGATACTGGGTAATAACTTGACAAATCATTCTCCATCCTCTGCAGATATAACATGCTTAGTGATATCTGAATTTTCACATTGCATCACTTTAAAATGGCTAGTTGTAAACATGACTAAAACTAAAAGGATTAACATTCCTTAGATATTTCACCCAAATCAGCTACTCCAAAGGAGGCATTTAGCCCAAGCATTTCTCATGTCTTCAACTTTCCTCTGTGACACAACACTCAGAAAAAACGAAAGGTACTTTTCAAAATTTGTCAGTGAATTTAGTGCTTGTGGAAATGAAGGATTTATAACCCTAACTAGAGCCAAACACAGTGCATTGGAGAAAATTACGTCCACAGAAGCCAGCATAAAAGTTCTTCATCTCTAACTTGAAACATCCTAAATTCCTGGTCCTTCCTCAAATTAACATTATTGGCTTAAAAATTGTGAAAATAGTGCTCACAAAACAGTCATGTCTTGCTTACACTTGGTGAATGCTCAGTGAAGAAGGAACTAGCTTTCTTTTTAAACACACCTTCTGAATTAAGGTGTGCCCCGTAGATCACCTTTCACACAGACATGTATATTTGTTCATTTGCTTTCTCAAGTAAGAGGTACCAAAAATGAAATTCATGTTAGGAAACATGTAAAGGGCTTGCCCTAAAAATACCAAAGAATCCCCTCTCATGCTTCCCCAGAACTGGAGCTGACCTGAATAGAATAATTTCAGCCTGTTTTCTGGGAAATGCCTTAAACTGTGCCCCATAGTGGGATATTGACATAACCTATGTCTGCTCTGTGGACTCCAGGAGCAAATCCCAGTTTTGGTAACCGTCATTCCCCTCCCCACAAAGACTCACATATCCTGGTTCCCATGTAGAAATACCACCCCAAAAAAGAATATGCCAAAGTGAATGGCATTGGCTTCCACTGGGAAATGAAGATGGATACTGGTGGATAGGGAAATGAGAACTAGAGAATCAAATGCTATTTATTTATGGATCAAAAGACCAGCATTAAAAAATTCCATGTATTCATACTATGTTTCCTTGAGTTCCAGATACCCATAAATCTAAGGAAAATGTTAAACATTTAGTCCATTTCTATTGCTGCTGACAGGGAATCCATTTAGAAACCCTTCTTAATTTTATAAAAATCTGTATGCAATAAAGGAACATTATCAGACAGAGAAAAAAGGTGCAGAAAAAAAATTCTTAGAGTAATTTTTTCCCACATTTCCTTTACCTTTGGATAATGAGCATGCTATCCAAACACCTGACTGTAAAAGCAGCCAATACTGTGATCCAGACATAATAGTGATGAGCAGCTAATCAGAAACCGCCCAAAAATAAATCCTTCACAGTATTCTTTATCCTTAAAAGCCTGTCTTGGCACCAGTTTGACTCTGTGAAATGTCCATCTTCATACTTTACTAGGAACTTTTCTCATATTTTCTCATATGAATGTGCCTGAAAAAAAAAAAGAAAACATAAGAGGTAATAATCTTTGTTTTTCAGGGAACTGCTGCAACCTTCCTTAGAGCTGTTCTTCTCAGAAAACTGAGGGGGAAACAGGAAACTTCCCACTGGCATAGGCACTTGTATGGTGTGAGGGACTCCAGGAGCCAAGTCAGCTGCCCCACTGGCAACACAGGGTGCCAGGATCCTGGGTACAGGAAAGGTTGATGGAAAAGAGGAGGGAGAATTGAGGCAGGGAAAGGAAGGTGTCCCTAGAGAGGGCTGCCTAGTGAGATCTTAAAGTCCTTCTGTCAATATTTGCCATGGTCTGAGGAAGAAACAGGCTGCTCTACTTTGTGGTATCTGTAGTGCCTTGCCATGCGCTCCACCTATTCAGTGCAAGGTCTCAGAGGAGGGAGAAGGCAGGACACTCCTCCCAAAACTCCTAAAGAGAGACCCTATTACATTATCTTACCTTTGCCTGTGCTCTCAGCAGTGGCACCAGCCCTTCTGTGCCCACCTCCACTCAGCTCCACAGCTCACCCCAAGATGAGGTGTCCATCACAAGCCAGGTGGGTCTCCAGCCACAGGTGTGACACATCTGCCAGAGCCCCTGCAGCCAAGTTTGCCCCTCACTCTGAATTTGGCCATATTGTCTACTCAGTTCATGCTTTTGGACTGTGACAGATCACTGACTCACCTCCTGAGGATCTCTTGGATGACCAGTATTTTTTGGAGGCATGTGAGACTGCTCCACGTGTCTGCTCCAGAACAATTGGAGGAGACTAATGTATTTTCATTGGTGAGAGAGCCAGGCAAGTGTCTATGTATCAGATGTAAAATGATATTGAAATAACAAAGCATTTACTTAAATTCACATTGTTCAAACAAAAGGCAACCTCACCTATTTTCCTTCTTCAGATAAGATATTGACAGGTCCAGTTTTTTATTCAGTTCACTTGAGACTTTAACATAACAACCAAACCTGATGCTGTTAAATTCCCAGAAATCATTTTTATGTGGCCAAAGAAAGATGTGGACACTAGAGATTTTAAGAAAACACAGCGGTGTTTATTTGATTTTCTTGTTACATAAATGGATTTTATGTACTGGAAAAGTAACTAATCTTGATAGATGTGCATGTGGTAATACAGCTGATGGTTACTGAAGCCAGACAATGTGAGCTTTCTCTTTCCAAGCTTCTTATTGAGGAACTGTGCTAATACTTAAGTAAATAAAATGACAAAAAGAAAGGAGATAAAAACACAGAGCTGATTAAGATCAAATTAAAAATAAATCAACAGCAAGTACTACTGAAATGCAACTCCAGCAGCTACAGCAGTGTCAGAGCATAATGCAAATGAAGAAAAATGCATTGATCTCTAGACACAAACACAACAATCGTTTCTTCATATACATCACTTGGGCATTTTAAAAGACATTTGTTTGGAATGTCTAAATTGATTCAGCTCATGAGATCATTTCACA
This sequence comes from Cyanistes caeruleus, assembly GCF_971803275.1. NCBI lineage: Eukaryota > Metazoa > Chordata > Aves > Passeriformes > Paridae > Cyanistes > Cyanistes caeruleus. The sequence goes on from NC_141702.1 coordinate 62,972,558, forward strand.
GCAATCTTCAAAAAAATGGTAAAGCTTATCAAAGTAGTTGATGGATTACACTTCCCCACATACAATAGGACAGTATGAAATATCCTTCTCTACTTTGTCATCCTAAGCTTCAAAAATAATAATTCTCTGTGTGTATCATTTGGATGTCTATCCAGAGCAAATCACTTCTTTCCCCACATTTTTTTAAATCTGCTTTTTATTCCAACACTGAAAACCAGCAATTTATTTTAACTCTAGAAGTATGCAGGGTGCTACATCTAGAAAGCAAGAAAACACAACGTGGAGCCAAGTGTCCAGCACAACTCAAAAGGTACAAATTAAAAAAAAAAAAAAAAAAAAAAAAGTTTGCAAACTTCTAGTTATGTACCTTTCTTAAAGCATCTCAGTAGTTCCATGAAAGTCACATTGAAAGTTATCCTTTTAAATCTGTTCTCTTAAACTTCAGCCCTCACTGAGCATTAAGTCAACTTGCTTAGGCAGAGACAGCTGCCACACAGACATTAATGTTGGCTCATCTCCCGTCCTGATATTGTGACTCTAACATTGCTTAAGACACTTGGGTTATCTCCTATTCCTCTTGGAAAATGCATTGGAAACTTGAAGTTCCATCTCTGTGTTACCAGAGATGCTCCTTTAATAATAGAAATTAGAGACTGAAATAGAATCTTAAGTCATTTTATCCTGCAGAAAAATATTGCAATAGCTCAGGCCTCTTAAAGAGTACTGCAAATGTCAGCAACAAGCATAAATGCAACCACTTTTCTTGAATACCTGACCATTTTCTACACTTCCTTATATATTATTTTAAACAACGAGTACAGCTGCAGCAGCTAAATTAAATTTTATTGAAAGAGTGCACTTAAGAGGATGGGCAACAACATATACGGGCACAAAAATAAATGACAGGTTTGTTTCTCCTTCTGTGTTTGTAATGAAAGACATTAAAAGCAAAGCTGGAAGCAGAAGAAAGATGGGAAGATTCAATGATGATCAACAAAGGGTAACTATTAGAAGAGTGGAGAAAGTAGCAAAATAGTCATGATAACAGGAAGAGTGGTAGCAATTCCAATAATAGAACTGGTTTGTCAAGGACAGGCCACATGATGAGAGCACCATCCTGTTCACCCTGCTGCAGCACAGCCAAAGTGCTCACAGTTCATGTAGCTGCAGGACTGGTTTCACAGGTTAACACAGTTCTGGATACAGGTAACACAGTCAGACAGCTGGTGAGGGAGAGCTGTGGGCAGGCTGCTTCCTGAAGTCCTGTGGCCACAGACACGTTCAGCTCATGGCCTATGAGGTATCTGAAGCCTACTGAGATGGTGTGATAGCCCACCTTCCCTGCTACAGGAACAAAGTACATGGGCTACCTGACCACAGGGGTGGAAACCTCTTTCATGTACTGTTTTCTTACTTCTGCATGCCAGTAGATCTATGTCAATCATGTATTTACTTTTATAAGTATAGAATAATATAATTTATATAATAATATAATATAATATAAATAATATATATTTACTTTTAGTATAGAATAATGCAGAAGAAATTATCACTCTTCTCAGCCGTGATACGGCTTTCCTCCTTAGTGATCTCATGAAACACAATGCTTTGGTTTTTCAGTATTTACACTGCAGTGCAGCACCATCAAGTCGGAAGGCAGATCCAGTACTTGCTCTGCAGATAAAATCACAAAATATATTATTGTAGCAGAGACACCCAAATTTATATAAACCTGCCAACTAGGGCTTCCCCAGATGCTTTTAAAACCATAAGCATAAGATCTCTAAAACCAAAAATGAAAAGTTAAAAGTTTCAACCTTCATAAACAGCAGAATGCTTTGATCAGATCTCATTTGTGATTGTGATAATTATATAGGAAAATATGTCAGTGCAAATGTTTGAAAAACAAAGGACATCAAAGCACCTAAGAAGTCCTGTTTAGTTATTTGCTTTAGAAGTGTCCTTGACAATATTCCTGTTGGTAACAGCCTATCTCTCAAATGGCTAACTAAACATCTGAAATAATTATAACAGAACCATAGCCAAGCTACAGCACAAATTTCAAAATGATTGAATTCAAAGCAAACAGCATTACAGGAAGCAAACAAAAAACCCTGCTGTTTCATTACACACAATTTGATTAACCACTAGTTCAAATCATGATATGGATAGTCATTATATCATAACTTGCCAAAAAATGCAACTATTGAAGGAAATGGAAAGGAAAAGTTAGTCTGAAGCATGTTACCTGCTAATCAGAAATAATTTTTAAAGATTTAGTGATCCAAATCTTTCATCTGTTTCATAGCTTCTTCATCCTATATTCATAGCATTCAGAAAAAGTCAGTTTAAGTAGCATCAATATGCCATCAGGGAGGAAGGTATATTATATCCAATAAGGGCATGAACCAGTTGAGAGTGAGAGAAGGCGATAAAACTGATAGGTGGGTGGTTTGAAATAGTTTTTGCCTACAAGAGGGTGAGAATCACTGCTGGTTGGGTACTTTCAAGGGAGAGCACAGAAGAAATGAGACCGATTATACAATTACTCTAATATTATGCAACTCAGAAAAGGTCAAAATGTAATCATAACAAGAGGGATGCCTTATCTGGCTTGCCATTTAAATATTGCATTTTCCATTTAAATATTGCATGTTTGTCATGCAGCAGTGTGGGCAAGTGAGATGAGAAGCTGTTTCTTTCACTGGACGACCTGTATGCAACCTGGACTCCCTGCTTTGCCATTATATGACTGAGAAGGCAGTGTTAACTTTGGCTTTCAGTCTGTGACACTTTGGGAAACACAGTTGGCAGAAGAGTGATGTTTTTCTTGAAGGGATTATTTCTTTGGGTTGTTTTTTTTTTTTTTTTCCCTGTGGCTGGTCAAATTAAATTAAGTTGTTTTGCTGAAGGAAAGGGAATTATTTATTATTATTCTCTGCTCTTAAAGTTGGTTAGCTCTGCAGCATATGCAAATCTAATAGGGAGAATAGAAAAGAATGACTTTAATTCTTTAGGGTGGATGATGATGAGTAATTCCTGTCTTTAAAGATGCCTCAGTGAACCACCCATGGGCAGTTTCTTCTGGTACATGTTAAGTATGACAGAAGACCTCAGAAAAATCAAAAAGCTGAATTTACCATGACAATTTAGGGTAGGAATTCTGTTTGTACTTTTGGCTAGCAAATAAATTTCTACATACACAGAGTCATGAAATCATAGAGAGTTAAGGGGTTGGAAGGGACTTTAAAGACAACCTAGTCCCAACCCACCTGCCATGTGTATGAATACCTCTCTCTGGACCAGGTTGCCTTATCCAACCTAGCTTTGAACACTGACAGGGTTGGAGCATCCACAGCTTTCCTGGGCAACCTCTTCCAGGGTCTCCCCACCCTCACAGTAAAAAATATTTTCCTAATACCCAACCTAACCTTCTCCTCTTTGTCTCCTCTGCTAGTCACTGGTCTCCATGTGGACAATGACCCCTTGAGCACAATTCTTTGTGTGCAGCCATCCAGCCAGTTCTTTATCCATCGAGCAGTCCATCCATCAAATCCCTGTCTCTCCAACCTGGAGACAAGGATGCAGGTGTGGGACAGTCTCAAGCACTTTGCCTAAGTCCAGTTAGACAATGTTAGTTGCTCTGCCCATATTCACCAATGTTGTAGCCTCATCATAGAAGGTGACCAAATTTGATTTCCCCTTTCTAAAGCCATCTGTTCAGCTGTTAAAAATCAGCTCTTTGTTCTCCATGTGCCTGACTGGTCTTTAGTTCCTCAGGTCTTCTGTTTTCCCCTTTTTAAAAATGGGGGTTATATTTCCCTTTTTCCAGTCATCAGGGACATCACCTGACTGCCATGATTTTTCAAAAATCATGGATAGCAGCTCAGCAACTTGATCCCTCCAGACCTACAAATGAATCTCATGGAGTACCACAGACGTGTGCACATTCATGTTCCTTAGATGGTCTCAAATCTGATCCTCTCCTACAGCGGATTTAGAGTTTTCATTCCCCGCATTTGCCTTTCTCAATTTGGGCAGCGTGGCTGGAGCACGTGCTGTTGAAGACTGAGGAACAGAAGTCATTGGGAACCTCCCCCTTCTCTTTGTCCAGGTTAGACAGGTCTCCCATTTCCCTATGGAGAGGGCCCACATTATCCTTAGTCTTTCCCTTGCTGGCAACATATCTATAAAAGCCCTTCCTGTTATCCTCAGTATCACAGGCCAGACCCAATACTGTCTGGGCTTTGGCTTCCCTAATCTTGCTCCTGTCTTCCCATACAATTTCCCTGTATTCCTCTCAGTCCAACTGTCCTTGTTTCCACCTCCTGAAAGCTTCTTTTTCACTCTCAGTTTGCTCACCAGCTAATTGTCCATCTGTGGAGGTCTCCTGGCATTTTTTCCCAATTTCCCCCTTGTTGGGATCCACTGTCCGTGATCTTGGAGGAGGTGATCCTTGAATATCAGCCTTATCCTTGGGCCCCTCTGCCTTCCATGTTTCCATCTCATCACCCTCCACTGAGCAGGTATTTGAAGAGGCCAAACCCTGCTCTCCTGAATTCCAGAGAGCTCGCTGCTTTCCCTGCTCACAGCCCTGAGGACCTCAAACTCCACCGTCTCATGGTCACTGCAGCCAAGGCTGCCTTGGAACACTGCATTCCCCACCAGCTCCTCCCTGTTAGTGAGGTCCAGTATGGCACCTCTTCTTGATGGCTCCTCAATCACTTGTGTAAGGAAGTTGTCACTGACACATTCCAAGAACCTCCAGGATTGCTTTTGCTCTGCCGTGTTCTCCTTCCAGCAGATACCCGGTTAGTTGGAATGCTCCAAAAGGACCTGCTTTACTATTATTTGTCCTTTTTAAGAACAGTAATGATTACCTTTCATTCTACCCATTTACACCTAAAGTGTTGCTTCACATGACACCAAAAATAAACTAAAAGCAACAAAGAAATCCACAAAACCTAATACAAATCAGGCAAACTGAAGTGATGTGGTCTGTGTAGGAACTTTTAGAGAAAAGCTTTACAAGGACAGGACCTGTAAGCTAAGCACTAGCACTTCCTCCCTGGCCACAGCCTTGGAGCATTCTCCAACATGTGCAGAGCCAGGGTTATGCTCCAGGTGTCTGCCCTGCTATTCTGAGTAGCAGTCTCATCTACTCCCCATTGCAAGAGCCAGCCATTTCTCGTTCCCTTCTTTCTCTTCCATGTTAACTCTTACTCCTAATACTTTCAGTTGCTTAAAAAAGCCAGAAACCAATCAGAGACATTATCTGAGGTTCATCCATAACATATTTAGGAGAAATTACCTTTGGTTGGGCTGTACATAATGCTGTGTCAGGGCTGTACGTGTTCCTCTGCCTTTTGTCTGGGTAGAGGCTGCCTACACACACCCAGACTGCAGTGATTCCTCAGACCTAAAAAAGAAATATATATATATATGCAGATCCACAGAGAAAGATGGAATTTCTGTAGCAAAAAAGCAGCAAGGTTTGAGGTGATGAGATTAATGTTTTCACTTTTATAGTGAGGCCAACAAAGAGGTACTGAGGAGGGATAGAATAAATTCCAAGGGACATTATCAAAAGGTGAAATTACCTTAGTATCTGATGTGATATCATAATTCACACCTGGAGGAGAAGGTTAGTAAAACCATTGGCAAGTATTTGAGAAAGCCCTGTAAACACTGCTTAAAGTCAATGTTCCTTTAAGCAGATGTATATCTAATTGCAGAATCAGAGTCTGCTCTGTTTGTATAACCGTGAAGAACTTCAATGACTTTCCAAAGGACTTCAGTTTATTATGATTGAACTCATAAGTTTAAATGTTTTTTAAACAAATGGCTTTAGCATAAGTATGTTTTTGTCCAAGCAGAGGCTTGCTTTTAGCTTCCGGTCTTTCACTGTTTTCTTAAGTATGAAGACATCAGGTCAGATTTATCAGATAAGAATAAAATTAACAAAACCAATACTTGGGGTGCCAAGTACAAGGCTTTCAGGCAATGGGATTGCAAGTTAATAATTAATCACCCATTTGTTAGCCATACTTAAACAAAACTTCTTGCAGTTTAAGTCAGGAATATGAAGATTAGGCCCTCAGCCACAAAACAGAATAGCAACAAGAAATTTGTATCTATATCAAGAATTTATATCTACTGTTACCACAAACCCTTTCTCTCAATCTAAGGCTGAAATTTGTTCTCATAGAACACCTTAGAAAAGAAAAATATATTACAAAATATCTCTGTTCATGGACAATGTGTCAACATGCCTTCTGAATACATGTCAATGTGTGATATTACTGACGGACAAAAAAGGAAAAATTGTACCATAATTAGAGGGGAAAAAATATGCTAAAAATGAGTTGCTAACCAAATTCTTTAATATTTAAAATAATGAATTATAATTCTCCAGATCTAAAGGTAAATAAGAAAAGCAATATTCTTATATATAGAAATAGAATTTTTTTATAAAGAAAGTGGAGGAAACCTTAATAAGCTACAATGTCCATCCTACTGTTCAAAAATATTAAAGTTTGTACAATATTAATACAAAATAATTTCATGGCAAAAAAAAAAATTCTATAATAATATCATTAGGCACTGTTAAGAATTATTAATGAAAATTAGCTTACAAAACATGGCTTCAGTTTATAAGGAAAACATTGACTTTGACAAATTAGCTCACACATAATGAGCTTGCTGGCCCTGATAGTGATTATTCGGTATTTGCTTTGAAATTAACACAGAGGGGTAAAGAGAAGCTGCTCCTGGACTAGTACCAGTGCCACCAGTATAGCTGCAACAATCACAGAGACTTTTCAAGAGAGACAGATGGAATTAAAAGTGATGTTGGATGAGATGGCATGAGTAAAATTTCACCAACTTTTTAGTAATCCTTTTAGTAATCTTCTCATCTAAATTAAAACCTTAATAACATCAGCTTCCATTGAAGGCATGTTTGAGACCAGTTCTCCTTTGTCAGCTCTTCTTCCCAATCCATTACCTAAAAACCTACAAGCAGTGCTACCCAACATCTGCATACAAAACAAGACCCACTGCAGTTCCCTGTATGAAAAGCTGGTCATAATATACCTCACGTACATAGAATCAAAATAATTTCAGCTGGAAAAGTCCTCTAAGATCAGACCAAGTGCATTGGGCATCAAAGTCTAACCGCTAAGCCAGCATCACCAAGTCCACCACTAAACCATGGCCCCCAGCACCACATTTAGACGTCTTACCTACCATACCTACAGGGATGGTGACTCAACAGTTTCCCTGGGCAGCATCTTCCCTGACAACCCTGTCAATGAGGAAGTTTTTCCTAATATCCAATCCAAGCCTCCTCTGGAACAAGTGGAGGCCATTTCCTTGTCCTATCACTTGTTACCTGGGAGAAGAGGCTGACCCCCACCTGGCTACACCCTCCTTTCAGAGAGTTGAAGAGAAGCCTCCTTTCCTCCAGGCTAAACACCCCCAGCTCCCTCAGCTGCTCCTCACAGGACTTGTTCTCCAGACACTTCACCAGCTTCGTTTTTCTGTGACCCGTTTGAAGTCTTTCCCACTGAAGGAGCTGTGTGTGAACTATGAATGTTTTAATCACTGCTCAGCATCTCAGGTCCCACCCTCGTCTCCTTGCCTTCCCTGCCTCAGGCAAGCAGTCAGTTTTCAAGAAAGCCATTCAAATACCAATCAGAGACAACTTCATTTAGTTAAGGTTCTCCTCCATTTGTTGTTCACATTCAAAGTGAGATATTATCTGTGGTGAGATGTAAACTCTGGACAATTGATAAAATATGATTAAATGCTTAACAAATAGCCTCACTCGTGTTGTCCAGTTTGTACGATAAAATCTTAATTCTGTGAAAGTAATTGCTTCTGAGATTTTCAAGTAGGCAATATGCTGCCCAAACAGTGCTGTTCAGTCACAAATTCTGAGGCTACTGAAGTGAGAAGCACACAGTGTAGACAGAAATTAAAGCCTACTTATGATGAAGAGTCTGTGTTCTTTTCTTAAACTCCAGGTTTTTTTTGTGATGAGGGGAGAAATCTGTTCATAACAGCTACCCTTTTGTGGGTTTGTATTTTTAGAAGTTGTTGTGGTCTTGTGATTAACAGCAAGGAATGGCCACAGGGTAATTGTAATATGTTAATGAAACCCCACACTCTGCACAATTTCCTTGAAGATTCTTTTTATAGATTTCACATTGGGGAGGAAATGAACCATAAAAAAATGTGCTACATAGAAAATGATAAATCATTTACCACTTACTTACTTTTTTTCCCTTGCCGTATCACTCTCCAGCTTATTAAAACATTTAATTTATTCACTTGTCCTCCCTGTGTGTAACTTTTATGGATTTTGCTTTCTCAGGTAAAATCTGCAGGCATTTCCATACTTAAGCAACCACATTCTGTCATCTAAATGACTTAATAAAATTCTTTTCAAAATTGCTTCATGTGTGCAACACTCCTTAATTTATCTCGTTTGTTGTCAGGAATTGGAACTCTATGTGAACAATTTAGGAACCTTTTCTCTGGGTATCTAGTTTTAGTTACTTGAGCTTGAAAATTTTGGCAAGAGTTCATCACCTGGAATAATGAATCCCTGAATAAAGGACAATTTGTCACTGTGGGAAGAATGCCAAAAAGTATATAAATCCTCTAGGTTTTCTACCAGCAGTAAATGCCTACACTTCTAGAACTGGTGATTCTATTTAAACATCTATAAATATGGCCAAGTAATTATTTGTTTTTAGACATCTTGAAGAAAAAATTTAAGGTAGACTCAGTAATCCCCTTGAGGGGGCTGGACGCTGATACAGACACATTAGTTCATAGCACAGAAGCATCATTTGACTGGTGCCTTTCCTGTGTTCACGGCCTTTATTTCATGGTGATTCACTGATGGTTTTTGATTGCATATATCATGCACCAAGCTGATATCATCAATAAACTTCTTTCATTAAATGGACAGTAATGAAATACCATAATTAAAGCAAAGTGGAAGTCCTCTTAAACTGAACAAAAGCTATGGAGTGTAGTATCCTGGAAAAGGAAATAGTCAGTCACTTCTTGCATTGTTGGTACTCCCACAGGATCAAGTGATATTGCAATGCTTTCACTGTAGTGTTATGTACCCAATTAATTGTTTTCAAAATACCGTGGACTCTGATATCTCTCTTACGAATAAGCACAATGAGCTTTTTTCCAGGCAAGCCATGTCCTGGACTTTACTTGCAATGTAAATGCAAGTGCAGAGAACATAAATAGCCTAGTAAGAACCTGAGACTGTCCCTTTAAATTAATTCAAATTAGCAGCCTAATATTTTACTTAATTAGTGCTTTATTAAATTATTCTTTGAGATATTGAAGGTATTAGTCTACCCTCTGACTCTGCAAGTTTCAATACTCAGTGATGTCAGTAAGGTATGGACATAAAGTGGAACTTGTTATTTCTCATGTCTTCCCAGGCTTTCCCAGCATCTCCTGCACCTTCTTTGGTATGCACCATAGACCACATGTTGGTATAAGAACCAACATCTCATTTTGGTGATAGCGTGGTGTTTAATAAACTAACATCTGCTAGAAAACAATGATGCAAAATCCAGTTTTGAAACCTACTGACTTCTGAGGTAGGTTCCTAGATGACTTACATGCCTATGTAAATTTAATTTTCTATTTTTTGTTACCTCCCTCGCTAGCTTGCTCAGCCTGTTCGCTCATATTCTGTACCTTCTTTCTTTCATCAGCTTGCTCAGTGTGCTAGGCAGTAAGCTGTTTGTCATAGGGTACCTGTCATTTCTTATATATCTGTAGAATGCCTCAGCTCTGCCAGGGATTACAGATGGTACTGCAATGTAAGTGTTATAACTCATAGGCATGTAAAAATAAAATCTGGTACATCTGTGTTACATATAATGATGTTTTATTTTCTTTACATGCTCATTATATTCTAACTAAATATGTCAAAAATTAAGTGAACAGTTCTCAAATCTGCAAGGATTATATCAAGGGATGTGATAAAATCATTAAAGGGTACAGAATTCACTTCATGGAAGTCAAAATACTTAAGTGCCAGTGGATATTTCAACTACGCTGTGAATTATTCCACAAAATAAGTCAAATATTTATATACGGAAACTGCTTCTGCCGCTATTAACTAATTATCACATTTCCCCCTACTCCACCCATAATTCTTGATTATATGCCAGTTCACCATCTCTGTTTATCACCCCTTCTCTGTCTTCTTGCCATGCTCCACTAGAATCTCTTCCTTCTTTCCAGCTCAGAAGACCTTGTTTAAACTAGATTGAAGGAACTTCCTCTCAAAAATTCGGAGCTACCGGCTCCAGAAATTATAACTAGAACACTGGGGGAACTTCTTCTAATATGATGCAATCTTTTAGATGGTTTACTAGATTATAGACCATATAGACCAGGACACTTCTCTCTCTATTGTATGATATTTAGGCAAGCCATTTTATCTCCACTTTAAATTCACAGTTTTGATTAAATACTTTGAGTTCTCAGGATGATAAACATTATAAGATAGCTAATTTCCTTTGGGGTGCTTACCACTTCATGGCTTAGTATGTAAAAATAACCAAGCTAGAGCCTGTCATTATATTCTGCTTTTCTCATGTCCCTTGCTTTCAATACTTCTATTAGCCTAGAAATGCGTAGATTTTTTTTCTCATTTACAACATATTAGAGTAAATATTGATCTCTTAGGGGTTGAAATCCCTTTTCTCCTTCACTATGTATAGCAGAGCCTCTCTGTTTCCAGGTTACGAACCTCAGCTGTCTAAAGGGGGATAAAATTAATTTTGGCCTCTGTGGATAGCCAATCCTATTGTGACAGGTGTAATCTTTGTAACATGTCCCAGCTCAGCACAAGAGACAGTCACTTAAGAATTGTTCAGGTCCTGGCTTGTTTCACTTTATACCCTGACCAAGGAACAGGTAAGTAAAGATGCAGTGGTCTGTCACCCCAGACCATCTCAGCTTTTGCTGTATTTCATGACATTAACATGAAACGTCTACTATCCTAATGATCCTTGTTTGGGTTTTCTAGGGAGAGCTTTAGTTATTATTCCAACAACCAAGGGAAAAAAAGTAAAGATTATACCAGTCATGATTTGACACTTGAAGCAGATGTACTCCAGAGGAGGACTAGAACACATTAAGTGCTCTCCTATAATTTCTGATATCCATGGTGGCTGTCACCCACTAGCTGAAGCTCATAAAAATTTATCAGCACTTGACAGTGCACTTGGAAAGACTGAATTCTCTAGAAATATGCTTCACTGAGGAAACACAGGAAAGTTGGATTGCTTACAATGAAGTGATTGAAATGACTGCCAAGAAAAATGCATGCAGGTTTCATTATAACTATTAATCTAATAGGTTCACATTGTATTCTCTATTTAAATCAAAAACATATCTACAATTTCCCACATTTACACTACTATTAGCTTTAGTAGAAGAAAGGAAAAAACAGATGAGGCGTCAGGCTTGAGACTGCAAGCACTGTGTGTAACCTAGAAGCAACTGAGGCCATTTTCTTCAACACAAAACAGAAATGGAAACAATCAAAACCTTCTACACCACTCCAGCCAATTTGCTCTCCAGCTGTACTCAGTGTCTCTTCCAAACACTGGTGCACACAGGCAGTCAACCACTGGATTTCCACCCCCATAATCCCCATTTTACCATTCTTTGTCTGATTTTCTCTCTACAAAACTAAAGGAAAGATTGGAGCTGACAACCTGGTGCCGGACAACAAAATCACTTCCAGCCCATCTCTGATGTGACTGTCCAAAACACAAGAAAATAGGAGTGGAAGGGTATACATGCAACAGTTTGTCCAGAACAGCAGTCATGGGCTACTATATTAAAAATGTCTTTATGCCTATCATCTAGACTAGTCCATAAAATATCTGTATTTTATGCCACACCTATGGCAGCTACCAAAACTGTGCTGCAATAAACTTCAGTTATTTCATAAAAAGGCAAGGAACACAAATATATTGTGCCACAAAATTAAGAGTTTCTTCCCAGGATCTGGCAGCAAGGAATTGTTCAAATAAAATTTCAACAAAATGCCAGGAAGCACATGATGTCCCATGGTACAAGAAAAGGTTTTAAAAATACCACTGAGGCAGTCAATCTCAGCCACAGGAAAAACACTTCCTGACCCCAAATCTGGTCACTGGTTTAATCCTGAGTGTGTGAGCAATATACACCAATCAGACATGTATAAATTTAATGCCACTAAAAGTACTTTATACATCTCTACCTCCATTGCCCAAAGGCAGGTGAAAAAAAGAACTCCCATTATGGATCAAAGAAGGAAAATTCTGTCTAGCCCTAAAAGTAATCACTGGGAGCCCTGAAGCATGGGATTAATATAATATAAATACAGTATATACAATATATATTACACCACCTTTTAAATTCAAACCTCTATTAACTATCTTGTCACAGATATTAAGCAAATTAAAGACTTAGCAAGTGTATTCAGTCACAGAATATTATCAATGCATTCCTGGAAAGAACTTCAGAAATTCTACTCTACAAAATAGCACTGTAACTTATGCTTTTAACCTGACACACTGGAGTATAGAAGATTGCTTCATAAACCTATCATCCAGTGCAAGTTATTCATTAAGTTCCCATTCTCAAGGAGGTGTTAAGGCACAGAAAAATGTGGCTGATAGAAAGTTACTATTTCCCGGAAATATGACAAGTATTTTACTTTTGGAGATTTTGACTGAGGTTCTGTCAGGTCTCTGGTATGCAGTAGTGATTCTTCAGTGTCAGATGCATCTTTGAGAATCTCATAATCTAAATTTCAATGCTTTTGGCAATATACGTTTTAATAAAGTCATGAGTCATAACTCTTTCAGCATCCAAAATATTCAGTATCCAGAATTATGCAGTGTCTGTATTTCTGTGGTTTACCAGTTTCTAAAAGTTGCAGGGACAGGGACAGCCGGAACTAGAATCAGCCTAGATAAGATAATGCCAGCAGAAATCCAACTGGTGCTTTTCAAACATGTTTGTAATGGCTGTGGAGACAGAACTTTTCTGCCTGCTTGAGCAGGCAGCCACTTATGGCAAAGCAGCTTAAGGTTTTGATAATGAGTTATTGAGGTAGGACTGAGACCCATTTGCCAGTCAGATCATCTTTTGCTGTCATTTCTTGGCTTATGGTCAGCCTGGTCCAATAGTTAAAGATTTCCAGTAGGGAACCAGACTCTGGCAGTCTGCAAGTCTCTACTAGACCTATTAATCACTCTGATTTTCAGTTGACCTCTGGGCCATTTTTAGTAACAGAGGCATAGGTCTAGTTAGTGAGACTTTTATTCCCAAAGGAGTCATATTTTCCTGTACACTCTTTTAATTTATGTAAGTTGCCCAGGTACCAACAGGATGATCAGTATAGCAGATCTGAAAGAAACAGTTAAGGAGCCCTGAGTAATTGAATGGTTTTGCTTAAATCTTTATTAAAAAATACCTACCACAACAGACAATTCTACAGCAGCAAGCAACACAGAATCTCTTTTATCAGATCTCCTTATCACATACAGTTCAGCATCTATTTTGAAAGGCTTTAAACACAGAACTAACTAAAAGCAATATTTAACAGAGAGTTATTTTCTATGTCACTGTAAATCATTGTTCAGCTTTATGCACTGAAATGGTGGAGCTGTTCTGAGTCTGTTATTTCCTTCTGTTTGCATTCCTACAGTAAAGAATAGATGGAAGAGAACAAAGAGGGCATCTGACAAATATGACAACCCAAATATTATAGCCAAGAAGGAAAGACGTAAGGAAGACAGAAAGAAAAAGAAATGGCAAGGCTATGCCAATAGTTGAGGAGTTTTTTGCAGGCTATATCACAAGGTAATTGGCTGTGATGTGAATTATGCTTCCCAAGCCAAATGTGAGAGTGCTTAACAGACGCAGAGGTCAATTATCTCTTAGTAGAGCCTGCTCAGAGAAAGAGGCTACTGCAATTAGAATGCACTATTAAAAATGGTTAGCCATTTTACTATTTTAAATCACTACCCTTCTCAAAAAGCTGTGCACAGTAATTCCTGTCATTGTATGCCTCACAGAATACTCTGTCCTTGGAAGAAAAAAAATCACTAAAATTATTATTCCTCTGAATTTCTTCTGCTATGTGCCTTGAAACTCTGAGGTTATTCAAATAAAGAAACCAGAAATTTATTTCTAACTACTGAATATTGCTCATTTCTAAGTACTATATATATTTACCTTGCCAATAAAGGGAAATTTAGAGATAAACAGCACTTAGGGAAAAATAGGTTGTAATTTGCAAATATGATCCAAATTCTCAGTGTTGACAGTCTGTAAAGGTGTTGTAAATTACAGGGCAGTCAGACCCAAATTAGGACTCTGTTTCACTTCTTTTCACCTATAGTATGACTAGACTTTGAAATCATATTTGCACTTACATCTTTTTGAGGCACTCTCTCATTTTTGTGGCCTTTATTAACAAAAGTAAATCTTTTTGTTACAAACTATGAAATATGAACTCTCTTCAGGGTCATATCAGGTTTTCATTCAGGACAGAAGTAGACATAATACCGGCAAAAAAACTGTCCCAAAAGATATCTGATATAAAAATAGATGTAGTTTTCTTATGATAATGCATTTACTTAAAGGAAATTATATTTTTCAAGATGTTTGATTCCAGCCTCTCTACAAAGGACCTTCGGACAGAGAAGTTCAAGCCATACTATGGTGAGTGAAAAACAAGGTGGGGCTCTGCCACCAAAAAAAAAAAAAAAAAAAAAAAAAAAAAAAAAAAAAAGTTATATCAAGCTCTGAAACTGTTGCTTCACATATATAAAATGTAGCCTCTCACCAAGAAATTAGTACAATAAAACCAAGAGCTGTAGTAAACAATAGAAATACAATGAGCAACACAAGGAGCAAAGAGCCCCTTTCCCAACTGACACCAATAAACCACAAAGTTTTGTTTACTATGAACATTCTCAGCAAGGCTGAATATGGCATTTCTTTAGCTATCACTCAAGAAATCTCTTTGTTTGAGAGCTGCTAGTAGAAACAGGAAACGATTATTCAAAATCATCAACACAAACCTGAAAATACATCCTCTCCAATGAGAAGAAATCTACCCAGCAAATAAACCCTTCTTCATTTTCTAAGTAAAATCAGTTGAGAGGCATAATTTCTCTGAAAAGGGCTCTGTTTTCCTTCCTTCAAAATAAAAAAGTTGCTTAAGCTCTACTTCCATTTCAAAACTCTATTATCTTGTGTACATTTTTGTTTGTTTTCGTTGCTATGTTCCTCTCCTGAGAGATTAGTTTCACTGATCTGTAAAGAATTTCATAACAGCAAAATCTGTTCTTTTACACAAAATTTCAAAAATGGTAGCATTGAGCTTAAATTTTCCACAGCCCATCCCAATTTAGGATATTGAATATGCACTTGTTAGAGTGCTGCAGCATGCACAAACAGTCTTACAGGCACAATTATCTCTGACGCATGTATGACTGCACAAATACTTCATTCCTTAGCAAAACTGTTATTCTTACAGAGTTTTAAAAATTTACTTTGAAGGACACTAATTGTCCTCATTTGGTTTGGAGCGGGGGATGGGGGGGTCCTTTCTGGAAAGATGTTATTTTGAAGATTGTTTGGTTCTATTCTAAGGAAAAGGTAAAATCATACAACTAGAAGAAACCACCTAAACTTGTGGTAGAACTTCAGATGCTGAACATGTTCCTCAAAATCCTCTTATTCAGACATTTATACTGGGAATTGTACTAGTTGCTTGATTGCTTGCTTGCTGAGCTAGCCAGGCCTTTGTCATAATTTAAGAATTTTATGTAGCTTCCTGTAAGTGTTCAACCAGGCCTTATAAACAAAGAAAAACATATTCAAAAACTAGAAAACATTACATGTGAGTCCAGGTTCCAGTATCGACATCCCAGCCACCCTCTGGAACATCAGTTAACCAACTAGTGCAGAACCCTTTAAAACTTCTGGGAAGTTTGAGCAGACTGGGGTATTTTTCTGGTTCAGACATCTGTAGAAGAACCATTTTCTACTTTAATGGTTGATGTCATCAGATGCTTTACACACAACCACTTCTTCTGAATACTAGCAGAGAGGTCAAAAGGGTCACAAGTTTTCTTTTTCCCAGCACAGCTTAATGGCTGTTCAGGACTAACATTTTAATAATGGTTAGCTCTGAGAACAATGCAAAACACTATATATTTTTTCTCTATCTTCTGCATTTTTAATTTGCTTTGCAGAATAAGTCGGTAAATGACCCAAGCAGGACTCAAGGGTATTATCCTGACCTGCAGAGGCCATGTTTATCCCAGTAGCAAAGTATATGCATACAATCTAAGTTAGAGTTTTCTCCTCCAGTTCCAAAAAAGAGGTTACATTTGTCAGACAGTCTTGTTAGACACCAACAGGACTGACTGCAAGGGCTTGGAAGAAAACAGCAAATGGATAAAGATATCTCCTGCAGGGGCAAATGATTCTATTGAAGAGTCAGAAGGACTCTTAAAATCCTTGATGTCTGTATGTCATACTCTTGCAAGAATACACTGGATACACATGGGTTTATGGTTTATATACAAGGATACACTTAAGGTTTAGACATCCGAATCTTAATCTTTCTATCCACGGCTGCTGTGTAATCCAAATTTTCATAATTCCTTGGTGTATTGCAATCCCTTGCAACATGACACAATTTGAGAGTCTTCTACCAAAAGGTTATACATAGTTGAGAGGAACAGTCCACATGCTCAGAATCACATATCACAGAGAATATACAGCTCATGTTGTTCTCACTCTCTGATGGGCACAGTCAAATCCAAGGTTTCAGAACCCGTTATAGATACTCACCTGCATGAGTATCCCTGTTTACAGCCCTGTCCTTATTATTCCAGAGCAAAGAAACTGTTAGCCTTGAGAGAGGAACATGTTTCTTGAACACAGGGAACTAGTACATGAAGCTGAAGTTCATGTCTGGAAGAGATCAGGACACGATACAACCTCAGCTGTACCAGCACAAACAGCTAAACTTACTTTTTGAATTACCTTCCCACCTGTGTATTTTGAGGTCTGTGTCTCACTGATTTGGTAAAGGATCAGGGAAAACAAAGAGAAAATACCTCTTAACACATATTCTTCCTAGTCTGGGAACTCATTAGAATACTCTGGAAGATTCCCTGAGAGCCTCAGGGAAGGTAGGTGGAAATTTAGTAACACTGAATATACTAGTTCTAATAATTGTACTCAAGAGGTATTTCTCACAACTGAAGTTGTAACATATTATTGGTTTTTTAGTTTGTCTGCTTTGGGAGGATACGGGGGTTTCTATTTTTGAAGTGCTAGCTGACCACATAGTGTACAATGAAAGTAGTTGAGTTTGCTAATTTGAAATGACTCCTAAAGACTTTAATATTCCTTGCACTATAGCAACGCAGAAAGTCATTCCTATTTAATTAGTTAGGCCAAAGTATTTGCAAAACAATTAAGAATGTAATTTAATTTTGGTGTTTGGTAAACATCCAGGGATTCATTCATTCTGAACTTATGACCTACATGTTGAGTTTACTTTGCGAAGTATCGTTAAACCAGTCAGTTAGAACTCACAATTAAAATGCGTGACATGGCAAACCTAATAAGTATATATTACAAATTAGAAATATGTGTTAGAAATTTTCTTTTTAAAAAGTCTTCATAGCTTGGAAAATGAACCGTGGGGTCAAATCAAAATGGTGTCAGTGGGGAAGTCCCTTTGGAACATCTCCATGAAGCCTGAGGCATTTAGCCTTTTAAGAAATTATTTTCCAAGTTGCCTCCTCATTCCAATGGAAGGACTACTTCAGTGTACAGGTTCCAGCAGGGCATTGTGCCTACACAAGCAGCTCCCACCAGGGCAGATATAGGCAGTGATAGCATTACAGTGTGCTACAGTCAGCCTGTTCCTGTGGGGGAATAACATGAAAATTCAGGTGACAATTGACAATTCATCCTGAACACACAGCAGCAGCCATGTCTGAATTATTATTCAACATGCCCACATTATTAAACAAAAAAAGCTGTAGAAGGACACCACATTTACTCTTACAAGGATTAGGGAATGCCAGTACTAAGACTGTCTATCCAGTCTTCATTATCCCCTTTTGTATATGTAGCATGATTGTCTTCACTCATGTTCACACACTTTCCTCCCCATGAGACTTCTCCTGGCACAGTATCTAAATGGGTGATTATTCAAATTTTCATTTCATCTTCCTTATTGGTTATTTGAACTTATTTAATGCCGATCAAAACCTCCAGTGATTATAAAATTATTCACCCCTTCCAATTCCTCATTAGGTTACTCACAGTCACTTCTAAATCCTTCTCAAGCACCAATCTTTACAGTCTCCTGAAGGGAAAAATGAGTATTAAGAGTCCATCTTAGAGAAGAAGAAAAAGGGGAGTAAATCCAAAATTGTCAGAATTGTCCATTAGTTTTCTGTGCCTAACATCATGTATTTTACAGTTATTTATATACTCAAATTATAGTTCTACTTAACTTGAAATGTAACTGAGTGCTGAACAAGAGGCTTCTTCTCTGCCTGCAATTCCTAACCTTGTTCACTCTTCTTTTCCCGCCTTCTGCAGTTCAATGAGACAGACTACTAAAGGAAGGGCATCACTCTGAGCACAGCAAAAAGGCACAAATCAAACTTGAACTTCTCAAATCCCGTTCTCTACCCTCAGTGAAGTCAGAAATTTCAGTGACAGACCAGCTACGAGCATTAAAAATCTAAATTATACTAATGACTGCAATAAAAGTTACACTTTGAAAACAAAATAAAGTTTCAACAGGCTATCAAGTTTAAAACAGTTCTGATACTAAAGAATCATATAATGGTTTATATCACATTAGCAACCAGGGGAGCCTCCTACACAATATCAAGATGCTCATTCAAAACATTAAATATCTGGAGCTGCTGAACAAAGACATGTAATAATTTTTACTAAATGGCTGGAACTATATTATTGTCCCAATTTATAAACAGATAATATATTTTTACTCATAAAACTCTCATAATGAACATTCCTGAAGCACAAACTGAAAGCAGTTTCCTGGGTGGGTATTTCTGAGAAAAAGGTAACTGCGATCCTGGATTTATAAAGGCATGTCCTGAAAGGCATTCCCTGTTAGATTTCAGCAGCTGCAGGGAGAAAGAGGAGCTCATGTCTTTAAAAGTGTGCATGGACCTGGCTGCAGTGGGAGTCATGCCCCAAACTCTGCTGGAGGGTTGGGTGCTCCAAGCCAGGCAGGCTGTGGTGCTGGGTCCCAATTCTGCTTGCAGATGTCAGTGTGTGCCCGTCCTGCCCAGGCCTGGCTCCCCACAGCTTGAACCCTGAGATTTCCCTAAGCAGAAACTGCCAGGCATCTAACACATATCAAATTCATGCCTGTTTTCTGTGATATAGCCAGACATCCACCAGGGACAAGGCTGAAACCACCAAACCCATTTTACAAGTGACCTAAGCCAGAATCCAGCTCTCCAGAGGCAAAAGGCTAGTAAATTAACCTAGTGTGTCACCTAACCCTTCACTATTGATTAGTAATTATTCTTTTCAAATGAAACAAGGACATAGGACATAAGGTCATCTACAGTATATCCTGAGAAAAGCCAATGTTTCCCTACATCCTTCCATCAATCACTGTTGAGCACTGACTTGAAAGAAAAGGTTCTCATTGAAATACAATTAAAAAAGTAATTTAACTCAGTCTGCATAAACCAAGAAGAGCTTGAGGATGTGAACTAGATCTGAGATAGGCATGACAGGCATGAGTATGGTCAATTTTTCTTCAATCTGAAGAAGCCATTGGAAAATTTAATAGAATAAGTGGTCAGTGAGTAAATAAAACAACCTGAGACCAGTGGTCCTAGTGATGCCAGCTTAGTGACACTCAAAATTCTTCCATACTGGCTCCCTTTGGCTACACTTACCTCCCTCCTCCCTTTGATCATTCTATTCCTTTGTATCTCTTCCTACCTCTAATTAACTGCTAATTAATTGATTGAAAAACATGCTGCTCATACAAACACACCCACTGAATTATTTTATTACCTAAAAATAACCCCCACTCTACCTTTTTTTTGAACTAGAAATGTTTCAGATAAAGGAACCATTGAGAAAATAAATATATCTATATCCTTTTTGGATATAGCACTTGTAAACTTGAGGTAACCAGTGATCCTATAGTGTCCTCTGTAATAACCAATGCTGTATTCTCCTGAAGGTTGACTTAGAGCACGGATCCATCTGTTCCATTTTATAGGTCTATAGGCTAAGTTCTGAATCCCAGAAACCCCTCCTTAATCTGACTCCAAGATATGTTCTATGTTTTGAAGCTGAGACTTGCAATGAGCTTTACTTCAGTCAAGATCTCAGGTCAAAGCTGCAATTTCAGACATCAGAAATTTGTTTTCTTTTCAACCTACCATAAACACAAACTTTTCTGCAGCAGCATAAATTCTGTGGCACAAATTCTGAGCAGACAGAAACATCATAGTCTTTAAAACATTATTTCTGCAAGACACTTAATTGTTAGCATCCTCTAGGAATTAGTGTTACTGCTTTATTAAAAAAAAAAGAAAAAAGAATGGGAGTCAGTTGTAAGTCTCCACACTGCTTTCCCAAGATTTTGAACAGTTCTGCCTCAGTTTAAAAGAAAATATATGATTAGTTTACAATTTCTTCCATGATTTCAGAAGACATATGAGATTCTCGTACCTAAGTTACATGATCACATATGTAGCATGGGAAATACAGAACACAGTGTTCTTGATATATTAACACCGTAAGTTTACAGTAACAATTACAGCACAAAGAGCAAAATTTAAATTTTGGTTATATCCTGTCAGTCAGGATATTTCTAAGGTAGTAAAACTTGTTTGCTGTTTCATGGCAAGTTTATGATTCTAATATCTTAAATATGTATGAAGTGTACTTTATCTGAATTCATGTTTGACATATAAAAATAACAGAATCTAAATTTCAGCATTTTGCCTAAGGCCACAATATGAAACTATTTTAGAGCTAAGATTATCATACTGTTCAGTTTGGTGGCATTTGGGTTTTATTATTATTATTGTTATTATTATTACTTTTTTCTATAGTAGAAATCTCAAAACAGGTATTAACCTTACATGCTATATGTGCTGGATCCAATTCTCAGAGCCAGCTCGGACTGTTGCTAGAAAGCAAGCTAAGAACTGACCTAAAAGGAAAGACTGGTCTGAAGGGTAGCCAGGCTCCTATCTAATGTGCAAGAAGAGAGGAGTGTATCACTCCTGAGGCTGAAAGCAGCAGAAAGAGAGCAAAGCCTCCCACCACAGCAGTCTGCTTGACTCAAGCCAGAACAGCCTCATTTTTATATCCTTTAATGCACTCCTTATGCAGCTTTATATCACCTTTGAATGTATTCCTCTTTCTAATCCCAAGTATCACAACTTTTTATTCCAGTGAATGCTAAGGAAGATCCATGTCATGCACCTTTCTCTAGATATCCCAATCCTGTGCTCCACAGCTCCTAAGTAGCATTTCCTATGTAGATCTCATGTCTATACACATCATCTTTTGTCTATACACATGGACCATCCTAATCAACTGATTCTGCCAACTACTAATTTATTTTTTGTATCTTTTCAGCTACATCTTCTCTACTGCTGCAATAGAAGGTATTTCTTTATTCTTCTAAAGGCTCTTCATTGCCATCCTTGGTTCTGAATGCTTCGCCCAAGGTTCCACTCAAGTTTGGAAGGAGTTTTCATAAAAACCCAGAAAGTCTGCTCTTATACCAGCTCATCTTAAAAACATTTTTCACCCTCCAAATAGATTTTGAGGAACTAGTTTGTTGCTATGCTGAAAATATAATTCTCAGCGTTATTGTATCATTCCTTTCTTGTCTTCTCTCACTTCATCTTTCTGAATACACCTGTTGCCCTTGTTTTTATTTGGATTGTGCACTGTGTGTGTGACAGGCAGCTTTTCCAATATACATCAACATATATAAGATAAAATGATGTTGGCAACTTTTCCAACCCGTTTCTGAGACTGATCAAAATGTAGGACATACCATATTTCTCTTCACTTTTGCCTGTTTCCACAATCAGATGTTAATGTATTGCATCTTTTAGATTCTGACCAAGATAATGTAGAATTAAAGCACCCTTCCCTCACAGTTTATTCATTTTTAAGCTTTAAAAGTTTGCCTGATTTCCTCCAATACTATTGAGCAATGCAAAATTTATCACATAATTTCTTACAGAAAATATTTAGGCCAAGAGTTTTGGTGTCCTGAAGATAAACATTTGAGTGCTTTCCCAGCTTAGTGTGGGACCTCCTTCCTCTGGCATTTGTCCAATATGTTTTGGAAAGATCCTTTCAGTTTCTCTGCTCACTGAAGCTGGAGCAATCCTAACATTTTTCTCAGTTCAGACCTCAAGAGTTTTTTCATTACCATGATCCCACATTCACATTTAAAGTGTTGATTTGTGCTTCTCCTGTAAAGTGTTAAAATTTCTGTTTTTCTTGGTGACAACATTTGTAGTGAGCTATACCTCTTCAGTAGTTTCTAACAAGAGAGGAAAAAACTGGGCACTATGGTATCAGGAAGTTGGATACTGCAGACGACAGAGGATCCATTTATTCAAATATTATTCCCAACATTTTTAATAGTCTTTCTAACATTTTCACATTACTTGAAAACTGATATTAAATATTTATATTTCATCCTAGTGCTAAGAACTCTTTGAGAATAAACACATGATCCTGTGCAAAAAGGGTTTGGTAATAAAATAGGGTTAACAGACAGGAAATGCTTTGGCAGTGGATGAAACCGGATTGCTGCTCTTTGTTGCTCTAAAAGAATGACTGAACAACATAAATTTGATTGTGACTCCCTGCAACTCCTAATGAACAGGTATAAAGATTGTAAATAATGAAAAGAACAATTAACTGTGTCTAAGAGTTTAAGCAGACAGTGGACATGAGCAAATTGAAACTAGACAGTTACTTCAAACTGAGGCCAAAATATTAGCAGAATAATATGAAGACCTCTTTACTGTTTACACTAATGCTTTCTTTGAGCAAACAGATGTTCTAGAATTGTAAATCAAATACATTTCATGAATGCTAACATCCTCTGGAAAATAATGAGCTTGCTAGAGTTGGATTACAAAGAAGTTTACTTCTTTAAAAAGGAATTTTGTAGCTAGCAGATTAACTAAATCCAAAAGTTCCCTATTCTGACATATTTCTAAATTTTTTAGAAATTAAAACCAATATTATTCATATAAAAATGTCAGTGCCCAAGTATTTAAAATTACCTTCTTTAATAATTCTTTTTTAAAATATGCACATCTGAACTAGAATTACAATGGCTTTAACCGTATGGATTAACATCGTACAAGAGACCACAATTATGTCAAAGCAGCTATTTTACTCTGGTAAGCACAAATTAGATATTTTTGAATGTGCAAGTCAAGTAAACAATCTGTCATTCAGATCTTCATGCTTTTCAATGGCAGATTTTTTCCCCCTCTGGCACTTGTTTCAATGTATCACCCACCAGGAAAGGACATTATTCTGGAAAGTTCAGCGAAAAAAGTATTAAAATGTAACCACAAAAAATTTTTCAAGTGGCATTAAGGATCTGATTTAAACCCACAAAAGCAATGAAATCTAAGTTTAAGTCAATTATGATTGATATATGTCCCTTAACATATGGTAGATACTACTTGCTGCACATGCAGGAAGTTATTAGAACCATTAAACAATACAGTTTGCATGATGACAGCCAGATCAAGAAGCACTGTCAATTAAAAAAAATTTTAAATTAGTATTAATATATTGCTATATTAATATATTTTATATTAACATGGTAATATATTGATAATAAAATTGTTAATTAATTAAAAATTAAACTCTAAAAAAACACATAGATAAATAAAAAAATTACAGGAGATAATTCAGGACAGGGATGCAATTAAAAGTCCAGGTGATTATGTAAACCTTGGTGGTTCACTTGTCCAACTGTCAGTCACATGGTAGCAAGATGAAGGGTCCCTGCAAAGAACCATAACTTCCCTCCTGGCTGTCCACACAAGTCCTGCAAACTCAAACACAGACCTGTGTAGAGAGGTGACTTTCTGTATAGAAATGGCAGTCAGTGCTAATCCTGCTAAAGTTACTGGGAGCTGCAGGTGGTTAAAACTTTTATATATAAGAGTCTGACCTCTGAAAATTTTGTTTGCGGATATTACCATTTGGTCATTGTGAAAACTGATACTTAGTATAAAGGTGTTCATGTTGCTTTAAAAATAGAAACAGGTGAAGAGAAGCCTGAAATTTAGAGCTTGTGTTTTAGAAAACCCTTAAATAACAAGATGAGAGTCTCTTCAAAGAGTTCCAGAAGAGAGAGAAATAGAGGAAAAAACAGAGGGAAGAAAAGAGGGAAGGAACTACCTCTTGGAAGCAATATGTTTCTGGTACTTAGCTTGTTTTGCAGGAGGTACAGATCATTAACACACACTCAGAATGAAGCTGCTAGGAAAGCAGATTTTGAGTGAATGTTGGTGAGGTCGGCAAATCAGTTGAATTCTGCAAGGCAAGCACGTTCACTACCTCCTGCAGTCAGAGGGGCTGTGGTTTAGAAAACATTTTTTTTGCTGTGAGACCCAGAGTTGTTCACACAGAGAGACCAAAGCTCCCCTGATAGCTCCTGTCTAGAAGCCATCCAGCCACATTAACGTAACAGCAGGCTCCAGCTAATGCAATGATCTAACATCTCTGGCAGTGGAGCTTCAGTGAGATTAGGACAGCTTTATTTCTACCTGCCCACGTAGAGGTAACAACTAAGACAGGAAATACAAATTCTTTTCCATATTTTGATACATAAAACTATTGCAACTTTGATAAAAGACTGTCCCCTCGCAACATCACTCTCTTCCCTGTCCCTTTTTTCCTTGATTTTTACTACTTAAATTGCAATTTTTTCAGTACATCTTCTACTATGGCACCTAAAACTGTGCTAAAACAATGGACAGATGTTAATTTCCGCATTTAGGCTCAATAGGAAGAGACCAATGACTTGTGGTATAAATGGTAAGAACATGCTCTAATTCTTTCCTGGCACATTCCATCCAACAGTATGGAACATCTTGCCATGAACTGACACTCATACAGAAATTGTCTCCACCCTGGAGTAGGACACACAACAGTTACAAAACTTCCCCAAGGTCATTGTGAACTCTCTGTCAAAATAAGAATAGAACACACATGATTGCCAGTTTTTACTTTAGCTATATAATGATGATTTCCCTGACACACAATATCTCTTTATGCATATGTCCTTAGTAATAAAAAATAGGGAAAAGAAATACATCAGATATATGTGATGCAGTCTGTAAGCAGAACTCTCTCTAAACAATATGTCTTTCAAATTTTTCCATGAGGCATCAACATCTCTTTAAGGACTTTATCATCATTACTGACACATAATCATTCCTTGCAGGTGGAAAACATTGTGCTGAGAGATAATTGGGATAGTTATTGGATATGACTCCTCACTGGTTTTAAGGCAGTATGAAGGCATGATTGCATTCTGCTCAAAGAAAAGAATTAATATTCTCTGCATTCATGTCAGATTGAGTGATTTATGGGTATTGTAAGTACTGCATTAGATTATAAGGTCTAACATTATCTGATAGGATGCAATGCAAACTTAAAATATGGATGCTTTCCCTTATGAGAGAGAAAAGCCCGTTTTGGCTGTTGGAGTCACATTTGCTATTGGTTTATCTGGGTGGGGTAATCTGATCTCAACTTATGTGGAAGAAACTGTCATCTCACATTGCCACACTCATTGTAAAGGCAACAATTTTGAAAAGCCTTCCCAAATAAGTGGACATATAAATGAAAAAATTCTGGTTTCTGTAAATGAGCAGTTTGCTGACTCATTTGTGACCAATACCTCACTCTTAGGAATCCTGTTTCTTGTGGACAGCTTGGGAGGAAAAACGGCTAAGAAAACTCTGGTTCCTCAAATAAGAGTTTGGGCTTGAGAGTGTGTGGGAGAAAAAGGGGGCAGTTGGAGGAAGACACTTCTTTATCCTACAAGATCTTTTAGGGGGAAGTCCCTGCTCAGGTACTTGTAGAAGAGGAAAATCCCCTACCCAGAACAAGAAAAATAATTTCTTTATTTATAAGAAACCTCTAAGGAAGCATTAATTTTGTTGATTCTTTGTTCTCCAGGACAATATTCACACATGTTATGTGTGGAGGTTCAGCTGTTTCTTTCAATTCCAATTGTGTCACACCTGAAGAAGATAAAACAGGTAAAAATACATGCACTATGTGAACAGCAGGTGTGTGATGCCAAGTAAATGAGGACAAGTGTGTTTCTGTAACAAAGCTAATATTCTGTTTTTAATTCAAAACTGGTCTGACCCATAGCCCACTGGAATCAATGCAAGCTTCCGCATTAACTTCAGAGGGTTTTGGACCAAGGCCACTATCATTCCTGTTGTTAGGGCTCATTGTTTAATTTTAGCAAAATAAAACTCCTTAATTTCCTTTTTTAGAATAAAAAAAATTACAAGATCAAATGTCAGTTGTGTCTTTTTTTTTTTATGAAAAGCTTCTTCACTGGATACTTTGTCAACAGAATTGTGGCATATTTTTAAGATCTCATTCAATGAAAAGGGATATTTGAAATTAACAGCCCCAAAATTTACATGTCATACTATGGAAGGTTCCTGGGATGGGGGGAGGAGAAAAAGGAACCAGACATAATTTTATTGCCTAGGAAGAACTTTGGCTATTGTTCTTTGCTGCTTTCATGGGATATAATGTCACTACATTATATAATATATAATATAATGTCACTACATGCTATTCTAAAGGCATATCCAGTCACTGGTTCATATACAGAATTCCCACTGAAGTCAGAAGCATGCAACTCCATGGCAGGATATGGCTGTAAGGACAGTGAATTTTATAATGTAACAAATCAGATGACTGCCAAGTCATCACTAAGCCAGGGGATGACACCACTGGAGCAGAATCTCCTGTGAAAAAAATAAGAAAAACATGAAGATACAAGACACCAAGTCCAGATCTCCCCATTGCTTCACAGCCAGAGAAAATCAGGTGCAATTTTTGTAACCTTCTCACTCTTCCAGTCATCTTCAAAAGCTGAAGAGGTGAAAGCAAGCTCTTCCACTATGCACGCAAAACATCTTTGATGCCAAAATTTCAGTTCCATTTTCCCCGGCCCACACCAAAGCTTGCTGCCAAGACGTCATGCCATATCTGCTCTATTTTACAGATATCTGACAAAGAAAACCACATGGACCTTTGAAAGACAAAAGAGACATAGAGTTTTTTACTTGTTTGGAGTTATTTTTTGGGGTTTTTTTTATTACAGTCAGCACTTTATTGCTGGATCATTATTACCTCCAAAAGTCTGGTTTAATGGTAGCAGTTACCATCTCAGCCTAATTCTCAAGTGATCTGCCACCTGACTCACTGAAATTAAAGTTGTGTCCACCTATATATTTTCAGTTTTTAATACATGTAGTCCTTTACCATGAAATGTAGGGCAGCTATCAAGAAATAAGTCCAGAAGAAACATTCTGTTATTGGAGGGCAAAACTCAGCCAGCCACACCTTGAACACAGGGAATATTACAGGGTGTCCCAAACACTGCCCATGGCCATGAATATGACTGCCTTCCTAAGTGTCCCCAAACAAAATATGTTGATTTAAGACACCATTATCATGGATATGATTTCTCCAAACGTTCAGTCTTACAGCTATTTTCAATTTTTCATTATTATATTGTGCCTGAGGTGATTCTTAGAAAGAAATCCTGATGGAAATGATTTTGTCAGTTTTATGAGGAATGGAAGAACGAAGGATATAGTCTCATTGTAAAAATAAAAAAAGGTGGTAACACAGCTCCTGCAAAAATGTCTGATTCTGAGATGTGAAATTTAGCATGGGTCTCTTGTGCTTAGTTTTAGGGGAAAAAATAGATTGAGTCATAATAAACAAGAGAAAAATCATTCTTGTGCATGCTTGGTAGACAAGTAGCCTGAGGAAGAGTGTTTGTGATATCACCCATGATAAGGGAGAAAGTGGATACCATGTCATATTGGTTCTCGGCAAATCGGGATTTTGTCCCCCTTTCTGCCTCTGGCCTCATGGGTGACGCTGAGAAAATCACTTTTTTCTACTTTGACTCTGCTTCCCAACTTTAAAATCAGGAAAACATATACTTAACATTTTTTTTCTTCTTTTTTTCCTGTCTTTCCTTCTTTTCTATGCTCTCTCAGACCCCTCAATTAAAGATTCAGAAAAGAGCTAGATAGTGTTGATGACATTATTATTATTATTATTATTATTATTATTATTATTATTATTATTATTATTATTATTATTATTATTATTATCCTAAACTAATGTGAGAATAAACCAGAAATTATGACTCTACAACTTTTTTAACACAAAATTATCCAGTACTCAGTCTGGCACAAAATTGTTCTGTATAAGCTGACAGAGAAACAACAAGGTAATAAGGCTACTTTTCTTAAAGCAGAGATTGATTTAGGTTACTTCATCCTTATGAATTGCAGTTTGTACGTCCTTTATGTTTTCTCTAGTGAGATTACATAGCTCCAGGAAACACAGAGGGTTGGCAACACTGAAAAAAAATCAAACACAACATTTGAAGTCAAGTTTTTCAAATAGTTGTTGGCTTCATTTTATGTGTATTAAAAAAAAATACTCAGTTGAAATTTTAGGAGATAAAATGTTGCTCCATTTAGGACTCCATCTGCATATGTGTGTGTGCATATGTGGACACATGTGTGTACCTATATACTTTAATTAATGTTTGGTTCTCTAACACATTTTAGAAGAAATAAAAAAGAATAAAATCCGGCCTCTCAGCTTCTTTAATTGACAATATCTCATTAAGCTGAAGGATTCATTTTATTCCAAATGCATGGCAAAAGGCAAGTCCAAAAGTTTACTCAGAGCCAAGGGCAAAAGGAGAGTGCATTTTTCAAGAAACATGGCTGTACAAAACTTGCAAAGTTTATGGAATCTCTCTGGTTTGTATTGCGTTACGAGATTTGACAGAGAAGTATTGTTTCCAGAAGTGTAACTTCTTAATGTGTTTCCCAGAATTCTGAAAATATTGTATGTAGGCAGTAGTGGTCTCAGGGTCACCTGAATCCTGCTGGAATAAACTTTCTTATACATGGATAGAAGTGGGTAATGATATACAAAGATATACTCTTTTTTTTCAATAGATTCTTAAGAATTACTCAAAGCTGTTGAGATACCAAGGATGTTTTTAGCACAGGAGAAGTATACTTTAAAAGCTTTTGTGTTGAGCAAAACTTTCTACTTTGTCGTTTATTACTATTTAGCAGACACAACACCCTTCTTCCCCTGCCTCTTCATTTCAGTAAAGGCCTCACTGGTAGCATTCAAATGAGGTCTGAATTTCTAATACAAACTAACTTGATCCAGAAGTCTCTTCTCAAGTAAATCATCCTGATCATTAGTACAGCTTCATAAGGTATTTCCATGGATGTAAAGCACACACGACAAATATTTTAAACCACTGCTCTCCTGTACTGGCCATGTGCAACCAATTGATTGCTTTTTTTCTTTTTTTTTTTTTAATAATTAGTTCTTTCTTTTTTTTTAATAATCTGTGAGCTGTAAAGCACTTATCATGGCTGCCACCCAGACTTTCTAATAACATTAAAACAAAGCAAAACAAAAGAGCCCTCAAATATTGACTCAGTAATCTATCTCCCTCCCTCAAGGAAAGCTCGCCTGCCATAAAATTCCAATCAGTTGCACACACACAATTATGAAAATATGGGCCTCAAAACTTCATTCAAAAGCCTGATTACACTAAATATAGATCAACACGTAATTTCTCCTTCCTTTCTATTTTTAAATCATGTTTTTGACAAACGTTGAAATTATAATGAATGGTTTAGATTGTTTTTCTTTCTTTTTTTTGCACTGGAGGGTTTGTGGAGGGTTTCATGGGTTTAATAGCTATGTATTCTTTATTGCTCCTTTAAAATACTAATAAAAGTGATGAAAAGGCATGAAAAATCATCACTGATTGCATAGGAATTCACTTAAAATACGATCTTTCCTTTGCTCAGTTATCATCTGTGGTGGTGTTTCCTTACAGAAATGGTAAAGGGCTAAAAGTTCTTAATAAAAAACACATGCTTTTCTTTACCCCACCACCACACACTTGAATGTATTCCCCTGAGGAAAACTACACCAGGCTAACCACTGCAAGGCAGCCTTATGGTAAATGGGATCCTTTTTTAAAAATGTATTCCCAGAAGACTCCGTTTAATACACTGTTTCTGAGAATACCTCTGTGAGATTGTCTTTTCCCTTTGATAGTCTTGCTCTTTGTATTTCGAAGCAAACTCAGCCAGCTAAAGGCAGGAACATAAAACACCATTTTGAGACAATTAAGCACCAAAGACCAGTATTTCTGACCCAAACCTTAAAATACAGCAACACTGAGAAGCTCTTATCACACTTACGGCGAGGTCTCAGATATAATGGACCTTCTAGTTAAAAAGTTAAAAATGGGTTGTTATGGGGTTTTTGTTATTTATGTTTTGAAAGTTGAAGTTCATATGAGAAAATATCCCACCCATATAAAATGGGAATTACTGTGGACTCAGCAGACAGACTTGTCTTGGAAGAAAAAAAATTTAAGCCAGATCTTTCCATTTGAAAATGGCGTGTTGGGGTCTGTCAGTGATAATTGATTCCACATAAAACAGCTTCACTTCCTTGTTCAGGAGCGGTGACATAGCCTTGCACATTAAGGGGGGCAGAGGGGGAGAAAAAGATCTTAATTCAAAGTCAGAAAGAGAGCCTAGAACAAGCATTTGACCTTGCTCTGAGAGGAAAAAATAGTAAGAGCTAAATGAAATTTAAAAAAAAAAAAAAAATTATTGGAGAAATGAGAGTATCAGATCAGCTGGGTTTCTGGCAAATCTGCTTTCCAGAATGGTTAAAGGGACAAAATGCCTTACAATACACTCCCCCATTGTCCACCATGCAAGTAGCTTCAAAAGCACACCAGGAAGGGACTTCTTCATGATGGTGGTAGGTACAAGGAAGGTTACTGGGTTAGGAAGAGGCTCCTTTTCTTTGTAATTTCTCTCTCAGACAGTGAGAGGTTAAAATGGTTAAGCAGTTTTCCTTCACTCTGTATAATGGCTCATTCCTACAAGCAATAAAATGAAGGAATTACTTGTAAGGGCAGAAATGTCATTATTTTTGCACTCATCCTGACCCCAGCATCTAAAAATACAAAATGCTGGAATTTGTGGAGCAGGTGACATTTTAAAAAAGGGCCCAGGGAAGTCTAATAGTGTAAAGGCTAAATGTACTTAGGAGGTAGAGGAACAGAAATAGAGAGATAGCTCTGCTTCTGACCTAGGCCTAACAAGATTGGCCACATAATTCATTTCAATGACTCCTTGTCTGTGCAGTTTACCTCTGGGTTTAGACAGAAACATTTCTCTTTAGCATAATGGATCACAGTGTCAAGTTGCCTACCTTCTGCCTCAGAATGGGGTTAATTTTAGCCTGATCCTCATGTTGAACACACAAGGAATATATATGACTCATCAACCTTTGCCAAAAGCATAAGATACATTTCTGAAACTCAAAGGCTATCTGCTGTTTGAAAAGGTTTGGCTGCCTTGTATTAATTGAACTGAGCTTCCTTTAGGTCTACAGCAGCCCTACAGAAGCTACATAAGAAGGTTTATAAAATTTCTAAAACACTGGATCACAGTTCTGAAATCCCTTTTTCTTCTTCTTCTTCTTCTTCTTTTATTCTTCCTAACAGCCTCACCATATACCCAGCCAAAATCAAGTACTTAATTCTGCTTCCACAGAGATACTGCATTATTTCTAGTGTATTAGCTAGTATTTATCTTGCAGGCTCACATCTCTGAGCATGCTACAGCCTGGAGAATCATGCATTTGAGCAGGTGTTAAAGAATTAATGGAATGGTAAGCAAAAGATCTTTTTACTCCTCTTGACTGGAAGGCAGACATGGCTAAATACTGAATCACATGAGTAAAATTTCAAGGAGCTTATGAGAAGTCCAGTAAGGATGGCCATGTAGTTAGAGACAAATTAAGACATTTTTCTGTATTTCCCTTAGCTTATTCTGTTATAATCAACAAATACCTGCTAATACTGACTGCTCTCCACTCTAATTTCCAACTCTTATGTGCAGTCAGGCCACCTACAAAGGCATAAGCGAAGTATTCAAAGGGCAGAATAGCACAATCTTAGTAAGGGAATTTTAAGCACTTCCTGTCTCAGAAGACCTAGACTTTTTTTTTCTTTTTTTCACATTACTTTTTCAGAGCAGATTTGACCTAAGGCTAAAATCCCTGCTACACAGCAGGTCATAACAAAAAAACTCACGGGTTTCACCACAGTCAGGCTTTCACTAAAGGACCCTGTAGCTCACTTTGCTGCTGAAAACCAGAACTGAGTCCAAAGAGCAGATATGTCAAGCAACCTGGTGTCATTTCTTAAGAGGCATCTCTTTACCTGCCACAGGAGCAGCAGTTTTGCAGCAGGAAAGATGCAGCTCCCTGTGAACGTGATCCTGTATTTCACACGGGCTATTCTCCTTCCCCAAAGCATAATGACTCATCAGATTTAGCCAGGAGCCCTACCCAAAAGCTTCAGTCACTCATCGCTTTGCCATTTACTGCTATATTTACCTTGCCCCCCCTTACACAAATGTTTTTCCCTGTGCCCATCTT
Organism: Cyanistes caeruleus; assembly: GCF_971803275.1. Classification (NCBI taxonomy): domain Eukaryota; kingdom Metazoa; phylum Chordata; class Aves; order Passeriformes; family Paridae; genus Cyanistes; species Cyanistes caeruleus. Next base: position 63,005,516 of record NC_141702.1, read on the forward strand.
CCCAGCAGAGAAACCAGGCAGACCAATGCTGGGTGCTGCAGCTTTGGCAATGTGCTTATCTTGCAGTGTCTTTCTTGCTACTTTCTTGCTACTACTGAAGTATTTTCCTGCTTCAGAGAATATCAAACCCCATCTCTTCTTCTCTAGCCCCACAGGGACAAGCCTTTAGTCAAAGCATGGCCACTGCTTGCAGTCAGAGCCAGCTCCCATCAAGGGCAACACCAGCTTTTTGCCACCTAGCCCCTCCATGCCAGCTGCAGTGGGAGACACTGTCACTGCATTGATAATTCTTTTCAGAAGAAAAAGTCAACTCTTCTGAGATGCTGAGAGCCTCCTGTTATAAACTGGCATAGTTCCATTAAATTTATGCTGAGTTACACCATTTGCAACCATAAGTCTATCCTCTTGTGTACATGAATTATGAAGCAAATTTTAGTTACAGTATCCCATGCTGCTCCTCAAGTAATAAACCATATAGTATTCCCAGTCTCCTTAGATGCATGTTTAGTAACACCTTATAATGGATTTTATAGTTTCCCTACCTTCACTAATTTCATTAACTTAATGGTCAATGTCTTTATGCTTATTGGAAAACCTCAGGTTAAAAATGGTTGTTACAGAGCAACAGAACTACAAAAGAAAATCATAGTACTTGACTAGAATACAACTGGCAAAAATAAAGAGGTCCTTGTTCATTCTTTAGTTATAGTTTTTAAGCAGAGCACATAATCAAGCTCCAGATTTTGGATGCATATGAAATGTGAACCCTAATCTAAAATGAAAAGTAACCTCCATTATAATGGGATGGAACAAAAACCATAGCTCCAAACACTCCTAAAATTTGGGGGTTTCTAAATCTGTATTTGAAATTTATGGCTTGTGCCTACTCAAATAAACTTCTATTTAAAACCATATTTCAATAAACTTCTATTTTGTGGTTTGAGCCTATTTAAGTAAGCCCTTTAAAATTGAGTTCTATTTATAGTCCCAAAATTTATTTACAGTATAATTTTTTATGATTTTAGGATTAGTTATATCTTTATGTAAATAAGAAACTTTGTTCAGAAGATATTTCTCCGTTCTTCATCCATGACCATAATCTAAGGGATGCAGCAGAAATGGTTGCATCATGTGTTTGTTATTAAAAAATAAATCACTTATTGGCAGTGCTTCACAATAAGAACATAGAAGAAAGATGAACATGAGAGGGTGAGAAGATTTTAGTTCCTCTTATTCCCATAATTTCTTTCTTTTCTTCTTGTCTTTGACTATTGCTAAAATATATTATCTTTTTACAGTGTTAAAAAGCATCACCCAAAATGAAATTATTACCTTTATTTTTTTAAATATTCTTTCTGCCAGACCATTCTTTTTAGATGCCATTCTTTATTATCCACTGCCATCAATGTTTGCCTTTTCTCTTCTTTCTTTCTTCATCTCTTTTCTTTCATTTTTCCCAAGTCTCTGGCAGTCTTTTTCCTTCTGTTAGCACCCCTTTTCTCCTGTTTGGGACCAAAAAATGATGGTGAATGCAGGTGATCCTCAGAGATCAAAAGTGTGACTGTGCTAGAGTCACCTTGCAGTATTAGGGCTTTTACAGCTTCCTTCTTATCTCCCCATTAGCACTTGAACTATACCTCTTTTTCATAAGGCTCCAGGCTCTCTCTCAGGAGAGATGAGCAAAGAAATAGATGACAGTTGCCACTTCTAGGTTTTCCAAAAGTTGGCAATCAAAGTGAGAAGTCATGAATCTACAGTACTGCTGCAATATCATTTTCTGTAGACCTAAGACATAAATTGTCATATGATTCCTTTAGGCTCCCTTACCTCATATGCTATGTTTTTGTTTTAACAAAGAAAAAGGTCCATCCTTTTTTCCATTTCAGCTGAGGAGATATGACAAAAGGCAGAGTTTTCATGAACTAATTACAGTCCTTTGGAAATTACCTTTTGTGCTAGGAAAATATTTTTTTTCCTACTGATGAGAGAGTAAGCAGTATGAATAAAAAGTACTATTTAAAGAAAGAGTACAGTTACATAACCTTTCCACAAAATTCAGACAATTTTTTAGCTCCACTTTGCAAGAAGTATGCTACTTCCGCAGAATTATACACACAATAATCTATAAAAAGATTTCTATGCAGAAAAAAATAATGGTTTTTTTCTTTCTTTTTCCTTTGGAAGAGAGTATTGCCTTATGTTAGTGCACATTCACCATTCAACAAAGCCATCACATTTTGCCATACTCTAGCAGCAGAACATGCCTGCATACACTATTGTGTCCCTAGCTTGAAAATCAAGGAGAAATGCGTGCACACACTTAATGACAGACTCCAGCCCCTCAGGCTGCAGGTTCACAGTCATCATAAGCTGATATGGGGCCCAACTATCACCAACACAAAGCTCTAGGTCTGAAGGCCGCTGCCTACACTGGAAAAGTGTGTTAATTATTTCATTTTTTTGTTGCTGATGTCGTCTAGAAGGACAGTGAGTAGTCCTCCCAGTTCGGCATGGCATTTACCAGTACCACTGACAGAAATTTGGTTGGAACACAACCAAATTTGGTGACATTTAAAGAAGGTATGTACATACCAAGAGGGGTCATGTAAGTTAAAGTGTAAGTTAAATTATTTTACAAGCAAGCTCTACACAAGAAAGCATTTACTACAAACTGTGTCTGCAGTGTATTCCGCACTTAGGGGTAGTGCCAAAAAGCAAAGGCAAGAGCCAATACCCAGATAGAATAAGAACAGGGTTGAGGATTTTTCTGCTGCTAAAAACTGTATGCAAAAGTGTTACCTATTCTTCAGTGTTCAACCAGTGCGTGAGGGAACCCCACACGTAGTTTGTAAGCATAAAGGTGTAGCTCAGGCTTTCAGGTTCCCTCAGCAAACTCAACTAGCATGGGAAACAGACCAAGATGCGTATGGTACCCTAAAGGCATGAATTATTCATGTCATTCATTTTACCTGCTATCCCCTAGAACCCCTGAGTGAGCATTTCCTTTTCAAGCTGTATGTAAAATGCATTGAGAAAGACACAGTTATTTGGATGGAGGTACAAGATTTGCATCTGTATTAGAAATATTCTTCCCCTCTCTCTCTCCCTCTCTCTCTCCCTCTCTCTCTCTCTCTCCCTCTCTCTCTCCCTCTCTCTCTCTCTCTCCCTCTCTCTCTCTCTCTCTCTCTCCCCCCCAATGAAGTGCAACTGAGTCATTATTTCTCATTTTAACAGAAAACAGCAGGGAAATTTTTATATAAGAAAAACCAAACATCATGTGAATCATGCACAAAATCTTTTATTTTTCCAGGAAGGGTAGAACCCTGAAAATAACTGTTAACAAATAGTGGCATACTACTTTTGGTGCCTTTCTACCAGCCAGGAAAAAAAAAAAGCAGCAACAACAAATAAAAAAAATCACAAAGAAGCTCCATGGTTTATCAACTATGCCACTGAGTCTCTTGGCCATCACCGTAAATCTCTTCAAATTCTTGCTCCTGTTTTGATGGAAAACATTCAGTTCTATAATAACAGTACTTAGATAACCTGTACTTGACCTGTCTTTGGATAGTGATGATTTTCCATACAAGATGTTTTACTGTGATAACACAGTGATTCAGACACTCTATCTTAAGGCAGCTGGTGTACAAGTGCTAGGCTCTGGAAATTTTTTTTCTCCTCTGCTATTTGAATGTAAGCTGCGTGCTGAAGGCCTTTCATGCCAGGCACATTTTCAAAGTATTCTCCCAGTTAATGCATTTCCATTAGAATTCCACTGTTTTTTATTTCAAGAACACAGCACTGCACCCATGGGAACTGAGCTTTTCAGGTGTTAAAGAGGATTTGTTATAAAGAAAGTGATTATAATAGGATTTAATGTAATTGAAAGTCAAGGTACAGTAGCCATACACAGTATCAGAGACAGCATTAAACTTGTTTTGTGAGTGAAGGAGTTTTGCTAAGTAAAACCTGGGGCCACAATGAATAAACCAGGGTGGAAGACCTCCTGCTGCTGTGCTCCGTTCATTAGCCAGTGCTGTCCTGACTGCTTTGCTCCCCAGAGAGACAGGGCAAGCAGCAGAGCTGAACTACCAGAGGCTTGTAACAGCATGAAAAAAGCTTTCGGAAATAGCAGAGGCAGCTCCCACGGATTCAGCCCATCCACCAAGTCCCCATCCTGCAGGTTGTCACCAGCTCTGGAAGAAGTGTTTCCAGCCACAACCCCAGGTAGGTCGCACAGACGACCTGGCATTGCAAGGCAATGCTTTTGTGCACTGTTGCACAGGACCAATGTGAAACTAATTTGACTCTTCCACAAATTCACTGAATTCCTCTGTACCATCTACCCTGCTGGCAATCAAAGGAGTTGTCAAAACTCTCTGGAAGAACCCTGTTCCCCTTAATTGCTTTCCTTGCATCCTTGAAATCCTGTGGACAGATGGGCTTACAGTATCTCACATATTTAAATAACCCTTAGTATCAAATAATTGCCATTCTTCAGAATTTTCATCTTCTTTCTTCTTATCATAGCTTGCACTCTTTACTTTTGGCTTCATTCCTGCTCTCTCTCTCCATTTTCCAGAGGATCTTGCTTACCTCAAACAGCATTTTGAACTTCGCCATTTAATCATAATTTGTTTTCTCTTTCTTCCTGCTTTCTTTTTAGCTGCTTCTATGAGTGCTACAATGTCCTTAGATAACTTCTTTCTCGATTGGATGTGGGTAGTAGAAGTCACTGCTATTATCTTTTATAATACTTCTTCCCTTTTTGCTGTTCTTCAACATTATGCATTCAGTAACTTCTCCAGATCAGAGGGCAGAAATTTAGACTCGCTAGTATTTGGACACTTTTATAACCCTAGCTGACTTGGTCAGAATGCTTTTCATTTAAAAGACAAAAAAGTCTCTTTCAATAAAAATGTCCTTTCAAGGAAAGAAAAATACTTAAGAAAGTAATAAGAAAGAATATACTTTACAATGTTTTTCACAGCAAAGAGAATTGTTCCAGAAAGAAATCAGTTCAGATGAGACCAATCCCAACTAGTCTGAGGCTTTACCCAAGCTATTGCTTCAGTTTTCACTTTTCACAGGAATTCTCAAACAAAAAGCCTGACATTTTTCTTTCAGATTTCCCAGAGATGTAATAGGCATTTAGAGGTCACGATAAACGTAGGTGACTGCACGCATCTGCCCTTAGAAAAACAGTGACAGCTCTGTATTTTGGGTCTTTCATGAATCTGGTTCTTCACATTGAAGATGTTTAGAAAAATGAAGCATTTCCATGCACTACAGCAAGCGTAATTTTCTCACAAGCTGTTTCCGAACTGACGTAGAATGTATGCTTGAATTTGAATCAACCACAAATCAAACAACTTGGGGGTTGCTGCATGTATGCATGTATGAACATCACAATCATCATCATACACCACTCCTTTGCTTGTTGCCAGCCCTGAAACGCAGGGCCCTCACTGGTGTTGTATGGCAGCAATTGCAACAGCATGAGCAGCAACCAGACAGCTCCAGTTTTAAGATGGTTTGCTTTTCATGCCTCTCCCCTTCCACAGCTCAAAAGACGCATGAGTGCTGAGAGCGGACGCTCTGCTGTGAACAGGCATCAACCAAGGAAAGCAGGTTCTCATTTCAGAAAGGAAACACGTGATGTACCATCACCTGAGGAGGTGGAAGGTGTTGGGTCAGAGGAGAGAGGGGTGGCTGTTTTATTTTCAAGGCTTCCTTGTTTCTTGTCTTGCAATTCCACTTTAACATTCTCCTAGATGCAGCACGAAACTGGAAAGCCCAGGTTCATCATTCCCAGCCTTCTCTTATTGTGATTACCGTCCAGGCAGCATCTGCAGTTCTGAACCATCTCTTTTATTCCATTTCCCAAATGTGCAGTGACCATGCACTCCAACCATTCCTCATACACAGAAGAAAGAAAGCTCTTTGCACTATTATTTCCTTTATTTCTGCCACTTCACCTCTGTTTTTTGAGACAGGAATTGTATTTTGAGACAGGATTTGTGTTTTTTCCTTCTGAGAAGAAAGAAAAAAAAAAACAACAATAGAGAAAGTTCATGGCCACAAAAGTGAAATGTCACCAATAATTAGTTAAGAACACCAACCCAAGAAACCAGTTTAGAACATACACAGACACACGCACACATGCACTAAACAATTAGTGTTTCAAGCTTAAAATTCAGGACCTTTGATGAAAATGTGCAGTGGTGAAAGGATCAATTTCTGATGATGTTCTTGAAGGGCAGAAAGAAAGATAATAACTTTGATGCCGGCTCTTTGTTTAAATGACTATTGTTTGTAGTTAGCTGCTATTTAATCTCCACTACAGAGAGGAACCACTACACAGCTAAACTCTCTTCTAATGAGATCATTATTTTCTTACACTCTTCAGAATGAATGTCATTTTACATAGCAAAACTACAGAGGCAGCGTTTTAGAACACTGCTACCTTTTATCTAACCAGCATAAGAGGCACTTGAGAAAAGGACAAGGAGGGTCAAGAAGAAAATGTAAGCGGCAGAGCTTCTTTGCCTGGCAGGCAAGGGAAGGACAAAGGAAGAGGTCCATGATAACAAGACTGACCGTCATTATCAGTGGAGAGGGGTCCAAGCTGCAAAGTTTCATAAATACTTACAGGAGGTCTGGCCCAGTATATTAAAGGGATTTGTCTGGATTTAATACCAACCTTCGGAGTTTAGTCACATTTTTAACTACCGCTAAATATTGTTTAAGACTTTGACATTTGCCAATTATTATCCAGCTTGGAAAGCTTCCAGGAAGCTTAGCAGAGTCAGAAATCTCGCTGCTTTTGCGTACTGCCCCTTTAAAGAGAGAAGTCTCTCCCTCCCAGACAAAGGGGACATGCATGCGATATGTGCCATTTTGCATTTCATTTTAGCTGCGGACTCGGGGATGGGAGCCGGTGTATTCTGCTAGAGCGGTTTCAAACCCTGCTGCCCGCCCTGCCCCGGGGCCAGATGTTGCCTGCCTTCCCCCGGAGCTCCGGCAGCACAACCCAAACAGGCGCCCGTGCCCCGGCCGCTGCTGAGGGCTGAAACAGCTGAAATCAAGGGCGGCTCTGCACTAACACGGCGGATCGCTGTTCCGGACATGGGATCCTCGGAGCAGGGAGGCAGCGGGAGAGGGAGGGTGCGCACTGGTGGAGGCAGTCACGTTTCAAATTGCTGTGGGTCGCTGCTTTGGTGCCTGCCACTCGGATCGGTCGAGCAGGGCATTCATATTCATGGGGCTGACACTCTACCTGTGCCCCTCTGCCTTGTTAATAAATGAATGGAGGATTCTGAACAGGAATTTGCAGGCCAAGTAGCTGCCTAGAGCCGGCTAATCACAAAAAGTAGTCCCAGGGAGCAGGTAGAATTTATACTGCCAGCCTTGAGCATTCGGAATCGTGAAACTGGCCCAAGGAATCGTGAGAGCTACTTAAAAATCATGTGATTTTAATAAACAATTCGCATGGGAATGCTTTTATTTGCTTTTGGATTTTACAGATTCCCAGGATCATGTTTATAAACTTTTAGCCAGAATTCAAGGCCCTGAAGGCTCTTGTTAAAAAGGGAAAGAGAGAAAGATCTGCATCCCCCTCAAAACACTCCCCCCTCCGCAATCCCAGGAAGGAGCCACATGACAACAAAAGATGTGATCAGAAATCCTACCACTTGTCACATTTTTAAAGTCACCAGAGCAAACAATCCTTTAACCTCTTTCTCCCCCTCTCCCCATGATCCTCTTTAAAAACGTGGAACTTTTTGCATTTGTCCCTTCAGTTGCTTCATTTGCTCCCCCTGCGTTTCTCTAAATCTCGAACAAGTCATCTCTCCTGCCCTTTGTTTATGGGAGAGCGCGTCGGAGAAGCGAAAGAATGAATGTTGCACTCATCAGAGGAGGGGTGCTCGGCATTTATAACGTGAATGGGTGAAAATGAAGGAGAATGGGTGAAAATGAAGGTGAATGGGTGAAAATGAGCGCCTCTGGCCGCAGTTGTGGCCCCGCTGTTGGGCGGCCGGGCCGCAGCAGGCCCACAGGCGGGCGGGCGGCGGGGAAAGGAAGGGGCCTGTGAGGAGTTCGCAGTGTCAGAGCGCTCAGGCGTGTGCAGACATGCCAGTCCGGGCCTGCGCTTCTTGGGTTTTGTTTGTTGTTTGTTTTAACAGCTGCTAATAATTATATTAGCCCGTTACAGAAGTACTTCTGGGAAATGGGGATCTTTGAAAGCACCGAAGTGATAGGAGGAAGATGCCTCTTCCCTCCCCCCACTCCCCTTCACCATGTTAGTGTTCAGATACAAACAGCATTCCTGCCTCATTCCCCTCTGAAGTTAAAAAGACTTAAATTCTTTACAAGGAAGGTCATCCTTTCGTAGCCAAAGCCCTGTTTGCTTTTGCCTTTCCACTTGCTTTCAAATGAAACAAAAAACAACCCTGAGAGTGCACAGCAACCCACTTCACCAACTCAGAAATAAAGCAAAACAAGCTGGGGGGGAGGGGGCGGGGGGCTGAGGCAGGGAAAGACTGTGTTTCAATTTATTGATGTGTGTGTGTGTGTCTGTGTGTCTGTGTGTGTGTCTGTGTGTCTGTGTGTCTGTGTGCGCACTCAGCACAGCACACTTGCCAGCAGCTCTTCCACAAACGCTGTGCAGTGTTGCCAGCGTGACCCGATGGTGAGTTAGAAAGCTCTGGGCACTCGGGCAGCAGTCACACAGTGTTCAGGACCTCGGTGTGCTCGCTCAAAGGAACACTGTCAACTGCCTTTAATAGTGTTAAATATAATTTATCGATTCTCCATTGTTTGTAATAATAACCTCCCTGAAGCTTGAGAGTAATGTTTTCTTTTCCCCTGCAGATTTTGTCCTGTCAAACATTTATTTTTTTTTCGTGGTGTTGCTAATAGACCTTGAAATTAACATCGCATTTATGTTTAGGATCTATACCACGATTGTTTGTGCTGGTGCGCTGCACTCATCCATCAGCAGCGCAAAATAGGAGAAGGAAGATGCATCTGAGCCCCTTACCACCCTGGGAAAAAATGGGTCAAATTCTGCCCTTAGACGTAGGTACAGAACTCTCATTAAGGTTGGGGAGGCTGGCTGCATATGTGTCACTGAGGCAGAATTTGGCTCGGTGCTTACTAGCCAACTGGTGAAGCTAGAGGGGGCACAAAATGTTGGGGGGGTGTTTTGATGTGTCCCATTTAAACATTGGTTGTTGGGGATTTTGTTATCGTTCTGTGACATCAGGTATGTTTAACCTGAAGAAAAGTATCTCTAATTACTTATGAAATTAAAATAAGCCTTAAAGTGAATTAAATTGGAGTCTAAATCCTTTGAATAGTCGCCTAAGAAAAATTACCAAGCTCCAAGTAAAATTGTAAGACTGGCTTAGTCAGGCTTGCTTGTGTTTAATAAAATGGCAGTTATTCCACTTTACATTAGCAATTAGCATTAAAAGAATTTATAATTTATTTTTAACTTTTTTCCCTACTTAAACAAAACTTCAATAAAAGTTATGCTGCTACTAAAAGTACATTGAGTGAGAACCTCTGTAAAACAGTTTCAGGGTCCCATTAGCAAGCAGGAATCAGGAAATATTTAAGGGCCCCTTGTTATACCTGCTAGTATCTCTTTCTTTCCCAGGGAAAATGAGAAATGAGCTGGAATGTAAACAGGGGGGAGGAGGAGAATAAGAAATGCACCAGAGTGCATTTGGGATAACCAAATCCTATGGCTTTGCACAAGACCTCTGACAACTAGGGAGGGGGTTTCTACTGCTTGTAGAGAGCTGATGATGCATGGAAGGCTGACACTGCAAAACAGCCGGCACAGGGGGAAGGGAGCAGGGGGAAGGAGTAGTGTATATATAGCTTTTCACCTTTTGGTCTCTCTTCAATTCACTCTCTGCGCATGTTTTGAAATTACTCAGTGCAACACAACCTGAAGAAACAATCACACTTGCAAAACCTGTGTGCATCTAGAAATTGCCAGAAATTCATCTTTATGTAGGGCTCACATACAGGAAATAAAAGCTGGGTGATTTATGGCATTTTATTGCATTTCTTGGCCATTGCTAATGTTTTCTTCATTGAGAAATGGCAAAAGCTGCAATTTGGATTTTTATTGTGCCGTTCACCAGCCTTCACCCCAGCCCCTTTCCCTCTTTTTCCTTTCCTGGGTGAACTTGCTTTGAGTTTAGGAGATGAAAGTTTATGGAGGCAGATGAGTGTCAAGGGGACTGAATCCAAACAGAGAGCCAGTAAGCATGTTGCCAGATTTTTATCTACCCTCACTGAAAATACAGTATCCAGAAAAAGATGAGTGATTATAAAGGAGAGTGACTTAGCCTCTAACTTACACAAAAATTCTTGGACGGGTTTCTGGTTTTCTTTTTTAAACAAACAAAACAATGTTTCCTGGTTGGCAGTTCCCAAAGTCTTTCCCTTTTTTTCCCATTTTTTGGCACATTGCTGAAAGGTCATGCTGATGTATTTCCAAAACATGCTCATTGAGTACAGCTTTGCAAAAAATAAGAGCCCCTTTCTTTAAAGCCTGATCCTCCTCTCATTTAAAGCAGGAGACAATATTTCAGCTGTTTGCTGGGATACAGGAGTAGAGCCTAATCAGAGAGTCAAACTCACTGTACAGTTAAATATAGACTGAGTAGCGCCAGCTAACTCCTAACGCTGCTGACACCATTATACAATCCTGTTTACCATTGCTGGTGTCTGCCAGACTGTAATGGCTCAGGCTAACAATGCTTGTGCTACTTTTCACCCTCAAGTAAAGATTTCTGACAATGAGGCAAGGGCTAAATCAGCTGTTTCCCATGTTAAAATACTCTAGTGATAATTCCTTCAAAAAGCCCTTGTTCCCCATGCACTTGGAGGAAGGAACTTAAAACCCAGTGTGCTTTATTCCTGGGATGAGCCACATTCCACCAAGATGTTGCCAGATGAAAACCCTTTCAAAGACTGCACTGTCCATATGCTCAACGGGCTGCAGTTTTAAACTGTTGAGTGTGTGGAAGCACCATGCATTAGAATGCATACAGTCAGGGCTGCTTAAACTAAAGGTGCACAAGCACACTCTGCGTGCTGCTTCCAAACATTTGAGTTTGTTTGCAGGAATACTGTCTTGTAATGTGTGCACATGTACGTAGGTACACGTGTGCATGTGTGTGTGTGTGTGTGTGTGTGTGTGTGGCTGTCGTTGTTTATTTGGCTTAGGCAAGCAGGCAGGAGGATGGGTAAATGGACAAAGAGCTTAACTAGAACTCAAGGAACTTACACTCTGTTCTTGGCACAGCATCAGATTTCCTGCATGACCTTGTATAAGTGACTTATTCTGTCGTGAGCCTCCATCGTCCTTGCCTGTAAGAACTTTCCTTCCTTCCAGTACTGTTATATGGTTAAAATCCATTAATGAACCATGCAAGAATTGGCCAGGGGGGCAGAGAGAAGGGGTTGGTGTTAAAGGAAAACTTTCTTGATGCTTGACTTAAAGGATCTCACTCCTTCCAGGTTCATTCTTCAGCTTTAACTGAAGAATAAATAACATTATCAGTATGCACTGCTGTGTCGTAGTAGTGCTCAGAGACAATAGTCATAAATTTGGAATCTGTTATGCTGGGTTATGTGCAAGCAAAGGACCAAAGTATGATGTATTTAGCTTCAAAATTATCATCAGAAGGATTTTCATAATCAAAGTCAGCATTGCAGGTCTTTGTGTCCAGCATTTGTTTTTCTAGAATTTTCATATTTTAGGGAGCACAGTGTGAACTCACTGAACTCACAAACACTGAAAGTTTCAAGTACTACTCTGATACAAAGCCTGCTGCTCTCTCCTTTAGTTGTTTTCAGTAAGAAGTGAAATCTTGCTGGCTTCTGGATAGCGCTTTTGTCTAAGGAGTTAAAGCAAACACCAGTGTGTTGCCTTTAAACTCCAGTCCTGATCCCAATGAGTTTGCAGAGGGCTGAGAGGCTTTGAAAAGAAAGGCAGGTTTTTTGTCACCTTTGACACGCAAACATCCCGGCAAGTTACCTTGTTGTTTATTTCCACTGTACAACCCCGAACACACTGCTTTCAGGGTGCTTACCTTCCATAGCATGACCTTTCAAGCAAATATATCCCTTCAAACTTTGGAATTCAGCAAGGTAGAATTAAAATCATTGACCTTTCATTCTCCTTTCCTCTTAGTCCACCTCCCTCTCATATGCTTTCCCTTTAATAACCAAGAAACACATCTGCAGTTTCTGCTGTAAACACTGCAAAAAGCATTAAGGTTTTTAAGGTAACCTTGGAAAAATCCAAATTAGAAAATATACTGCAGGGACCCACATTTAACCTCCAAGTTATTTCACAGCATAGCTGACAGCTTGCATTCTTCAGAACTTTGTATTGTTTGCTTTTTTTCTTTCCCTCCCTCTCTGTAAGCAACAGGACAAAGGAAAAAACAGACACACCCCCCAAAAAACATAGGATTTTTTTTTCTCCATGTATTATATATAAAATACACATGAAGAACCAGTTCCTTTTCTGGTCACTGAACCTAAAAGAGACACATTTCTTGCAATATTAGAATAACTGTCAAATCAACAACAACAAAAAGCCTGGGTTCTTTTAGAAGAAGTTGTATAGCTTATTACTTGATGATTTAGATCTTCAGCTTCCTCCCCTCTAGTCAGGGCCACTCAGCCAAGAAACAATCTTCTCTGTTCAAGTCATCAAGGCACTGTCATAATTTCCTAACCCTGCTAGTGCCATCACCTTGGATCATCCTGCAAAGAAGGGAGCCAAAATCAGTTTGGGGAGCAGAGCAGGCACAGCAGCACAGAGGCAGTCATTCAGGATGGAAGGCATCTGCTCAGGCTCACTGAGAGAGCAAAAGAAAGAGAAAGATGCTGCAAAGGCAAGAGGTGGGGTTCTGTTTTTCTCAGAAACGTGCTGCCCTGTAGGACTGTGCCTTTTATTTTTGGCACAAATTGCTGTAGCAAATTATATAGTTTATCAGATGTGGTTTGTTAGGCTCAGTAAAGAAACCACTGCAAGGACTTGTTTTCCTTGTTGTCTGCACCCGATTATGAGATCGGCACAAATCAGATTCCTGATGTTGCACAGGAACAAGGTTGAAACTCCATGGGCCTTGTTTTTCTTGTAACCAAATTAAGCGTGATTGGGTTACAAACCAATTGAGCTCAGTTGGGTTGATTCCCTCTCTGACTTTACACAAAAAGTACTCTGCCTGTTCACCTCGATGCTCAGGGATTTACTGGTGGATAGGAAGCTACGTGCCAATTTCAGTCATTGCACAAGCTCACGCAGGTCCTCTTCAAACAGCTGAGAGGGAGTGAGGTGCTCTTGCTTCAGAGTTACATTTGGTCACTTAACTAAGTGTGAGAACCCACAGACTGCAGGATCAAACCCTGCAAGCCCCTGTTTTCTTCTCAAGAGCCCCGACCAGCCCTAAAGGATTATAAACATGAATTAAAGGAGGTGCAGAAGGGATTTCAGAGTACATTAATAATCAGAGTTTAGCTACAGAAACTAGGGAGCAAATACACATTTTACTCAGTTCTCCAGGCTACTGGAAAAATAACCTTAAAGTAAAAAGGTGGGCAGTGAGGCGATTAACACCACCACTTAAATCCACTTGCATCTAGAGCCACAAGCAGTGCCTGTCCCACACCACTAAGGCACTGTCACTACTGAAACCTGTGTGCCCCCATGCCAGTGGTCCCTGATGAGCAGATCTACTCAGCAGTGAGTAGCTGGTGCCAAAGGTAAAAAGGAACAAGAGGTAGAAGATAGGCCAAATAAAAATTCCTCTGCCACCCATCTGTTTTCAGGGGAAGAGAGAAAATATTTCATTTTCTACCTGTAAAGAAAAATGGATTCATGTCACATCCTTCCTTGATTATCCCCAGCATTATGCAATTCAATAGATTTGCTGTCTTGATTAGACAGGCAGAATAGAATTTTAATTGTGAGGCTCTGGAAGGCAAAATGGAGAGATTTGTATGAAAAAACTGGGAGGCAGCAACATTATTGGAAGGCTGAGCTTTTTATAGTCAGTCTTTCTGCTTCATTCGACCATCTGCCTTTACTTGTGCTCTGCTGCTTGGGGTTGAGAAGTTGCTGGCTTTAAAAATGAGCCACAAAGTTTAACCAGATAAATAAATGTGTGCAAGATCTCTCCCTACTTGAAGAACAGCCTTCAGCATTCCAGCTACATATGCTGACAAAAAGAATGTTTTAATTTTAGCATTGTTTTTACTGTTTATCAAACAGAAATTATGCATGTAGTTGCTTGCACAAGTCACAGTTAAAAGAAAGTCCCTTTCATAAAGGCCTGAGAAATGCAGACTGACAAAACTATTTTACTGGGGGGCAAACAGAGAACTTATGATTTATTTTTTTAGACAAATCGTTATAGGTATATTGGTAGGAAGGGGAGTTGGCTGGCCTAGGCTAGTGTTTGCAGGTCAGGGAGAAGGTAGGAGTGTCTGAGTCAGAAGCCAATGCTAATTTAAGGAATCTGGGGCTTTGTTCATGTCAGAAATCAGAGCTGCACTCAGTCCAGAACCAGGTGAAAGCAAATGTGGAGCTTCTGATACTTTAATTCTACATCATTGCTGAAATGTGCCAGTCATATTTACTGCCTAAGCAGGTGGGCAGTAAAGCCAGAAATTTGGGTAGACAAAACAGTTTGAGTGATATGAGGTAGTCTCCACTACAGGGATTCAAGTCATTTTGGGACATTAGTTGTAAACAGTGATTTTCTGAGATATAATTTTCTCCCTGTCTTTTTAATCAGAAAAACACAGTTCCACAAGTTCATACATGGATTGTCCAGAACCCAAATAAACAAATCCCAGCGCAAGTAATCCATACTGAGTTCTGCAGGGTACGTGATTTAACTCACTATGAGCAGACTCTTAACAGTTCGGTGATATACTTTCTCTTCATGAAAAAATCTAAAAGCATGTTGGGTTTGTTCCAACAGGAAAAACAATTTCAACCATAAACAATTTCAAAGGGCTGGGAATAGGTTCCCTGCCCAGATCTAAGCTTCTCCATAGGTGAAATAAATATGAAAATGCCTTGAAATAAACTGTTGCTACTAAGCAAGAAATTTGTATTACTTGATTGGAGTGTCAGTATTTTGTTCTAGACTATAAAAGCGACCTAGAGGTCCTAGTGTCCAGTTAGTCTAAACATCTAAAACCTCTGGAAGTTTAAAGCTTCTGATCTCACAAATTATGCTGGAACTCTCTTAAGATTACTCAACATATGGAGATTTCAGGAATTTCTGCCCTCTTGACGGAAATATTTGCGTACAGCACGTTGTTACCTCTCTTGGCTGTGGTCCTGGCAGTACAGCTGGGGTTGCCTGGCACTCAAGCACTGTCCAGTAACACCCTTGTTTCGGCTACCATTTCACCCCACCCCTGCAGTGACCTCTGGGGAAACGCTTGCACTGTTTTCGCACAAACTCTGCTTGGCGTCATTTCTGCATCTGCACAGGAGGTGCAGCCTCTACTTGTAATGTCACCTTTTCTAGACCATTTTTCACTTTTGGAGGTTTGCAACTATGCAGACTCTTGTGAGAGGTAAGAACCTGTACCATCACCTACTGATTGGTATTTTAGGAGGAAACAGGAACACTTTGTTTTTTTACAGAAGTCAGCTTATCTATCACATTTTACTTAAAATGTTTTTCCTGATCTCAAGGAATAAAGTGTTCATTCAAGGACTGTGCTCATACTTCACGTGGAGTTTTCTTTACTGCTAGGAGTGTTACAGTAAGGAGGGAGAAAGCAAACTTATAGCAAAAAAAGTAAAGAAGTAGCCAGAGAAATTAAACTAAACAGCCTTTAAACGTTGCCAGAACAGTTGTAAATATCATTTTAAGGCAGGCATAACAGACAATTAGGGACTGACTCAAGGAAATACTTAAGATGTGTCCTTATACAGCAAAGCACTTAAGTACCTGATTATATTCAGTCTTGCCTTTTACCTCCGCAATTATTTATACACGTTGCTAAACGTGATTCTGACCAAGAAAAGCTCGTCTGAATTTAAGACACTTTACTGAGAAAATCAAGATAATATTTCAACTGATTAACCAGAGTTAAGGGCTTCTCCTTCTCAGAGAAATGAAGGACATGCTGATACAACCAAATTCCACAAAAACTGAAAATGCTTGCTGCCATCTCTGGAAAATGGTTCCTTTTCTTAGGGATCTCAAATGGAGCTCTCATGCCTGCTGTCAGGCACCTGCATATGGAAATGTTGTTATTGCCGTGTTAAACTCTAATCAGTTGCTATTACTGTAGGGGTTAAGCAAGCTAGTTTGGAATTTGAACCTGCACAAACAAATCCCATGCACGGAGCAATGGGCCATCTACAGCAACAAAGAAAATGTATGGTCCAGCTGTTCCAAGGCCTCTCCTTTCTGTGCCTCACAGAATCAGTACTGCTGTGCTTAATGATAACACATTTATCAACCTACACAGAAATACGTGTTAATTTTAAAATGTATCAAGTGTAAGAGAGAGAGAAAAGGAGAAAAGCATTGCTGCAACCTTCTGTTTGTGGACCCTCCGAATTCCCATTCTAAACACGAGCCTAACATCATTCATGGAAATACCAGCTCAGCACTGTTGAACAGCAGTCTGTTTCTTTATATTTATTTTTCCCCCTCATATTTTCTTCCATTAAAGTTTTGCAATGTACACAAACAAACTGCAATGAAAAAAAAAAAAAAAAAAAGACAAAAATGGAACGCATAAAAAGGCAGGCAATAGAAATGACCTTTGCCACTCCTTTGACAGTATTTTGCACATTTCTCTGCTAGTGGCTAAGGTTTTTTTTTTTACACTTTCAGGCAACCGTAGATGATAACATGAATAAAATTGTATGGTGTCTCATGAATTTAACAGAAACATTTTAGAGGCAATAATTGCTCTTTCTGGAGTGTACTTCAATTTAGAGATGGAATTCTTCCTGTGATTTATGTAGCAGTATATTTTATACCATTTAAGGTATGCTTTTAAAACTGCCTCCTCACATACACACCTATTTGAAATGTACACACACTCCTTCATACACACAGTCACACAAATATAAATACACAAATCCATAGATATAATGCACATACATAAAATGTGAGTAAATCTAGGTATGAAGGCAGGTATTTGTGTTTCTACAAACGCAGAAATTTCAAATTATTCTATCCCTAGCCACAATAAATTATAAGCAAATATGACAGTCAATGCTTTCCAGGAGTAGAGGTCAGGGGCAAATTTAGGGTCTTTTTTGGAATCACTACAAACTTCTGATTAGCAGAAATAACCAGATGCTGATTGCTTTGTGGTTTCTCTTCCTTTCAATACATGCCCAAGCAGAAGATATTCTGTGTGTGATGAAATGCTAAGGAGACAGAAACATGGCATCTACTTGTCTTCAGGATTGTCATATCCCACAAAGAGGGTAGCAGCCCATTGTATTAGTTATAGTACAGACTGCAACAAACAGATTTATGCAGCTGATGAGCCCATTCTTTCCATCTGCCAAAACACTCTCTCTGCCTGCTACGCATGGTGCAGACAGCGCTGTGTGTTTACTGCTGCTCTCCACCAAAGTAACCATGTGAACATGCTAATGCCAGTGACCCAATCACACTCTGCTATGCCTGGCTTAGTAACCTGGGGACTAGAAGCCAGGAACTTTATTCCTTTTTTCTTCCACTTGCTGCTTTTCCGTTTTTCCTATCCCACAAATTTGACAAAGATTTCACAAATTTTCCCACTCTACAGTGAAAGGAAACCAGCCTTGTGTAAATATTTCCACATGCAAGTGAGGCTGTCCCATTGCACCCTAGTTTTCAGATGGGGCAGTCAGCCAGGACCTAATACTTTGTGTATCCAAGTCTCTGGATGGCCATTTCCCCAGCTGCTAAATTACAGCCAGAAGACTCAAGCCTAAAGGACAGACACTATTTGTAGTCCCCTGTACTGGAGAAGAGCAGCACCAGATTGTGATTGTCCCTGGAGCAGCCTTCACACCCTGGCATCCCGTATCCCTCATAATCTGGCTGACTAGTGGGCTAATGATCTAGCTTGAAACCTTTCCTCCACTGCAAAGACACATAATTAGCAACAAGAGGTGCAGTAGCTGGAATGGAGGGGCAGAAGACAAAGAGCAGCAGAGTATCCCAGTGCCTCAGACATACTCCTTACTTCATTTTCAGGAAGACAGAGAAGTAAACTCGTGTCTGCTAAGTGAGCTATGGAGCCAGTTTTCTTTAACTTAAGAACTAATTCTGCTAGCCTTTTTCACATTCACTATTCTTTCAAAAATATTCCCATTTAAGTTGGGTACCTGTAGAAGAAGTAACTGTTTAGCATGAGAATGATGGGCCAAGGCCCCCTACAACCTAGGCATAAAGGACTGGGGCTTTTTCATTTCTTTCTTCTCCTCCATGTGTCCTTCTGTGAGTCCCTCCCTGGAAATGGAAATGGTGTATTGTAATGCAGATTTCCTGCAGAATCTCACAGATCACTCTCTGCAGGGATTTCACTCTTCAGCTGAAATACTTTTCAGCCATGGTATTGTTCATTTATTCAACAGCTTTATTTTTAAACATGGAATACTATAATTGTGCATTACTAATTCCTTTTAAAAGTATTATAGTGTTTATTTTTTGATTGAGGCTTGAGGGCTCAAGATCATTTAGCTGAGTTTTGTTGGTGTCTTTTTTATTCCATTATTTATGAATTTAAAATACACTATGAAAGGATTAAAAGTAAAGTAAAAGACCTCAAAACCCCACAAGTCTTGTTTTCCTTACTTCAGTCCCAGCACCCAGTCTGTTTTCTCTTTCATGCTTTCCACAGAGAACCATTTTCTTTAACGTAATCACTGGCTGATTGACTCTTGCCTCTGTTTTCACTTTGCTCCTATTTTTGGAGGTCACAGAAACAGCAAAGGTTTCATTTAACTTCTCATTAGAGACCACACTTCGGCCCCAAAGCACTCAAGAGCCCAGAGCAAGGCAGAGAACCACCATCCACCTCAGCCCAGAGCTGAGGTATAAGACTACAACAGGGAAGTGGGAAAACTCTTTGTCCTGCCCTGAATTCAACCCTGTGAGCAGCTCTGGCCTCTGCCCTGGTGCTGCAGTGACCAGCAGATGGGTCATCTTCAGCAGTGCAGTGGCATCTCCTTTATTATGGTTTCAAAAAGTCAGATGAGCCAAAAGGAGTGACAGGATGTGGAAGGGCCTCTCTGCCCAGCAGGTAAAGGGAAGGTCTCTGCCCTAATACCACTAGTGCAGCTGGTAAAGAGGGAAAATTTTCTGGGCAGACATCTAAGCTTTTGTTGTGCAGCTGCTTCAGAGAGATTAATCCAATTTTTGTGGAGAAAGGGGAAGACTGACCCACAGAAAACAAAATCCCTGTGGAGGAAGGCGGGGGGAAGGGTGGCATTCACTTAGCTTCCCCCACCACTGCAAACAAACTTTTGGTCTGAGACTACTCATCACCTCACAGAATCACTGAATTGTTAGGGTTGGAAGGGACCTCTGGAGATCATCTCCCTTTGCCTTCACTGTGGCAACACTTCATCAGTGGGAGAATACATTTGTCCTGGGCTTGTGCTTACTGTGGCAATCCATAGTAGAGCCTGGAGAAATCAGTCTGTCTTTAGTTCAAGCTTGCTGGCAGTACCAGGCAGGATGGGTCAGAGGATCTAAAGAAAATAAGCCCTGAACTACACTGTTTGGTGATCAGTTATTAATTCTTTTTTTCAAAAATAAGCAGGAAGGTTTGTCCTTGCAATGATGACTGCAGCACACAAAATTTGCAGACTGGCTCATGAAAAAAATCCTGAAGCATTAAAGTGATGTTCAAGAAGTTGTTTGCACCTTACTGTGCAGAGCAAAGTTTGAGATCTGTAGACATTAGTAGGTCTCAAACATGCTTAACTAGCGAAGACTTCATCCCACTGAAAGCAAAGTACGGGATTCGGAGTTTTGCTGAATCGGAGCCTCCATAAACCTGTGTTGGTGTGGAAGTAATGACCACAGGTATGTTTTTATATCTCCAAAGTAAAAAATATCACAAATTGAAAAGAACTATTTAGACTTAACAGGAATATTTGCTATGGGCTAACAGCAGTTACCTTTACACACTGATCTCTGCCTTAATTTATCTATATATACCAAGCTCTGCCTTCAAATGTGCATGGGCAGTTTCCACTGATGCATGTAAGCATAAATTATTTAATAAAGAATAATTGATTTAGAATTGTAAAAAATCAGCAGCCTAGCAGAGAAAAGGGACAGCAGTAGACAGATACATTTTAAGTACTAATGACTCTGCCTTATGAGAGTAGCTTTACCCGGTGTATAATGTATGAGTGGTAAAATAGGTCAAACCCTGGAAGCATCCACATCTTTGAAATCATTATGAATACAATGGTTTTACTGCATCAACAATTGCATAAGAGTTCCAAAGCAAAGGCGCATGTGGAATGCAAAACATAATGAAAATCCTTGCTCCTGTTTTGCAGATTAGAGAGCTACTACAGATTTTGGATCCTTTCCCAATTTTAATACAGCTACCTTCCTGTGGCCAGTGCTTCAACGTTTTCATTTCTGTGTGTGACAGGAATTTGCTCCTTTGTTCTTTTTGTACAGTTCATAAGATTTCAATTGTTTGTGGTACACAAAATTTGGCATATTAGCAATGATAGTAATTTTTATTCAAAGAAGAGTTTGGCCATCCCGTTTGTATTCTGCTAGAGCTCGCAGGGATGGGGGAGGGCTTCATCCCATGACATCCCATCCCCCACAAACAGGGGAAGCTAGTTCACTGCCTACCTACCACTGCAGCTAAAGTTATGTCAGTGCCAGGTAATGAAAAGGCTTTGTTACTTAACAGGCAAATAATAGAGAGCCTTTGTGCAGGGATAATTACAGTGGTTTGGGTATTCCTGGATTAACTCTTGGGATGAACGTTCATCTCAGTAAATCACTAATAAATACACATTAGCACCAAGTCTCTCTCTATTTCGTACTCTTGTCATCTTGGTCATACTACTCACAGGTTTATCTGGGGCTGATTATGAAGTATGGGCTTCGATGCCCTTTGCCTATCCTTGCTGTATGACGGTAACATAACAATCAGATCTTCCTGGATTTCACCTCCATCAATCCGTCTTCTGATAAAGCAGCAACAAGGTTGCATAGCTTGCTGGCTGCTGGGAAGAGTAACTGGCAAATATTTACACAGCATTTCAAAGAAGCAGGGCCTGACTCATTGCAGCATTACTTCAGTTTTGACATCAGTATTAACCATGAAAATTCATGTCACTATCATCTGAACAAAACAAAACAGCTGCTGAGAAGCAAGCCCGTAAAGGACCATGTGCAATTGCTGTTCTCCTTGCACTATTTCTTACCTGATATTTTTGCTGAGTTACCATTTGTTTGAGCCAGCTCACCATACAAGTCTGTGTGGGGTTTCTGAGGACAAGGGAAGGGATGCAGGGCATTGGTGGATACTGGGGATGCCTGGACAAAGGAGCAGGAATCACCTTTGCCTGGCTGGGCCTCTTGCTAATGTGAAAACAGTCCAGGTCAAAGACTGGTTTCAATGGAAAGAAGTGTTGAGATCATATAAGGAGCCTTAACTACTGATCACAAAGATGTGCTGCATGCTTCATAAATGATGTTTGTGGAAATCGACAAAAACCCAACACTTGGCTGTACATGCAGCCCCTTATTTCATAGGATGACCCATAGATACAGGCAGTAACATTCTGCCCAGTACTGTTACCCTGGACTTGAGGTCTGACTGAAGAGTTCCTGGTGAAAATTAGAAGGTACAAGGTCTAAATATTTATCTTATACTTACAAACAGTATTATTTAAAGTAAATTAGGCTACCTGACAGCCACTTTTAGTCATAGGGATACAAAATAGCACTCTTTGAAGGAAAAGTAAGACACAAAAGTTTATAGAGGGAAATGAAAAGTGGGAAAGTACTGCTATTATTATGGAATAAGAGTGCTGCAAAATTGCAATGAAAATTGGAAATCCATAATTTTATTGCCAAACCTGGTTTTGCCTACAATAATAGTCCTGAACAGTGGAGATGGAAAAAAAGACCCATTAGGTCATTTTTCCTGTCTTCTTGTTAATTAAGAGTGTCTCCTTGCAAGGATTTTGACTGTTTTGTTCATTTTAAAAATAACTAAAGCAATGAGGGTTCAACTCGTTCCCTTGGGAGACCATTCAGCAGACTAACAGACCTCACTGTTATGAAATTTTTCCTCATTATCAGCATGGATTTTTCTTTGTTCACTTTCATCCCTTTATTTCTAGTTATACTTAGTTGGACTATTTCTGTATTACATCAAATTCCATCACTTCTTTTCACATACATATTTCTTTCCCAAGGCAGATATTGGACTAAATCTGAGCTCCAGTGAAGAAACTGGATGTAAACTCAGAGTAGCGATTGGCTATAATAGGTCCTATTTTTACTACATATATTGAGCACACAAAGAGAATTGCCTTTAAATTCTGAATGGGAAATCTGAAAATCAATTTTTTTCTTTGGGGAATCTTTTTTTTTTCCCCCAAGTATATGGCTGCCTGCTTCTCAAATCCACTTAAGCACTTAAAAAGCAGCTTACAGACACCAGATTCTTCCCCTCCAAGAAAACTGAACTGACATGCCGGAGCTGCAAATCACATAGTAGTTCACATTTAAAGGGAAGGAATGTCTTTTATTTACTGCAGGACCAGTACCAGGCATATCTTCGCTCAAATAGTTAGCTAAGGGTGAATGTGTTCTCTGCAAAAGGTCACAACAGGATATGTACTACTTAAGTCTCAATTATGCTCTATTTATACCTCCCTCTGAAATTTTTCCTAATTGGGAGATTCAGGGAATTTTTCTCCATCTAGCTATATTTTGGATATTTCAGTGTCCCTGGGAGAAGGCTTTTGTAGAAGAGTCAATTAAATATCATCAGTGATGATGTGAAGTAGAAAGTGTAGCAATAGAAAACTGTGTAGGCACAGTTTTATAAATATAACAATTAAATAATATTGTTAACATATATTATGCATGTTGCCCCTCTTTATTTTCACCCACCCATTCTCAGATATCTAATACCTTTAGCATTCAATCATCTGTAAAGAAAACAAAAGTTTTATTGAAAATTATTTTTCTTTTACCTCAGGAAACAGCGAGGAAAACACATAAATAAAAATACAAATTTTCAAACCAGTGTTAAGCAGAGAGAATGTGCAAACAAACTGCCAGCAAACAAATGAATAAACACATTTCAGAAGCTTAACATTAACTTTAAATTGAGCTAATGAAATTATAAAGACGTTTCCTGCTGTTTCTGTGAGAGATTTATCCTTTTCTTTGAAACATATTCTCCATAAAAGCATATCGGTCTCGCCATGACACCTTCTTTTAAGCTGACAACTATTCTCAAGTGGGAAAAGTAAAAAATAGGACAAAATATTCATGCCTGTGGCCAGACTCCTAAGACCAGGTACTCATAGTTTGGGTAGGAAGGAACCTTAATGACCATCTAATTCCAATCCCCTGCCATGGCCAGGAACACCCTCCACTAGATGAGGTTGTTCACAGCCCCATCCAGCCTGTCCTTGAACACTTGCAGGGATGGGGCACCCACAGCTTCTCTGGACAAGCTGTTCCAGTGCCTCACTATCCTCTGAGTGAGGAATTTCTTTATAACATCTAATTGAAATCTCTCCTCTTTTAGTTTAAAACTTTCCCTTGTCCTGTCACTATCTGCCTGTGTAAAGAGTCATTCTCCTCTATTTTACAATCCCTCTTTAAGTACTGGAGGGCTGCAGTGAGGTCCCCCCAGAGCCTTCTGCAGTGCTTCTGGTTAGTAAGCCATTGTTCTTTCTATGTTGCCAGCTTTCAGTGGGGGGATAACTGTCAAAATACATTTCTAGATCTTTGCTTCCTGTTTCTGGCTAGCTCCTCCCTTCTTTAATGTTTTGCAGTTCATATAAAATGAAACACTGATGATTTGTAAACTACAAGTCCTTGTGAAAATAAAGACTGTCCCATGTTCTTGTGAAAATAAATTCATTCTGCTCAACTTTCCCTACGTTATACACATTCTGGGATGACAGATTACTCCACTGTGAAGCCTCTGGGTCTAGTCAGCTGCATGGCAGTGAAAAGAATGTGTGGATTACAGGTGGTAAAAAATCAAAGTGAAAATAAAGAAATGGTTAAAACTACATTAAAGCACATGTGTGTATGTCAAGAGATAAAAAGCTCAATGCATTCTGGAGAATGATACAGTGCACCTGTGAATTTCCTAGGCTTGCTGTGTATATGGCAGACCCTTGAAATTAGCCGGTGTGAAAAATGTGCTTGTGGTTTCATTTCCTCTGCAAGGTTTTGAGTTAGAGTTTTGTCTTGTGGTTTTGCCTTCTGAGGGTGTTTGTTGTTTTTTCCCTCTTTAACCAATGAAAAATGCAAGGGAAAGAAATTTACCAGTTCAAGCCCTCAAAGACTAGGTTTACTATCCTCTGTACACATTCTCACCCTGTGTTTGTCACCATTTCCTAGCTCTGTCTATTACTGCACAAATCAATCTGCTTTATCATTCTCTCCTGAGAGCATGGTGCACAGTCTGGGATCTGTTTTAAAATATGTTTAAGTATTATATACACACATTCAGGTTTTGTCAGTTTATTTTCAAAAAAGCAAGTTCAAGGAACTGAAGGTGGTAAAATTCATGGTAGTCTTTAGATCTAGATACACCCTCTTCAGTTTTGGGCTACAGAGAAGGAAAGCTCTGTCACTCATTAACTCAGTGCTTGGTGTCCTAAATGACAGTGGGAGGCAGGGTGCTCTCAGTGCCTGCAAGGGTTGCTCTCAATGTAAAGCATTCCATTCTTCAAGAGCCAAACAATGTGCAGCACTTTTTTCAGACACGGGACTCAGGAAAAAAAAAAAGTCCCAGATACTGCAGCTCAGACTGCGCTGAAGTTTTACCTTTCTCTTGCTCTTGTGTGATTGAGAGTAGGGAGCTTTAGAGTATGTGCTTAGAGGCATGTTTTCCCTGGTATTTGGAGGTCCCCAGTATTCCTTTGGACCTTTGAGGAATCCTTACATCCAAAGATGTGTTGTGGTTGAGACTGCTGAAACTGGAAAATGTGGGAGGACTCCCTGGGACCTTGATTCTCTCCAGCCTGCAGCACAGAAAACTTAGGTGACTTCCTAGCTCTCAGGGAGATTACTTTGAAACTGCATGAAACAGGTCTTTCCACAAAACAATTTCCACAGTCAAAAGTTGGTGATATTAGTCCATAAATCAAACTTGTATTTCATTCATTCCCTCCACTCCACTTTTCTCCTTGAAGATATTCAAGCAAGCCCAGGTTTTCTTACTGCAAACAGTAAATACCAGCCATTGACTTCTAAATTAATTTGAGATGTCTGTTTGCTTGCGGTTGTACCGGGGGATGAAAGGAAAGTTGTTGTGATCATCAGATCCTCTGATTATGGAAATACAGTCAAGTCAAATACTTAGATTTGCTTCTGGTAAGCACTAATGTTTTCGAGAAGTCCTACAGATAGGCTTGGCAGTCTTCCTTCCACTCCAGAAAGGATTTTGTGTCATCAGTTACACCCTAAAACACAGAGGCTCGTAGGAGCAATGCAAACTGACCTTTGCAATAATGCTGCTGATGCAAGGCAGCAGTATATATAGATTTATATAATGTCTTGATCAAATCTATACCAGTACGACTATAGTCTCAGCTTTTCAACAGTAGATTAAGACAGTAATAACAGAAATAATTAAGTTCATAAAACACTACAGTATGTTCTTAGCAAGATTCTAACAAAATCTGGTGAAATACCCAAGATACCCAAAGAGACCAGTCTTTTTTTTTTAGTTTTGGACAAACTAGCAGGTTAGGTGGCTTGAATTTACTGGAAGTCTTGTCTTATTACTTACCTAACCTGCCCTTCCTCCCAGCATCGCTCACTGTAGGGCAGCTCCAGCAAAAGTACCTGTCGTTCCCAGTGCAAACTAGTAGAGACAAGTTCACAGCAGGTTCCTGGACACTGTTTTGTCTAAAGCTACTCAGCCATTCCATGCAGCAAAGCAGCTACTGTCTTAGAACTCCTGCTTTTGCTGTGACCAGAAGGGCTGCACTGCTGTTAGCAATGGGGAGGGATAGCAACAATTTTCAGGAAAAAGAAAAAAAAAGAAAGAAAAAAAAAAATAGGAAAACCTTTATGAAGGCAAGGGCATGGAAGTGACAGTTCAAACCAAGCAGCTCCAAAGTGCTATTACTAATTTCAGAATCCTCTAAAAGTGTGAATAAAAGCATGAATTCAAATTAATTAATTGTCTTTTAAAGTCGCTGAGGTAGCACTCTGACTATTACCTGTGCTTTTAGAGTGCATCTCAAATGTGTCATTCAGGCTTCTGAAGACAAGAAAGATACGAATGAATCACCTTGTTACAAATTAATCAACCTGGGATTAGAGCTAAAAATTTCAAAAGCACCTTAAAATGACTTAGAAATCTAATTCCCATTTTCAGAATTGACTTAGGCAGTTACATCCTGACTCTAGTCAAAAGTCAATGGGAAGATAACTCCTAAATCACTCTAATACATCCAGCAACGTTACTCACTCCTGTATGTAACACAACACCAAGTGCCTCCATAGTCCCATTTGCCCTTCAGTGGGCATCCCAGGCTTCTGCTTTTTCATCCCTGATTTCAGTCCACATTTACCATATGTTGTGCCTTCATTTTCATTAAACATTTTGAAAGATGGAGGTTTCAAACAGTGAACTACTCATTCATTCATCTTTCCACACAGAAACCTAGCATCAGTAAAACATCAATTTCAGACATTATTTTAAACTAATGAGGAAGCAATACTTTTCCTGACATTGACAGCAAAAATCCATCTACTCATTTGTATGTTTTACAAGACGATACAGCAAGTACTGCTGTCACATCTCAGACTAAGAGTATATTTTGGTCTCCTTCCAGCTACACACCTTTTTCATAAGTTAATGGTCAATCATAGGATGGACAAACTTTCATTTGAGTCCTAAGGAAATAAAGCAATTGTTGAACTATCTGGTTGGTAGTGCTATTTCACTGAGAGACTACAATGAAGTCCCTTTTTATCCTTGGGGCACTGGAAATATCTTTTTATTTCTCCATCTCTGTCCCCTTCCACCATGTCTGTTTTGTCCACTGTATCTGCAACATTATGTTGGGAGCACTTTTGTCACAAATGTCTGATTCTACTATGGCAAACTATTTTATGGTTTTATAAAAAACAAACCAAGGAATATGCACGTCTAGATTAGACCTATTCAGAGGCATATACAAACATATCTTGCTCTCTGGTACAAAAAAGATGAACTTGCCAGTGCTAGTGAGTGACCAGTTAGAAAAAAGAATTAAGATATGGCAGAGAGGCAGTGAACAAAAGCAAAAGCCACATTCAGATCTGAAGGAAAATTATATTCACAGTAAGTCAGCAGTCACCCTGGCTTTCAGCTCTTTTTATGATTTCTCTTCCCAGCCCCCACTCACCTCCTGCTTTTTTATTGCTTACTTTTTAGTTCTTTTGCCCAAGACTCTGTATTTTTCACTCTTTTGTCATCTTCCCTAGACAAAAGTCCTTCCCCAAGGACTTGGGGAAAAGGATCAGGGAAAGGGAAATTCCTATCCTGACATGTATTTCTTCAGTGACCTTGACAAAGTCACCTAATTTATTGTTTCCCTTACTGTAACAAAATGGACAGCAATGAAAATGAAGTCTTTTTCTGACAGTCACAACCGCTTTGTGATCCAGTGCTGTCGTCTGAGCCTGCTCTGAAACCCCAGACTAAGTTAGCACAGGCTGGAGCTGTAATTGTTATCAGTAATGCCTCGCCTCTCCCCTAGACACACTTTCTGTGGCGGTCAATACCTGTTCAGCAGCCGGTCATGGTGGGAGAATAGCAATCACCAGAATAAATGCTATGCCCTTTCTCCCAAGCCTGTTGCATCTCAATAAACTTCGCAGTGTCTCCAGCAAAGGGGGAATTCAAAAGGGTGGTCCCAAATCGGGACTCTGAAGGGCTTTGCATTCAGAATAAGACACTATGGGAGTATCATGATGACAGCTGCACTTACATCACTGAAAATAATTATTCTGATCCATGAACACAAGCTAAGCCGTAAGAATGGTCTTGTAAGCAAGGTCGGTTTTAATAGAAACATAAGTATTACGCATTACAGTCTATTATAAATTGGTTGTAATTTTCTCCTGACACTCTGTGAATTAAACTAGTTAGGATACAAAAAAAAACAAAAAACAACAAATGCCACAAAGCAGAAAGCAAGCTCAGTGTCTGAAGGTTAATGATTGCTCATGAAAGCTACAGAAATAAATTATCTGCCTAGGGACACTGTCACATGATCGGCACAAAAGCTGCAACAGCCGAAAATGTTTATGTAGAGAAAAAAAACACTGTCAGCATCACAGCGCCCTTCCCCCACCGCCGGAGCAGAGTCCCGAGCCAAACAGCTGCTCCTGACTGCTTACATTAAACTAATTTGTGCTGCAACATTGCAGCTGCTTAATTTTTAGACTGAACTTTATCACCAAGAAGTGTTACAATAACAAGTGATCCAGCCCTATCTCTGAAGAAATAGCAAGTTCCTCAAAAACAAAGGCAGCTTAAGGTGCAAAAATTCAAGAAAGAAGTAAGAAGACAATGACCAAAACAGTATTTTAAATCTTAATGACCTACTCTTGCTTTTACTAGGAAAGGGCTTAAGAAATGGGTTTGCTTCTAAATTAATAGGGGGAGTCAGACTATGTCCCTAGGTGGACAGGGGTTGTTCCATCCCAACATCGGGGACCAGTGACCGAGATCCATGGCACAGGCTTACGGAGCACCGAGGTGGAGGCAAGGTGAGGTGCTGGGGCTTCAGAGGGTCTCCCAACCTTGCCAGCTGGCCTCCCCTGCACCTGGTGCTGTGAGACTGCACTGCAGAGCCCCACTCACTATTTGCACCCCCTTCCCTGCAGCCTTGCCCCTTCTCTTCCCCATGTTCCCACTGGGTTGGGGTTCGGTGTCCTGTAGCGCTGCTTGCCCATCTTTTTGGCCTCAGATTCACGGATATCTCCTTAAAACATTAATGGCACTCAACATGTAAAAAGAAAAAGTTTTTGCTTTTTTTTAAAAAAGGGGAAAAAACCCAGGCTCATTCCTATCCCAGCAGCTTGAAAGCGCTGACCTCCCCCTCACCCCTCCCGCTGCCTCCCCCCACCCCAATCCGAAAAAATGCATCCGAAGGCACTGGCACTGGAGGAAGTGTTTACAGAGAGTGGTGCGCCTTGGGTAACGCAAGTGCTGCTCTTACAAAATGTCACATGTTGTTCCTCCCCTTTTCCTCTGAATTATTTTTCCTCTGTTAACATGCAGAGCTTCGTCTTTTACTGAAACAGACACTGACCTGAACTGGTGGTGATTCCTGCCAAATATGCAGGCACTGTTTTGCTACATTTTGGAATTCGGTGAAGTCCATGTGTCAGGCATTTGCTTGCGCTCAGGAAACGCCAGTGCTCAGACCAAAGGCCTCCCCGCCCCCTCCCACCCCCAGTGCTTGGAATGCACAGAAACTTTTCAGTTTTTAATTAGTTTTAATATGATTAATGTTTTTAGCTGCCTATCTTGTTACATCCGGTATACTTGTTAAGGAAAAAAAAAAAAAAAAAAAAGAGAAAAAAAAGGACCATTTAAATATACTGGTCTTAATTATTAAGAAAACAAATGGAGATGGGGAAAAGAAAACCCACAACCCACCGAGAGAGCAATTATACAGTTAAACAAAAAGCTGTAGTTGCTCGCAGTGGTAACCGGGTTGCAGATAGAGTGTTGTTTGCCTGCGTGCCTCTCTGCGCCTGGGGAGGAGGAGAGGCACAGGGAATTGCTAATGCGAAAACAGGGGTGCTCCAACACTACACCCCACCTTTCCCAACCTTCCAAAGACCAGCTAGGAGGGGGAGGAGACGCTAATGAAATGATGGATCCTTTCTGTACAATTTAAAAGCATAAAATAAATACAGAATCCCTTGGGGGGAAAGGGGGAGGGGTCTTTGGTTTTTATCAAAATAACATTAGTCAGACTTTTACCCAACAGCAGGAGCTGATGGTATCTGGAGTCCATTTTATTGCACCCCAAATGTGTAAGAATAGGGGTGACTGGATAAACAGGCCCCAGGGGTTTCTCACTGCTATTCATGGAGCAAAGCTGCAAATGGAAAAAAATACTTTAAGAAGAAAAAATTGAGGTAAAGGAAAGAATAGCAAAGTCCCTTGCACCCTTACCAGATCTTCCTCTCAAGTTTGGCCTTTAAACCTTTAAAACTTTATGGATATCTTAAAAGAACACCTCTGAAGGAAAAAACCCAGCTACAAAACTGGAACTCATCTGTACAATGCAGAAGAGCTGTGTGAGAGAATTGCAGCTGAGGTAAAGAAAAAAGAAGGAAAGACGGTTAAGGAATGTTTGGATCAGGAGTTTTAGGGAAAACAGGGGTATTGGAAAAGGAGGCTACATCAGGTCCAGAGGATCTATGGCAGAATACAGAAGTATGAGAACACAAAAGGAGGAATCAAAAGGAAGCAGCGGCACACTGGGAGGAATATATGTAGAGATTTACTTATCAAATAGTGCTCTCTTAAGTGAAGAAGCTTAAATATGCAGTAGGACTAAAAGCAAATATGGGGATTCAAGGATAGGTTGCAAAAAAATGCTGAATTTTCTCTCTCTGAAATTTCAGTCAAGAGTATCTTTACAGATTATAAAACAAAACAAAATAAAAATAACCCCCCCCCAAAAAAAACCCCAAAAACACACAAATCTGTTAAAAGCGGTCCCAGTTATAAAGCTCACAGTGAGCACAATCTCCTTGTACAGTGCCAGCAGGGTGAGGAAAGGCATTACCCCAGGCAAAGGTGAGAGGTCCCCCTCCTCCAGCCAGGTATGCCCACAGGGTAACTCTGCACTCTTTTGCCCACCTACGTGCCAGGTGCCTCAGCCAATGCATTATTCCAGTGAAAACACTGGTGGTATCTCTGCCACCCTAATTCTCTCCTAATTCCTAAAGATATTCCTAGCCAAATCCAGGTGAAACTATGCATGTATCTACAAAAAGATTTGGTTTCACTGAATAAATATTCTGCAATATTCTTCAGGAAAATCCCAGTCCAGAATAATATTCATGAGAACAGTGAATACTCAGCCAGGTCCACACAGCCTGAGCACACACAGACATTTATGTGATTCACTTATGATTATCCTGACTGACCTCTAATTCATTCCTTTACCCTTCTTCCTCCAGATGCATTTGCACACTGACAAACCATTTTCTTTTCAAATCAATCGGCCAGGAGAAATGTTTCTCCATCTGCAGAAATTCCTACGCTCACCATCCAATAAATTTACCCAGCTGTCTCTGTAGAGTGACATGGCAAGATAGCACATTCAGTAAAAGCTATGTGAGAAATTAACTGTGTAAAAAAATATCTTTATCAAGGATCTTTGACCTCTGAACATTAATCCTGCTCTCTGGGATTTATTTTAATATATTAGGGTAAAAAGAAGTTCCAAAAATCTTTGATTTTCTACATCCACAAATTACTTCTAAGGACAAAGGCAGGCAATGTATACATATACATATCTACACACACACACACATATGTATACACACACACACACACACACACACACACATATATATATATATATATACCAGAGAAATTGTATATTAATAAAAATCATAACTTGAAGCCAGAAATTTTTCCAGCCTTGTAAAGTAGTAAAGGTAACTGAAAGGAGAAACCCTTTCTTTCCCAAGAGATTCTTGTGATTGCATTTAGCTCTTAAAACTTCTTGAAATATCAAATTTCAAACTCACAATATTTTAAAGTTATTTTTTATGGCTGCCTCAAAGGCTTTGGATAGATATACAGGTGGAAAGTACCAGAGTTTACAAGCAAAAAGTAAATTTTTTTCCCCAACTTTTTAAATATAACTTCTTTGAAAATATTTTTTCTGTTGGCACAATACATGCATCATATTTCATGTACAAAGTGCAAAGGTATAGGGTACTGTTCATACCAGCAAGAGATAAGTCACTATATTTTAATCATTAACAATGTGGCTGTCCCAAATTCACACTGAAAAAAACACCTATCATGATATAATGTGTTCTCTTTATGTACGTATACAACAAATATACAACTGTACTCTTCACTGCCTAATTTTTCCATTTAGATACTACACAAGGTGTACCACATTTATTTTAATTTCTAGCAGGAATATATGAATTCTTTTTCTAACCATAACACAGGCTGAAGGAGTTAATAAGGTATGCATTAATTTCTGTTTCAGAGCATTAATGCCCATAGTTACAATACTCACATGCATGTTTATCACAACACATTATTGGTCTGTTATTTTTTAAAAGACAAAATAGGAACTAATGTATATGAAGCACTTAAATTGTAAACCTCTTGTTTTATACAGCACTGAATTTCAGCAATAAATTTTGTGTTCAAGCTACTTCAAAATGTTTAGGGATAAGGAGGTATTAGGATTTTGACCAGCTCTTGGCTTTTGTTCTTTTTCTCTTCAAAGAAAAAAGTATTAAAGAATAAAATTCTCAACACCTAACCCTTTGAGACAGATGAAGCCTTTCAGTTACAGCTGTCTCTCTAGCAGAAACAGATTTGCTTAATAGTTATAGATATTTCCTGGGTCATTTCTGCAACATATGACTTTGCTTGTTCCATCACTACCTCCCTACCTAAGTCCATTCCCTGAGACAGACCATATGGAACAATTGGAGTTCTAGCCAACCTATTCACATTGCAGTAGAGATGCTTAGGTCCAGATTATTCCCTCTGCATTTCTGGATTATTCCCTCTGCATTTTCTGCACTTCATCTAAGTTTATTTTCACAAGCTCCCAAATCACTCAGCTCTTGCATCTGTTGTCTATAGTCAATGGAGAAAGACAAATTGTTTCAATGTACAGCCCAGCCCACATAAACCAGACTTAAAGTCCTTCTAAATTTGCCCATCTCTCTCCCTTGACTGCCGAGAGAATGAAAAAAAACCTAAGCTTTGGTCTCTGGCAACTTAGTTAAGCACCTAAATTTACATAGATCTAATCTTTGCCTCTAAGAAAATTTCATTGGAAAGAAACCTTTGATGAAAAATGGAAATGAGCTTTGATGAGAATGTTATTGTGATTTTGGTCCTTTTATCTAGATCAGCCCTAATTAAAACAAATAACTTCATCTTTAGTCAGAAGCTCTGTGCTTTCAGCAACAGGATGTCATAGGACTTCCTTAAGAACCCACTTCAATAAATCAAGCAGCCATGAGAAGCTCTGTTTTGAGAACTCAAGGTATTGCTTGTTGGAGGAACATTTCCATCCACCAGTCAGAAGGTAAAAAGGAGTTGCAAGGTGAAGATCTGACATAAATAGGCCCGTTTGCCTTCTCAGCAGGAAAAACACAGATGAGGGGCCACGTGCGGCAGCAGTTTTCTGACTAGCCAGAAGTAGGCAAGGAGCCCAACAAGCACTGTCCACCAAGGACTATCACTTCTCCCTTCACCAAGCACGTTATTTTATGTGTATATTGGAGTCAAGGGATTTCTAAACTGATGCTTAAAATACCCCTGTAGAAGGTGCACTGAAGTATAGCACCCAACAGTGTCCTCCGAGACGATCCAAGAAGGAAGAAAAAGCACCTCAGGGCAAGCATTTTCACATGTGCTTTGTGCTAGGGTGCTTCAGCTGGGTGAAGCATGTAAAGCCACGCCTGAAAGCATTTCTGTTGAAAACACCATTTACCCATACTCCATCAATAACCTACAGCTACAAAAAGGAAAATGAGACATGCTTGGACAGCTGGCAAGATTGTCAGAGATGTGCCATCGATTCTGGAGCACCCAGAATCATCTGGAGCCCCACATCATTGCCTCTGCCGTTGACAAAATACCTCTTCCTAGCAGTCTTTCACAGAGCATTATTAACTGCCCAAGTAATGCAGTGAAGCAGGCAGTGGCTTTCACTAGTTAGAAAAGATAAGGGTCCAAATGGATTGTGCCCCCAAAATGGTCCCAGCAAGCCCAGAAACCTCGGAGACAGCAAATGACCAAAACTGAAGGAGAGATGATACTGGATGTGATTTCTGAGATAGTTTTATGTTAATTCCCCTTGCCATTCTGAATGTAGTAATTGAAAATTACTAATTGCAGAGATGAACTGTCAGATATTTTCAAAGGGTTTTTTCATCACAGAAGATCGTGGTTTCTATAGAAAGACAGCCTTAGACACATGAAAATTTCTTTGCTAAAGGGGACCTCTTATTCAAAAGGGAGGGGAAGATTCAAAATGGGGAGGGGGGATGTTTTAAGAATGCCAAATATTTCTCATATATTTGAGATTTTAATACCCTAAAATATAATTTTAGAATCATCTCAAGACAGAAAACCCCCCACATTTTTTATTTCTTAAATAAATTGCTACAGGTTTGGGGCCATAATGAGAACATGGATCATAAACAACAAAGTGAAAATAAGAGATCACTCTCCTTGTCTAAAAATCCAGCAAATCACAAAGAATCTTTAAAACAGAGTACAAAAAGAGGAAATTAACTTCAGAACAGTCTCACACTGAATCTAATCACTGTTGCAACTAGTTGTTAAGAAGAAAGGGATCATTAATTGCTTTTTACTAATTTCTCTGCTAACATTTTTGACCAAAAGCTGCAGCTGATGCTCAAAATATTTCTGAGAACAATATCTAAAACATCAAAAGTGTTAAACCTTGAAAGGATCCCTTTTTATGCTTTATCAATTAAATTAGAAAGCACCTATATGTCCTAGGACTGTGATAAAACAAATCATATATTTGAAGATTAGAGTGAAGATTAGAGTGGGTTAGAAGCTACCTGGCAAAATGTCATATTTTTTCAGAAATGTTGACTCATCAAAACTGAAGTTAAACAATTTCAGTTTTGTTATAAAAAAAGGAAATTTTGGCAACTCTCCCAACTCAAAGATCCTACAGCAAAAAAAAAAAAAATGCTTGAAGATCTGATTCCATGTTTTGTTTTATTGTTAAAAAACTTTTTATTAGAGTTTTTAATTAGCATATATTATATGAAGTTCTTAAAACTGTGCTATTAAAACTTTACTGCTATTGATTTTGGCACAAGCTCATTTACATTCAGGTCTATCTAGTTCAATATAATACATGACTTAAAAAGAGAATTTCAGAAAGAGGTCTGTGCCTTTAGAAGACATAATTTGCAAAAACAAAATGTAATGTACAGAGCTGACCACAGACAATGTGAAAGCCTCAGTAGAATTTAGAGAAATAAAGTGCTTTTCAACCTAGAAAAATTCACCTGAGCCTGAAGTCCCATTTTCCAGCTCTGTTCAATCCCTCACCTCCAGCCCCATTCTTTACCTGTCTTGTTGTATGCTCACACTTCTCCAAAATATGTATACTGAGAAAAGAATCTGCACAAGCTGTTACTGCTGAGCAACTAGGAATTGTTTTAGGAACTAGGAAAGGTATTAGGAACATTAGGAAAGGTCTGTCTATGGGCACTTGGAGCCTACATGTGCCTCACACCAGCCTTGATTATAAAACTTTGTCAAACTCCCTCAGAAATCAGGAGCACTGGCCATGGAAATGTTTTTTAATATGTCAGGCTAGACACTAAGAAAAGCAGAAATAATAAAAAAACACCTAGATTTGCATTAAGTATGCTTTGAAAAAAATAGTGGCTTACTTCCTTCATTCTCTACAATTTCACAACTTTCTAAACAAAATATGAAACATATTCCAAATAAACCTGGAATAAATTATTTTTCCTTTGGGCCAGAACTTTTCATAAGCAGCACCTTCCTCTAAGACTAAACTGCTGATACAGTGATGCAACTTAGAACAAAATATTCTGTTTTGCAAGGGCAGTAGAAACTGGCCTTCACCATGAATTGCCACCATCACTAATGAAAGTGGCTAGCTGGATGGCTAAGGAGACCTCTCATCAGGGAATGTTAATGGAGAGGAATCAACCTTATATGCAATAAGTGAACAATCAGGTAATGGAGTCAAGGAACCATATAGGCAAGGTGGAAAATAAATGCCAGGGACTTGAGAAATCTAATCAATGCCTGATTAAGCTAATTGAAGCCTGGCCACTGAAAATTAATGATTCAGAAAATTGCTCCCAGAACAGAAAAAAGCAAAGATTGCTGGATCTCACATAAGAGACAGAAGGTTCAAATGTGAAAGCAGTTATCAGGAGATTAATACACGGTATCCAGGGTACATAAAAGTTTGCTATCTCACCCTTTGCTACATTAGGTGTATTGCTTCCCTGCTGCTTTTCCCAGCCCAAGCACCCACCAAGGCTCTGAAGTCCACTAGTTTGATTTTTTTAAAGTGTGAGAATAAAGGGAACACTAAAGCTGAAAAGAGGGAGAAGTGTTCTAATTACTCCAGAATGTCTTCCTTTCCAACTTCACTGAAAACAAAGGGCTTGTGTTCAAACTGAAAAATATAAAGTAGCAATGTTAAAAATAACCATGGCAGGAAATGCAAAAGACAATTTATCACAAGCTTAGGTACAATTGCACTAATCCTAATCATCAGTGTTTTCAACTAAAGGATCCTTTAGAAACCCTTATTGAACCAGTGGGCTTTCTGTTTTGTTCCTATAATCTGTGTATTCCTGGATATCTGTGGATAACTGCTGGGATCTGTAAGAGGTCATTTAAAAAATTCTTTAAAAAGCAGGCCTCATATCAGAACACTTGCACTTATTACACAAAAGCCTTCACCTCTACAATGAATTTCCCAGGGTACTGGATTTTGAAACCATTAAGTTGTAAAAATATTCACAATTGTACCTTTCAATATTTAGTGCTTTCTTAGGCCAAGAGATCCCAAACCAAATTCTTGTGGTTTCCATGGAGTTCTGCTAAGCCATGAAAACTAGGTTGTGGATTGTCCATAGGAGCATATCAAACAGCACTGTAATTCCTCCATTAAAAATCTGATGAGAAAAAAGTGCATGTCTAGTACTCATCTTGAATTTCTTATGAATTTTTCTATCATCTCTACCTCATTACTCATTTCAGATGCTGTCTTCATTGGACTCACAAATTTAAAAGCCATCTATGACAAAACTGAAGGTGTTGCAACAGTCCTTTGGCATAAAATGATTTAGGGATTTATCTGATTTTATCCTGCCATTGTAGCAATTTTGCTGCCAGCTTTGTTAGTTCCACTTGAAGTTTGTCCACATTTCCTCAACCTTAATTAAATTAATTTGGAGCATATTTATAATTTAATACATCATTGGTCTTCCATTTTCCAAATGATTAATAAATAGACCAACTTCCACCCATAAATTGGAATCTGAGATACTCCAAAGGTTATTTTTTTTCCCCTGAGGAAAATGAACTTTTTTTTTTCCTTCTGCTTTGTACTTTTTTATCCACAGAGGATGCTACTTTCTCAGAGTATTACTCTGCTCAGAATATCAAAGATACTAAAGTGTTACTATGCCTAACTCAGACATGCCCTGATGCCTAATGGCATACTTGCATGCAATTAATATGCAGCTAAAGAGATTCCCAAAGCTGGCTGAATGTGACACCGCTAAGCAGTGAAACAGAGGAAATGGGTGGGGTTTAGGCATCAATTCAGCTGAAGCAGGCATTCTGCCAGGCACTGTAAATCCTATCAGAACAAAGGGAACAAAAAATTCACTCCTTGGTATCTCAGAAATCCACCAATTTTAACAGTTATTTTGAATACAGAGAATGTAAGATCAAATCTATCTTCTGCACTGATTCGGAAGGAATACTTGAATCTCAGTCTTCTATCTCCTCTCACCACCTTTCTAGGGAAATTCCATTCTTTTGTTTCTTTAGCTGTCACTTCGAGAAGTATCAGTGATTATGTACAGAAATATATTTTAACAACTGGCATTCATTCATCTACTGTACCATTTATACATTTAAGGAACTAGTGAGGTGCAATAATCCTTTACAAAATTTGTGTCATTTTTTCCCTACCATATCATCAAACTCTGTATTTCTGAGATTTTTTTATAGCTTCTGTATTTTTAATCATCCTATCAGCTAAGTTTCCAGGAACTGAAGTAAGTCTTACTGCTCTGTAATTCTCCAGGTTATTATGCAGGCTTTTTATAAATATAATGTTTGCTACCTTCCAATGCAATTGCTGACTTAAGTAAGAGAATGTGTATTTCAGTTAGGAGCTATTTTACTCTTCAGTTCATTAACATGTCTATTTATGCTCCATCCAGCTTGATGCTGTCCTTAACCCATTGCTTTGCTGGCTTTGGGCTCTTCAGCAGCTGAGTAGGAAGAACTTCCAAGTCTCCATTACAATAAAGATGAAATTCCTTGACTTGACAGTTGTCAAAACCCCATCTCTTGAAAGGAGCTCTTTCCTTCAGGATCTGCCCTGCCTTAATCTATCAGCTACCAGTGCTATCCAGTTTGGGTCAATGTTTGTCATGGAAATGGAACACATACATGGAAATAGAACTCACACATAAAAATAGTGTGGGCATTCCTCCTCACTTGCAGCAAGATCTGCCATGTCCCTAACATCTTTTGAACAGAGTGGCCCTACACTGAAAACAAAATAGGAGAGAGAACTAAACCAGCCTTCCCTCCACAGCAGGCACAGTACTGTACCCTGCAGAAGCAGAGCTCAAAGGTTGTTGGAGTAGCTTTGGAAAGGCTCTCCCCTCCTTTTGCATCTGTCTGGTTGCATTCATTTCCTCAAAGTTACTGCCCTGAATCAGAATACCTTCTTAATTACCAGTGCATCAAATTTCTCTTATTTATCTGTCTGACCTTTAATGTTGATTTAGGAGGACACCAGGTCAAAAGCCAACTAAACGTACCGTTCCAAAATAATTAAGGAAAGCACTGTATGCTGAGCTGCTATCAACTCCTTTCTCCAGACTGTGCAATGCTCTTTTGCCTTCTGCCAAGTGCTGTTGCACAAGAAACCTTTTTCTGAACATACTGGTCATTTCAAGTAAATCAAATAGACTTTGTAACATTCTTATAAAAATCTGTCTGCTTTACTTCCTAAGTATGGGAGTCTTCCCTAGCTGGTGTAAGACTACTGAATTTTACCATGAAAGGCCCTCTTCCAGATCAAGTCCTACATCAGCCAGCCCTTTATAAAGACAAGCATCATTCCACAATGCCATCACAAGCTTTATTACAAAAGGACCAAAGGAATCTCACCCTGTTACTACCCTAATACACATTTATTTCATAAAATCTTCAGTCTTAAATGTTCCTGAAATTATCTCAGCATCAAGAATCAAGTTCTTAAGTGTTCACAAACAGAAAGCATAAAAGGGCAGCAAATATGATTGAATTAAAATTTAGTATGGAATTCAAATTGGTGCATATATTTGATTGTGGGTTTTTTTTCACAGTTCAGTCAATTTTAGTCAGATTTTTCATTTATTTAGCAATTTACAGAGAAGTGCACACTTCCAGGTACTTGCTGGGTACAGCACAGTAAGATGTTTACATGAAATTTTAAAAGAAAACTTTAAAAACTGGAAAAGGACATATATTAAAAAAAAAAAAGTGAGAATTATTTCTGTTCACTACACTCAAAAATCAAACTGTGATTTGTGTATTGAATTAAGTAGTGAATACATACATAAATTCTATGTCATATAAAAAAAAGGATGCATTTGTTTCATTTAAATTAATTTCTTGTAATCTTTATCCACAACTACACTGATTGAAGTGGACAAGAATAAGTTGCAGCTGGAGATCAGGTGTTAAAAGACAAACCCACTGAAAAGCATAAATTTATTATATATCTACACTTTTATTCCATGCAACAATTGCAAAATGCCACTCAGGAAATGCCATCTCTGAGCTGGCTGATAAGATCATTTCCTTATCTCTTTTTTAGCTCTTGTCATTCCTCCTTGCCATACCAGTCACAAAAAATAGGCCAAGAGGGGGTGGGGATAAGTAACATTTAATAAATCTACTAAAAAAAGGCAAATATGTGTGTGTGTGTGTGTGCGTGTGTGTATGCTTTAAGAACATACATCTGACTATTTTTTTACCTATCTGTGCTGACATGTAAAAAAACAATATTTGTATTTATCTGTAAACAGGTGAATAGTTAAAATGAGTCAGCTTTGCAAGCAGCCTACATGACACTTCTGATAAGAGTTTCAGGAATCTATTGGTATCTACAGAAGAACTGAAATATAAATATTAAATAATTACTAAGAATGTATTCCACCTGAGCCAGTAAATGATAACTTTCCAATCTGAATTCATCTTCTCACAACAAAGACTCTCTGATTCTCTTAACAATTTCATGGTGTGTCCCAATGTTACCACAAGCCTTGAGAGATAAGGATTTTCCTCTGTTAAGAAAATCAAGTTATTAAATTGGTCAAAGATTACTCTAACAGAAATGTATTCAAATCTTCTTTATTAATTACCATAGGAATTTAGTTTGAGAGTCAGATATAAAATTTTATTCAGCTTTCACAGATAAAATATATTATGTACAAAAATTCCTGGGATTTTAATTTAGTAAAACCCCAACAGTACTTAACCGAGCAAGTTATTCTCAGTACAGAGAGGAGCTCTGCAGGACTGATTCATTCTTTTACAGTGCATTAGTTTAATCACCTAGGAAATTTCTAACAGACGATGAAATCTAAACAGGAGCAGGAACTCCTCAGTTATCTTTGGATGAACATATTTAGTTTCACATTCTACCCTAGCACCGAGCAAAACAAAACAATTGAAATACACTTCAGTTTCATCCACGCAATTTATTTGACTTTTGTTGGATTTAAAAAGCCAGAACCAGATATTGTATCTTAATGCTGCAGTTAAGTTCAGGTTCTCCTGTTAATAACTCTCTTGAAATAGAAGCCAATGGGATTCTTTTGTTTTACTATTTTTTGACATACAGTAATTGCAATAACATAGTAAAATTTGTTTAGAATAGACAAATGAGTCAATCTAATGATTACAACAAATTATAGAGCAGCCTTCTGTTATGCCCTATACCCTTTTAAAAATAATTTGTTGTATTATACAGTCTCCCAATTATCAAGCAATAATCCAAAGAGACTCTCAAGATATAGTGACATATTGTTAACAGCTCAAACAGAAGTGAACTCTAATGAGCAGTCAAAATCAACAAACAAAAGAATAAAATCCTATTTTCCCTATACAAAGAATACTTCTCACTGGTGAGAAGAAACTGGATCAGGCCCAAGCTGCATAAAAATAAAAAACATAAAAATAAAAACAGCTGATAAGAAAATATGATAACCCAAGTTAATAAAGTGCATTAAAGAAGAATGAATGTTCAATGTCATCTTGACTATTCCCACTTTTTCAATGTCTCTAAGAGATGTAAATGTATTTTGTTCTATAAAATCCCATATTTTAATAGATCATGCCAATGATTGTATAAAAACTTAATCTTCTTGGTTAATGTTTTTCATTCCCTGATTTTTTTGTGTGTTTCTGCTTTGTAATAGTAGAATTGTTCATAACCAAAGATCTCAGTCATTAAAAAGAATATAACATGCACTATCTAATTTTAAGACTTGTGTGTGAGAAATATGTAACTGGGTGCTAACATACAGGAGCATACCGAGAGGAGCCGACATGCGCCCAAATTCAACTTACAAAAAAAGTTTTGTGGTTTAAAGTTCAGAAAGTTCTGTATCTCCTACACCTTCCTTCCCATTCTACATGATGCTGATTGTGTCAGAAGAGACACAGTCAAGCGTCCTCCCACCTACTCATCAGATGGCTGTGCCATCAAGGGATCATGGTTTTCACTGGAGAGAGGATCTTCCCTGCACACATGGGAGGTGAGGAAAACGCTTTCCCATCTGATTGCATGAAGTCACTTGGAAAGGAGATCTCAGTCCAGAGAAAGTAGAAATTAGGCTAACATGTGGAAGACAGGTATTTTGTTGCCTTAATTCCCAGGTCCAGTATATTTTCATTTATCGTTCTCTGCAACTTTGCAAATTTGAATCCAATGTTGCTTTTAATTGTTGACAAGGAAAGCTTTGCCATCAGCTCATTATGCAAATCAACCAGCAACT
Organism: Cyanistes caeruleus; assembly: GCF_971803275.1. Classification (NCBI taxonomy): domain Eukaryota; kingdom Metazoa; phylum Chordata; class Aves; order Passeriformes; family Paridae; genus Cyanistes; species Cyanistes caeruleus. The sequence goes on from NC_141702.1 coordinate 63,047,848, forward strand.
GTTAGTTATAAGGTTAGATGAGTTCCTTCCCCTCATAAAATCAAATAATCTCTGCATGCAAAATACAGACAGGTCTCACCTATTCTATCCTTCTTGATCTCTGTGCATTTAATCTTCCTGCACGTGGAAAGGTCTGAATTAAGGACACAAAAGTACCAATTAACATAGTAAAGAATCAATGAAACATTTATTAAGGTGATCTGTGAGAAAAACAAGAAAGTTGTTAACCTATTTCAGTATATACAGTTTTCAGAAATGTCTTCCTAGATGACTGAAAAAGAAAATATTTGGTATGGAGTAGGTTCAAAATGGAACTTTCACATAGGAATATTACCCTGTAAAAAGGGAAGGAATAGAATATACTGCCACACATAATGTTACAGACACACTTCTAGTAAATAAACCTCCATCTGGAGCTCCACGTTTAGGAACTGGATACTGAACTTTGGAAGAATAAATTGCATTTACTTTTAAATATTTTCATAGACAATTTTCACACTGATATAAGAATTATGTAAACAGCTGCTAAAATAAATCCCCAGTATTTAGGTTGCAAGCTGTCTGGAGTACACACTGTCTTTAACTTTATGGTTGAGAGCACCCTGTGCTGTGCACCCTGTCACACAGCCCATCTTGTTGCCTGTTTCAACTGCAGCACTCAGTGGAAATGGGGATCTCAGTGCACAGGTCCTCAAAATGCTTACATACATTTTAAGATATTACACCTGCCAGAAGACCTTGCACATTAATTAAGCATATCAAAGTCCAAGAGAAATTCAGATTCCTATTGTACAGTCAGAGAAATGATGCTCCGGAGGCTAGTTAAATAATTAGGTCAAGGGTTCCTTGACCCATGTCACAAAATCATTTATCCAACCATAAATTCAGATAAGCTTTTGTATTGTGATTCTTGGTACAAATTGTGATGAGGAACAGAAGATACACTACTTCACTGTATCTGTGTACAATTTCTTTTCAGTGAAAGTCATATCCAAAGATTACCATCAGGAAATGAGTTCTGGGGGTGACCAGAGTTAGAGTCACAAAATACCTGCTTGACTCCTTAGCCAAACATTTAAAGCATAGTTTGAACATTCAGTGTTTAAAATACCCCCTTCTTCCACTGCTAAAGCTAGTAAGGTGCTATTGATTAGACATACAACCATTTAAATAGTGACCAACCATTCATTACTTGGTCATAAATGAATCGAGAAAGGCACTGTACTTACATCTCTCTCTCAGGAGTCCACATCAGTAAACAGCAGCACATGGAAGAACCATTCTGGATTCTCCTCTCCTTGATAGCAGTGGCAGTCCTTTCTGCTTCTTCACAGGTTTAATTCATGACCGTCTCTACTTCCAGACAAGGAGATCACATCTCCACCCTTCTTGATGGGATTTTCTCATTTTGTGAAATCTATGTAAATATTTCTGAGTAGAAACTGGAATGCCACATGTCCCATCCCCCCAGGTGAAGAAAATCCATTATTGGTCTCCCGGTGTTTGGGCTCTCACTTCAAGCATGCCACTGAAGATGAATGAAACGTGACAGTCACAGAGGGATTTATTTTAACAGCTCCACATCCAAGTTCCATGACAGACTCTAAGGAATGACTTAAAGAACTAAAATGAGGGTCAAGGCAGAGAGAAGCCTACAGAGAACGAACAGGAAATATCAAGCACGGGGATTTTGATGGCATTCACCCTATCCAAAAAATGACCCATAGTGTTTCTGTACCACTCAGATTCTTGGAAAGCCTGCCTGTATCATGTGAAGAACCCTCAGTAGCTGGTAACCCCACAGAGAGGTGTATTGCACTGCACCGATGTGTCAGCTCAGTCCCAAGACAGTGCAATCAAATTAATGTAGAACATTGATCTAGTTAATAAGTCCTGCCCTTCAGGAGGCAAATATCATATTAGCAGTGTTACAATGTGAGCATAAGACATTAATAAGGTTATACAATTTGGCAATCTCCACATTTCATCCCATTCTGAAGTTTACATGTGCTAAATCTTACCTGACGTACTTTTTCTTTTTTTTTTAATTTTAATACCCCTGACACTCCAGCAAGCACTCCCATCCCAGTGCCCACAAAACACTTTAAGAGCAAACACACTTTATTTTAAAGCCTTGGGACCTGACTTCAGGAAATTGTCTCAATCCAAATACACTTTGCTGAGTGTAAATTCAAAGCTTGGAGCAAGGCCCATCGGGTAATGAACCTCAGAGGCTATTAATCCACAACCTACAATTTGTAAATGTGCAGGATACTGACTCAGTAGAAAAAAATAATTTTAAACATCTGTGGTATTCTTTCAATTCCAGATTAATTACACTGCTCAGATTGTAATGTTAGCCAGAAATTTCAAGTCTCTCCACTGCTATGTAGAGAATGCTGTCGTTTCCTTTGTGTTTATCACTGCTCTGCTACAGTAGGAGGCTTCTTGCCCAACGCAAGCTTATATTCAGTTCTGTGTCCTACATTTATTCCACAGCTCACCTTGCCTGCCTTTTCTTTCTCTCTTTGTCTGAAGTCCTTCTGAAACTCTTTGTTACACGGCATTAATTATTATTATTACTACTTTTAAGACAAAGGCTGTGTACATACCCCCACATCACTCCATCAAAATGGTGATATAAATTAAAATCCAAACAGGCTGTTTAATCCTTTTGAGAAGCTAATAATTATTTTCAATCAGCAAAGACTATTCTGCCATTCCAAAGAATGATTAATGAGAGCAAATGTGTTTGTAATTTATTAGCAGCAGCTCGGGGTGTGGGGGGAACAACTTAGGAATGGCAGCCATAGCATCAACATCTGATGATGTGAAGGCACTTCTGTTGCATATTAGAAAGTCAAACACAAGGCTGCCTCTTTGGTGATTTATACTCTGCACAGTGATACCAAATGCCTGGGTTTTTTTTATTAATGGGTTTGCAGTTATTTTTTGTAGAACTGCCATGGGAAAAAAAGAAATCTGACTAGTATGTACCTCTTCCACAATACTCAGTCACCCATCAGTATTCGTCAACATATGCTTCTCAAGGAACAGAAGTATATCACAATAAAACAGGAGGGAAAAGGCAAACAAGCAGAAGGAAAGCAGAGGATTGACTGGATTGAGATAGGAGGAGCATTAAATCCCTCTATCATAGTACCTGGTGAAATAGCTTCATGTCCTGCACACAGTATAGTGTCTGAGAACTCTGTAGACCTGAATATGTAACTTCATCTCCACAACACCCTCGCAAGAAGTGAATATGTCCATGTCAAAAACAGGAAATTGAGAGATGGAAGGGCTGAAAATTCCTTAAATCACATTATTTTCTTACCTGTTCACTTAGTTGCCTAAATACTGCTAGAAACTTACTCTTGAAGTTAGACCACCCCCCCCCCAGAGGACTTCAACAATTAAGTGGGATTTTATGTACCTGGGCAACCCAGCTGACAGCAGCCGGACTCAGCTTTCATTTTGTTCTGGAAGTACCTTGCTTGAGTCAAGCACAGAGCTTTCCCCTGGTCTAAACTGCAATGAAACTTGGAAATTAGAAAAGCAATTCCTATGTCTAAATCACCAAAGCATCGCCTTTCTCAAACAAAGTAATAGATGCAGTATATCTAAAGGTACAAAAATCCAGCCTGAGGTGTTTCACACACATTTTACTTGCTATAGGGGCAAGAAGAATGTCTGCAAACGCAGAAAAGCCTCAAAATTCAAAACAACATTTTTGCATGCAAAAAGATCTCTGTGGGAATATTCAAGTTGATACTAAATAATCTCTGAATGGATAGCACACTCCTCCCAAACAAGTGACAGGACCAAGATAGAACTATCTGAAACCCCTATCTCTTGCCTCCCTCCCAGGAGGGTGTTTCTTTGATAGCTGGGATCAGTAGCAGCACCATCTGCCCTTTCTTTTGAAGTTGTGTCACTATGCAGGGAAAAAAAGCAAAACTGAAAGAACCAGAAGGAAAAATTAAGCACAGCATCTCTTTTCTCCCTTCTAGTAGTCCCAAAATCTTGTTTTTCTTCTTTGTCTTTACCTTTGTATTAATGTAGAAGAATGAGAGGGAAAACAATCATGACCCATTTTATAAATAAGCAATTATTCCTGCAATTTAGCGCTTGAGGGACCCCATCTGGAGCACTGTGTGTTGTTTGGGGTTCCCTAACAAAATGGATACTTAAAAACAGAAAAGTTTCATCACTCTGGTGAAGCATAGGACAAGAAGCTGAGGAAACTGGATTTGTTCAACCCAGATAAAAGGCATAAGGAGAGTCTAGTTTCTATTTTCAACTTCCTAAACAGGGTAAAAGAGACAGAGAGAAGACAGAGATAGCTTCTTCTCAGCAGTGCACAGCAAAAGGCCAAGAGGCAGTCCTCAAAACTTACATCACTGGAAACTGCAATGACATGCAAAAGGGAAAAAAAAACCAAAAAAAAAAACCAAAACATAAGAATAGGCAGAAAAAGGAACAAGCTCACAAAGAGGTCATGAGACTTCTCGGTAATATTCAAAGTTTTCCTGGACAAGATCCTAAACACTTTTACCAAATGTTAGCAGTGCTTTGAGCAGGAGAGGGGTGACCAGATAATTTCCAAAGATCCCCTCTATCCTACCTCAATCCATGACACTGCACATACTTTCTTATAATGTGATAATTAGGAAGAAGCAAGTTAGAAGTGATGCAGAAATAAGAAGGATATGACACACAGGATGACCTTCAGTACCCAACTTTACATCTGCATTTTGAGGAAGCAATGCCTTAGCTGATGAGCTGTTTTCCAACTTACGCAACAGTTCCTGCACAAAGGAGAAATGAATGACATAACACAAAGTTTTCTGAACAATCAGAAAAAATTAAGAAAAATAATTCCAAAGAAATTCCCCATGCAAATTTGGCAGTTTCTGTTCAAGGCAGATACAATCCACCATTGGCACTGAATGTGGCAGCATTACAGGAATAGTACCTTCCTAAGGGTGAACTAGTCTTGTAGCATTTTCCCAGGATGTTAGACACAGATACACTTTCTTCACATCAACTATCAAGTGGCATGCATGGCTTCTTGTTCCACTTCATTCTTACTTAACCAATGTATTGCAGTGAACAACACGAGCAAAAACCTTGGGGGGGGGATTTTTGTATGGCAAGCTATGAATCACAGTTTTTGGCCCTTCTTTTATAATCACAGGGTACTGGCCACAGCTGGAAGCAGAACACAGTTCTCCTCAGATCAACGGTCTGCTCTGATATGACAAATTCTGTGTTTTCATTCTGTTCCCTTTGATGTCTCTCTCTTCTCAAGCCTCATCTTGTTTTCATTCTATACATTGTATTTGGTGAATTAGACTACAAAGTCTTGCAGAAGACATTGGTTTGAACAAGACTTCAAAAAATGGCTTAGTGCATCTGGATACCTCCAGTTGACTGACACTTTAATATAGCTGGATTTTTCCAAAATGATGGACACCTGCTCTTTGAAAATCAGACTCTTAAGCTGTATGAAGATAAGCACCACAGAAGTGACGCACCTGAAACTAATAGACACTTCTGAAAAATCCAGTGCACTTACTGTGATTGATAGAGAACTGTGTGCATTTACTGCATCCTTTTAAGAAAGAGCCACATGTCTGGCTCAAGGGTAACAGCACCACCAGTTTCATATGCAACAACCTATAGTAGTGCACCACTATGTTAATCTATTCTGAATAAATGAGAAGAGTGCTAAATTTTTAATGAACAGTGTTTCCACCTGTCTCAAAATAATGAAAGAATGTAAAGCTGTTCTTAGAACTTTACAGACAACAAGAGTAACTAGATAGTATTGGCACCTATAACCTTGATCACACCATCACATTTTGTGCAGAAAGGGGAATTCTTTTTAATGAATGTATTCTTCCTAAAAGAAAATTATTCCTTGATGTTATACTACTCAGGGCTGCAGCATGAGGGAAAATAAATCTCTATCCCACAGATCATTCTGTACCCCACTGTTCTGTAAGAATACTTGGCTTCTATGGGCAAGGGACAAAGACCTACAAAACCAGTACATGGGCTCACTCTCACTTCCCACCTAAGAGAAAACCTCAGCCACAAAAACAAGTGAATGTCCAAAGAATTATCACTTGAAACTCTCCATCTTATAACATGAAGTTCTGGAATGCTTTTCCTACCTTGTTGCTGTTATGTTGGCAGGGAGATGACAGGGAATACAGAGGAAAGAACTCCATGCCCACCTTGGGCAAAAGCAGACCATCCTTTAACAAGCCTCTTGTTCTGCCTTATCATTTGAAGCAGCTTGTGTGCATTATGGATGAAATGGTATGTCTTTGCTAAAAGATAAAGTAGAGCATCCAGTCCATGACAGGACACTTGTATGTTTCTTCATCAAGTTAAAAATGGTGTCAAATTTCTTTTGTCTGTGTTTGAAATGCAGCTTCCTCCCCCAAGAACACTGATCATGTAACTCACACCAGATTGTGACACTAGGCTAGTGCAACTTACATTTATGAAGCAGAATGATTGTTCATCGTCCTTCTGCCTAATGAAATCAACAACATGAATAAATCCAATGCTAATGAAGAATACTATTTATCAGAGTATGGATTACAAAAAGATAGTGTTTCCAGTTGACTGAGTTGTGAGAAAAGAACTACCTTGCAGGTCAGCAGGTGGCCTGGGGCTGCTTAACTGATCCTGCAGAGCTGCTGTGGATGCTGAAGTTTGAGGACCTGCTGGCAGAACCAGCACTGCTCATACAATGTGGTTCTCTGGCTGCTGAACAGACCAGACAGAACTCTTCAGTTGTGAAATAAAAGTAAAGATCTTATTCTACATTCTCTAAATTCTTAACTGGACATACAGTGCAGTATTTCAGTGGTAGAAAAATAAAGTTATGAGGGGTCATACTGATTTGGTTCTATGTATCACTCAGAGCAGGTCTGTCCTGGTTTTTAAGAATACAAGAAGGAATGCAAATCAGCTTACCAGAGAGGTTAAAATTATATTATAAAAAAAAAAAAAATCACTATAAAAAGTGGGAATTAACAGAAAGCAAGGCAAGAGAATTAAATGGAGACTGATTTTAGTGAGTTATGTAGGGCATGTATAAGAAGAATCATTGAAATAAAAATGTGTAAAGGGCGTGGCAGTGCAAAATAATATGATGTAGGAATACTGAAAACCGAACCAGCAGAGACCTTGACAGAGGACATAAGAATGTCTGAGGATCTGAAATAGATTTTTACAATGGCCAGCATTAAAATAAGTAGATAATATGTCATAAAAAATGGTTTCAGTGTACTGGAGAATAAGAGAGAAAGATGGCGGTATAGCATCTGCCATCATCATGGTCAAACAATAAAGACAAAAATTAATCTAACTCAGTAAGAGCTTAGAATTCTATTGGTCTTAAAGGGTTGATACCTGAAAATATTCAGCAATCAAGTAAACAAGTCAGCACAAATAAGAAACACATGTTATCACATAAGGTGTTTATCAAAGAATGACTCCTATTTTTGCCTTACCTAAAAAAAAATAAACAAAAAAAAAAAAGAATAAGAAAGATCAAGGCACTACAGGGAGATGAATCTGGCTGTTATAAACAGACATTAAATCCTTTTTTCTCCCTCTCTTTTTTTTTTTTTTTTGCATTACTATGGGTGTGCAGTGGTTACACACTGATAAAAATCCCTCTTGTTTCAGCTGTCAGATTTTAAATATGAAAATTCAAGATATTCCTAGAGAGAAAAGTTATGCACATGTTTTATTTGATTCAGAATGGAGTACTCTGCACATCAATCAACTGTTCTAATAAATGAGAGATCAGACAAATTACATACAAGTAATTTCTATATTCAAAAATCTCCTTTACTGTGATGGCTGCCCTGGGAAAAACTGAATTCAACGTATATTTCATAAGATACTTGACTCTGACCACATAATTCCAGACAACTTGGATTATAGAGAACAACTCTTGCAACACTACCTAAAGCAGATGTGCTACCTTAGTTAAAAAGTACTAGTGGTACAGTTGAACTCTGAGGGTTAACTGTGGCTCAGTGCAGAACTAGAAGTCCACAATAATGATTAAATGCGACTGCAAATACATCAGTTAAAAATTCATTGTGAACAGAGCCTAGATAAAACTGTGGAGTCTTCCACAAAGGCAAAAGTGATAGGCAGGTTTATAAATAAAACAAAGACACATTGTTTTACAAAAAAATACTATGCCAACTTGAAGGGGGGGAGGTGGATGGAACCTAGCAGTTACACAAAGAGACTAGTGATGCACACTGCTGTCTTCTTAGAGCTTTTGTCAAACTATATTTTTCTTCAGCTTTAGACAGGACACATTACCTTTGAAATGTGCTGAATAGACTGTCTTAAAGAATCATAGGGAGCCTAGGTTCTAACAGGTTAGCATGGGTTAAAGCTGGTTGCACATGCTAACATCACACCTCTAAGTCTTTGTCTAGACAGAGCATTAGAATAGATAACTTGTTTGTAGGGTGTAAGTATACAGAATTAGATAACAAACTGTTCCAATAGTAGTAAACAAAATGTCAGTGTGCTGACAATGGATTTAAGAAGACAGAAGTAACAAGTTTGGCTCCTTGGGAACACCTGTTTAGCTCTCTGTTGCTTATTAATAACCTTAAAGTGTGCTGTCTGAATGTGGCTAAAAATATGTGCTAAATGGAAATTACAGGAATGCCTCATATAGTTAGTGAATGTGCCACAGCATTGAAGCACCGGCATTGACAGAGGTAAATGCCATCAAGAAATGCATCAGAAGGACTCCTGAGAGTTCATCCCCTTCACCATTAGCTGCCTTGCACATTCTTGTCCAGTGCTCACTGAGAAAGCACAGGCAATTTGCCCAAGCATCTGTGGAAAAGGTAAAGGGATTGTACACTAAGAACAGAGAAGAACAGAGGCACTGAGTGTAGCTGACCTGCAGGGAAGTTGCATTTATAGATTCAACCTTTCTCCAGCCTTTCTCACCAGACAATTTGTCAGTGCACCAAAGGAATGGATTCCTAAATTAGGTTAACTAACCTCATCTTGCCAATCCAAGCTTCCAGTCAAGGAAGTCTAGGTTTGAATGCTTACTTTCCTGAGAACTTTAATGGGCAGAAATGTTCATTGAAAAGCTTTTCTGGGGCAATAACCATAATCTGGCAATATCAATTCAACTAGTGCCCAATTTGCATGTAAAAGAAACTTTATCCATACAAAAATGCTGAGATGTTTTCAATTGCAAACACTATCATCTTGCTACTCAAATTTCTAAAACGTAATATTTCAATAAAGGCAACATCTAAACTCTGCCAGTCATATCTCAGGCACAGAATTAAACTAACCTGCTGTCAGACTGCCATCAGGATGATCTTTTCCCTGTTTCCCTGTGCTAATAGTTCACCAAAAGTCACACCATGCTCAGTCCATTTCCCTTGACCTCAGAATGGCAATTTTCCTTTTACTACAAATTTTGTGTTTTACTATTAAATCTCCTGAATCTTTCAATGTTTCTATTTAACTGACCAGTTTGGGTCCTGAGTAGTTTAACACCCACCCACCCCAGAACACATCATAACAACATACTCCCCCAGGTTTTCAAACCTCCATCTGTGAAAAGTACTAGAGTGGTGTTGCTGTAGCCATGGCATGTAATAGGGTGGTTACCTGTTAGTTCATTGTCCTGATGTCCTGCTGAAACAACGTGTGAGAAGAGGCATAAATGGATGGTGGAAGTTGATCATCAGGTTCTCATCTTTTGTCACTGAACAAAAAAAAAAAAAAAAGTAAAAACTAAATATATGTATATACCTGTTACAGCGCACAGGTACTTTCTCACCAGGTAAAAATATCCTGTGGGATTCTCTGTGGTTATAAGGTGGGCAGGAAGGCCCAGAAGACTGTTAAAATACAGAGGGAGTTTCCTCAAAATGATCCACACTTAGATATCTAGCTTATTAATTGCAGCATGTTTTATTTGACTGTACCTCCCTCTGATTCTAAAAATAGGACTGTCAGAAGGCATCGCTGTATCAGCCAGTTCCTCTTTGCAAGTTAATCTATTATACAAGAAAAGGACTTTACAAATGGCTACATTAAAGACATCTAATGAAGTCAAAGAAGCTGTTTTAAAACATATTCAAACAAAATCTAGTCAATGAGATTTGGCCTCTGAATTTCATGTTGTACTATTAGGTATGTAGAAATTGAGCTTTTCAGGGGAATGAATTCTTTAAATTAAGTGAAAAGTCAGACTATTTGAGCACCTCATTATATTCTGTATTGAAGATCTTTCTCATCCATATTATCCTATTAAGGATTGCAGTGATACCACAACTGTATTCACTGGTGTAATAAAAGGACACACACAGCAGTCAAACCAATGCTTTTGATACTTCTGTCCTTATTCAAGCTTGGTTCCTATTTATCTCAACAGAAATTTTGTCACAGCATATGGAATTAAGCCATGTGGTTTTAACCCAACAATATATTACAGCCTGCAAAAATGTAATTTTCTGGGCCTTACAAAATATCAAAGCTTCAGATCATTATTAATTACTTATGCATGCATATTATTCCTCCTTCCTACAGACAGATCTTCTTTGAAGCAGAATGGGTGCATTTCCTTCAGGCTATTCTGCCTTAAAAGGGTCAGCTTGAAAACGACATTTTTGTTACGCCTATCAAATGTGGTATCCACAACAGTGAAAATAACACTTAAGGCTACTGATACTGGAAGAAACAACAAAGAAATATATATCTCTGACATTTGATTATGTGCCCATCCTAAGTAAGCTCGTGTAGGCATGTTTTGCATGTTCAAGCTCTCATTTCTCCCTTTCTCAATGATCTCCTGCATCTTACCAATGAATTAAAACCTTCCATAATATTTTTAATAATACAGAGTATATTAGTGAAGTGAATTTAAGAGAACATGTGTATTTCTAACAAGAATATTTTAGGAGGATCCTTTTTAATAGTTCAGAATAAAAAGGCAAGTGGCCATAGGTAGATTTTACACTGGAGTTTTAGTGACAAAATATGGGCATATGTATTCCATTCTTAGCCATTAAATGGATGCCCATTGCATCTAATAGAAAATTTAATGCTCAGGAAATAAGGGTTTTCATGTAAAAACACAATCCTACTTTAATATAAGTAATTTTGAAATCTGATATTAATATCAGGGGGGGCAAGTGCAAACTGTTATTTTTTCAGGAAGCAGTTTAATTCATTGTGTTTTGGCAAATCTGATCCCAGTCTGTCACAAAGTACAACATTAACTTTGTTCAATTCAGAAAATCAAATTAACAGTTATTTCTTTGTGTTGCAGAAACAAACAATAATTCCTGGAATACCTTCCACAGCAGCACTGTCATGATATAGATATATAGATATATGTAATGGTCATTCTTCAAATTATAAGAAATTACATAAATTAATAATGCTTCTCTCTTATTTGGCTCTATAACCCATTTCCTTCACATTCTGCTTTTTCTCTCATACTCCTCACATTTTCTTTTCCTTCCATGCCCACCCTATCCTCTCCCATCATGACGTTCCCTCTTCCATGCCTCCTCTATTCACCCTGCCTTGCCTCCTGTGTGTTAAGCATCAACAGTGGCACCCTGTACACCAGACATTACAGCTCATCCTTCAGCCATGGCATCCAGAGCCTTTCCTTCACTGCCGATTTGCTTCCATAAACTGCAAAGCAGTGTGTGGGTCCAAGTGCCAATTTGGTTGTCTACACACTAGACTGGAGAATCTGAAAAACCTGCCATGGAACCTCTTGGAGGAATAATTTATCCACCACCCTGGGGTGCCTTGGTTTCAGAATTATGGCCACATGGATTACACATAGAACTGGGAGCCCAGAAACTCCTGAGTGCCAGTAGTCGCTTTAAGTAATGATTTTTAAAATGGATCCCGACAATTCATTAATCCTCTTTGTCTCAGATTATCCACAAAGATTGGTATAATAATGCTTTGCTCACCCTCCTCGCAGAATTTTGCAAAAAACATGCTAGAGTTTCATTTATTTCAAGGGGAATTATGCTTTTCCACCTGAAGGCAGAACTCAGCCCTTCTACTGTCAAGACATAAACCTCAAGTTTTATTATAGTCTTTAAGAGACACATGCAAAGTCAAAAGTTGAACAGAAGGCTGCTACTCTCATTAAGAAGAGATGTGACAGGAAAAAGCAAACAAGGAAAATGAAGAACAGTGTTCCCTTAAAATTAGGACAAATTTGGCTCCTAATATGGGTCCAGAATAGGAGATGGAGCAAGAAGATTCCTGCTCTCAAGGAAAAGTATGTTAAGTGCTGAAAACATTGACTACACTGTTCATGAGCACTTCATGATTACTTAATGACTGATTGCTCAGTAATGTTCACAAGGTCAGCAAAACCTTGAGTATCTGTCATCTGAATGCCACTTCCATGAATTTAAGTGAACAAAATTGCAGTAACTTTTAATATCTGACATTTTTAAAGACCATATCCTTTTATGATATAGCTTATTTATTTAAGCATAGTCAAAATGTAGCAAGGAAAAAACTATTCATACCAAAAATGCTGTTCCTAAATTGCATTTGAGTTACATGACATTACAATATAAATTATAACACAGAATCAGAGAATCATTTAGTTTGGAAAACACCTTCCTCACAACAGTATTAGAAAAATGAGTAATTAAAAATATCAAATATATAAGCATGAAATATACATTTTTATTGCTAAAACAAAGTGCTTATTATAGAAACAAATTATTAAGCTATACAGCGCTTCAGATTTTATTAACTAAATCTACAAACTAATTGAGTGCCTAACCCCAAGTTTAGGTGCCTCAGGTTATCATTTCAGCAGTACTGCAACACACAGACCATGCTTATATTTGAGTGCAGTGCAGGAGATCAACAGGTAGGCACACACTAGGCAGTGAGGCTGCTCACAGCCCTACCTCATGCCCACTCTCTGCTGGAAATCTCACATTCAGCATTTGGTGGGGGAGATTAGGAGGGTGCAGCAGGGTCAGGGCAAACATCTGTCAGGATTAGGTGTATTGCAAAATACATTCTGAAGTCTCCTCTCTGCCTGATTCATTGAAGGAAGTTGAACCTATTCTCCTCTTTCTCCAGGAACTGGTCAAATGTCAAAGCCATTCAGTGTTTTGAAAAAAAATCAGTCTCAATCTGTCCCACTACAGCTGCTTTGCTTTATACACTTCTTGGAACACACACATGAATCTGAGTCTCCCATATGACCACCTTAACTAGCAGGTTAGTTTCACAGGCTCCAATTCCCACCGAGGAAGAATGACTTCAGTAGTAGGTACTTGCTCAAAAATGTATTGTGGCTTCAGATATTGGAAATGTATGCTCATATATAGCTCCAAATCAGACCAAATACAAACATGGTCTGAATATTTGCCTGCTATTTTGCATAAAATAAAATAATAATAAAAAAATTCTCTATCCTAACATGTGACACACTGGATTTCAAGGGATTTCATATTGCTTCAATGAAAATCATATATGGAGTGAACTCCATTATCCCAGCATTGTGGAACTGGGGTCTAACCAAACTATGCACTGAACCAGAGAAGCAATCTCTTGGTCTGAGTACCAAAAAGCAGGGGGGAAGAAAAGGACAAAGAAGCACTAACCCAACCTTGAGCAAGCTAAGCATGGGCAATTAGTTCTTCACAAAATGGTAAAGAACTTGCATACAAAAAATGTAACAGCCAGTTTGGGAGCCACTTTAGGTATGGGTAAATATTCCCTGAGTACACCAACCCACCTCCAGAATTAACATTACTTCCTACCAGCCCCAGCTCAGCAAACTCCTGTGATTGGAACAGGAAGAGCTTATCTTGTGGTACACTGAACCATCTCCATCTTTAAAAGCTGACCACACAAGAACTTGTCAGCAGCCTTCCACTAGCAGTAATTTGGTTGTAGACACAAAAATTTAATCCAAGCTTGGCCTGAGTGACACAAACAATTTAGAGACAAAGGCTTAAGTTCTCTGCACTTAACCCATCCTAAGATAAAGGAATAAATGCACTCAAACCTTTGGCCAACATGGCCCAGTTCAAGAGTGTCTCCTAACACACGGGAAATCTTATGCTGTATGTACCAGGCAGCAACAGCGAGACATGCTCGTCTTCATGATCGATATTCCAGTGTTCATGGGACTGGGGATTGTTAACAGTAGTGTACGCATGTGTACCTGGTCATAAAAATTAAGTCATTCTCAAATGTCTGTTCTTTCCCTGCCAAGAGCATTGTAATTCACATAGAAATGACGTCTGCTCTAAGGTCACTTTCATGGAGAACATCATCTTGTGACCACCCTCACCTTAAATTTGGGCTTGTATACACATGGAGTTGTTCCTGATTAATTGTTCTTGATTAATGTCAGGTGTGGCCACTGCATTCACATGCGGCACTGCTCAGAAACAGCTCTGTCAACAAAACCTCATTCACAGCAGGAGCGCTAACGAGATCAGGAGGAATGGCCCCTGCCCAGGTGCTCTTGGGACAGACACTTCTTAAGCAATACAGTGCAAGACATTCCTCAGTCAACAGCTCCAGCCACATGACATCCTCAGAATATATACCTAACAGGATGTAAAGCACAGTCCCAGGTACTTTTAAAAGTTAGTGATGTAAATGGATGCTCTCAACTAAATATTCACTGTTCTGATAGACATGCCTGCCCCCACAGAACTGGGGGATCCATAGGAGTTAGTCTCAAACTTGTTCAAGCTTTGCTGACTTTGGCCAAGCAGCAAAGAAAGGGGCTTCAGCTGACTGCCTGAAATAGATGAGGCTGCACTTCCCTCAATACCAACCCCCAAACTCCTTTATTCCTCGGTAGCCACTGAATCTTGCAGACTCCTTCCTTCTTTGCTGTGGTTTTAAGCTCTCATTCTCGCTTGAATTATTTTCTATCCACATGCTTCTGATGCAAGACATCCTTCTTTCTCAGCAAGTTTTGGTTTGGTTTGGCTTCCCCTCCAAGTTGGTTCAATTATATATTATTATAGAGAGCCAAACCATTATTTCTCTAAGTGCCACAATTCAAAAGTACTTTCTTGAACAATTATTTACTGGTTTTGTTTCTGCTGAGCACCTACAGTCAGTTCTGTCAGTGAACAGAATTTAAAGAATAATTCCCACCAGAAGTTATTAAACCAATGTTACCTAAGTAGTTCAATTTTCTTATTTATATACACAAAACTAAAGTACTTATATTTTCTAATCAAGATAAAATATATTTTGATAGAGAATCGTATCTGCTGAAACTTTATTTTCCAGGTTTTATCTTAAATATTTCAGTTTTTATAATGATTCAAAACCTGAACATTTAGTTTTACAGCCATTAATAATCATAATAAAAAGACTGTAAATATAAACCAGTGTGATATTACCTACATTTTCTTCATTTTTTAAAATCTTATTTGCTAAGTTTTGAGTGTTAGCTGTTCTGGTTTCTAGGGAGGGGTGAGTGCAGATGGGGGTTTAACTGCCTGTTTATTTCATCTGGAAAATGATATGTCTGTTGTTAGATGTGGCTTTGGAATTCCCTTTTAACAGTATATCACTTGTTTTAGACCAGGTGTTGACTGGTCAAATTACAGGAACATGAAGTATAATTTGTACTTGTCACACAGGCAGCCTTTTCTTAAAGGCATTAAGTACTATCTTTTTCACCTGATTCAGTGAAAAGATATCTAAATGTGTGGTGGGTAGTTACACCCTCTCAATGTGCCTCCACCCACATCACCCTGTGGATGGTGCTTTGTTATCTCAGCGCTGGAATCATGCTGGACCCAGCTGGGAAAGAGGCAAAGAAAGTGATGTGGGAGGGGCAGAGCTCTTAGAAACCATTCCTGGTTTTGTAAATAGGAAAAAGCAATTTTAATTCAAGATGATGTAGTTTCCAAGTGATTAAGCCAGAGAGAAAGATGATTTATTTTTCCAGTGGAACTGGAAAAGGCATGGAGGGATTCACTAATGCACTCATGGGTCTAAACTGCGAGACAGAGAAGCTAACACTATATTCCTAAAATCTCAGGCTAAGTTTATCGTTAGCCACTGATTTGACATTATAAGCACAAATAAGTCCATCGAAAGAGTTGTTACTGAGGCCCCTTTATTTCCAATTCGAGCATTTTGGGGAAAATTCAGATTAAATTTAGTCCAATCCCCTGAATTGAACGTGTGTTGCCCCAGGCATTTACAAGTTGTTCAAGGGCTGCATTACAGGCTTGGACCCTCACCAGCTGCCAAAGTGGTTTTGGTGTGCAAGCAGAGCAAAGCTTCTGATTTAGTTTCTCTGAAACGAAACAAAATTTAGTTAACTCATACCAAAAACATTTTGCAGACTAAACCAGAGCTCTCTAAGTAGAGACAATTGGGGAAATAACTTCAAAACCGCATTGCTGCTCCAACCTGAAATGCCATGCACAGCCTCAGGCACCTGAAGAAAACATCTTGATTTTCTTAAAGTAGTCAAGTGCCAAGAGTACCCACTTACTGTTTACCTTACAAAACAAAAACATAACATTAAGATACATAACAATGGTCAATTAATTATTATTTCTTTTAAGCCATACACAATAAAAAAATATTGAAGTCTCATCTATTCTTTCTAATGTCTCGTATGATAAATTACTGAATTAGAGCTCCTAAGCTGTGTTTAGAACAGGGAATGGGAAGCCAAATATTCAGGCCAAAAGCTACAGAAGGTCTAAGGCACCAAGCAGCTGTGTAGATGGCCAGCTCACATTGAAATAACTCAAACACAGTGAGGTGCCTAAATAACATTGTGCCTCCTGTCTCCTTCTCCACCAAATAAAATAGGGCAAATAATCTTTAGATTTCTGGGGTTAGATTAATAGATCTTTGCTCAGACAGTTATATAATAATTTTACACTTCAAATGCAAAAACAACTGAGAGATTTTCAGACTGTAGATAAACTAATAATACACTGCACTTTTAGTTTGTTATTCAAGGGATGTTACACAAAGAGAGATTGATTTTGCAGCTATTGCACTTGAGCAGCTCCTATTTGGGGCAATGGGTGCTTGTGTGGGAAGAACTGCTGTGGAAGCAGTCCCCATAATGCACTTATTGACAAGATTAATCCTTAGTTTTCCTTCAAAGTGATTTCAAGCTGCATCACCATCTCAGTGATCTTAGATGGTTTCTGTGTATTTTCCCATTTGGTTTTTGCAAGAAGTTTTAAAAAGTTATATGGCAAAAGCTTGATTAAAAAGAAAATAAAATCCCTAAATTGGGTCATATGTAGGACATTTCTCTTGGTAATCTCTCTGTATTATAGAACAGTCTCACAATTTAAATAGAAGTCAACCCAATTTACAAAATTGGATTGGACAAAACACTAGAGAACATGTTACAGTATAGGGAGTCATCATGCATACACAGTGCAGATGCACTGCTGAATGACCTAACTTGCCCATTTGCATCTCTAATTTCTATGATATAATCTCCATTCCACATTGCAATTATTAGAGAAAGAAATTAATTTCTTGGTTTCAAGGAAGTTGGTAGAGGAATAGAGGGGTATAGAGAGGAAATCGAATTTTGCAGAGCCATGATTCCAAAAATAATTCAGAAAGGAAAAATCCTGTGGAAGAAGAGGTTACAAAGTTAGGGAAAAGAATTGACATTTAGCATGCTGTTAAAACTCTGCATTGCTAGAATAGTGGCAACAAAGTCGCTCCTTGTTTCTATTGCATTCCAGCTGTTTTGTTCTTTTCCACTATTCTTTGCCATTTGTTTTTATATTTACTGTTCCATACACCAATTAAGAATTCTTAGCAGGTCTTCCGAGCAGTAGAAATTTAAATTAGATTACAAAAAGAACCTCAAAAGCAGAATGAGATTTTAAATGGATCATTGAAACTAACTGCAAAATTCTTTTATCGGAAGGGGGGAAGGTAATATTTTTTAAGAGCGCCTTAAAATTAATCCAAAATGAGTGTCACTTATTTTAAGCATGTCAAATTTGGAAGGTCTGCTCTGAGGTTAATGTGAAAGTGAATGTAAAAATATTTTAAGCTTCTTATTTGCCAAACTAGAATACCATGAAATGAAAACTTTAGGAAACCATGGTGGTATCTACAGTCCCAGCCATATAGTAAGTATAATGCCCTAAAGTATATTCTATTGAGGGAACTGAATTGGGGTGCAAGTTGTTCAGGGTAAGAGCTGCTGCTTCTCCTTCTGCCACATGGAATAGTGACAAAGGCATCCACATTTCTTAAAGGAATCTGCAGTTCTGCCATAGAGTTACTCTGTGTTGTATAAACTGGCAAAATAGGTGGTTCAGTCTTTCCCCCACAATACTGAGCTCCCATCTTTGCCTCCTGCCCCAAGCTGGCATGATGGTCATATGTTGGCCAGAATCACAGCTCATCTTGCCACATTTAAACCCGTTATTTTTCACTAGCAAAAGCCAACAAGCAAGGCAACCTTCAAAAATTGCAGTGTGTGCTCTTTGGGACGCAGTGGCCTTGTCTGCACCAGAGTTTTTTTCTGTAGTCTCTGAGGACTGACAATGCTGGTCTAACCCCATCAGCATCAGGGATGCTCAGTGCACAGCTGCAGATGGAGGTCCCTAGACAATGACTGATTCAACTCCATCCACATTGCCAAAGGTTAAACAGGAGCTGTGCCCCACCCATTACCAGCGCTTCACAGCCAGTGAATTAAAAAAATAGTAAATAAAAAATTAAAAGGAAAAAAAGAAACAAACACCCACACCAAATCCCCTTAAGGAAGAAAGTGTGTCCCTTCCTGTGAAAGGCCTCAATTTCAAAGAATCTCTGCTCTTGGGTGCTGCACCACTTCCCACACACTGTCACAAGTCTCTAGTACTTAGTGCCATTCCATTCTGGCACCAGGTGATCTCAAATCCTTTCTTTTTTCTAGGTCACTTTCCATTCCTCACACCTATGAAGAAGAGTTTAATAAAGGTGAATCACCCAAAGCTAGGTGATCTCTGTGCACAGTTTTGGCTTGTTCCCTGGGCCCAGCCAAGGGACTCACCATGAAGGACCACCACTCTCCTCCAGGCTGACATTTCCCAGCTTTTGGGGACAAGACAAGCCTGCTCCAAATTGCAAAATGTGCACAGCCACCTGTCCCACCAGGCACAGCAGCAAAGGGCACTTGGGCAGGTGCTGCTAGCTGAGGTGGTGTCCAGAGAGAGGAGGGCAATGCACTTTGAGGATTGAGGAGTTGTTGAGGTTGTTTTGTGAGGCCTGAGAAGAGGCACCAAGGACGGGCAAGGCTGGGGTGAGGCAGCTGGAAGGCCCTGGAGTGTCAGGCAGAGAGGAGCTCTGGAGGTTAAGGGAAGCCCAGGCTCATACACCTGATAGATCTGGTGTCTGAGCTCTCCTGCAGGCAAAACAGAAACCTGAGGAATTTTCCTAAGGGACAAGGTGGCAGCTGCTGTTCAATCAGTACCAAATTTAGTCACACAAGCATGGGATCATGGGGTTAAAAGTGAAACCTCAGCAAGCCCCAAACTGGGGTGTGGGTATGTAGATGCATCATTGCTGAGGAAACCTCATTTCTCTATCTTTTTTTCTTCAGCTCCTGAGTGGCTGAGAGAACTGCTTCTGCAGAGACTGCTGCTTGTACAAAACACAGCATTCTACTGAAACAGATTTAGTTTATAAAGTAGCTCCCCATCCCAGCAGCACTGCAGACCTGAAAGTCACCTGTACAGAACACAGAAAAAACAACATTCATAGCAACAAAATCTTTTGGGTCAACAAACAAAAGTTTGTGAAAAGAAAGAAGGCTTTGATGTCAGTTCTTTGGATTTCGAGCAATTTTGTGAAGTGGCAATAGGGAACCAGAGGATGTTACTTAAACAGTGCAAAGGCTTTGAATAAAGAGTGTTCACAAAAGGCTACTAAGGAAAGTCAGTTGTCAGGAGGAGAAGAGTGGGTAACACCCTGCCAGTCATGGATACAAATCCAGTTAGGGGATAGCACGCAGGGGCAGAGCAGGAATAATTGCTTGGTTCTCTTCACAGCATTTAAGTAGTGGGGTGCCTCTAGGATCAATACAAACAGTGGCATTGTTTAATGTACTTATTGAGGTCCTACTAGAAAAGCTGGATTCGTAAGAGCAGTGGGCAAGACAAGGCTGATGAGGCACCTTGGTAAGCCTTGACAACACTAACTGAGTAATGCAGCAGCAAAGGGAATGCAATGTAGATGAGTGTGCAGCAATGCACCTTGGAAGGCATGATTTAAACTACTTGTATACACAGATGGGCTCTGAATTAATTGTAACCTTTCAACAATAAGATTGAGGCATCAGCATGGACAGCTTAATGAAGATGTCTGCTCAGTGTGCTGCAGTGGTCAAACCCAGAAAATAAGCTGTAATAAAAAAAAAAAATGGATGACAGAAGATATTGTAACATGATTATATAAAAAACACTCATAGAAAATTTCAGTTATCCAGCCTCAGAGGGATGTAGAAGAGAAGCCTGCCTAGAGAAAAGATCAAATGAACTTGCAGAGGTCAGTCATGCCAAGTGCTGCTTATATCCTGAGTTACTGACTGCAGTACATCCTAGAATCTCAGCACCTCAACTGAGCAGATTGATGACTTTTAAAGAAAGAGTACATGAAAGTTTGTTCAATGAAGGACAGAATTGATGTGGCACATGGCATACTTATGTACCTGGTTCATAATAAGGAAACATGTAAAAAGACATAGTCTCTCAATGCAGCCTGTAACTAATCTATAGAAAACTGGTCATAAACTGTTACTGCGGTAAATAGCTTTTTTTACCACCAAAACCAAGCAGACTTAAACATACATAAAAAAGGAAAGAAAACACAGCCTCTCTGCTCATGTAAATAGAGTCAGTCCATTAACTGTTGTAATCAGTCAAACTGATTATACAAGCCACAGAGGTATTATTTTATCAGTTGTACAGAAAATAAAAATGACAAGAGTCTTCAATTTCCAGTGTTCAACAGTCGACAGGGTTAAGATACAAATCCCTCAGATTTATGTCTCCACCAGTGATGATATAGCTGGCGAGTTGCTTTATATTAAAGTTTTGTCCTCTCAGTTGTACAGTCATGAGGGAATCCTTCAGGTATTGTTGAATGCCAGGTGCATCACAAGTTCTCTAGAAGACATTAATGTTGGCATTGCTAGTTAGGCAGATACTGAACTTAGTGTACCAGCAGCTTTTCCTGTGCTATGAATACCTGTCTTCAGGCAAAATACACGTAACTGAAGTTCAGATGTCCTTTTAGCTATTTGTTCTTTCTGAAATCAAGCTCCCTTGAGCTGTGCCAAAAAAAAAAAAAAAATTTTGCAAGGGATTGCTAGCCATATTACATGAGAAGCAATATGACAGTTTAAAATAGCATTAATCAGAGCTATAGATCGAATTTAAGTCAGTATTTGTCACAGAACATTTTGTTTTATTATGCAAGACCTAATATAATAATAGTAATGATAATCATCATCATCATCATCCTAAGCATTCAACTAGCCTGGAGAATTTATACATGAAAGACGATGAAAGAAATGTTTAAAACATTGCAAACTGTCAGGAGCTTTGCCCTTAAATGGGAAGACTTACAGAAAATCTGTAAATGAAAATACAGAGTGGTGGATATTTGTCAAACTCTTGGAGGAGTAAAAGCAATATGCACATGCCCATTAGTAGTAATAGTAGTAGTCGTAGTAATAATCCGCTTCCTAACCTGGCATGGGAATGGTGGGTGGAGGGAGGAGGACTGGAAATACACTGAAGTACAAGTGTAGCTCAGCCTTCGCCCTTGGATAAATATTTTTCTTAAGACCTTGGAGACAACTTTAGATGGATGCAAGAGTCCTAACACATATTCATGCTTTTGCTGAACATCTTCCATACCAGAGCATGGTATCTTCCATACCAGAGCAAATTATATGATGTTTGGTTTATCGTGTATGAGCATGATAGTGAGGGAAGTTGCTGGATTTAACATTTTCTAAATGAATGGTTATTGGGGTGTCAGAGTCTGGAGGGAAGAAGGAGGCAGTGGATGTGGTTATGCAAAGAAGTTGTCAAAGAACTTTGCTGTGATTGATAGTATGTTGCTGGACTGCTGCCATTCACCCTGTGAGAGATTCGGTGGGGGGTGTTGCACGTAGCTGCAGGAAATGGGCTATTTGGAAGGAAAATTGCAGTGATCTTCCTGGACTAGAACTATGAGGATTGAAAGTTTGCAGGGATAATTCATCCTGGAGCAGAAAGGAAGCAAGAGCCTCCAAAGAGTCTTGCAGAGGTAATTGGTAAGAGGCACTGGGAGTGGAATATTTAGGACACAGGGAAGGCAGAGAAGAGAGGGGAGAATTTTGTCCCGTTGCTTGGGTGGGACTGAACACAAGGTTATTGGAAGGGTTACCTTACAGATAAGATTGCAAATGCCAGAGTGGATCCTGCCTACACTGAAATCAGTGATGGTAATGACTATTTCTACTGACATTTAAGGTGGCCTGAGCCCCTCTTATGATCTGAAATAAATGCAGAAAACTAGGATAGCTGTAAAATGCTTTGATGTCAAATATCTGTGGCCACAGTAGTGATTCTTAGGCATTAACCAAAAAGATCTCTGCTAGGCATTTTCAATGAGAAAGGTACTATTTTTTTCCACTTTACAGAGAGATAAACTGAGGTCTATGTAGGACTTTCAGAAGGAGAAAGGAATTTGGGTGCTTAAGTCTGATTTTAATTACACTGCTGGAGCTGGGAGAGAGGAGAGAACAAATACCCTGGCTCCTGGCCTTTTGATGAGACCACTGCACAGCTATTAAAGGACTTGTTTTCCTTTCTGATTACATTTGACCATTTAAATCCATTTAAGCTTCTACTCTAAAAGGAAAAGAGTGCATGCTCAATTCTGGAGTAATTAGGTAATGTTGGTATTATGCTCTGAAGCTGTGAAGTGCTAATTTATGTAAAAGGCAAGTAGTAGTATTATTAGTGCTTGAGTATGATATCATCAGGCTGATGCATAAGAACAGCAAAGTGTGAAAAATTACATTCATCTGCTGTGCCTTCCTAAAAACAACTGAAACCAAAAATAATCAGTTGAAAAAAAAAAATTGATGGTGTAGTTTGCAAGACATATCTCATCAAGATATGTCTGATCAGAAAACAGGGTATGTGTTTTCAGATAAGGGGCTACCAAACTTGAGTTTTGAGTAGTTTTAGGAAATATAAACTATATTGAATATTTACAATTCTTTGTTTGCATTTCATTATTTTTCAGGGGTTTGACTGACTTACTGTACATATTTCAGAGCAAAACATATGAGAATCGAGTCTGTCGTTTCCAAATTCTAGGGCCCACGAAACAGCTACTTACACAAATGGAAACAACATTTGCTGGTGCCAACCAAAATGAAAGGCTGAAGGAAAGCAGGAAGTAATCCACACAGAAAGTGTGTAACTAATCTTGAGAGGGACAGCAGCAAGGCTCCTCTGCAGCAAGCATTCAGGAAGGGAGAAGCACAGATAGGCATCTTCTACACTGAGAATGGCTTGTCTGAGTGAGATTAACCCTTGCCACAGAAAACAAAGATAGCCTATCAGTGTTCCAGAGAACAGACAATGTGAAGTGCTGGATTGAGATGAGGCCAAATCTGAAATATAAAGCCTCAAAATACAGCTCTGCAGTAAAAAGGTTCTCAACTAAAGAAAGGCAGTGAAAATCCACTGATATGACAGGTCAGACTGGAATGATTCCCAGATTCTTCATCGTTGTAAAAAAATGAACCACTGGAGAAGGTGTATGCAAAGTAAGTTGCCTAAAATGACAAACAAGATGAGAAGGTTTATTGCTTACAAATTCTCCTGAACCCACAGCATATTTCTTAAGGCCTGGAATGGATGGTGCTGCCATTTCCACACAGTACACACATTATAATTATTTAATTTAGGAGAAGAACATAATCAAATCAAAGGAGAAAAATGTAACTGAAACTGCAACTGTCTGCTGACAATGTATGAGACGTGACACCAACACCACAGCTGCTTGTAACCCTTTATCATCAGAAGGAGGACTAAACTACTCCCCTATTTCTTTAAATAAAAATTTGAAGTGGCAAAGTTGCTGGAGAAGCTTTAATGGCTATAGTGATTATATGGAACAACTACTTTCCTACACACTACAACACCATTTTTGCACACATTTGTTTGCTCTACGTGGAACTCTTGCAGTCCCATGAAAGTATTTCTCATGTGATTTAGAGAGATTCTGCTGTATATGATACCATTAGGTCCAATAAGTACATCCAAAGTACGTGCTTACCCATATCTAAATTGGTGTTCAGCATTACAACAGAATATTTCTCTTATATAATAACCATTATGTTAATTTTACTAACGTTTTCTTCAAGTCAGAAATACTGAAATTGCAAAGACTCAATCTGGACTTAATCAATGGAATAATATAATTATATTTTTAATTGGGTATTATTAAATTCCAGGCCAGACACTCACACTGATCAGTGTCTCAAGTGGACTGTTGTGCTCTAAAGATGTGATCACCTGAAAATCCAGTCCCAAGTACTGACAGTTCTTCGCTCTAAGTTGTGTCAATTCAATCAGTTGGAGGTCTGAAAAAATAAGATTTTGTCAATCTTACTCATACTGAGAAGAATCTTACTTCCTGCATAGCCTCACCCAGTTAAAATAGAATGTTTGTATGCAGATACAAGAGAGTAGGGTACTGTGTAAAGTGATCTGCCCAAAAAACGTGATTGTTAATCATGTGTATAAATGTACCTGTATTGAGCCCTATATTTGTAATAATTTTTTTTTTAGCATTCCAGTTCATTCTAATAATAAGTTTCAATTATTCAGTGGACTTTAAATAAATTACTTGTCAACTACCCATTCAATTAATTACAGAATGTATGTAACAAATGCTTTAGGTGTACTCATCCAGGTCTAATACATACTTAGATGTATGCACACTGCTTTCTAATAATTTTTAATTAAATAAAGCATCTCATTCTACTTTAAAAAAAAAATTGAGTTTTCCTTGACCCAAACAAGTAGTATTAGTACATGGCTTGGTCTCCAAATGAAAAAGATATTTGTTCACACAGCCTAGCCCTGGTGACCGCTTTCCACCTCTGTAGTCTATTTGAAGCTTGTGTTATTCAGTTTACTACAGAAGCTGCCACTGCTTTGTCAAAAGCACCTGAATGTTTCCTTTTGTTATTCCTGGTTCCCACTGATACCAAAACATAAAAGTAGTGAAATGGTCTGTGTTGGAGATCTGTGTGACAAAGTATAAATGGAATCCACTATTTCCTTATCTGTGTGTTTATCTTAGTGTATTTACATCCTCTTGTGCCTATGTATGTATTAAGAAATAATGTTCTTAATAAGTTTTTCCATTTTTGCAGAGTTACTTTTTCAAAAAAGATACCTCACAGTGAAATTACACTTAAGGAATACTCTCAGTTGTGACTACACAAGTTTGAAAGACTGCACAAGGAGGACATATAAGGGTAAAAAAATGGAGTTTTCCATGCCTCCCAAGACATTCTCACATTAATAAGATCATGCAGATAAAGGGTGCAAAGTCACATTCGTTATTATCAAAATAAAATATACTGGCACATTACTCGATCCATCTAACAAAACACAAAAAAATGTGGGTGGGAAGAGAGTAGCACAATTTGCATAGCCTGTGTTCCTTAGTTTTGACCAGCAATTTTATGTGCACATTTTTGGTTCCTGACATACCAACAAGAGATTCAAGTATATGAAACCCTCTAACATATCCCCTAATGCTTCAAGGAAGTTCCTTGCCCTGGGTAACTCCTTTCAGAATGATTTGCTGCTAATAAAGCACTCCTGTAACCCCAATTCTCAGCACAGTAACCACCTGCAACCACCACAGAGATAGTTTATCCTGTGAAACCTGTCAAAGAAAAAATTAATCCCGTACAGACAAATTGAGATAGCACATTCTATGTCTCCTTCTGCATTTACACTGACTTTCTCCCACTAGCCAACTCTTAGGAATACAATACAGATTAATATAATACATTACATTAATAATGTAAATAATACATTACAGGTTTTGTAACTCCTGGTAACATAGGCCACCACTGAAAGAAATCCCCAGTGGGTCATCTCATCCACACTTGGGCTGCCCACCTGTATGTCAGGTGCAGTACCTCTCTGAACAGTGGCCTTCCCTGGGATAGCAGATTGTTGAAATGGGAGGCTAGATGCTCAGCTCTGGGGAATGCCTGACTAGTGTCTGGACCAACAGAGGGGATCTGTGATGGGTTTAGGAAGTTTGTGTCTGATATTGAACTAAGTAAATTGAGTTAATCCTGTTTTCTGCCATAGTCTGGACTTTGGGACTGTTCGAACAGTCAAACTTTCCATGGTAATTCTTTCCCACCTGGATACACACAGGATCTCATGACTAGACCCATGGTTAATCTTCTGTCCAATCTTTCCCCTCAATCCCATAAGAATAACAGGTCATCTCTCAGTAACACAGAAAACAAAGTTCCCTGTTAATCAAAACCCCAACAGCAAAAAAAAAACCTAACTGTTCTTCTCACAAAGGGAATTCCAGGGGGTAAGAAACAGGCATGTTGAGAGACCAAAACGTATTTCTCTGCTTCTTGGGTGCCCACCTGGAACAAAGTTGTCATTTTTCCTCAGGGTAGGCAGTGAAACTAGGGACAGCTATCCAGCAAAGAACTGGAGACCTCCTGCACCACAGTTCCCTCCTCCACCCCAACTGTCAGGTGCCTCTGGGAAGGGTGGGATTGAAGGTAGCTTTGAAGAGGTCAGATGCAAGAGCAGCCAGAAAACCATGGCTTGTCTTCTCAGTAGCAGAGTGACATTTCTACAGAAAGGACATTTCTTCCAGGATATCATTATAATATAAAATTTCCTATCAGATAACCCTAGCAGCTATCCTGACCTGGATTTTCCTGACTGCTTTGTGTCAGCGTGGGAGGGAATACACAGAAACTCACCTTCACAATCATCTGGGACAGACAAGTTATAGAGAGTTAGGGACTACATTTTCAAAGTTGCAAAAAAAAAGGACTTGAAGATCCAAGTCCTCCTGCAATTCACTGCCCTGGGTGTCTTGTTCCAGGGATATACCCCCAATACTCAGCAAGCTTAAACATTTCCAGTAAACACACCATCTGGGATTCTCCTTTGTGATTTTCCTTTCCTTCATTTCACCACACTCAGCAGACATTCCACTCTGGAAGGAGTGAACAGGGCTGCATCTGCAAGCCAGCCTTCCAATCCAAAATGTTAATATTCATCTGAGAATCCATCTTTGTCTTTTTTTTCCATTGTTGTGTTTGATATTTCTCAGTGATTTGTCCTAGACAGGCCCTTCAGTCTCATTCTGCTTTCAGCTCTACTCCAGTTCTTCACTTGAGAAGCAATTCTGTGAATCCTGCTGTTTTCATTCCCACCCTTGGCCACCTCTGGCTTTCTCCTGATATGCAGTGCCCTGTTTTCTTGCTGTCTGACTGAGGAACTAACTCATATGCAAAAGACTTTGAAGAATATGAGTGAAAATATTTCTTTAAATAACCATGGGTTGGATCAGGAGTGGCAAACAAATGAGATTCAGGGTTTCCTGAGAGCCCAGTGGTGATGGGCTCATGCTTTGTCCTGTGTTCCTTTAGCTGCCAGTCACAAGTCTTCCAGCGATTTCCTAGAAAGCAACCAATTGAGTGTGTTCCCACTTTGCTATGGCCATGAACAATGACAGACTTGCCTTGTCTGGCATCGCTCTGCTGAGCCTTATCTGGATCCCATTGCAGCTCCTGATGGAGAAACACCGTCCCACCTAATTCTTTGTACGTGGGCTGTAAATACCTGAAGATATGTTTTGTGTAAGTGAAGTGTCATGGGGGCTGTGACTTCCCTACTATTACTTCTGGCAGTCTCACACCAATTGTCCATAACTCACTTTGGCAAGCTGGCAGCTTCCAGCACCTGAAAGCTGAAAATAGGAAAGGGCATTTGCAGGGTGGTGATACGATGTGTGCTTGGCTTTAAAAAGGATCACAAACTTAAAGCAGCAGAGAGCAAAAAGGCATACCAGTATCACCATGGATATGTGACATTAAACAAACCACTTGTCATGATACACAGCTGACTACTTGCCAAATGGAACAGGATCTTATTATTATTTATTGTTTCGTCCTGCTAAATCTGCACACCAACAAGAAGAAAAAACTCCAGAAAGATACTGTCACTTTTTCTGACCATCCCTGACTGTATTGGAGATCCTTGTTCGGTGGTAATTCCCACATCCATCTACTCACGTGCATTTGAAGACCAAAAGGTGAAATCATGGTGAGCACCCTACATAACTGCTGCAGGAAAGGCAGCGC
The DNA here is from genome assembly GCF_971803275.1 of Cyanistes caeruleus. Taxonomy (NCBI): domain Eukaryota; kingdom Metazoa; phylum Chordata; class Aves; order Passeriformes; family Paridae; genus Cyanistes; species Cyanistes caeruleus. The sequence goes on from NC_141702.1 coordinate 63,076,349, forward strand.
CAGAATAAGGTAACTTCCTTGAAGTTTTAAAGATTCCTGTCCTCACAGCGCTTTGACTTCACCCCTTTTGTCCCTCACAGCTGGGACATCAGCCAGGTATTTTCCTGGTATCCCATGTGTGCCCAACCACTGCCACCTGCCCACGTGGCTTTGCCAAAGGATTGAACCAGCCACACAGAGACACTCATCCATCACACCTCAGTGCATCCAGCTCCGCCTCCATCTCAAGGCCAGACAAGGCAGAGCTAACCATTCTTTAGGTTTCGTAAGTCACTGCAACCAAATAAGAATCTGGCCCACCCAAAAGGGGGAAGACGCTGCCACACGGAGAGCCTCTTGAAGCCTCCCGTTTGCCTCACCTGTGCCCTCCCAGGGAGGCCCTCCTGCACTGTGGTACATCCTTGCACAGCACGTGGAGGAGCAGAAACCCCATCTCAGCCTACATGATGGCCGTCTTGGTCTCATCTTCACAATTCCTTGGGCCGGGAGGAGTGTCCTCCCTATGTGCCTGTAGACGGCTCCAAGAAGAAAAAAACACGGAAGCAGAAAGCCAGGCAAAGGCACTGTGGAAAACTGGGCCAGCATCCAGCACTTCCCTGTGGCATGCCTCCCCCAACCCCTCAGTTCTTCCCTGCTACTTCAGCATGGCTGCCCTTCAGAGGGGAGCTAGTGGATCTGGAGCAGTAGCTCCAGAAAGGCAGGAGCGCCGGCCTCGGGGGGCGGCCTGGATACGCGTGGCCCTTGCCGGGGCTGTGCCGCCGGGCAGGGCTCTGCCGGGCAGGGGGGCGACAGGGGACGTGCCCAGCCAGGGCGATTGCCCGAGCAGAGCGTGTGCCCACCCGCAGCCCGCATGTTCTGCTTTCTTTGCCATTCCAGTGAAAACAATCGTAAATAACAGTAATAAACCCCGCCACACCGGCCAAGGGCAAGAGTGGGTGGGCATTCGCCCTGCACAACCCGGGTGGCAGCGGGGAAAACACAGGAGATGGAGGGACGTGGGCAGCGGGGAGCGTGCCGGTATCCCCACATACACCTCCCGCATACGGCGCTCGTGTTCGTGGAAAAAGGCGGATTTCGGATCTCGCCTCCGGGAGAGGGGCCGGCCCCAAGGACGCCCACGCGGGTTCTGGGGCCTCACGCCGGCGGATCCGGGCACCTGCACAGCGGCGGCGCCGGAGGGACGGACCTCGCCCTGCCCGGGCAGCGCTGCCGGAGCGCTCAGCCCCACGCGTGTCGGCGGCCGCCGCGCTGCAGCGACGCGAGCGGACGGGGCGCAAGGCGCAGCGGCGATGCCCGGGCACGGGGCCGGCCGGGGCCGTGGGCGGCGGGAGAGCGGCCGCGGGGTGCGCGGGGTGCGCGGGGTGCCGCTCCTGCCGCCCCGCCGCGGAGCCCCGCTTTGTTCCCGGGGGAGGCTGTGAGCGCGGGGTGCGCGGTGCCTGCCCGAGCCGCCCGGCCCCGGCCCGCCTGTCTCCCAACACGCGCGTGTCCCGCTGCCTGCGCGCGCGCCCTGGGTCTCGGGGGTTTGGGTTCGGGGTTTTTTTTCCCTTTTCTTCCCCCTCTTTTCCCTCCTCCCCCCCCGCCCCCCCCCCCCCGCCCCGCTTGCTCCAGGTTTTACTTCTGGTTGCCTGTAAGGGTTTTGCTCCTCCCTTCTGAAATCCTATATTAGCCGCGGCCAAAGCCGTGTAAGGAACACAGCTCATTGTTGGCAAGTGCCGATGCGCCTCGCGGAGGGGCGAGAACCAGCTCCGGGGCTGCGGCAGCGATCGCGGCGCCGGTCACGTCAGCGCCGGGGAGAGGCAGCCGGAGAAGCCCTCTCTATGCTGGGTGACTCTCGCTGACTGATTCCACCGCCACCTTTGAAGGAGAAGAAGAAAGAAGCCGGGAGGTGAGTGCGGCGGTTCTCGTGGCTGGTGCCGGGTGTCCCTTTTGTGTGCAACAGGAAAAACGTGACTGTATAAACATGCGAGGAAAGGTGTTTCTCAGCTGCCTGGCTTCATGTCCTTATCTGTGCATTACCCTATTTTCACCAAAATAATTGGGACTTAATTCCAAAAGTTGCTGACAGCGGCTAGGTGGGACTTGGCAATTCTTTGCTTGTTCCCCGCAAGTTAGCGAGAGTGCCGTGGGAATCCGCTGCCTACGCGGGCGAAGCCGGGGGGCTTGGGCGGCTCCGGAGCGTGCGGGGAGGCGGCGGCGGCGGCCGAATGCGACGCTCCCCGCCGATAGGTATGCGCGACTTGGAGTGGGAAGGCGTGCTGCCCGCCGGATTAGCGGAGGGGACCGGGATTTTCGTTCCGCGGGCTCCCCTTTTATTTTTTCTTTTGTACTACATGATGGAGACACTGTAGATTTTTAGGATTTTTAGATTTTTTTTTTTTTTTTTAATTCCCTCCACCGGGAACGAGAGGGGACTGCAGGATCAGCGAAGTAATTTCTGCCAGGGCCGGGCAGATGGAGCTGGTCCGGGAGAGGGCGGCTGGATGTCCGAGGAGGGTGTATTTTCCTAATGTATTTACACGCTAACTTTCCAGGTGAGCCATGGCAGACCACATGATGGCCATGAACCACGGGCGATTCCCCGACGGATCCGGCGGGCTCCACCACCACCCTGCGCATCGGATGGGCATGGGGCAGTTTCCCACCCCCCATCACCACCACCAGCAGCAGCAGCCGCCGCAGCAGCACGCCTTCAGCGCCCTGATGGGCGACCATATACATTACGGAGCTGGGAGTATGAACGCGAGCAGCGGGGTGAGGCACGCCATGGGGCCGGGCAGCGTGAGCGGAGGGCACCCGGCCGGCAGCATGCCGCCCCCCGCCCGCTTCAGCGGCTCCCAGTTCATGGCCCCCCCCGTCGCCAGCCCGGGAGGGCAGCTGAGCGCCAGCATGCAGCTCCAGAAGCTGAACAACCAGTACTTCAGCCACCACCCTTACCCGCACAGCCACTACATGCCGGACTTGCACCCCGGTAGCCACCAGCTGAACGGCGGCAGCCAGCAGCATTTCAGGGACTGCAACCCCAAGCACGGCGGCGGCGGCGGCAGCGGCTTGCCGCCCGCCGTCCCCCACGTCCCCGCGGCAATGCTGCCGCCCAATGTCATAGACACGGACTTCATCGACGAGGAGGTCCTCATGTCCTTAGTCATCGAAATGGGGCTGGATCGCATCAAGGAGCTTCCTGAGCTGTGGTTGGGACAGAACGAGTTTGACTTCATGACAGACTTCGTTTGCAAACAGCAGCCCAGCAGGGTGAGCTGCTGATTCATTTAAAACAAACAAAGGACTTTTATCGGTGCGAATGAAAACATTCCCCTAGACACGGTGTCTCACTTTTCAGGGCTTGAAAAGGTGAGAATCTGGAAAGCAGAGTCAACTATGCGCTTGTATAATTTTTTTTTTTTTTAAATCGTTGCCACTTTTTTTTTTTTTTTTCCTTTTTGTAGCTTTGTCACTCACCTCCCCTCCTGTAGTAATAATATCTAGTGAACTCTGCCTTTTTATGTTGGTTGCCCCCCTCCCGACCTCCCTCTCTTAATTTCCTTGCAGTAACGTGCCCATAATTCCCACAGTGCCGGACTGTTAGGTATTAATCTTGGCAAATTGCTTAATCTTGTGGATTTTGTAAACTATGATTTCCAATGACTTGAACTGCATTCAAATTCTGAGTGAACAGGGAAAAAAAAATTGCATTAGTTGGTTGCATGAACTTTGAAGGGCAGATACTACTGCACAAAAGCTGCCATCTTGCTTAATTTTTAACTATGCATTGCAGTGCAGACTAATTTTTTTTTTTTTTTTCCTGAATACGCTAAACTGGAAGCTTAACAGATGTGGGCCAAACCTTTCCAGATCAGGAAAAGTAATACTGTTACTTAAAAAGTCTGCTACCCATTCCCCCTCCCCCATATGTACAGACAATAATATGGTGTGGATGGAATGTTGACTAGTGGCAAACATTTCACAGATTTTTTTTCTTTTCCTTTTAAATTTTGTTTCTGTCTTCAGCGTTTTGACACTGTGCTAATATAGTTTATTCAGTACATGAAAAGATACTACTGTGTTGAAAGCTTTTCAGGAAATTTTGACAGTATTTTTGTACAAAACATTTTTTTGAGAAAATATTGTTAATTTATTCTATTTTAATTTGCCAATGTCAATAAAAAGTTAAGAAATGCTTTAGTTTTTCTAGAAGTCATTTTACCAGTATTTTTCTTCAAAACTCTTCCCCACTGTCCCTGGTAAGTAGAACATCTATCTGTACAACCGTGTTGGTGTGCAAAAAGACATTCCAAGATAGAAAGTACACTACACCTATATATATGTCATGGTGAACTCGGTAGGTGAGCGGGATTTGAACATACTTACAGCATAAAGCCTCATGCGTTACATTGTAATATGCCTGTCAGTGTGGTTTTCTGAAAAATAAAGTTGCTGAGGGCGCAACTTTTTTTGTGACTTGCCAACATACTTGCTTTAAATGTAGTTGTCCAGAGTTATGATGCATAAAGTATTTATTATATTTATCTATTAAACTTGTAATTTTATAAATCTGCTTTCATTTATATAGTAGACTTTTGTTCTTTTGTATATTCATTATGTCACCTGGAAGAGCTATGTAAAAGGTGTCTGTAAGTGGGAAGGGAGGGTGGTGGGTGTCACCCTCTGCCTCTCTCACCTCTCACAGGGTAACACAGGAGATTGCTGTATCAATCCACATCTGCGTGACACTGGAACCAGTTTCATTTCATTTCCAGTGACTTAGGAGAAGGGGAATATATCATTGAAGTATTCCACAGTGGGACATCTCTGACCCCTCTCCCCCAGAAATCGCTGCCACTGACACAAATCCATACAGGTCTACTTAAAATATTTCGAGAAAAATGGCCATTATTTTAAGGCAGCTGACATTTAGTGCCAACTGTTGCTGCCTCCTGCCCTCACTCGGCCTTTGGCAAAGCTCCTGCTCAAGTTATTAGTTCGGTGAGAGCTGTGGGATCAGGACCCTAATAATACATGTAATCCTGTTTAGCCATGCTTCCCAAGTTCGATAGAGGAGCAGTACCACTGAGCTTTCTTTTTGCTTACTTTTTAATCCATGTCTTCTGAATTAGGAAGAAAAACAGCATGGTGGATGCAGTTAAATTTTAAACCTGGTCACGTAAACAGGAGGATATCACCACACAATGGGAGTGTAAATAGCAGTGTTTTGAATCAAGCTGGGAAATTAAACTGATTACTATTTCTAAGATTGCCCCAGCTGGTGAGAAAAGTGATACTTGTCCTTCTTTGCCTTAGACATGAAGCAGCTAACACGTTTATGAATGTAAAAGAAAAAAAAAAGTAAATCTTAAAGTATTAGCAAAGGTAAAAAGAAGGAAGTGTATGCTGGGAAAAACTGAGATGACAAAACGCACTCTGCAGGCAGTGACAGTCCATTCCTAGAAAACTCAATACCAAGAATTTAAAAAAAACAGCCTTCTGGTTCCAGCCAGTGATTGCTAATGTTTTGTGACAGTAAATATTACATCAAATGACACTAAATCACAACTTACCAACTCACCAATAATGTAAAAGAGTATTTAGAAGAATACAGCTGTGGTTTTAAGAGCTATTGCCCAATTTGCCACTATATAAATCCTTTTTCCATTTTAAGGCTGTTTGATCTGCACACGTTTCATTGCCCTCTTCTGCGGGAGTTCAGGAGGGTGATTTTTCTGATTCTAATCAACTTCTTGTAAAACAGACTATCAAATTATGTGCATACCAAATTGCATAGATGTTTAAAGCCTCGATGATCTTCTAAAACCAAAGGGAATACTCTCACTTTAATGATAGGCACTTTTGCTTCATAAAGTTGGTTAAACAACAGATTCTTCACAGTTGAGACATCACTACTTAAGTCTGTCAATATTAAATCCTTCCATGCAAGCCTTTCCAAGAGTAGGCAGTTCCATGGGCACACTGGTAGAGTCTATTTGTGTACAACTCCGTGTAAAACCGAGAGCTGCTGCCTCTGAGTAACAGCAGCTACTGAAAGCACTGGCTTTGGGCAAGGCATCGCCGAGGGGTTTTATGATTTCTTAAAAGTAGACCCTGGGGAAATTTGCCAAACAATCATATTGTCTGCCTTGTCCCTTAATTTCTAATGAAGAGTCAGATCCCAGTAGATAGCACAAGTGTGTATTTTTTTTTTTTTTATTCATTATATCATCTACTGAGCAATATTGGGGGCCTGACCCTCATCTTGCCAACATGAACCCCTTGGCAATGCTCCCTCTGGCTCCCACGGCTGAGGCAGTAACAGGCTTTCAAGCAGATTCTCTCTGTCCTCCACACTGCTTCGAAATAGACTAAGTCATTTATTATTGGAACCCAGCGATTAGTGAAGGATGCACAGTGACCCAGTTCTCCAGCTCCTCACGAAGGACACTGCCGTCTTGCTAAGTTGCTGTCAGTACAGGAAACTTGACCTCTGTACTTTGGCTGTTTTTCAAGAACTTCCAACACGGTACATGAGATCTGCTCCTCTTTAAGCCACGGCCATAAATAGACGCGATGCTTTATTTGGAAGGGAGATCAGCCCAAAGCCGGCCCGCCACGCAACGCGCGCTGGGTGGGAAATTAGGCACCGATTAACGCCGTCTTCGTCCTTGTTCCCCGGGAGTCAAGAACTGACGGCTGGGCGCTGGGCTGGAGGCCGCAGGAGGGAGAGCCGCCCGCTCCCCGAGGGGCTCGGCGCTGCCCGCCGGGGCCCTGAGCGCCGCGGGAGCCCCGGCCCGGCCCGGCCCCTCAGCCACCTGCGCGCGGCGGCCGCGGCGCCAGCGCGCCCCCGGGCGGCGGCCGCGCGCCCTGCCGCCGGCCCGCTGAGGGGCGGGGGCCGCGGGGCCGAGAGCCGGGCCCGGGCCGGGAGCCTCCGTCCGCACCGCGGCCAGGGATTGTGCGGGGCCAGGGACCCAGACGAGGCGTGCCGGGGCTCAGGAGGGGCACGGCACTCAGGCAGGGCAGCCGGCCGAGTGCCCGTCACTGCCCTGCCCGAGGGACCCCTGCAGAGCCGGTGGAGGGCGAGACCTGCCCGCCGACGGCGACCCCGCCCAGCAGCCGGCCCGAGCAGGGTACGGGCCCTCCAGAAATTTCTCGGCGGGGATTTGGAAAAGAAGCACACAAACCTGGTGAAAATACGCCTGTTGGTCTCAGGTTTTATTTTAAAAAAAAAAAAAAAAGGTTAAAAAAAAGAAAAAGTTATATAAACAAGGATTATCCCCTGCTTATCTTGTCTTGCTAGGGGGATTGGAAAATTCCAACATCTGGATTTGCGGAGTTCCTTTCATTTGTTTCATTTTTCAGTCACTCTTTTTTTTTTTTACTTTTTCCCCAGGGAGATGTTTTCCACACTCGGTTGGATATGAAGGCCTGTGGATCGCTGGTGTTCAGCCAAAGGCATGTGTCTGTGCAGCCCCACAGAAGTAGCTCATCAGGGCATAGGTGACTTCTGCATCAACATCTGGCTATAGGATTTTCCCACCTTGTTCCTGCCCTCTTCCTCCTGCTCTCTGCTTCCTCCTGACTGCGTGGCACACCAGGGCTTAACATGTGAGCTGGTACCCAAGGGGACGATACACCCTTGTATCAGAAACCCCAGCAAAATCGTGGGTCACAAGCATTGAGCAGAGGGAAATGAAGTCAGAAAAAGCAGTTCTTGTCCCTGACCCTTCAGGTGTCCTTTTTGAAGTTTTAATTTCTTCAGAAATACTTTGGGTTTACTGCAGACAGAAATAAGAAATGCCAATGTGTGATCTGGGCTACACACACCGACCTTAAGCAGATCTATTTCTGTATCATCACTCATAGGGATAGCAGTGTGAACAAGGACTAGGTAACATTGACAGGAGCTGTTTAAATGGTAAGACAAAGTATTTTTAAAATAGTCTGGCAGATATATTTGTCAGATAACAGTGCATGTGCAATAAAACTCAGATGAGGAATCAGAGGAATTTGGAACCCAAGGCAGCAGCATTTTCTCAGGATTTCATGTATTCTAAGTGCATCATTTTGTCAGTAAAGAGGAGGTGTTTTACATAGTTTATGAAAATATATTTACACATTTCAATATGGTGTCACTATTGTGCTCACGCGCAAGATAAAGCTGAGTCTCAGTAACGGCAACAATAAAGAGATACATCAAATGACTGAACAGATGAGCTGCTGTTATGGTAGGTTTTCTGTTATACTCTTTGCCTCATTTTAGAAAAAAATTGCAACACCAGGTTTTTAATAGAGTTGGTTCAGTCCCTCTCCATCTGCTGTGCCTTTCCCCCTCTTAAAAACTTACAGAGGGCCAATTTGATCACAGGCCTGAAACAGATTTTGAAAGACTTACTTACCATATTAAAACCAAGCAGAACATTTTCCACCTTATCAGGCTTCGTGAAATGCTAACCACTTTTCACACCTTTTTCTTTCACTGGGCCATTTTGTTATCTCTCTTTATTTGAGTGTTCACTTGGCAGCATATTACCTATTTTATAAGCAATAAAGTAAAATAAAAGAAACTTTCAGAACTGTCAACTTCCTAAAACTCTGGCTGAAGTTATTAGTGTGACTACATAGCATTTATTAAGCTCAAAAGCTAATTATTCAGCAGATGCTCATAGCAATAAGATGCTGAGGGCAATTTTGACCAAGAGCCTCCTAAGAACTGCCCTGTGAGTTTTCTGCTGCAGGCTGCTTTGCTAGCACTAGTGGACTGTGAAGGAGAGTGGGACATTTCTGAAAGTATATAAAATTACTTATCTGCTGATATTCAAACTCAAGTAACGCAGAGTATTTCAGATTCCACTCTGTCAGGATATGTATTTAAAGGCCTGATACTCAAAATCTTTACTATTTACTTCTAGTTACTTTATTTGGTCTAATAAGTGATATTATCTCTGTCTACAAATCATACATTATATGCCTTCCATCAACTTTAATGAAGTAGAGTATGTATTTGAAGGCAGAAATAAATTCCTAGGATTTCCCAATGATGGGGAAAGACACCAAGCTTCTGCACACATCTGCTTTGTACAGAAACAAAATCATTATCTTTTAGGTTCCTTATAGGATTGTAAGGGTTTTATACTTATATTTTGGGTTGCTTATCAGCAAGCTGCACTAAGGCTAGTGTGTGATCCAACAAGGAGATGAAGGGCAAGGTTTAAATACAGGTATGGGGATGAATACAAAGTCTTTCTAAGTAGCAGGCAGAAAAAAATTAGTGACCATCACAGAGAAAGTTTTAGGGAAAAGGTCTGAAGACCAGTAAATCCTTAACCACATGCTGTGAATGGGTGCCTGTCAGTGGAGTGGTCAGGACAGGTTGGTTTTGCTCATCATGTCTGCTAGGGCACAACACTGTATGCCAGAGAAGTGGAGAACTCAAGAAAACATCAGGTGTTGAAGTGTTAACATTCTTCACAGACTATTATTTACAAGAAAAACCTGAATTTTCTTAGGTGAATGTAAATGAGCAAAGGTGCTGCTGGATGGAGCCAATGAAGCCTGCAGTTTTGAGCACCAGCTTCTCTGCTCTTGAGGGTGGACACAGGATGCATGTCCCTGCTCTTGGGCTGCACGTAGGGAGCAGTCCCATTTCCATCAGTTGTCACACTGGAAACCGCTGTAGCCAAAACATGGGCTTGAAGTCTGTGCTCAGTGCTGCTTCTATAAACCATCTTCTCTCTTCTTAAATCCCTTGTAATACACTATCTCAGCTTCATCTGGTGGGACTCCTTCAGTGGCCAGGAAGCACCACAGGCCTTGTGCTTCCTCATGTCCTCACTCCGTGTTAATCAGGACAAATGTAACCACTGGAAGTATTTAGGGCAGCAGCGTGTTTGCTTTGGGATGCACGGTGCATTATCACAGCTGTGTCCTGGGATGGTAGGGTGACAACTGGGCTGTCACAAGTCACCTTGTGACTTTGTCCTATAAGAAGAGCAATCTCTGACAGGCATCTTGCCCTGCCCCTGGCTCCGCAGAGAGGGGCCTGCTGCAGGGCAGGCCGCCATCCCATTGCCTTACTTCTTGGTCTCCATCTGACCTCTCACCTTTTGAGACCTTGACTGACATTTTAATTAAGCACTTTACATGAAAGATGCCAATGCACAGATAATCACACAGATTTTTACAATGAGCTGTTTAAATTGTTGATACTTACTTGGAGGTGCTTAGTTTCAATTCACAGTTTCTGTACTGAAGCAGAGCAGTAGTTATTTACCATGACACATAAAGCCTTGCTGTCAGTGCTGTGGAGAGGCTGCAGTACTGGGAGATTGTAGCTAGGTGTAGCTGAAGCCCTGCCTTTCTTATTGATTAAAGTATTTAAAAGAGCAGCCTTTTAATTTGATTTATCGTATACATTTTAACTGAATGAATGTAGTCAGAATGAATAGTGATGGATGCTTATGGAGTAGAACCTTTACCTAATGCAAGAATTGCTTCTTGGCAAGTCTTCAACTTCACAATGCCCTCACAAAAATTAGATTAATACACACAGAAACTCTACTAGACTGACTCCTTTAGCCCAAAGCTCTTAGTCCAGTAGTCTTTTTGACATGGTTTGTTTTACACATAAATATTGCAAGCAATGAAGTCCTTTATTAGAGGACTATGTTGTTTTCCCCCAAGCTTTGTTACCAAGGTCTGTATTTAAAGGGCAAGACTGGCTCTACAAGAATCAGTGAAGCAGAGCACTTCTAAATTTCAAAGCTGAGCTCTCAGTATTTTGGCCTAAGAAAGGAAAGGAGACTGCTTTTCGTCCTTGCCTCTCTTTCAGATCTCTCCAGCTCTTACTGTACGTAACAGCTTTTCCCTGAATGGCATTCTCATAACTGTGACTGAAGATAAGGCAAAGTTCAGGAGGTACAGTCTATTCTACCTCCTTGTGGTTTTTTTGGGTTTTATTTCTTTTTGTGGGGTTTTTTGCTTGTTGTGGTTGGTTTTGGTTTGAGGGTTTTGGGTTTTTATGGTTAGCTTTCAAAAGACAGTGATCTTGAATTGTAAATATTAACAGGACTTAACTTTATTATTCTCCTGTGATTTTTTTCCAGATATGCTTTATAACCAAAATCTAGATCAGTGATCTTTGTGTCCAGTTCTGACCTAGGTAACTGCTTGTTCAGTGAAGTCCAAGTCAAAAATCAAGTCCTGATTGATGGCCTATCAAGTATAGTCATAGCCTTGGGATCCTTTTTGGAGTGCAGACAGTACTTTATGCCAAAACTGCGTAACATATTCTGAATCTAATGCAGTTACTTCAGCTCCCCCAAAGTCACCCCACCAGAATCAGTGGGCCTAAATGTGCTCAGAACACATTATTCATTTTAGGAGGACTATATGTTGCTTGGTCAGGTTGTACCATAGTGGTGTAAATTAGTCTTGGGTCTTTTAAATCCTTGAGATTCTGGAGTGGTGTTGCTGGAGACACTGCTGGATCAAGTGTTGCAGGAGCACAGTACTGCAGATGCAGACATGAACCATCCTCTCTAACTCCAACACCTCATGTAACAGTGGTGATTTCAGATTGGATTTCATCAGAATTTGCAATCACTGTGATGATTGAGAGTCTATCTGATGTTCTCATTGACTTAATTCAAATATAGTGTCACATATTTGAGTATAATCTTAAAGTGGTGTTTAGGTCAAGAATGGATTAGAGTACTTTCTGATCCATATTTTGCTCTGACATTAACTTATTGCAGTTTATTACCGTTAAAATCATTCTGATAAATAACTACTGTGATCTTCTGATTACCTTTTTTCCTCAGCCTCAAGTGAACTTTTTTAGTTTTGTGGGTTTTGTATCATCCTGATAGCAGGTGGCCTTTAACTACTGAGAAGGAAAGTAGATGGAAATGTGATTGACTAACATTTTCCTAAATTCTTTCCCTCCTCCACAAAAATGAGCAGCTCCAAAGTGCTTTGTCAGTGGCTTTGGTCAGCCTCTCTCATTGTGAGGAAAATTGCATGTTGCTTTTTAAGGAAGCTTAAGTACATTCATGAATCACTTTCATGTATGGCACATCTTTGGGATATAGACACTTTTGTTTTCTGGTTGTTTTGCTAAAATAGTAAAAACATAAGTGTGTATAATATTTAACATCCAAACCAATTCACACTGCCAGTAAAGCATCCATTTTTATCAAGGAGATTTTGTACTTTCCTTTAGAAAAGCAAGTTGCCAGCTTACACCTGCTTGTGCCAAGAGTTACTGGATTCATGACTCCTTAGTGTTTGTTGCCTGAGATGGGTGATCATGCTGAAAGGCTGCATGACTTTTTTCTTCCACTTTGTTGATGAAGGTTATGTGGAAGATTGATGACCTGTGAGTATCCTTGACATCTGACAGTCTACAAAGGAACTGGATCATGGAACAGGACTTTGAAATGATTTAGCTTCACAAGGGCCCAGCTAGTCAAACGTTAGTTGGTGACATAAATGGAAAGAGAATACAGGGAAAACCAGACTTAAAAGAACTATATTTATTTCCTCCTTGCTTGCTGTTGGCTGGCACATAGGGGGTTTCTGGGGGCCTTACTGACTGGTGTGCTCTCGAAAAACAGTTTCTTCTTTGTGACTGGCAAAAAAGTGAGAAAGGATAGGACTAAAGACTGGTTTGATTTTTTTTTATTATTATTTTTTTTTTTTTTTTCTATTTTGTGGTTGGTAAAACAGTCCACAGTCTTATGAATTGTGACTATCCTTACCTGCTCTGCTAGCTGTTCTGCTCTAGAGAAAAGATTATGGCACAGAAGCCAACACTGAAAAGCCTGAAGGTGTAACCAGGCAGTGGGAGCCTGTTGCACCAGGAAAGCACAATCATATAACAGAATGGTGCCTCTGGGTGACTTACTGTCTATCTTACAAGACAGGTAAGACAGATGAGAGACCAAATGAAGGCGAGGGGGGCGGGGGGGGTGGGGTGGGAAGGAAAACAAATGGAGAAAAGGTAATATTTATTAGTCATTAGAATAATGATATTACAATCCTCTGATTTAATTTGCATTCTCCTGTGTGGGTTGTCATAGGCACAACCTCTGAAATGTCTCAGATATCTCACAGATATTTTCTGAATTTAATGGAAATCAGAATTACACATTTCCCTGGTCATGTGGACTACAGTTCCTTTGTACAGAAATAGATTGGTTAAGATTTGGGCCCTCCTGTCCTATATTTACTTAACTTAGCCCTCCTTTGTTAAAAGCAGTGTGGGTTTTAGACCATCTTTGCTCTAGCTGACTGGACAGGTCGCATGAATTTATCAACCCGTGTAAACCCTTTGCAGAAAGTGAAGGCATGAAGCACACAAAGGCACAGAACATTTTTGTGAGGTGGACTTCCCTTTAACTACCTGGTTGTCCTGTATTAAGCAAGCATGCCACAATTAAAGTAGAGAAAAGAAACTGAAGCACATCTTGTTCCCATCTGCATGACCTTGGGCGAGTCCTTATTTATTGTGCATTAACATGTAACACTTTATGTCTCAGTTTACCCTTTCAAATAATGAGTACAATGTGCTTTTTGCAGTTCACTGCTGCTTGACGTTGAAGTTGCTTAATAGGTTATATTACAATCTTGCATGCAAGCTACTACACAACTGGAAAACACTGGAAGCCACAGAAGCAAACAGTAACCAGTGACTTGCAATGCCATAGAAACAGACAATATTACAGATTGCCTGATGATGAGTTTCCAAGTGAACCAGAATTGTTCTCTCTGATTCCAAGTTGGGGACTAAATAGTTAATTTACTTCCCTTTGTTCAGCAATTCCCCATACTTGAAATAGTTTGAGAGTGTCAAATTACATAACTGCTCTGAGGCTATTGAAAAGCACTGAGATCTGACCCATCCTCTCCTTTAGAATGCTGTTAGAGGAAAAACACTCTTTCAATTAATAGTTTAGCTTTGGAGATACACCTGAAGATACCTAAGGCTAAATATTATGTATGTATCTTTCTGTATACTCCTATTCAAGTCCAGGATCTAAATTAAAGACCAAATTGCCTTTCTCAATAAATATGACTTACATAGGCTTTTTATGTACACAGAATGAAGATTTACTATATTCTAACAAGTTGGGGACATTTTTGCCACCTCTTGTATTTGTCTTTCAGCTTAGTAAAATACGAAGCTCACTCTCACCTGATCTTTTCTTTATTCATCCTTTCATCTCTTGGGTTCTCTTTTCTTCTTTATTAATTTGGTCCCACAAATGTTATGTTTAATAAAGTGCTTCTTCATAGCTAGAGAACCCCTATAAAAATCCGATTGACACAAATATACAGTTCTGATCTGCCAGTGCCAATATACCCCTTACATCCTTTTGCATTTTCCATGTAGTGATTCTCCTTCCATGCATGCCTTAAAATAGGTCACTGGTGTTTACATCAGCAGCAGTTTTAGACATCACAGGGTAGTGCTGCCAGTTCTGCTGATCACAGGATCATTCCTTCTGAGCTAACAGTTCTTTGTCCACCCTGTCATTATCCTATAAAATAAGATCCTCATTAGGACTTATTTCACCATCGCTATCTCTTATTTTCTCACTTCTTTCTACAGATCTTTATCTTTCACCACAAATGTTCCCCCGATTTCCAAGTGTCATTTATCTCAATCTGTCATTTTAATTGTGTCAGCCCCTAATCTTCCCAAGACAAGTTAGTCATAACCTCAGTGTTGCTCAGCCTCCTGCCCCCTCAGCTTCCTTAAGATTATTAGCAGAATTTGGACCTTTCCAGGGAAAGATGCTTGGCTCCAATTATGAGATGCTTTCCTGACCATGTACAGCCCTTACAGCTGAAAGATTCAAGCCTTCAATTTCTAATTTGCTTTATTCTCTCTGCTGCTCACAAGCAGGTGCTGCTTGGGAAATCAATGACAGCTTCACACATGAAGCAGCTGCAGGACTGAGCCTTTAATTTTCTTTTCCATTTCTAATTTTTATAAGCCAGTTCTAGCAGCAATCTAACATAAATGATACATATTGATAATGAAACTGATGCAAGTGAATGTTACTAGCAAATGGAAGGATTTAGAAAAGGGAGGAAAAGACAAAGACAAGTACCTTTTATAAAGTAATTCAGTCTATATTATCATGCCAGAATAGATAATTTCTTCTCTATAACTCACCCTTGACCAGCATAGCACTGGCATTTAAGACTTCCCAGTTACATTTGATATGTGATTTACAGCATGATCACATTTGAATTGGGCCCAGAGATTTCCCCTGGCAGATTCAGAAAATGTCTGGGGTTGATGGTTGACTTGGCCCAACTCTATTCCCACCATGTGTTGATAGAAGTTCATTTCAAGCTAGAGGAGTATAATTTTAAAATGAAATTACATGACAAAAATAGATTGTTTCAGGATTCAGTACCTTTTTGAAGTTTCACGCTAGATTTGTGTCCGCTTATAATGGTGTAAATCAGCAGTAATTTCGCTGCAGTTCCAGAATAACTAGAAACACAGCTAATACTGCTCTTTCTCTTCCCAATAAATTACCTTTATATATTGGAGAAGAGTTATTTTCAAACTGCTGATATGCATTCAGGTGTGACTGCATGCCTCACCTGAGGGTTTTCTTTACCTTTTGTGTGATTTTTCAAGTGGAGCTATTCTTGACTCTGCCAAATTCTCCAAGTAGCACACAGCGTAATGTATTTATGTAGAGTCTGTCTCTTGGGCAAGCTGAAACGGTGGAAATTGCCCGGAGAAAATTGAAACCCTGATAATTGATTTTGCTAGCTGTTAAAGTTTCAAAAGACTTGAATCTTTCCAAGAATAAATCAAAAACTGTTCAGTAGCAGACCATGGGGAGTCCCTCTAGATTCTTAGAGTGGTTTCCTTGCTACAATGCAGAAATTATATTCTTAGTGATGTAGATTAAGAATTAAATTATTTGCTCAAAGTAGTTAAATCTGTTGCCTGTTGGGGTTTTCTGTGTCAGCTAATTTGGCTGCATTATTAAGTGTCATTGGTAGCCAGGATCTTTGAGCTCTGGAAGGAAAAAACGTGGCAAACATTAGGTATATGACAAACCCTTCAGGCCATAAAATCTTATTAGAAGGCAAATCACAACCTCCCAACCCTTTTGAGATTGATGTGGAGCTAGGAAATCTGTAGAAAATTGATACAGTGTGGAATGCAAATATATTGCTCCCGCTCCACTCCTTTTTTTCACATTAACACTGGGCTAAACAGGAGAGAAATTATTCCCAAGAGACCACCCTGGAAAATGTCCTGTTGGTCCCAGTGTTTACGTTTCTTTCAAAGTAAATTAAACCCAGTGGACATTAGTCTTGATAAACTTTTCATTGGAAAATCATAGGACTCTCCCAACACTAGTTTAGTTGTAGGTGCCAGTGGCAGAAAAACACTGCCAGATTCAGCATTCTTCTGGCTTCTAGACCATTCTTCCCATGTCACTATGCTTCTGTATCTCAAGACCTGTTATGAGGGCGCTTTCTAAATTTGAATTATATGTTTTATGTTTATAGGCATTTCTAAATTCTTCATCAACACTATACTTTCATTATATATTTTACATGCCTGCTTGTTACCATATATTATCATGTTATAAGTGTATTATTATATAATGACATAAGTATTTTATGGTCATATTTAACAGAACAGATCAATGTTATTTCATAGAATCACAGAATCATAAGATCATAGAATGGTTCAGGTTGGAAGGGACCATCTAGTTCCAATCTCCCTGCCACAGACAGGGACACCTTCCACTAGGCTAAGTTCCTGAAAACCCCATCCAGACTGGCCTCGAATACTTCCAGGAATGGGACATTTATAACTTCTCTGGGCAACTTGTTCCATTGCCTCAGCAGTCTCACAGTAAAGAATTTCTTCCTCACATCTAATCCACCATCTCTCAGTTTGAAGCAATTGCCCCTTGTCCTATCGCTGTTTGTCCATGTAAAAGGTCGCTCTTTCTCATTTTTATAAGATCCCTTTGAGTACTGGAAGGTTGCTATTAGGTTTCCCCAAATCTTCCCTTCTCCAAGCTGAACAACCCCAACTCTCTCAGTATTTTTCATAGGAGAGGTCCTCCCACATTTTTGTGGCCCTGCTCTGGACTTGCTCCAACAGGTCCACACCTTTTTTGTGCTGAGATGGGCAGGTGGGGTCTCACAAGGGCAGAATAGAGGAGGAGAGTCATCTTCCTTGACCTGCTGGCCATGCTGCTTTTGATGCAGCCCAGGATGTGTTTGGCCTTACAATGATATTTATATTATAATTGACTGAAATAGTGGTATTACAGCAAGTGGTTCTGTCCTGCACACTGTACCTTGAAAAACCTGTATCTGTCAAAAAATAAACCAAAAACCATTCAGGAGGAAAGCCATGAAAAACTCATTCAGATTCTTAGAGAAGTTCCTGCACAAGAATAAAAAAATGATACTCTCACTGATACAGATCTAGCACTGAAGTAGCAGACCATGGCAGTCCACTGAAGTCTGCATTCCTGTGTGTGACACAACTGGGAATGCTAGTCTCCAAAGTTTCTTCTGCTGCTGGCAAGCAAGGTCTCATGGAACAGAGCAGCTACAAGTTGCAAAAGGGTGCAGACAGCCCTTTCCTTGCCAGTGCAGAAGGCAAGAAAACCCCTGCACCCTCTTTGCCTTCTGTCAAAAGACTGGCCTGTGGGACAAACTGGCCTGTATGGCTTCCAGGGGATATTAGGGCTTCTGCAGAAACTAAATGTTCATTTAGGTGGAAGAAAAACTAAGGCTTGTCATTGCTTGTGGTGAAAAAGAAACCCTCAAAACTTTTTCAAGTGGTTTTAACCAACACAGTATTGCCTTCAGAGTCATCATTTTTTAAAGTCCTTGAGCATTTGAGAGAGACTCTAAACATGAGCTGTTGGTCTTTCACCTAAACTATCCCATGGGACACAGAAAGAACACATAAAGCTCCCAAAAGCAGCATTAGCACTGGTGGGAGTGAGGAGAGCAGGGAGCATCAGCAGGTAAGAGCTGAATGCTGCAGCTGTGGAAAATGGCCTAGGCAAAGAAGGGAAAAGATATGTCAGAGGAAGAAAGGAAGAAAACCCAAAAGCTTCAATAGCATGGACTTGATGATGAATTTGTCCTTCCATTTGGTAAGGCTGAACATATTTAATATTACATAGAAAAAATGACAAATACAGGTGGAAATTTTTTTTCCTCCCCTGGCAAGTCTATCCTTCAATAGATTTATGTTGATGATAATTACGTTTAATCCAGAAATAGTTTGTTTGTGATATTCCCTATGACCTCCATGGAAATGTCACTGTGCAACAAAGAGGGTGTAGGGTTACTGATATGTAATCCAGCTCATAACTAAACACACCTATAAAATAAACTCAGTTTTGTTCCTGAAAATTCTCAAGGAGTTATCTAGCTTTAATGTAAGGAAAGTACATTTCTCCTCCTTCTCATGTATTAGGGAATGATTTCTTTCTTTTCCTCAAAACAGGGAGCCTAAAACATTGCAAAAGTTGAAATCTCAGACACTGTGCAGGTTTCACAGAAAGTGTTTTCAGTCCACTCACTCCTGAGCTGGTCAGATGTAACCATCCCAGCATGCAGGGTCCAAGTGCCAGTCAGCTGGTTGTCCTCAGCATATAAACTGCCTGCATGGCAGTTTCAACACACTCCTCTAAATTTCTCTGTCTGAGTTTCCCTTTCCATTCCTGACAGTTATTTCAATTCATAGCCCAAAATCCAGCAGATCCCTTTTAGTCTTCTGAAGCTACACCCACATACTCCCCACAAACTTAGTAATACTGATTTTATCTGATTTCTATTTCCTGACTCTACCACAGACTGTTTTATTTACTTTCTTATTTGGGAACAAGACAGAATATGTAGCTTTGTACTACTAGTAGCTGATTTTTATAATGATGGCCCCAACTAATTTCCTGTTATCAGTACACTTTGATGTCCCAGGAATATGACCAAGTTCCCAGTGCCCAGTGAATCCCATCATATCATTTGAGCTGTGATAAGAGTTCCCATGCATGCTGTCAGGCTGTTGCAAAAACGAGCTGACACGTAATAGCTTTAACCCCAATGGAAGAGAGCAAAGCTGAACCTGTCTTTCCTTGTGTTTGCCAAGGAGTGAGAATATGCCAGAGTAAGTTTCTGCAGGTCAGCTGTCACTTAGTTCCTTGGCAGCTCAGTTGTGCATTTGGATCTCAGATCTGATTTAATTTTAAAAGAAAAATGAACAGGGACTGAATTCTTCAGTCAAATCAGGAGGAGCACAAAGAGCCCATACACTCTTCACTGGTATTCTGATCTCTCACACTGCCCTGTCACAAACATCCCCAGAGTTTTATCTTCTCTCAAAACACATCCAGCCAGTTTCCAATCCTCTCCAAAAAAAATTCTACAGAAGCCCCTGACCTTGAAAGTTCACTCCTTTTCATTACCCCTAAATCAGTAACTTTCTTAGGAATACTATCAAGCCACCAACAGTGTCTGAAGAAAATTGGAAGAACTGGTGTTTCCTGAAGCCACAATGCCCGTGCATCCCCAGATTATAGAAGCTGCCATTTCCAAGTAGAGAAATAAGACTAATGAGAAACCACCCCAAGTGTGAACTTTTTGCCAATCTCCATCTCCACAAGTATAGCAAGACCTCTAGTCCTCTCCAGTCTGAGATGCTGCTAACATATGGATTTCTGAACTGGTACTCCTTGATACTGAGCTACCCAGTACTGCTTTCTCTGACATCTCTTGTAAATCAGGCACAAAGCATTTCTGGTTCTTCTGTTGCCATGCATTGGTTCAAAGGCTTACCCCAAATCATTATAGTATACATTTGTTTTGCCATATTTTTTTCTGAGCCTCTTTGTTTTTTTGCTGGAGACCAAGGCCTGTTTCTCTTCTCATAGCCCTGGCTGCCACTTTCAGTACCAGCCTATCATTTCTCTATTGTTTGCATATTTGTGCATTAAACTGACCTACATCTCCTTCTAGGGAGCGGGTAGCAGATGGTGCTTAGGTGATATGGCATCTCAAGACGGTGCTTGAGTGGAAGTGGGAAATTCTGGCTGGTTGCTGCACAAGCAGCATGCAGCTGAGCTCCCTGGGGAGCACTCTGCTTGTTTGTATCAACAACTTTGGGCCAACATGAGGCAGCACAGTCACATCCAGGAAGTAGGTCAGGCAGGTGATCTTGGCTGTAATATTTGTTTGGGAGCTGCTGCGATCAGGGGGGCAGCTACATCACTCACCTCTTTTAGCATTACTACCTGAATAGAAAAGTTGGTCTTTTCAACAGAAGAGCACTGTGGTGGCTGGCACTGGAGCTCTTGTCCTGTGAGGAGAGGTTGGATATTCAGCCTGGAAGAGGGATGGCTTTGGAGATTATCAAGAAGACAGTGAAAGGGTCTTTATAGGAGTGTAAAACAGGAAGACAAAAGGCAATAGGCACAAACTGGAACAAAGGAAAGTTAAGGCTAGGTTGAAAGAGAAACTTTTTCAGTGCCATGACAGTTAAGCCAGATAACAGGCTTCCCAGGGAGGTCATGCAGTCTCCATCCACAGAGGTTTTAAAGTCTAATTTAAAGCCCTGAGAGACCTAGTCTGAGATCACAGCTGAGCTTCCTTCAAGCAAGAGCTTGAACTAAAGAAGTCCTGTGGTCTCCTCCAGCCAGTGAGTCTATGATTAAGAATCAGTCTGTTTTTAACAAATTCTGCCCAAATCCCAGGCTGCAAAGGGCAGTCACAGCTCGGAGTTCACATTATGGAAATCCATCCCAGTCTTTGTGGTAGACACAGAAAAATTCAACCAAGTTCGACCAATCCATAGTCAATACAGACAAATTTCACACAGCACTATGCCTCAATTCATTGAGGGATTAAGACTTAAATTTGAAGGGTAGCAGCTGTATAAGTATCCTTCCTTTATTTTCTCTTTCTGAGGGCCCAAGTCTCTAATCTCTTGTGCTATCTCTGTCAGAGCAGGGAATAGCCAACATAGCTGGCTCATGCTGCCAGCCAGCAGGCAGCTTCCCCTGCGCCTATCAGAGACAGTCCCTGCACAGTGCGCACTCAGTCCCTGCACTGTTTGCTCCTCCTGTGTCATTCTGTCCTTCCCTCCTCGCTTGGTCTTCTCACAGAGGTCCCTCTTCCCTCTGTGGCAGGATTACAGAACCAGTGTCCTGTTGCTGGCGTGCCCTTGTCTGAGCTTTCTGCCCAACTTTTTTCCTCTGCTCAGCTCTTCTCTTTGCTCCGGTAAGTCTGATGAACAGCTTCCTTGCTGTCACTGCTTGGTGACATGGCACAAGGGCTTCGGTGTAAGTAATTCCCTTTGGGAGCGCCAACCCGCATTTTCTAGGAACAGCCCTAGGAAAGTCTGGGCACCATGTGGCATCTGAGAAAAACAGGGAGTTATCCAAGGTTGTTGGTGAAAGTAAGGAATTCTTCTTTAAAGAGTGATCAGAGAAATTTAAGATTACTTTGGTGCTGCTTGTGTTGAATTGAAACTGGGGGCCATGGGTGGTCTGCTACAGCAGTCACTGGTCAAGATTCAGGTGCTACATGAGAGGTGAGGCAGGAGGCCTCAGAAATCCTCCAAGTCTGGTTCTGAGTCTGTATGGAAAAATGTCACGAAAAGTCCAAACTTTTGTTCAGTTTTGTACTAGGAAATTGCACATAAATCATAAAGCTGTTCAAATGCAGTGGATAGCTGATACAGCTGGTTTTATCTCTGCTTTCTAAAGTAACACATAGGGCAGTGTCTACCTAGACTGTAAGAAGGTACTTGTATTTTTCTGAAGGGTGATCGGAGTTACAGTAGCAGGGACAATTCCAGAGTTTAATGTTTACTGCTTTGACTGCAGACCAGTTTTATATAAAGATAAAAAATCAGATTTTATCAGCATGTGTTGGCTGGTGCAAATATATGTAAAGCTTTGTTTTAGAGAAATGTACGTGTATGTGAACTTTGAGCATGAAGTGCTAAATACCATCACCCATTTTAGAAGAGCTTAAAATAGCTCCCGGCTGCAGAGCAGGTGCCATGTGTCCTTCTGCTGAATACATGAGGATGCAAAAGCTAAATATAGACCAGTGTGTAAACCTTCTAGAAGTTCAAGCTGCAAGAAGAAAATCAGGAAGCAAATCCCATAGGAAGGAAGGGGAAGCACACTGTTTGTAAAAGATAAACAAAACTCTGTGACAGTCTTCAAGGCAGCCTGCAAGACAAGCTAAGAAGAAGACATTTAATTTTTGTTTTGTTCATGCCAGGAGGGTGCCTGGGCAGCAGTGTCAGCTCCCAGCAGCACGAGAGGTGGGCTGGAATACCCCAGCACAGGAACAGTTTTCCCAGCAGCAGTGGGATGGCTATTGCAGTTCTGCTAAATCAGTCATTGTCCCTTGCCTACTGACCTTTTACTTTGGAAATACTGGCTGTGTTCAAAGCACAGTGAAGGCAAATTGTGCTGTAAATGTGAAATATTAATGGATATAGTTGCAGAAAAACAAACTCAGCATGTAACCAGACTGATCTGAGGCGCACACCTTTTGCTGTCGCCCCTGGGTGCAGCTGTGGCTATGCTGTGCGCTCATCTGTGCTGTTAGCTCCATTTCTGTTCTGAGTTATCCCACGTTCTTAACAGAGGAAGAAGGAGAATGGAGAAGATTCTTTCTCACAGTGGGGAGGCAGCAGCACCCTCAGGCTCCTGGGGGTGTTTCCCACTGAAGGAGAGGAGGACCACAGTGAGCATTTGTAGGCAGCAACCACAAGTGTCAAGTTTCCATCTGAGACACCAGGGCCAAGAAAGTTGCTGATCTCACAGCTGTGGAACAGGTCCAGGACTTGAGAAGGCAGGAGGAAAAGAGTAAACAAGATGCAATGCTCAGACTCAGTGAGCCTGGTCAGTCCTCCCCCTTGACACAGAACAGGATAGAGTTGTGTTGGAAATTCAGGTGCCTGGAGGCAACAGTAACAGGTAGTAGGAGTTGCAAAATTGAAGAGGTGGCTAGTCTAAAATTGGGCAAGTCTGAAAAACCAAGGAATTCCTCTTCTGGACTCAGTCACTTAATTTTTAGGGATTACTGTGTTAGAGTATAATGTAAACACTTCACATTATAAAAGCCTTGCTGAAATTGGCACCAAAAGTCTTTTATGGCCTGATAAGAGAGAATTCCTTGTGTACATCCAGGTTAAGCAGTCTAGAGTACAAGGGGGAACTGGGGCCAGCTGCAGTAAAAACTCCCAACATCAAAGGCTGTAAGCAGGCAACTCTCAGACGCTGTGACTCCCTGAACATAAACTGAAGCGCTGTGGAAGCTGTTATGCAAAACAAGGTGCAGAAGTCTTCATAGGCATTGTGTTTGTGCTGGAAATCAGACCTCTGGTTTAGCCTGAGGAAGAACAAAATGAAACATTAGGATATTTATTTGTGTGTGTAAACACGGTCCCCAGTATGACCCAGCAGGTGGGCACCTTTGGGCTAGAAGTTCCTTGCTGTGTATTTCTGGGGTTCCTGCCTGCTCACCATTCTGGGCTGGGGGATGGAAACTCAGCAGATGTGAATTGCCGTGGTTTCAGACTGATTATAACTAATCCCTTTCTAGCCAGGAATGTATGTTAGGGAAGATTTCCTGCAAGGCCAGCTTGTAAACATCTTGTGTCCTTGATTCTAATCATCCAGTTTCTCTTTCATTCACCCATGCTTTTCCCTTGTCACTGAGACACATCATGCACAGATCAATTGCCACTGTGGATTTAAAGCCTACAGTACTTGTAGACATGCTCTGTGATTCACATTAGAGGAAACCTTTAGCTAGACAGTGTCACCACATGAGTGACGAAGTTGGGAGGCAGCCAAGGGAGAGGGTTGGGGTACAGAGAGAACATAGACTTGGAGCCTTTTTACAAAGAGGGGGAGATAGTCAGAAAATAAATTAATATTTGGAAATGGGGCATTTTGCAGTCCTGCTCTCCCTCTGTGATGAACATATTAAAAAATAGGTATTTTAAATTGAGATATATTTTCTGAGAGTTTTATTCTGCCTAAGCAAAGCTGGTAGTCCCGGATTTTCTAGCTGATTGATTGCCAACTGCCAATTAGCTCAAATTAATGATTGCACCAGTAAACACTAGCCTGAACATGTCAGAGATAAACATGTATTTTGTGGAGTGTCTAGCTTAGCCTTACAATACTCTTACTGACCTTGAATTAGTTGGCAGTCAATTAACTCTAGTTAAAAAAGATCACAAACAGGATGCTAACCTTTGTGCTAACTGGAATTATTCACTTATATTTCACATATAGGGTCTAATTTTTCAATGTAAATTAAACTTGATATGACATCAAATCAGATCAATATAATTTTACAATCATTTTGCAGTGATAGAATGACTGTGCCACAAGGAGTAAATAAAGAATGGGATATGATTGTGTGACAGGTCTGTGAGACCAGGTCCAGATGCATTCCTGAGCACACTTAATGCTTTCAATCATTTGCTTGAGAGATGGTAACTAATTTGACTACCTTATCTGCAGGCCCAGTCATATAGCTAGAAAATCAAATCTTGAAAAATGTTGCCTTAGTGATGGCTATCACTGCACTTCCAAACATCACTTTGACTGGGGAGAGTTTTAAGAACACTGGGTTATTTATTACAGTAAATTACATCTCTCTTATCACATAATGCCTTTGGTCGTGTTAGTTTACAATTTTGAAAGCTGTAGATATTTAGACACTATAGAAAATATATGTTACGGCCTGTTTGAATAGGGAAAAAATGTTTCCCGGTTAGCTCCACGTTTTCAAAGTCTTTTAAAAAATAAGAAAGCAACCGCTTCAAATGCTGGAAAGAGCCAGCCAGGCAAGCTTCTTCCCCTCTTCCTTCCCCAGTGGCACTATTGTAAATCAAATTATTAAGGAAAGAAACAAAAATCAGTCTGGAAAAGAGAGAGAAAGGACTCATAGCTGGCAAGAGTACAGAGTCTGCAGTCAAGCAGCAGTGGAGGTTAGTTGCTGCTCAAGGTCCAGCTGTGCACCCCACACCTCTACACTACTTCATAAGGGCAACACAGAGGTGCCAGCAGCCTGTCCCTCTCAGAGGGAAGGGACCTTCATTACTCTGAGTTTTCCTGGTGCCCAGGATGCTCTTGCTGACAACCTCATTACCAGGTCCTGGGTAAGCCAGAGAAGGAACACAGATACATCTGGGGGCTCTGTATTTGCCTGGCTGATTGCAGCTGCTCAAAAATGTGAGAAAACAAAAGCTTCCCTTTGCAAACTGGGAATAAATTAGCTGAAATTCACCCCACAAAACACCATGGACTATCAAATTATGTTATGTGTGGTTTGGTTTATTTCACTGTGATTTATTCTGTAGTTTGTACCTTGTCAAAGAAGCTGTCAGCAGCATGCAGCAAGTACAAGAGAAGGGTGCTTTAGAGCTATTAATCTTATTCTTTGCCATTATTGTGACGGTACCAAACCACGTCTCTTGTAGACCAAGCACCATGCTGGGCTTTCCAAGGGCACAGTGCAATTTTCAGTGCACCAGTTTCATTTAAAATATTTTTCATAATTATTGACTTAAGATGTGACAACAGGAGAGAAACAAGAAATGAAGCTAATGCATCTCTGAAGTGAAACTGCCCATATCGGTAGCCAGTGTTGCAGGTAAACTGATCAAGAAAAGTAAACATGTGGCAAATATTTTATTCAAGACAGAAAATGGTATAAGTGACTGGGGTGTCATTTCATGTGTCATTGCTGGCAGTGGGAATAAGAGGTTCTCATTTTTAAGTGCTACATTTGGGTAGGCTTGTCTCTTGGGAAGTATATAATTTGCTTTTCTCCTTGCAGGCAAATCACCTTGGTTATTTATCTAAGTGTGACATATTTGTCAAGCCAGAGCCAATGGATAAAATGCCATCCCAAATTTCACACAAAATCACTCATATGCTTTGGGAACAGCTTGATGGCTAATTCTTTATATGGCTAATTCTATGCCTTTAAATTAACCCTCCATTTGTTTTTCTGTCAGGTGCTGCACCAAGCATGGAGAATGACCAGTCTTCTGCCTCACCTGGGCAGGACATCCATGGGCAGAGTGGGGACAAACCTGCCCCTGGCCTGCCATCCCCTGCACCAGCCCCCACAGAGCAGCCAAGTACCTGGCCCGAAGCAGCCGTGTGTGACATCTCAGAGGAGCTGAGCCGGCAACTGGAGGACATCATTAAAACGTACGGGTCTGCCACGAGCCTGATGGAGAAGGAAAACACTTCTACAGGAATTGACAAGCCTGAGAAGGGAGAGCCAGGCAGCTTGGAGGATGCAGAGTATGAAGATGGAAATGAAGAGAGTGAGAAAGAGAAGCCGGCTCCTGGGGATGCTTCCAAAGCAAAGGAGCCCAGCAGCAACAAGGAGCAGAAGCTGGAGAAGAAAATCCTGAAGGGACTAGGCAAGTATTTACATACTCACACAGCCCTTCTGCAAACACTCCCTGGTCTTTGCTCTTTACCATGTTAAGTTTCTGGTATGGATGATAGAGACCTCCAGCTACTACTGAAAATGACAGTGACCATTACAACTTTTCTATAACTGATAATTATTTTTGGCACTACCCAACATGTAGGCTATATCATATATTAGTTCTTTAAAAATGAAAAGTTGTATCACACAACACTGATGTACTACTGGGCCGCCCACATTGGTTAGCCAGAGCTGTCAGTCCAATGGCACACTGCACAAAGTCACTCAGATGAAGGAAAACCTAGCCTCTTATTTGTACCTTAGTGAATGTTTTCTTCTCCTGTCTGCTCAGGTATGACTACTCACTGGTCACAACAGTAATAATGGTGCTACTATGTGGCATGGGGACCTGCAGAATAAATTTACTGTCATGCCCAGGTTATTTTTCATTTAGTAAACCCCTGGACCCATCATATAATATACATTAAATAAGCAAATACATTTGTTCTCTAACACCTCAGCTCCTGGAGGAGCTGTCAACTGAGCTAGAAAGAAGTCTCAGCAAGTTTTTGTATATGTGTACTTTCTGCTGGGCAGCCACTAGAGAGCAATGTAGTTACATTCCAATCTAATACACATGTAAATTAATTCCCTTCCTACATTTAACTCCAGCCAATCTTCAAGCCTCTCCTTTGCATAAGAACCTGAACCCAAATGCAGACTAAGCCTGTAAAGAAATCACTTTGTCTTACAGACAAGGGACTAAGCATAGGACACAGCATGGATTTCTTTTTCCTCAAAAATTCTTTGAATGTCCAAAAGAAAATTCCTCAGTTTCTACTGCCTTAGCTTTGATGCAACAAAAAACCAAAAAACAACTGGTTCCTCAGAAAGCCCAGTGAAAACCCTACCAACACACTGTTCTCCATCTGCCCTTGTGACAGCTCACACCAGGATTTGATTTTAGGTCACTTCCATTTATTTATGCTGATGCTGTAGGGAGAACTTAGTGTGAAATAAAGGATTTTCTTCAGAGACAGTACTCCTGGACAACATTAGACTTGAAGTAGAAAATGTCCAGCTCAAAGCAGAGAGCAGATTTTGTCCCACAGCCTGAGGAAAGAGCATTTGGAAAAGCATGTCCAAGCCCCTTGGACCATATCTCCAGGGATGTCAGGGATATTTTGTATTTGATGAACAAGCAGTGTTCAAGTTCCAGCTCATACCTGGGGCTGAAATGAAAACCAAGAGGTATCAGAGGAGAAGCAATACTTAAATGGCTGTGCAGTGATTTAGCTCTGCATGCCCAGGGAGTTTTTAGGCTATCTCTGGTATACAAGCTCTCTTCAGCAAGTCAGGGAACTCATTTAGACAAGTATCACGTAGTCCAGACCTGGCTGGCACCACCTGCCACTCTCTGATTGTTTACTTCCATACCATGATCTCTATATCTGACTTAATGCTCCTGATGTCAGGAGTGGGTTGATCAGCGAAGGAGCTGAGTACACCAGATTTGATCCACTTTCACTTGCAAAGAGATCTGTTCCTAAGCCTTCGGGGTCCAGGCCCTTTCTGTTCTATTTCAGTCAAATGTGCCATGTGTCTGACCTAATTGTGTTGCAAAAACATTGAATGAAAATCAGATTACACGGGACAAAAGCAATTCACAGACAATGCTTTGTTAGAAAAAAGTGCATTACTGAGGTCTGAAATGGGGGAAGGTCCTAGCATGTTTGTTTTTATGGGGCAAAGAAAAACCCAGAAATTTATAGCAAAAATTATTCCTTTCCTTCCAAAATGCCTTGTTTCATCCTGTGTTTTTACAGACCCAT